>NC_140586.1:277019473-277681973 GCF_964204655.1 Triturus cristatus | reverse complement strand
CGTCCCAGGGTCCCAGGGTGCTGGAGCCCCCCGTCCTGCAAGCCAGCCGAGGGTCCGTGCGCTGGGGAAGGGTGTCCACCGTGGCCCGGGGAGGCTCTCCCTGGCCTGGCTAGGGTTCGGAAGCTGGGTCCGGACCCAGGGCTTGTGCTCCGTCCCAGTGTCCCAGGGTGCGGGAGCCACCCGTCCTGCAAGCCAGCCGAGGGTCCGTGTGCTGGGGAAGGGTGTCCACCGGGGCCCGGGGAGGCTCTCCCCGGCCTGGCTAGGGTTCGGAAGCTGGGCCCGGACCCGGGGCTTGTGCTCCGTCCCAGTGTCCCAGGGTGCGGGAGCCCCCCATCCTGCAAGCCAGCCGAGGGTC
The DNA here is from genome assembly GCF_964204655.1 of Triturus cristatus. Lineage (NCBI taxonomy): Eukaryota > Metazoa > Chordata > Amphibia > Caudata > Salamandridae > Triturus > Triturus cristatus. The sequence goes on along the minus strand of NC_140586.1, from coordinate 277,681,618 downwards.
CGGCGCTGGGGAAGGGTGTCCACCGTGGCCCGGGGAGGCTCTCCCTGGCCTGGCTAGGGTTCGGAAGCTGGGTCCGGACCCAGGGCTTGTGCTCCGTCCCAGTGTCCCAGGGTGCGGGAGCCACCCGTCCTGCAAGCCAGCCGAGGGTCCGTGTGCTGGGGAAGGGTGTCCACCGGGGCCCGGGGAGGCTCTCCCCGGCCTGGCTAGGGTTCGGAAGCTGGGCCCGGACCCGGGGCTTGTGCTCTGTCCCAGTGTCCCAGGGTGCGGGAGCCCCCCGTCCTGCAAGCCAGCCGAGGGTCCGGCGCTGGGGAAGGGTGTCCACCGGGGCCCAGGGAGGCTCTCCCCAGCCTGGCTAGGGTTCTGAAACTGGGACCAGGCCCGGGGCTCGTGCTCCGCCCGGCAGGCCCCGGGGTGCGGGAGCCCCCCGTCCTGCAAGCCAGCCGAGGGTCCGGGCGCTGGAGACAGGGTCCACCGGGGCCCGGGGAGGCTTTACCCGGCCTGGCTGCTTTCAGAAGCAGGGACCAGGCCGGTGAGCAGGGGTGGCTGGCTTTATCTGCTACGCTGGCGGAGCGGAATTTTCTGCCCACCCCTAGTTAAAATGGCACTTCATGGGTATGCACCATTTTATGTGTAAAGCGGGGGCAACTGCCTAGTAATACTGCACCATTTGGCTGAAGAAATTATGCCTTTTGCATTCGACTACACAAGTCCTGCTGCATTCGACTTCCCTCACACCAGACGTAGATGAAGGAGACGTGGCTACGAGCCGAAGCAGACATCGACATTATATACCACTTTTTGAAATACACAGAGCACTGAACATCGAGCTGTTGAATTTCACACAGTACTCCATCAGTGCTTCTTGTGGTTGGATAAATACAAACTAACAGCTACTGCCAGAGGAGCTTTATTGAATCACCCCCGTCAATTGGCTCTGAATGATGAGCTCCAAGTGGAGAGTGGTGGCCGCTCTCTGCAGTTCTGACTTATGAGCCACAAAGTGAAAATGTATAAAATATAAAATAAATATAATCAATGGGTCTAGCGCTTATGAATGGAAGCCGCGTGTTGCCTTTAAGTGAGATGCAGTAATGTGAATCACAGCTCACGCTAGTAATTTGAGAGATTTACGTCAGAAAGGTCAAGGTTCAGCATTTGTCTTGAGACCCTCAACACAGTGTGGAAGGAGGACAAGAACAGAATGAGCTGGTAGACCTCGCTGAGAAAGGCAGGGAGGCTATGACCTCGAGGAGGAAGTATGTGAGTGCAGGAGGCGAAATCAGAGTGTGTTTTTTTAATGCCATCAGAGCCTTGGCAAGGTTATTTGACCCATAACTGTATATGGTATGCGTTTTTAGGTCTCACCTCCCAGACAGCTTTAAGCTTCTTTTGGACCATACCAAAACCTGACAGTGGGCTTGAGCCCGCCCATTGCATACCATTGGTTGGCTTTATTGTCACTCTCGTTTGCTTGCTTCTTATTAGATGATTTACCTTTCTCTTTTTCTATTTTCGTCTCCCCGGTCCATAGCCTCCTAACCATTCTTTTGATTTTCTGACTTGTATCGTTCCACTGCTCAGATTTAAGGAACTACTTTTTACTTTGTCTTTCACCTCTCCATATCTGTGCTCATGTTTTCTAGCTAGGCTCGCTCATGCGTGGTAATGCATGCATGTGACTATGTCATCACACATGCATCTACTGAATGGCACAGTCTCAATATGTTTTTTGAGTCCATTTTCTTTTTTATTCTTTTTACCAATACTTCACAGCATTAGCAAAAAGTATTATCAAAACCAATAAGTCACAAAGACAAATCACATTGTCTTTGCCAATGCTTGTTTAGTCCTGGAGTTAGCAAAGACCTTTACATTTTACTAGATTGTATTATCTAATCCAGATCTACTGGCTTTGCCAATGCTTGCTTACACAGCATGTTTATTGTATTACACTCATTATGCAAAGGGTGCTTATGTTCAAGCAAGCAAATGTTAATTGAAAGCAGTCAATGAAATACTGGACTCTGGGTATATTTACTAACGATTGCGTGGGTGCTTGAGCCGAGCAATGCAATTTGCTGTGGCACTCCTGGGCTTTTATGTAGCATAGAAACGAGATGCTGCATTTTACATTGTTTTGCATCCTGCAAGATCCTGTGCAAACCTTTAATACACATACCTCTATGTTTGGTTATTTGCAGAAAACAGAAAAGAAAATATTCAATTAAATGGTTCAGAATCAGAGGTATTAGTAAAATCATGGTTCTCCTTATTAAAAACAACAAGCATTCTGTAAAGTATGAGGATTTCAAGATGCTATCTGCAAGAAACAACTAACAACAAAATTTCAATTTTCCAATTTTGGTTACTTTGTATAAAGATGATGTGAATTAAACTAGAAATTATTTGTTTTCAATTTGCCTGTGATCAATAAGAATGCTAGTGAGAATGTAGAATTTGAGATGCCATTCTGTTTGCATCAACAATTGTGATTTTGCATTATTGCACGTTTATACAAATTTTAAATGCACTGCCAACATGCTGTTCCGCATTTTACACTGCACATTTTGCTGAACTGTTCTAGTAAGCATAGCCTTGTTCCTAAGTTGGCACATCAAAGCAAAAAACGGCAGAAATTCATGAAGTCAGCTGTCTTTCTCGAGCTTACTGTATCAAGTCTTCAAGGTCTTCTCACCTTCTTCCCCATGAGAAGTCCTGGCACCTGCTTATTAGTGTCTTCTGAGGTTTTGCTTTACGGTGTGTTCTTTCTTCTATTTGTTTGCACTGAGAGAAAGTGTATACATGTAGCACTGAAATGTATGGATTATAGCATTAAGTGCTCCAAATTAACAGGGGGTAAAACTATTGTCTTTTTGTATGGCAGTCCCACCTTAGCTTCTTTTTGTTGGCTACTTGCTGCTATTTGGCATTAAACATGCGTTATACTTTTATGAGCTATCCCAAGTGTCTGCTTTCTTTTAGACTATGTATGGACTGGAAAGGACTCTCAGACTATGACAATATATGGCCTTGTTCTTTTTACATACCCCTTTACAATTTTGATTCTCAATATTTAAATGTTGGGTCTTTTTTCTGCTATGTATGTGTTATGTTTTTATTTCTGGAACACATTTTAAACTGTTGCCTTATGTTAAACTTTGCATTGTGGTAACACTCATGTTCAAGGAGGATCAATTTCCAGTACTTAGTGCCTAACTTCCTGTACCTGATTGCCTGTTCAAAGGTGGAACTTCCTTTTGTCATTTTTGCCAATTCCACTTTTTCCAGTATAGGATTTTCATTCTGAAGGCATATGCTGCATGCCCATGCCAGCTCTGTGCAGAACGACAGGTCGTCAGGAACGACAAAGGCCAGGAGTGGACCAGGCAGACAAGAGGTGTTCACCTTAAAGGACACTGAGCTCTCATCCATCCTCATCTGGAATGGTTCACCGTTGGGCTCGCTCCTCATCCCCATTGAAGGATTACAACACTGGCGGGATCCTTGTTTCTTAGGCAGCTCTTCCATTGATGCCACAGAATCAGAAAATTAGGTGTCAGTGTATGGACAGAAGTAGAATACTATCCCAGTAGCTCTCCACTGTGTAGAATGGAAAATTTGTACGCTAGAAATAGTCCCCTTGAAATACATATCTTTTGTTTTAATTTACCTACAGAAGACTAGAAATACATGTGCAGGCATAACGTTTGCCCCAACCCTCCACAAAACATCAGCACTAGTGATGAGTAGATGATGGATGAAGCATGCCATTCCAGGGTGGGAGAAGGCTCAGCATCATCTTCTTACTTCTGGTACAATGTACGGACAAGTGGACATCACAGATAGGCGAGAGCAGTTCCTTTATTGTCTCCTGCCTTCTTATAGAATATTGTTTGTTTGGATAGATTAAACTTGTGTATGTCAGGACCCATTCATTGGAGACTAGGACTAAATTAAGAACGAGAGCTTATTCTCTGCGGGAACAAAGTCATTCTGGAGAAGTGGCTTAGCATACACAAAGGAGTACCTGCAATTTATTAGAAAATGGACAAGACAGAAACTGAGGGTTGGAACGTACTGGTATTCAGACACTGGTACATAACTGGATAATGCCTGCAGAGACAAAAGTAAACACACATGGCCTATACTGTACAACAAACAACAGGAAGGCGATCAGAAATACTAAGCAGAAGAACAATAGACAAACTATAGGACAGTTTGTATTTTCTGAAGACAGTGATCTCTCTTTAATGGGAAAAGAGCTAATCATAAAGGAAGAAGAGATCTTGATCTCATGTAGTTGTGGTTCTAATGGTAGAATAGTACTAAGTCAGTCTCTCTGCAAGAAGCACTGTGTCTGTAAACTTACTGCCATCCTTGTTGATAATAGCTACGTTTTCCACATAGACACAACAAAGGAAAAAGTAAATGTAGCAAGAGGACAGGGGTACAGAAACAGACCTCAGGGAAATCAGCCTTCATTATAAGAGACAGGAACAGGGTTGAACTACAAGTATGCAGATCAACTCGCGAGTACCGATCCCTACAGACAGGACCAATTACAAGAGGGGGGAATTCGACATGCCGAACTCCTTGAGGACCTTCGCCTCATTGACTACTGAGCATACACCCAACATGCACATGCGGAAGCGGACAAGTCCTGCACCTTGCTGGCCCGCCTCCTACGAGATGCACCTACCCCTGTACCAATACCGGAAGTGGTACTATAAGATGGCACTGTGGTGTATACACAGGCAGGAATCAATACTGCTTTCAGTAAATATTATGAGATGGTACACAGTGCGCCACCAGATGTGACACCAGAACATATGGCACAGTTCTTGGAAGGTTCAACATACCCTAGATTAACAAGGACTGCCCGAGAGGAGTTGGAAGGCACCATCACTAGGACTGAAATTAAAGAGGCCATTGGGGAATTCCTGCGCAACAAGACCCCAGGTTTAGACGGGCTGCCAGCGGAATTCTATTCTATTTTTGCAGACAACTTCCCTCCACAAGTTGAACACTTATATAACGCGGCACAGGAGGCCCAAACCCTCCCATTGTCCACTATGCAGGCACTAGTCATATCCCTTCCCAAACCGAACAGGGACCCATGCGATATGGCGGAGTACCACCCTCTCTCCCTCTTATCTACTGAGTACAAGATACTTAGCAACATTTTGGCACAACGGCTCCTACCCTACCTTCCTAAAACCATACATATAGATCAGTGCGGGCTTGTCTCGGGTCAAAATACGTCCCTCGATATAAGACGCCTGCACTGTGTCTTGGAGGCGGCCTCCAAGCTCTCCTGTAAGCCTGGCTGCATCTCTCTCGACCTCCAACAGACGTTTGACACACTGCATTGGGATTACATATTTGCAGTCCTAGGAAGATTTGGCATGCCACCCAAATATCTACAGTGGGTCAAACTCTTATACACCGTCCATACTGCCCGAGTTCGTACTGGATCCCACATATCTCACCCGTATCCGGTGATGAGAGGAACAAGCCAGGGTTGTCCCCTGTCACCAATCCTATTTGTAATGGCACTAGAACCCCTACTCATTAAACTCCGGGGGGACGCTATCAATAAAGGAATCCCACTGGGAGAGACAACACATGTAGTATCGGCATATGCTGATGACCTTATACTGTACATCCAAGACTTAACAGATGACCTGGAGCCCATTCCACTTATATTTAGACACTTTGAATGTATTTTAGGGTTAGCAATGAACGCTACAAAATGGGCAGAATAGCCATATCTAAGATGGTGTTACTCCCGAGATTATTATATTACTTTAATAATATGCCTATCCTGATACCGACCAGTGTCTTCCGAACACTGGATGAACTTCTCACAAAACTGATATGGGGTTGAGAACATAGGAGGATTAGTCTGGCAAAGCTCCAACTGAAACCTGAGGAGGGGGGAATGGGGGTCTTCGACTTTCGTGCATACTGCATGGCTAGCCAGCTGCAGTGGTTGTTGTATTGGCTGGCTTGCTGACACCTACACAAAATTTAATACACACCTCAAAAATTAGCTCGGGGAACACTACATACACTACTGCTGCCTGTCACCAGAATCCCACCTGCGACCCCACCTTTGCTTAAGGTTGCCTTACTATATTGAAGATGGTCATTACAATACACCAAGAGGACTTCCCCATACTCAGCCAATATTCCACTACTTGGAACACCCACCAGTACAGGGTTAATTACCAGATGTAGCATTTCCCAATGGACACAGGAAGGAGTAGAGATGGTGGCAAACTTTGTTCATAGACGGCGTGTTAGCTGACCACGCCAACTTTGCCCAAGCTCAGGGAGTTCCCCAGACATTATTTCTAATGCATGCCACTATAGCTCATTATATAAAAAAACACTGCTCCCCAGACGGAAGTGAACCCTCGACACTTGGATTGGTGCATGCAGTGTATTTGATGACTTGGTCCGCTGGCTATACAGAGGCATTAGAGCGCAAATGGGAACCTCCCTTGGGCCATAATGTGTAAAATGGGTGAGGGACTTTGAAAGGGACATCACAGACAAGGAATGGGACTACACCCTAGAGATCCCCAAAAAAGTGCCCCGCAATGCTAAATTTAAGTATATCCAATATATGATCCTACATAGAGCATACCTCACACTGCACCGCCTCAACTGTATATTCCCAGAAGCGCAGATCTGCTGCCCTAGGTGTAAGGTGCTAGATGTGGACTTACTACACATGCTATGGGAATGCCCAAACTTCAGGGGATTCTGGACAAAGATAAGTGGTCTACTTCAGGATACGACAGGCACCTCAGTCTGGGACACAGCAGATAGCTGCCTCATGGGACTACACCCTCGCCCAAAAAGTCAGAGACTACAATATAAATTTGCAGATATGGCTATACTCTTGGCGAAATGTGCCAGTACAATGAGGTGGAAGTCTACCTTTCCCCCTCAGGTGCACACTTGGCACACAGAGATGGTCCATTGGGGAGGGGTGGAGAGTGCCATCCTTAGAAGGGAAGAACAAAGGGGGCAGCGTAAAATGCCCATTTCTATGGAGTGGAACCAAATGATGGAAACACTGAAGGCTATAGATTTGATAGAGCCCGCTAGTTCCCAGAGTGTATAGGATCTCTCCCCCTCAGTCCAGACTGTACCATCTACCAGTATAATAGTGTCCAAGGAAAACATGTCTAATGTACATTCCAGGCAAAGTGATATACCCCACAGGAATATTGTACAACTAAACCCTAAGACATCATACAAGAGAGTGAGCCAGTTCGGGAGTTGTGAGTAATTAAAGAGAAGTTGGGGTAGAAGATTGACTTTTGTACAAGACTGTCTTACTACAAAGTCATCCCAACTATACATGGACACAACTATCATAAGTATGGGGAAAATGTGAGCACAATGTTAGACCATACTAGTAAATACAATGATAATGTGTTAAAGCATAGATGGACTACTGAAAGGTCACAAATGTACTGCTAGATGACCATTGTAGTGTGAAAGAATGTCACAATTGATTGTACTGTTTCTAACAATAAAACCAATAAAATTGTGTTTAAAAAACACAGTATGCAGATCAAGGAACACGGAAATACAGAACAAGCAATCTGCGCACAAATGAGAAGAGGACTGGAGCAGAGGACACATATCTAGGAACACGGGAATAAAAGACTGGGAAGCTGCACACAAACACGGGGTGATGGGTATGCAGACAGAACTAGGAACACTGGAATGCAAGACAAGGAATTTGCAAACAACCATGGACAGGATGGACTGTATTCATACAGAACTAGTAGCTATGCAAATAACATGGACAGAGAGTAGGTAACAATAAGGAACAGAAACAGAGAAGGTAAAGCAGCAAAACAGGAAAACCAAGTTATACAGAACCTAGGAGCAAGCCTTAAAACAGAGCAGCACGACTGCAATGAATCACACATTCTCAGGAGGAGCATGCAATTTAACATGTCATGAGTGATGTGATATCTGATTGCATAAGTAGGGCTTTACGGGACGCAAGTTATGGTGACTCTACAAAACAATAACAGGCACATTTGAGTGGTTTTTAGGTTTTGTTTTGTAATTATAACTGCACTGTAATTTATTTTTCAATGCATTTCAGAGGTTACTTTAAACACACGTTATGGTCTTCTAAATAAAGTTAACAATAAATTCACCATAACCTTTGTTTTTTCAGTGAATTTCAGTTTTTTATCATATTCTGGGAGGAACTGTTTTTTGAACCTGACATTCAACCCCTGCAACACATGAGCTTTAGCCATGTGAAGCAGTGGTCAGCTGCTGTACTTGAGGTATGGTCAGGCCCTGGGGCATGGGCAGTTCATCCCTGCTGGGCACGGAGGTTCGACAAATATCTATCATGTATTGCCACAGGTTTGCAGACATGTGGCTAGTTTTTGAGGACCTCAAAGGTTGCACTGGGTACCCAAAAACTTTCTGTGGTGCCCACAAACCACATAAAAATGCACTTTTGAAATGTTTTGCTCTTTTGGGGTCTTTTTGGGATCCGCCAATGGAAGCAGGGTGTCAGGCGATACCATCCCTGCCCCCTGTTGTCTCTTTTTAGTGTACTTGTCAGGACTTGGAGATCAAAGCGCTGAGTCCAGTAATGGGGGCATTAAAACGTTTTTCCAGGGGCGGCTCCTCCACTAGGGTGGAGGAGCATCTCACCACTGCTTTCTCACAGTGCGAGAAAGCCAAAACATAAAATGGTAATAACTTTTGGTTATTACCATTTTATGTTTCTTTCTGCATTGCGGGTGGGCGGAGCTGCCTGGGCAGGGCAGGAGTGGTTTGCACACACCTTAGTACGCGTTACTGGTTTGGTCGGCCCTCTTGGGCAGGCCAAACTAGTCATGCGTTCTCTGCACTTCTCCATGCAAGCTGCATTGCAGCCTGCATGGAGAACATGCATCCCCTACAGCCTCTGGCTGGGCTGCGTCCTGACCAATCACAACGCTCCACTGGAGCAGTGCAATTGGCTTAGGGGAGGCGAGGGAGGCTGCCTGCTTCCTGTTCTTGCCAGAGGCAGGAAAGCAGCAGCAGACCGAGCAGTGAAGACGTGGGACCCGGGAAAGGTATGTTTTTTTTATTATTTGAACCTCCCAGCGCAACCCCCCGCTTCCTTCATGACCCCTCACCCGTTCCCCCACCCTGCGCGACCCCACGTGTGCCCCCCCACCCGTGAGCCATGCCAGCCATGACTGGATTTTTCTCTGTGTGATCAACCAATCAGAGAGCATCAGTTCTGCGAACCTGGGTTTGGAACTTATGTAGCTTAAATGGCCATTGGGAGAAAAAGCTCTTTCATCCAATCAAGCTTGAACATGTTTTTTAATTTTGGGCTCACTGTAAGTATGCAAACCCAAATTTGTAGATCTTCTCAACTAAAAGTTTTGATATCTCTTTAATTTAACCTCTGCATGCCCTGATTGAATAACCTTTTAATTTTTCAAAAAGCACGGAATGGATTTTCACCAAACCAAGCAAAGGCAATTCCTTGAGAACGCTTCTGCTTGCATGACAAGTTTAGTGTAATTTCATTCAGTCTTTTTTCTGTATCAGATTGCAAATAATTCAATAGTCATTTAAATGGGAAATGTCACTTTTGGGAACCCTAGTTTTTTAACGTCTATCTGCAGGAATCTTACTATGATGTATCCATTGCAGATGTGCTTCATTTTTGGAACGTTTTGTGCAGATTTGTCAAAAGGTGCCAATGTTATTAAAAAATCAATAAATGCTTTTTCAATGGAAACTCGGGCATACACATAACTACAAGGGTGCTATCCCATTGCCACTAGAATAATGAGATTCCACAGCTCTGGTGCTTACTGCATGGTTATGGATTCGCCATATTTGCCACATAATTCATCGTCTGCTGCATACATTATCGATTTTAACAAAAACGATTTGCTTCTCACTGAAAACAATCATAAGTTACTAAAAACGAGGTTACAAATATTGCTGCACAGTGGAAGGCCCTTCACAAATGTTGACTGCTCACCATCCAGTTGCTTATTTTTATGGTATTTCTTTACTATATATTTCACAAGAAAGAGAATAGAGCAAAACATGACTTGTATTGACTCATTACACTTGACAGTAGTCTGTGAAAGCATATCCCAGTCTTAGGGCCTAAATTTGAGTTTAGCTGGAAGGTAATCTCTCACAACTGCGATGGAGGAGCCACTCAGCTGAACCCTTGGTCCCCCTGCTTGATTTGCAGTCAGGCAGACATTAAGTAAGTCAGCCACGGAGTCTACTCTGGCTCTTTTGCTGACATACTCCTTTGAGGGCCTGAGGGACCACTGGATGTCCTAGTGTTGGCCATTTGACTGACGGAGTAAAGCCTGCCCTCCGCAATCAAAATCAGGCCCACATTGATATCGCTAGTGTCTCATGCATTACCCCCTTGAGTTGTATATACATTTACCACAATGCAGATTCTGAAACACAACAATACTATGCTGAGTCATGATAGTCCTCACGTATATTGAGCTGATACCCAGGAGCTATCCCCGGCTCTCCCTCATTAACCGCTTCTGACTGCCAATTCAGTAGATCGTGAACAGATTCATTGATGTCTGCTTCCACTGGATCCCTCAAAAGGAGGTTTTAGAGTCCCCTTAAGACTCCATAGGAAATAACATGTATATAGTATCCTATAAGGAGTAGATAAAAGAAGATATCTACAGACAGATATTACCTTACCTCTTTCTCATTGTACTCTCAAGCATTTCTAAAGATTGCGTTGAGTTCTAAGTAGTAGTGGAACCAGGGATATGCAAGCTGTGGATGTGTGGAGAGATGAGACATTTGTGCTTGCCTATGTGAGCGTCACAAAGGGCCCTCATATTGAGTAAAAAATCTCAGTATGGTCATTAAGGCGGTGAATGACCATTTCATATTTCACCATGGTGATCATTTCCTTAAACCAATCTGCATGAGTGGGAATAGACAGTGATTTCAATAGTCCCAGAATGCGGTTTCACGACTGCTAATCCTGTGGTAAACCAATGTCTTGAGTGTGAAGAGGTTACGTTATGTTATGTGAATTTGTATTGCACAGCTTATCACTCATGAGGGTTTCCAGGTGCTGGAGCAGGAACATAGGCCCGGAGGTGCTTAGTTGAACAGCCAGGTCTTCAGTCTCTTGTGAAAGTTGAGACGTGGTGTGGCAGTCCTGATGTACCGTGGAAGTTCTTTCAGTCTTTGGCAGTGATGAAGGTGACAGCGTGCCCTCCCTTCTTGCATCTGCGGATGTGGGTGGTTCGTGCAAGGGAGAGAGAAGTGGAAGGTAGCTGTCTGGAGAGTTGGTAGAGTTGGAGTTAGTCGTTGAGGCATGTTGGATATTCTGGGACATCAGACATGTCATGCAACATGGCGAGTGATGCTGTAACAGCAATGTGTTGCATTTGTAGTGTCTTTCATATTTGTGTCTAATATTATGTCAGACTGGGACAAACAGACATCATGTGTAAGATGTCATGGTTTTCTGCATCACACCTCCAACAGTTCGACGGTGGACCCGTGAGGGCCAGGCATACTCGTTCAGAGGACCAGTGCCATTCATGTAAGATCCTAAAACAGCTAAACTTGAGTCTAACGTCTCAAAGGGTTTTATCAGTCTGTGAAGTGGATATTTTGCTTCACTTGTCTTCTGTGTCTAAGAGTATCCGCAATTGGGTTGAGCATGTATTAGCTATGATAGTACAGCATAGTCCTGAAACTAGCCCTTTTTATAGTCCACAAAGCTTTAAGCATTTAATAATAGGAGAGAAAGAGGTATAGATGTGAATAATCTCCACTCCTTTTGTCGGGATGCAGTGGCTTAGTTGGTAGTATCTCCATGATTATGACTGCGCTGGATAAATTTTGTTCTAAAGTCAGTAAACGTTTTCAAATGCCCATCTTTAAGAGTGTTATCAATATTGTGAATAGTTGCCTCTTTCCATATTGTCCAATGGAGCACCTGTCTGTCTATTGTAAACTGGAGTCACCCAATTTAGAGGCAATTAAATGCGTGTTGGAGTCAATCTTCATAAGTTTATGTACGTCACTCGATGCTCATGCAGCTATATGCATGACAGAGTTTAGTCGTTCTGATGTCCTGGTGCGGTCTCCATGTACTAGATCTAAATGCCCTCTGCTGACAATCGGTGCCCCTCAATGTATGCCCACCTTGGGTTCCATCCATTGTCAAGCAGGAGTCTAGAGATAAGAAGATAAGCTGCAAAGTATGTGTTCATATGTGGTAGCAGGAAATGATCACTCTTAGTCAATGTGGGCAGTTCAGTGGGTTTTGGTCTCGGTCTTGCTGTGCTCCAAATGAATTCCTAAAGATTCCATCAATTTCAGATATTGCATCATTTGGGATGGAAAATGAGAGCATTGCAAAAACGTAATTAAATCTTGGTGAAATTGACATCTTGGCTACTTGCACTCACAACCAAAGAGATGATTTTAAGTTTGAACATTTTACACAGTCACCCCTCGTCTTTTTTAATAAAGGTGGTATATTGTTCTATCGAATGTTTCTGAGGGCCTTTGCCTACCACAGTTCCTAGGAATGTTAGTTCAGTCAGTGGCCAGTAAAATGAGTGGGGTCTTAGTTGTCAATTTCGATAATGGAAGAGCTTCACTTTTTGGCCAGTTAATGCGATACCTTCAGACTTAGGCAAAGTCAGTGATGTCATAGTGGGTATTGATTGTGGTGGGTCCGGAAGTGCCAACGGTATGTCATCTGCTTACAAAAGTAATTTTCCTATTTCTGCTGGTCTCCTGATGCCTTTAACATTATGAGGCTAACTGATTTTGGCAGCCTGGGATTCTAGGGTTAGGCCAGAAAGGAAGGGGGCGTGGACAGCCCTAATCAGTGCCCATTTTTATAGCAAATGTGTCTGAATGACACCCGTTACATGAGATTTGTGCATCAGGGGATATGAATCACCAGCACACCTTACTGAGAAAGTCCTGTCCCAGTCTTGCTCTCTCTAATGTTCACAAAAGGTGGCCTCACTCCTAGAGCAGCGTAATTTTGGCTCCACGCTTTAGTAATTGATTAGGTCTCATATATGTTACTTATGGCCTTATGCATTTGTTCGATTTAAAATGATTAATGAAGTGTAGTGCACTTGATCAAATATCGAAAGTGCATTTACAGTGTAACCTCGACATTTAAGTGTGTGTGTGTGTGTGTGTGAGTGTGCATATTAACATTTCCTTTTACAAATAATGAATTGCAGTTCTCATATGTGTGGGCTGAATAACAATGCTGATCTTTCTGTAGCCATGTAATCATTTACATGATATCTTGTGTGTATCATATAATGGGGAATGTATTTACTTAAATAGTATTTCACATTTATAAATGTCACTGTGCATGTATTTGCAATCACGCAGTTGCCACCTGTGCTGAGATGTTTACTATACTAAAGTTGTCTAAAGACCTTAAGCATTTGGATTTCGCAGTGTTTAACCTTCGACATGAATCTTTGTTTCGGATGCAATGTTTTTCTTTCCTCTGCAGGTGCCATGGTATGATCTAATGAATAGAGAAAGGCACATTGTGTGAACGAGATATGGAGGCTTGAAGGGATTGCTCATGGTGAAGATGATAAGACTAACAATCAAAGGGAGGACTACTGTCTGTGTGGAAGAGGCGATGGAGTCCAAGGGCATTTCGAATATGTGGATCAAAGGAAAGAATTATGAGTGTGCCTGCCAAACAGTATCGTTTGCAGGTGGATACTAATTAGACCTTAGATAGGGGATTCTAGAAGCTTCCTTCTGTAGGTATACCTAGGCTATGATCTTTAACTTTGTTCAGAGATTCTAAAAAGGCAGAGGCACCCAAAACAGGTTTATCGCATGAGGGCTCAAAGGGGATCCGACCCAGTTGCGTTATCACTCTACTCCAGCAAATAATGTTTCTTCAACTAATTGGGGTGCAATCTTCTCTTGTACTTTATCCTTAATGTGCCAAAGTATGTGTAAACTTACTGTCACCTGACGATCTGTCATAAACGTATCATGCTTGTGTTGAGTGTATCATGGAGGCAACAACAGGCCAAGTCATCTGGTTAACTCCTTTGCCAGGATTTTTATACCAGTTTTAAGTAACAACATTTGTCGATAACTGGATCATAGTAACTGATCCATGTCTGGCTTGGGCATTAAATTTAAAACTGCCATGTTGAATTGGGCATGCCATTGCCCTGTTTGTTTGGCTTCTAGGAACACCTCGTGAAGTAATAGTGACGTTTTGGGTTTATAGAATTTTTAAATAATCAGGAAACCGTCTGTTCCTGGATATTTTCCTATGGTCTTGTCCATGAATTTCAATTCACCAAAAGGCCAAGGGTAGTGGAAGTGACATCACATACTATTGACCTTTATGTTCCCTTACACACACATGCTTGCTTACACATAAACACAAAATCACATATACACACCTGCTCTCACATAAACACACTCTCATCTGCATGCACGCACACAAAATACATTTAAAAGCATTTGTTACTTACGCCAGCTGCCAGGAGGGTCATATTCCAGCTAAGTGTACCCCATCTTTTATCACACTATTAGTGAATATTGTTAATCACTATTAGTGTAAAAACAAGGAGATTGGAGCCTCAACCGATGTTCATAAGGACGAGTTGACCCTGCGCTCCTAGTGCTGATTTTGCTACCTTTAAGACCAGGGGTCGCAAATGCAGTACCAAAGGTCGCAAGGGGCAAGCAGGAGTCGCAGCTGCGCCCTCTGTCGACCCTCTAAATGACGTCAAAGGCCATGTCGTTTATTTGCCTCCTTTGTTTCCTGTATAGTTATGGTGTCACACAGAGACAATGCCTGTTCTTTATTTAGCTGTGGTAGTTGAAGTTAGGAGTGCATTTTGGGTTAGCATATTGCTGGTATGGCCATGCTGTCTTCGTGTCGGTGCAATTTAAGGGAAAATAATCTCCCTGCCTTCTCACCTTATTGATAATTATTTATTTTTAACCTTCTCATTGAGTTGAAAAGAGCATGTTTATGGCATATTAAGCCCATACATCATGTAGGATGCTGTCGCTAGGTAAAATATTATACCAGTGCATCAAATCTCGAATTGTAGCCTCTAATTAGTTTTATTCATTTTTGAAATACTGTATCTCTTGTCATCCGTCTCTTGATACACGCTTTACTGGCTCCGCATAAAGCGTGGCCGGGAGCTACCAAGCAATCATTTACCTGAGGAATTTAATATTGTGCGTCTGTAATTTTTTCTTTTCCTCTTGGTGCTTGCTTCACATGCCATCTTTGCGCATGCGTGTCTGCCATTCCTGTATTCAGCCATAACAATGTGGAAATGTGGTCTGAAATGCCTCTTCAAGAATTACTCCATTTTGTCACCATGTTAGAGTCAATGAGACAAGAAGGTAAATATCAAAGTACATACTGTGTGCACGTGAGGTGAAAGTAGAGTTCCTGTCTTAGGGTGTAATAGTCTTCAAGGTTCTTTTCCAATAGTTTCCTGTAAGATTCAGTAACAGTTTCACCGCCTTCCGTTTGGTGATTAATCTGTTCTGTCTGATCTGTTATTAACTGGGTCACGGGTAATGTTAACATCATCTACCAGGAGAGCCTTACTCCTTCTATAGCATATTCTATAGCATATTTTGGGGCAGATTTACAAACCCCTTGCACCACTTTTGCGTCACTTTTAACATGGGAAAAGTGACGCAAAAGTGGCGCAAGGGGCTTGTAAATCTGCCCCTTTGGGTAGAAGAAGGGCGATTTGTTACCTTTGTGTGTGTATAAGGACATATTGCCATTGCACTCCCTTTGTAGATATCTTAGCAAAAAATAAATAGCAATAATTTATATTTGTAAAGCGCAAACATATCAATCTCTTATGGGTTTCAAGGCGATATGGGCCGTCGGGGAGATTAGATTTTAGTGAAATATTTGAGGTCGATATAACCCTTCCCTTCGATACAGGAGGATTATATCATTTTGCTCCAATTCACTGTTGATCATTCCAAGTTGTATGTTGCTTTATGAATCCTTTTCAGTTGTCACCATTCACACATTAAGATTATAATTTGGTAAGGTATTTTTCAAACTGCTACAGTCTTTATAAGAGTTTCTTTCAACTATTTTTGCTTAGCAAGTGTTAGAAGTACACTACCCTGTCAGAGGGACTAAACATTGTATATTGGTAGTTGGGAATACACTGCCTATATGTCTGAGGCTATATTGTATTATTGGGGTCTGCTTGGCTAAATAATGTGTTTAGGCATGCAGCATGTGTATAAATGTTTCAAATTGTTTTTTTTTACATTGTCTTAACTGTATCATTTATTAAAACATTGGAATGTTGGGAGTTCAATTGAAGACAATGGAGTGCTCCATGCTTTTACAGGCCGGTAAAGGCCTACAAAACAACATTCTAATGTTGTTTTCAAAGGCCTCTCGGAGCCCGAGGGAACTTAAACCCCACGAACTCCGAGAGGCCTTTGTTTTATTTGTTGGAACATTGCGCCCTCTAGTGGCAGAATGTTCTGATAGCCTTACAGCCCTTCGTACCTGGGCTATACTGGCTATGAAAGACCCGCTCCCTTGTTAAAGTCCCTCACTTTCGGCTCGGGCCTTTAACGCTGGAGCAGGCCTTTAATAGCTGGTACAGCCATTACAGCAGCCTCTAAGGCTATAATATGAGGTATGTCTTTCAATACTGCGGCACTTAATTTATGGTCTATCTATCTATCTATCTATCTATCTATCTATCTATCTATCTATCTATCTATCTATCTATCTATCTATCTATCTATCTATCTATCTATCTATCTATCTATCTATCTATCTATCTATCTATCTATCTATCTATCTATCTATCTATCTATCTACCTATATTTATATTCACTGAAAAAAAATAGATTGCAGGGACGTTATAGTTAGTTGGACATTTAACTCATACAAAACCAAATAAATTCTGCTGTTATATTTAGTAGAGATAACTATAACTTGCGTCCCCACAGTGCACTGCTGATGACATCACATATTACATCACTCATGACATGCTCAGTGGCATCACTGATGGCTTCTCAAATAACATCACTGATGACATAACTGATGACATCATCCAGTGACTGAGTGTTTCTAAATATGTCAAGAATGTTATATCTCTATATGCCAAGGTATATTGAAGAATGATTGGTTGTCTGAGAACCTGTATGGGTGCCTGAGTGTTTGTGTGGGTGGGGGGTGTGACTCCGTGCATGGATGTGTGAGTGGGCGATTAACTGGGTGTATGCGTTTATGAGTGCATGTGTTAGGGAGTGTATGGGTGAGTGAGTGTACCTATAGCTGTGTTGGTGAGTGCATGGATGTGTTAGTGGTATATGTGTAAGTAACTACATATTTGAAAGTCAGTAATTGTGAGTGTTAGAGTATATAACTGAGTATATGTTACAGTGAGTGATTGTGACAGTGGCTGCATGGATAAGTGTGTGCTTATGTCAGTAATTGTTGAAGACAGTACGTATCTGTATGAATAAGTGACGTGGTGTGTGTATATCTGTATAGCTGAGTAAATGGCAGTATAATTAATTATTTGGGTGAGTGGCAGTGTATGAGTGTCTATATTGGTGTATGAGTGGATATATCAGTGGCTGTATTGATGAATGACTGTGTGTATGAGTGACTGTATGGGTTAGTGGATGGATGTGTGTGTAGACGTATGAATCACTGAGCGGGGCTGTACTAACTGCTATTGGTGTGTCTATGGTTTTGATATTAGTAGTTTGTATTTTAGAGTGGGTGCATGAAAGTTTTTATTAGGGTGTGAGGAGGTGCATCAGATGATCATGTGGATGATGTCATCAGTGATGTCATTTGAGATGTCATTTGAGATGTCATGAGTGATGTCACTGAACATGTCATGAGTGATGTAATATGTGACGTCATTAGCAGTGCATTGCGGGGCGCGAGTTATAGTTATCTCTACTAACTATGACAGCCAAATTTCTCTGCTTTTGTATGAGTGAAATGTCCAACTAACTATAACATCACTGTAACCTATGTTTTTTTCCGTAAATTTCTAAAGTTTTTTAAATGCTCATTTCTAACTATAACGTTCCATAAACCTATGTTTTTTTTCAGTTAATTTCTAAGGTTTTTTAAATGCTCGTTTCTAACTATTAGGTCCCTGAAACCTATCTATTTTCAGTGATTTTCTAAGGCTTTTTAAATGCTAATTTCTAACTATAACATAGCAGTCGCGTTTGCAGAGTGGTGGAGAAAGGTGAGTGTGGCCTCAGAACACCTCTTAGCAATTCCACTGTGTGAGATTTACTGGAAGTAACAGGAGGGGTAATTTGCCCCCAACGTCAACCTTGTGGGCCAACTACCCCTCCTATTACCTCCAGTAAGTCCCACATAAGCAGGATTGTAAAAGTCTCATACCAGGCCATGGCCCCTTTCTCCACCCCTCTGTAGACACACCTCCTGGCATGTTCTGGGTTGGGGGATTAAGTCCCCTTGAATACCGAGGGTCCCTGGTGGCCAAGTAGCCCACCAGGTACCGCCAGTAAGCACCACAGAGCTGGATTGCAGAAAGGTGGTCCAAGGCCACACCCCTTTTTACACCACTCTGCAAACGCGCCTCTTGGTGCACTGCTCGAGGAGCGATGAGGTCCCCTTGTCTCCTGATGACCTCAGGACACAAGTGGACTTCATCCTCTGATCAGCAGTGTGCCAGGACCTTTGTTTGCAGAGTGGTGTTAAAAGGGGCGTGGCCTCAAACCACCTCTCTGCTATACAGCTCTGTGGTGCTTACTAGAGGTACCTCCATCATATCTTATCTAACCTTTGCTGTGGGAGCCCTGAACAAGGAAATTGAAAATGCGGAGGCTGAACTGGGGCTGTCCCCTGACCTCGCGGGGAGGCTAACTGCATCTAATAGCAGTCCCAGTAATCCTGTTCCCTTGGAGCCAAGTGTGTTTATAACCAAGCCGGCCTCTGGGGGGGATGGATCTACACATAATGAGATATTGGAAAGGGGAACAGAAGGTGTGAATAAGGTAGTTACGCGCCCCGTGGTTGCACCATTAAAAAGGGTCCAGCCGAGTAACACTGGGGAAAAGAGGGGGGAAAAAAGGTTAAGTAAACCTGGACAAGTAGCTACTGATTGCACCCTCACTTAGATCGGAGCTATGGACTCAAACACTCAATTGGCAGTTCAAAAATTTGTGGAGGAGTTTCTTAGCTCTCGGCTGGAGTCTATACTCATGAACATTGTTGAAGACATTACTAAAGACATTACTGCCTCATTGAATAAATGCGTTGAGGGTACCCTGAGGAAACTTGAGCACTTTGATTCCCACTAAGGGGGGAAAAAACATGCCTGTGAAGTTTCCAATATAAACACAACTCCCCAGGTGCTAACACAGTTTAATACTAATTATAGAGAGGGGGGCTCTGCTTGCCAAATACTATCAATGGAGAGGGCATGGGCTATTTCTCAAAAAAAATCAGTTGTATCCCTGGGTAGACAGGCAGGGGGTAGTACCTGCCAACAATCAGAGAGACCCCAAGCTTTTTGCCCACCCACAAGACATTGGTCAATATCGGTGATCAAGGCATTCAAGAAGTTGATAGCAAAACAAATAGCTGTAGACTTAATCTCCCCCCCCCCCGGAAGCCACTCCCCTGGTAGCCATCCTTACAGGGGTTCCCCCACTTAGAGAGCACCAACGTGAATCCACCATGGATCTGCTATGGAAAACCAAATTTTGGTGTGATCAGTATTGTAATGGCAGTCACAAGGTTTCATCCCATATAATAATGGCTAGACGTGTGGGGTGGGTTGGTTATAGCCCTAAACAGGTTGATGGCGATTGTATCATCATTAACTTTAACAAGGTAGATATAGCTGGCGGGTTGTTGGGGGATGGCTGGAAGGAGGGGCAGGGGGGCATCAGGGCTTTGCCCCTTGGCTTTTTTTATCTCCCTTCAAGAGGGGTACAGTCAACCGTTAGATTCTCTTGTAGGCCTCGTGCTTTAGCATCTAATTGGAGTGGCAATACTTACCCACTCAGCTCTAGGGAGTAGCACAGCCCTGATAGGTCTAGTCAGAGACCAGCAATTGTCCAACAACTATTTCCCCGGATCATTGAGAGGAACGAAGAAGGAAATAGTTTAGTTCTAAAAAATAGATTTCTCCCGTTAGCTAATTTAGATGAGAATGATTGACTGGAGCTGCCTCAGTGTCACAGGGCCTTTCCAGGGAAACTCAAAATGGTCAGGAAATAGTCCTAAAGGAAGCTCTTAGTTGTAAGATCATTAGTTGGAATATTACGGGCCTTAGAAGTAAAAGAGATGACACTAGGTGGCTTGACTTTCTGAAAAATTATGATATAATTAGTTTACAGGAGACCTGGGACAAGGATGGAAGTTCTTTGGTTGGATGGGTTTAAATCATACAGCATCCCAGCATGCCCCTCTCCTGTGGGTAGAGAAAAGGAGGGCCTGTTAATGCTATTCTCACTAAAAATGATGGGCACTCACAGGAGGGTGGAGGCGGGATCCCATAATTGTCTTGCAATTGAAGTCATAGCCCCTAACCTTTCTAAAATGCTATTTGTTAATTTTTATAACTCTGGAGAGAGTTGTTTTTTAAATCAACATCTATGTCAAATGAAATGTTTTTTAGAAGATCATAGATTGAAGCAAACCATTTTTTATTCTATTGTAATTATGGGCGATTTTAATATTCATATGTGCAATTTGAATTGTCAAGTAGATGATCCCCTAGGGTCAGCAAATTCCTCGATTTCCCATTTTGAGCATACACAACAAGGGGAATGTCTGGAGGAGCTTTTGGCTGCGGTATATCTCTTTGAACCGAGTTTCAGGGATCCTGCTGTCCGGATCACTACCTTTAAAGCCCGGGAGCGGGATACTGTTATTGATTACATATTCATCTCTCCCAGTATACTATCATAGGTAATGTTCCACAATGCTAGGTGGTCCCCTTTTAGTGATCACAATCCGGTTACACTTGTGCTAGATAAAGCGTGTGGCCTGTTGGGGAATCTGGATATGAAGGGGGGTGATACTAGTGTGAGAACTTGCGATCAGGGGAGAAGACTTAAGTGGGCCAAGGTAATCCTGGATCTCTTTATTAAGGATCTTTGTGAGAAGGCAAAAGATATGTTTGCAATTTGTCTTGATAATACTACTCAGGGGGAGGAGGTCCTTGCAGCCTTCGAAGGAATTTGTGGACAGGTTGCATCTGATCTTACGATGAAAGCCAAATCCAGATTATCTATGGCTGAGAGGTGGTTTGATAGTAACAGCTCAAGGGCGCATCCTAATTTGGTTTTGGCTTTGAAAATTGTCCCACGAGATAAGGCTCATATAGCCACGCTTAGGAAACAATATAAGCTTGCTGTATCTATGCGTGAAAATGAAATAATGGAGGAGGCTTGGAATGCCCTACTATCAGTTGAGGTTCTTAAAGACAGTTCTAGATTCTTGGCCATTGTTGATAAACCTTTTTTCTCTGTTTTGGAGAATGCACCTTTAGAATGTAATATTACAGAAACCCAGTGGCTCTCCCATTTTGAAACGATTTATGCGCCTACTGCTATAACAGAGTCAGTTGTTAGTTTAGAGGATGATAGGGATTCCTGTCCAGTTATTTTTATTGAAGAGGATGTAGAAAGGGCGATATTGCAAATGTCCAGTGACAAAGCTCCTGGCCCAGATGCCGTTCTGGCTTGTTTATGTAAACTTTATCCAAAGTTCTGGGCCAAAATACTGACTAAGGTTTTTAATGTGTCTAGTCGTCAGGGCTTCCCTAAATCATGGTCGTTATCTACTATTTTCCCAGTTTTTAAAAAGGGTCAGAGAGGGGATCCACGCTGTTACAGACGGATATCCCTAATTGACTCCGTAGTTAAAGTTCTAGGGAGAGTGATCTTAGTTAAGGTAACAGATTGGGCGATTGAAAATGAGGTGCTATCCAATCTTCAATCTGGCTTCAGACAAGGTAGAAGTACCCTGGCCCAGTGCCTTAATTTACATTTAATTATAGGCAAATATACTTTAGCCAAAGCGGGTACATTACAGCTGGCCTTTATGGACCTTACCTCGGCCTTCGATCTGGTCAACAGATCGAAGCTGTGGTTTATTCTGCCAGACATGGGCCTGGACCCATGTTTAGTTTTTTTATTTGGCTGATTTACACAGGGATCTTTCAACAAGAGTCAGGGTAAACCAAGAAGGAAAATGCACAAAGCACTTTAAAAATGGAAGAGGTGTCCGACAGGGATGCATTCTGGCACCTTTACTTTTTACCCTATACATTAATAATTTAGATAAATCTTTATACTCGGCTAGTTTAGATATTCCGCGAGCAGGGGGAAGGGGTATCCCTGTTCTTCTGTACGCTGACGATGCTGTTTTATTAGCCCGCACAGCTTTAAGTCTCCAGAGATTATTGGATGCCTTTGGGGCCTACATGAAGTCTTTGAACTTAGTAGTCAATATAGGTAAATCACATATTATGACCATGGGACAGAAAAATATAAAAACTAAATCTTTTTATTGTGCCGGTGCAGAGGTGTCCCGAGTGTCTTCTTTTACCTATCTAGGGGTATTATTCGATAAGAGAGTATCGTGGGTCCCCTAACAGAAAATTAAAATAAATGCGATGACTAGGTCAACGGCTGCTGTTCATGTTTTTGCTAGGTGCTTGTGGGCCAGGCCCATTGAAGCTGTGCTCAACATCAATAGCTCCAAGTGCCTGGCTATTGCTTTGTATGGCTCGGCCATTTGGGGTTATAAGTATATGGAGGGGGTTCAGAAAGCTGAAAATAAATTTTTGCGTACCCTCTTGTCAGTCCCCCAATCAACCTAAATTTTTGTTATCCATCAAGAACTGGGGGTCAGGTATGTGTCAGATCTGATGAGGTTGGCCCTGGTGGTCTGTTGGCTTAAGACCTGGCTTAATCTAGACTTAACATTGAACCATCAGATTATTAGGGACTGCGTCACTCTGGAGAAAGCTAGTAGTATCCCGTGGCTCTATTATGTTAAGCACACCCTATTAAAATTGGGGCACCCAGATCTTTTTAATTCACAGGAGATGATAAAAAAAGAGGATCTGACTTGGGTTAAAACCCAATTCTTGAATGTCCTGTCAGTGGAACATGAGGAGCGGGAGCTACTGAAACCCTCAGTAAAGGCTTATTTGTTGTTAAAAACCTCGCCACTGATTGAACCTTACCTGAAAATTGTTATCAAACCCTTCAACCGTCTGCTTTTAACCATGTTCCATTTTAACCTAATTCACTCCTTTTTAGGTAACTCACAAGGATGGAGTAGGCAAGATGATTTGCGTCCGTGTACCTGTGACAACTTACTATACTATGCACTATATAATGTTTTGCAACCATTACACTGTGATCCGTAGGAGGTTTTTGGTTCCTATTTTAAAGGGAAAAGGTTTTGTACAGGTTAAACTTGCTCTAATTTATCTACAAATGCTGAATGATCCAAGGGAGATATTTAATATCGCAAGCTTTTTAGTAGCAGCCGTTCGTCTCAGGCAAAAAAGGTACCCTATGATAAACGCTACATAAGCATTGATTGAATACATATGATCAAAATTTCCCCTTTTGGCTGCTTTTTCCTGAAAATACCTCTAATGTAGTATTCCTTTTTTCTATATATTTGCTAATGGTTTTCGGGGGTTTTAAGTGTCTACGAAATTGACTTTGTAATATTGATCCTTTTTGAATTGCTCATATGTTGTAATTTGGATTTTAAATGTTTTTATTATGTATTGGGTATCAGAATTTTACTTGTATGGTTTTAACTAACCGAATAAAGTGGTTTGACTGACTTACTGACTAGTCAGATTTGAGAGAACTCACACTAGGATATGTCACAGATACTCAAACTTAGGATATTAGTGTAAGGAATGTTATGATTCTTAGGTCTAGCTAGTGCAATATAAAACTCTCAAACAAATACATAAATAAATAGTGTCTTTTTAAAACTTCCAGAAAACCACTGTAGAGCAATCTTCAGATCAGCAGTGACTCTGAGACAGAAGGAGGCACAGAGGAGTTATAGTGTGAATGAGGCTAGAATAACGTCTGCTACTACAGCTAAAGGCTATTGATTATCAATCCTATATATAGGAAGAAATAAGAAAATGCACCAATATGTTAATGGAGGTTATGAGAAGTTATATGATGTAAAGGTAACTCCCTGTCTCTGGTTTCCTGTAGAGTTTCATGGAGCCCAGAGAGAAGCAAAGTGATTTGAAGAAGTTTTAATAGATTCTCTAGACTGAGAAAGTCAGACCCTATCTCACAATAAAGTTTGAAATTTAAGTCTTGAAAAAATACCAAAAATTATAATTTACAAATCTTCATTTTAAGCTCTAAATAAGATATATGTGTACTTAGCATAGCATGTCTGCTAAATTTAAGAAATGCACATCAAGGTAATGGACAAGGTCAAAGCTCGGATCACTACAAGGTTGCAAAAAAGTTAGTTTTTAAATAGATTGATTTTATTTTAAAAAATGGAACTGCATTTAGCCTAAATGTAAACAAGTGTACATACATATGAACTACATGTTTCCCACTAAGGGATTGATTCTGATGTCGGTCAGAAGGGCTCCGAATTGGATTCGTTTTTACCGATCCGATCCAGAGCCCTTGTTTCCGACCGACTCATTCCCAGTTCCGAACAACCAAGTATGATGCCTGGAAACCCCGACCAGTCTGAATGGCTTTCGGAACCGTTTTGGTTCTGAAATGCATTCAGACAGATCGAGCCTTTCCGGAGCTGATTCGTACAGCTCTATGGACTTGGTTTCCGAACGAGCGAGTAAAATGATTGATTCGGACAGCCTTTCTGAATGGGTTTGCCTAGGAAGAAACGGCTGCCGGAATCTGTATTTGGGGGCCCGCAGCAGGCCCCCCTTCACCCGAAGCCCTCCGTATCAGACCAGTGGGGGTACCCAGGCCCCTTTCGAACCATTCACAGTGTGGTAGGCACCATGGGGTGCCCGCCACAGGGTCCAAGGGTTACCCCAGCCTCCCCTTTCTTCAATAGGACCCTGTTCACGTTCGGAATACAGGCTTCCATTGATGTCAATGAGAGTGTGACCAAATCTAATCCAGATGCATACGGAGGCATTGTTCTTGTTCGGTCGGACTCCCCCGATCTGAGTTGTATGGAAAGCATTCCGGAACCGATTCGGTCAGTAGGCTTTACGAACAAGATCGGAATCAGGCCCTAAATGTTTTAACCTTATTTTATTTCAAACTAAAGCTGTAAACTATTCACTTACATTAATTTGGTACTTATCTACTCTGCACCTTATCTATACAATACTCCTGTGGTTAGTACTGAGTTAAGGTCTTTTTTCATTATAAAGTCTTACATTTCTTAAAACATTTCTGAAACCGAACTCAAGAAATCAAAGACCTCTGTAGTTTGCAGTGGGTTTATGACATTACCTCCACTCATGGAGCCATGAGAGTAAATATGTATCATGTTTATTTATTGCAAACCTAGCTTGCAAGCAACAGTGTATTGTACATTATGTGGGGTATTAGGAAGTGATTCAGATCATGTTCATTAAGTGGTATTTACTCAATATTTCACACTTTTACACAGCTCATTTTAGAGGCACAGGGTGAGTGACTGATTTGCCAGAATCATGTAATGTTAGGTCAACCACCAACACAAGAATTCAATACTAGATTCCAAGGTACTATTGTTGACAGCTTCATTTGCTAGGTTACATCTCCAGATAGTTCAAATCTGTTGAACTTTAGTCAGTCTAAGCCCTCTGACAGCTCCACTCTCTCTGTCCATATTGAGACTCTCATAAACCCTTAAGGCACACCTTTCTTCTCTTTTGTTCTATGAAATTCAATACAGAATTCTGGAGAGTTACACAGAGCACATTTCCTCTAACCATTGACTTCATGTTTATTTTGGAAATTTGCTGGTTCCAAAATGTTAGCCACATGATTGTGTAGGCTTCACAAACGTGGAGAGACTTCCAGGTGTTAAAAAACTGTTCAAACAGTAACAGAAGAGCAGCATGTAGCAATTAAGTGCACCCAAGTATGATTGGTGGCTAGCTATGATAAGACTGTATCTCTAGGTTCAGGCCATGAGAACATTGCTCCACTCTTGCATCTTTTCTCTTGAAAGTTTTGGATATCAGTCCAACTTGACAAAAGGCAATAATTCCACCATAATACCAGCATAAGAACCACTCAGGCTACAGGATGGGTCATTAATACATGTTGGCACTTATTCTACATAATATAACATTTTTGCCCTTCATGTGGAATATCCCGGTCATTATAAGACCTTTCCCATACCATTATCAAGCAAGAAGCTCTCAACATTTATTTGTTGCAAAATCATTATAAATCTTCAGCAAGGTGAATGCCAAAATATGACAGCAGAAAGACAAGATTAAAAGCCACACCAGCATCATACTATCTACTAGAAAATGAACATCACAAAAACTCCCGGTACTGGGATTTTTGTAGGTGGCTCTGAAGCCAAAACAAAATTGCTGTTTAATAACGCATAGCCCTTCATATTAATGTTGAAGGCGCTCTGATCACAGGGTGCAGAAATAATCACACCTTCGCAATAGATTATTCTAATTACTATACACCTAGTGGATACTCTTGTATCTTATCATCATAAGCAGAAGACACCAACCCTTCGCTTCTGCCTGACGAAACATTTGTCTCTTGAGGACTTCAACCCAGAGGATTCAGCAAACACTTATCACCCCGGATCCAAGTTGTCAGACCCCAAACCTTTCTCATGACTCCCCTGCTTCTACTACTGTCTGATCATTCCAGACACCACATCTCTAACACCCTGAGAGAGTCATCTCAATCATGATCTGAAAATCATGGGACACTAGCCATATGGGGGGAAATGCAGTGCTATCACGGCTGGCACATCAGGAGTCGCCAGTGCCAACATCCAGCTTTCTGTGCACACACTGAGATAAAGGCAGGTTCGAAGTATCTGGACAAGGCTCTGGCAAACTGCTGTGGAGACAGCAGCCTCAACTATTTCCCAGATGCTCATCCTATAAAAGAATGCTCCAAATACCCTATTGTTGGTGATTGTGGATGATGCAAGATTGGGTAATCTGACTTTGTTTGCACTGGCTGGTCCTTTAAGTAAAGGAGGTGATAAGCAATACCTATTCAATGCCTACTCAACATCACATAGCTAAGCTGCAACCTGCTAAAACTGTTACACGCAGATCTGATCAGCAAGCTATCTACTCACCTCACACTCGCCGCTCGTCCGAACAAACATATATAGACTAATGTCTGGCAAATAAAAGTGAAGTGTTTATTTTTTGTCCTGTTATCTTTAACATAAAGAGTTATTACAAAGCTGTGATTCAAGACTGCAGTTCATTCCCTTTGTTCCATATCTGCACAAACCACAGCAGCATTTTGGGACGTTAGCAGGATCTACCAAAAAACAATCTTTCTTCACTTAAATTGATATCAGGTTCAAGACAAAACTATGTCCATCTCAAGTAGGTATTGAAATGTTTTGAAATAGAAAAGCACACAGAAGATTTCAATAATCAGTAAATAAAAGACAACAAAAGACTGGAAGTTAGTATATGGGGTTGAAAGTGATGTGTCCAAGCTACATATGCTCAGGCATTCAAAAATGAAATATGAATTTTAAATATATATAGACAGGCACAGCCTGGCACAATCATCACTCTCCTATTGTGAATTCAAGGGCCTTCCCATAGAGAGTACTCTTGATTCCTCTAATACCGTTTTAATTCACCTCCAGGCACTCCCTGCCCCTTTATTTATTTGTGCGTTTCTCAATCTTGTTCTGGGTCAAAGTCTAATGAGGATAAATTAGAGCAGGTTCCTTAAATAGTGCGGGTGAGCCCCACCTGCAACAACCGGTTCAAAATAAACATTGCTTACATCCAAAGATTTCATGAAGCATTTACGCCAATACAATCTTTGGGTCTCATTTACGAGGCCATTGTGCCGCTGGTCCGTAATTCTTTTTGATGCAGTGCACCTGCCCATATTTACGAGGCCACGTAAAGCCACCCTGCATGACTTTTCATGGACTTGTAAATATTGGCCTCTTTCACGCATTACTCTGTGTGAAAGGGACATTCCAAGGGTGTTGCTATGGGTGTTCCCATGCAACATCCATGTAACCTGACACATTCCCTGATTTACAAAGTTTTGTGAAGCTGAGAATGTCTCAGAATCCTATGCTTCCCATGGAGAGGCATAGGATTCTGACACATTCCCAGCTTTATAAAACGTAGTTTTATTGCTCCTCATTTTTACCTCTTTCTATGCATGCTGCAATCTGCAGTGCACATCGAAAGAGGAAAATGACATCAATGATTGTTTTTGTGCAGGAAGGGACACCTTCCAGCACAAAAACAATCATCCCTGCAACAGTCACCCTTGCAACATGACGCAAGGGTGCCTGTGCTGGTCCATGGGATCCAATTGTACACCTGCACAGGGGAAAGCACACGGATGCATTGTATTTTTGTTAATAAGACACATCCCTGAGCATTTAAAATGGTGGCAGCACCGCGCTGCTTAATTTTTTTGCAAATGAGGCCCTATGTTTTTAATGCAGGGAACGTAGGAATACAATTCCGGGAAAATGCCTTAAACGGAACAATTTTAAAATTCCTAGACCACATTCAATAAAATGTTTCCTCCCTGGGGATAAAGTAATCTGATGGAGGTACTACTCCTATGAACTAATTTGTGGCAAAGATACCCAGGGCCTAACATGGACTCACAAATGTACTGAGATGCTCAATCCATAATTTGTCCCAGAAATTATTCTTGACTCCTGCAGGATTCCCCCTTACTTATACATCCTATGTCTGCCCATGTCTCATTTAGTCTTTATGGGAGTGAAGATCTCTGGACAAAGGCCATCTACTGAAATTTTACAACACCATGACACCTCAAAGGATCTTGTAAAGACTGGCAGTGAAGCACATCCTTTGGATTTTCCCAATGTTAAACCCAACGCAAAAGTGGATTCATGGTTGCTGAATGAGTTATATTTTTAACCCCTAACTCCATACATACTAAGTAAATGCACGCAGAGTGAGGAAGACAGCAGATCCTCCTGAGATTCTCATTGCGGGATAGCAACAATTATTTTAGTGAATGCAGCCCCTAATCTCCACCACATAGAATATTTGTTCTTTAGAGTTCAAGCAGGGCTAAAAGAGGGACATTACTCAACTTTATACCTAACACTACTAGAAGACTCAAATTTGTGGACAAAATTTGGGTACTTTTGCAGACATCGGCCTCTGAGGTCCACTGTCATGTAAACCTCAGAACCAAATAGTCAAATTTTTCTACTATTTCAGTAGATCATTCAAAAGTTTAAAGTCTCACTTTGGAACACTTTGGGTCCTTACCACAAGTATTTTACATTTCAGAACACTTGGATCAAGTTTTTCTTTTGAAAATATTTCACAGAGCTGAGCAACAATTTATGGAGGGAATTTTTTGTTCCAGGAATAAATAAGGCATTGTTACATAAAGCATATAGAGACCTGAATTGTTGTTATCCAGGGGAAAATCTCCATTTATAGATTTCAGAGTAAAATTAAGATCTTTATTAAAAATATTAAATACAATGTGGTCCAATAAGAAACATTGCCTCACACCTTTCTTCACTTTGAAAGAAAAACACTTCTCTGGATGAGTAGAAATGAATCACACCATTATTTCCAGTATTCAGAGAAAAAACTGACTTATTTAGAACTTATTTATTGTGGCACTAAATTGACACCCACAAGAGACGATCCACAAGAGATGTTTTTTAAATTGAGGAGGACCAGAAACTGTCCTCCATGCTTCACTGTCACATATTTCATGAGCAATATCTACGGATGGAAAGCTTGTTCTATATTACTATTCCCTGGCTGGAAATCAGGTTGACATGGAGACAGAATTCTTTCTGTCCCTAATTCCTTATTAAGACAACCCTTAAAGATTTTACCATTGGGTTTTTCATGGGGGACATTCTGACCCCATTTTTAACAACTGAAACACAAATTGTCTATTTCCAAGAATCAGGCACTGGACTTGTTTGGAATTTCTAAGAAAAAATGGGTATCCCCTGCCCATGTATTATGCTTTCCTTTCTTAACCAAATACCCTATCTCATATTCCCAAAGAGACAGAAACTATTTTTCCTTATGTTAGACCTTTCCTTCTCTA
This sequence comes from Triturus cristatus, assembly GCF_964204655.1. NCBI lineage: Eukaryota > Metazoa > Chordata > Amphibia > Caudata > Salamandridae > Triturus > Triturus cristatus. Next base: position 277,651,261 of record NC_140586.1, on the reverse strand, counting down.
GTAGTGGCTTCATCATCAGGTCTCATCCTGGTCCCTAAAAACCAGGATGGCTCAACCGTAATCCAGGGAGCACTTTAAATATTACAGTGATCGGGGTACCTAAAATATAAAAAAATACCTCAAACCAACCTTGGTTTCCCTTTAGTAGCACTTGTTTGGGTATAGGTTAATAAAATCAGTTGGCAATAAGGATATTACGGTTCTATGGCCCTTATAAATTATTATTTTTTTTAACTTTCTTTTTTATTTTACAATAATAAAAACATAACATCAACGATACAGCATATAGGGTCATAACTTCTTGGCCCTTATAAATTGTTGACATGTTTCAGCCCCTATGATCGTCAGGATGTCAATCATACACTACCTCGGAAACACAATCACTCTATTTGAGAAAAGCATGCTGTGTTAACTAGCATGCGAGGTGAGTGTTTACTCGCATATTAAAAAGGTTATAGTATCTTAATTCCTATTATAAAGGGTAGAATTGTTTGTCACATAAGAGGGTAACGATCAGGAAACCAAACTGTGCTGCAGGCGGCGCGAATTACTGTTTGTGAAAATGCATGTTGTCACACATATTTTGTGTCTTCTATTTCATGCCTGAAAACATCTTACATACCATGCATCACTAATGGAAATGGCACCATTATTTTAATGCACATTCATTCAGGATACTGGACTTATCCTAGTTGGGAATCTTACCACACCACATGGAAAGAGGGGATGACATGCCCCTGTAGTCACACACTATTGATGTATTGTCATCAGCAAAAGTATAGTGATGTCGAACAGTCATGGAATTGTGAGGGGTACAAAAATAGTAAAGTCATAAATAGCACTCAGTATCTATTAAAACACACCCAACAACAAAAATGGATTCCTGTAAGGCCAGGCACCGTACTCACTTCATTATGAGTAATATGCTGCTTGTTACCCTTGATCATGTGCAAAATTGGGGCATTGGTTGAGGGGATGAAACTCTACTCAAGCACCAACCACAGTTCTTGCCAGGGTAAAACACAAAAAGTTACTACATTAACCTGTGCCGAACCCTCTGGTAGATTGGCACAAAAGCAGTCCTGCTTAACTTTGAGGCAATGTGTAAAGTATTTATGCTGCACATAAACAGGAATAAAGGTGAAACACAACACAAGAAAAATCCCACGCCAATTTTAAAAAGAGAGTACATTTCAAATAATTATTTGACAACAAAATGACTAAAATCCAATCAGTAGAACTGGACATATGAAATGTTAAAGATTTAAGGTAATAATAGCACCTAAAAACATAAAACGCCACTCGGGGTTATCTGGTCATGCGAGGCCAGGTGAAAGTCCCAAGTTTAGCCTGACTGCGATGGAGCATGGGCTGGGTAGAGGGACCAGGTTATTCCCACTAAAAAAGTTACTTACTCGAAGTCCGATGCGAAGAGTTCACTTCATAGTGGATGAGGCCGCGAGGAGCAGGAAGAGCATATGAGATGGTGCCGCTGTAGCATGAAGATCCTGTCGAGCCTTGTGGACAGTTGTTGCTGATGCTTGGCATTGGCGGTCACTGCAGACTGTCGATGTTGCCGCACACTGCTGGCTGTTGATGGCGCTCGCTATACTGCAAAGATTCGAGTTCACCAGAACTACACATTGGCTGTCAGCACAGGTGACCAGATCTTGGCATGAAAGGTCCTCATTGGGGCAGTTTGGAGCCCAAAACTTCAGGAATTCTGTTTTTCTTACAGGAAAAGCTCATCTGATGCCACACCAAGGGTCCAGGACCTGGGACTCACCTCTTTGGGACCAGGAGCTCCTCCCATCAGCGCCCAGCAGGGTTCCGGAAAGTTCAGTTGAAAATTAAGGCATGCCCAGAACAGCAGGTCAGCTGGGCAGTTCCAGGAGGGCCTCTGGAGCTTATTGTTTCCCTGTAGTTCAGAAAAGGAGTCCAGCTAACAAGCCCTTGGAGTCACTCAACTAACCTGGGATGAAGGGAGCAGGTCCAGTTTTATGTCCAAATAGCATGCCATGCCTCAAGCAACAAGACAGTCCTCTGGCAGCACAGTACTCCTGCTTCTGTTGTGCCAATAGGGCCAGGAGTGTACTGAAGAATGAGTCTGAGGGTCCTAGTTTTATACCTGTACCAGCTTTGAAGTTGAAGAAACTTCGAGAGTTTTCCAACCACAAACGTTGCTGGAATTTCCTGCCTTCTTGCCCTGGTCCCAGGATGTCTGGGGGCAAATATGCTAGTGTGAAGTTCTTTGTGTGTCTGCTGAGACAGTGCATTTGAAGTGCAAGTATGACACATGACAGCTCCGCCCCTCCCGTCAAGTCAGGATGGACCATCCTGCCAACACCCAGTTCCAATAGTGTGTGATTTCTGAGAGGAATACATTTTTACAAGGTGCGTCCACCGCAACCCAGGAAAATGCACCACATTATGGTGAGTGTGCTGCCCTGGGGGGCAGCCGGAAACTCGCGCTGCCCTGTGGGCAGCACATTCATCTGAAAAATGGAGCGGTTGCTTTAAAGCCCCTCTATGTTTTCACTGGGGAGGCTGCCACCTGCCTTCACTTTTAAAGGGAATTAGAGATCTCCTTGCAGGCGGGTGCAGACACTGACTGCACCCGCCTGCAATGGGTGTTTGGGGGGTCTATGAAACCTCTTGAACCCCTCTAGAGGGCTGCCATCAGGGGGCGAACTGACAGTGCGCCACCTGTTAGATGGCGCACTGTCAGTGCGCCTTCTGAGAGCTTCTTTGCTTCTGCAACCACATCTGTAATACGTCGCGGGCACAGAGGCACAGGGATTCCCTCATTTGCATGGGGCGCACCCCCATGCAAATGAGGGAACACCCTCTGAAGATAGCGCTGGTCCTTTATGTGCACCAGCGCTATTGGTATTAGAGAAGGGCCTGCACAAGTGTCTGCGGCCCCTTCTGTAATACCAAAGTGCCAGGGAGTGCACAAAGCAGGTGCAAACACCCAGTACGCCCCCCGGGCATTTTTTGTAATATGGCCCCAGGTTGGCAATGGTTTCTTATTGACAATCCCTGGCAAATCTGTGCCATCTGCCACTCGCTCACCAGAGTATAATGAGTTACGTGGGCAGATGATTGTGAGTACACAAGGGGTTGATGAAAAATATATTGAAGTGCTCCAACTATATATAAAGTTCCCAGATGGTTGATTGCCATTGTAAACAGTTGCAAACCTTGATAGTGGCTTCCTTTAATTTGTGTCCTTCCATTTTCCTGGACTGCCATCCACCCTTGCATGAAGAAGCTGGTGTAGCCCAGATAAATGTGTGCTAAGTTTAGATTTAAAAAAATTTGAATGGATCAGAGAGGAGTTTTTTGTGTTTACACCACTGTTGTTCAGTTTTATAGGTGGCATGTGGCCTGCAAGAAGCAAAACAAAAGAAGGGGGACAATGGCATGGCTCTGACGTCTGACAAATAGACTTGGTAGAAATAGAAATGGTAATTTAAAAGTCCAATACTTTAAAGGTGGGAACCCCGTGGAGGGCGTTGTGAATATTTCAGGCTTATTGGAAGGGAGTACATTACCCCGTTCTGGGCATTCGGAATATTGGGTACACGTTTCCCCAATCGAATATGGATCACTGGAAGGAATACTAGTTTACGCACACATGAGGATTGGAGATGTTTTGAAAAACGTTTGGAGGTTTTATTGGAGCCCAAAGTTCACTACTGACTTCGAGTGATCATTTTTTATTTTTTTATTGGCATTTCAGCTCAACAATTACAAACCAGTCGAACAAGCCAGTTACATATCGAATAATCAACAGCCCGTTTCAAATGAGTCCATTTCGTTCATAATAGTAATGATATAACGCACCACACCCACCTCCCCAAAATCACATATATGATGCATAGAATTCAAATGTCTTAGTATACTCACAGTATATCGGATGTGTTACAAACATATGATTGCCTGACATGTCTTTGCCTGAGAGGGCCAGTTCCAGAGTCACACGCCCCTTTATTCACCCAGACTGGTGTCTCCTGTATTATATAATAAAAATAAATGTAAGGCAATACTATGATACAACTACAAGGGTGACTACGATGCCGCCACCTCCGACGTCTCGGCTTCCCATTGTGAGTTAGTTTTCCAAGTTAAAAATGGATCCCAGATGTTCCGGGGTCTGTAAGTGGGTGGCAGCAACTCCCAATATGTACTTAGTTGGGTGTGACTGTATGTGATGTCCCTAACCCATTCCTTAACGGAGGGCACCCTCCGCCTACCCCAGTGCACTGCAACCTGACGTTTTGCATATAGAAGGAGGAGGCATGCAGTTTTCGCAGCTTAGGTGGCGTGCCCTTTACATATCCCAGCAGGCCTATCACTGGAGATGGAGTCAGCGCCACCCCTAGTATGTCATTCACTGCATCAAAGATTGCCACCCAAAAATCAGCTATCCTGGGGCAATTCCATGCCACATGCAGAAACGTAGCCGCGCAAAGCCACATCTCCAGCAATCACTCTTCGCTCGAAGAACCATACGATGGAGATTAAACGGGGTTCTATAATATCTATGCAAATATTTGAAATGTATCAAACGTAACTTATAATTCGGGGAAAGCTCCGATAACTGTCCACAACAATATTCCCATTGCTCTTCAGATAAGTCTACATCTAATTCCGCATTCCGATTTTTAAGAGAGTTTGGCGTTACGATTGGGGCAGTGTCTTGCATGCGGGAGTACAAGCGAGTAACCAGTTTCCGCGAGGAGGGAAATTTCAGCAGATTATCCAGTGCAGACATAGTCGGCGGTGCCCTCGGGAAGTCCACCCATAAGGAGCGGCATGCAGTGCAAATTTTATGATATAAAAAGATTTCAGCAAACGGCACCACCTGCCCCTCAATCGCGGCAGGCGGAGGACGAAATGTGTCTCTGGGGTATAAGTCCTCAAACGTCTGGAGTTTCATTTTTGTAACTAGTGTCCTACTTATGGGTTCTGTAGCAGAGGGACTGAAGGGGCATAAATCAATGGGAGTTTTGCCCTCTTGCGCAATTCGTCCCACGCCCAGCACAGGGTTCCAGCCGAATCTATATCTCCGCGAGGACGGCGGGGCTTTTGATACAGCGCCACCTTAAGCGGGATTGGGGCCATTACGTCCACCTCGACCGCTACATGCGGCTGGAATGGGGTCGGGTGTGCCCAATAATGCAAGAACTGGGCTTTCGCTCACAGCGCATATAGGTGCATATCTGGGGCGCCCAGACCGCCCTGCCTCAGTGGGAGAGTAAGAAGATCCCAGGAAGCTCTGACCTGCCTACCCGCCCACGCCAGCGTGAGAAGATGAGACTTGAGTGTGTTCAAAAAGTGCTTGGTGACCGGGATTGGTATTTTGACAAACAAATATAAGAAATTTGGCAGAATTACCATTTTGACGAGGGCTATTCTGCCTGTCAGGGACAGCGGCAGTCTCGCCCATATTTTCACTTTGTCCTCCAGCCACACCATAATACGGCCGTAATTCAGACGCCACACTTCCTGCATGTCACGGCTTACCCAGACACCCAAGTACTTAACTTCCCCCGCCTCCCAGCGCAAGGGGAATTCCGATGTCACCTGGGGGGTGCCATCAGTCAACCAGAAAGACTCCTCTGATCCACCAGTCAAAGTTTGGCAGCTGTTGCCAGAGCAAAGCGTGTCAGGATGGGAGGCAGGGCTTTCAGTACGGCGGCAGCTCGCCTCTGGAATCAGATCCCCCTAGAACTGCGGCAGGCCAAAACGCTGCTGGGCTTTAGGAAGGATCTCAAGACATGGCTATTTCGTCAGGAATAGTTTGGCATCGACCCTGACCATTGGCTAGTCGTTCTGCGCTGTTTCATGCTATCGTGGTCTCGTAGCGCCAGGATACCCGATGGGTGGCAGAAAGCGCTTTATAAAAGATTATACAATACAATACAATACAATCACAGACTTAGTCCAGTTAATGCAAGCACACGAAAGCCCACCAAAGCGGATAAATTCCCTCAGCAACTGGTCCAGATTATCTTCTGGGTTTATGATATGCAACGTGACATCGTCCGCATACAGAGATATGAGCAGGTTCCGGGAGCTAAAACCAATACCTCTCATGGTGTGGTGCTGTCTGACTCGGGCCGCTAGGGGCTCCATTGCAATAGCAAACAGGAGAGGGGATAGCGGGCACCCCTGTCGAGTACCACGCGAGACCAAGAATGGGTCAGACAACAAACCATTTACCCGCACTCACGCCGAGGGAGAGGTGTATAGCAGTTGGATGCACTGTATAAAAAGTGGGCTGAAACCCATTCACTTTATGATGCAGAATAAATAGGGCCCTTCAAGTGTGTCGAATGCTTTGGTGGCGTCCAAAAATACCACCGCAGCTTTTTCGTCTGGGTGCAGGTAATGGAGGACCGAAAAAATCGTTCTTAAATTATGAGATGTGGATCTCCCCGGGATGAAACCCGACTGATCCGGGAGTACGATCATTGGTAAGAGTGGTTGCAACCTATTAGCCAAAAGTTTTGCAAAAATGTTTACATCTGCATTGATCATGGAAAGTGGACTGTAGGAGTCCAGCTCCTACGCCGACTTCCCAGGTTTTAAGAGCGTAATGATCGTCGCCTCTCTCATGGACAGAGGCAGTATCCCCACCTCCAGTGCTTCTCCATAAACCTCTAATAGGCGAGGCGCCAATTCCTCAGCATAAGTCTTGTAAAAGGATGTGGTTAGACCGTCCGGCCCAGGAGCCTTACCCATAGGTAGGCTTTTAATAACCTGCGCCATGTCCTCCACTGTAAAGGGGAGGTCCATGTATTTCCTATGGGAGTCATTAAACCAGACCAATGCTAAGGTATCAAGGAATGCATCCAGTTCCTCTGTACATGATCCCTGAGTGGTCGTGTATAATTTATGATAAAATGCAGCAAATTCACCCGACACCCCCATGTGACCCCTAATCATATCTCCCTGCGGGTTTCGGATCTCATGGACAAACGTCACTGATTTAGATGGTCTAATCATACCAGCGAGTGTGCGACCCGGTCTGTCTCCCTCACCATATCTACGCGCTTCAGCGTATTTGCCCAGGAATTTCGTTTCACGCTGCGCCTCCTCCGCATAGTCCAACAGAAGAGCCTTTAGTTTCTGCGCCACATGAGAGTCACTGGCGGAATAAAATACCCCCTCTAGTTCCTTTATCCGGGCCTCCATGGACGCCAGCGTGCCTCAAATCGCCTTAAGTACCCCTGCCTGCCACGCAATGCATTGGCCTCTTATCACCACCTTAAAAACCTCCCAGAGTGAAGCCTCAGTGTCAACCGACCCTTCGTTATTAGTGTAATCGTCAATGATATCTCCCCGTATCTCTTCCCTGAAAACCTCATCCATCAGAGCATGCGGTGGGAGCCGCCTTGAGAACACTCAGGGGGAGTGACCCCAGGAGTGTCAATTGCAACAGACATGGAGCATGGACCGACAGCGTGCGCGGCAAGTGCGAAACATCGGCAGTCCAGGCCGCCACATCCCTCGATACCAGCCAGAAATCCAGGCGGGACCACGCACAGTGATGATCTGATATACATGTGCCTTCCTTAACCAGGGGGTGCCTACTGCTCCATATGTCTACTAGGTTCCCATCTCGAATTATGGACTGCAGAGCTGTGCAAGCAGCCGGATGTAGGGCACGAGCCGCGCCCATCCTATCTGTAACATCGTCTAAAATGGCATTAAAATCCCCCCCACAGTTCGGTGTCATACCCTGTTGCCTTAATTCTAGACCATACATCATGGAAGAAGTCAGGGGCATCGGTATTGGGACCGCTGCAATTACCAGGGGTAGCCCCCCCAACATTCCACAGATGATGATGAACCTACCCTCAGGATCACTGTGTTCCTCCCTCACTCGCCAGTCCACCCCCTGTTGAATCAAAACAGCCACCCCTCTAGCATTATTGGAATATATGGACATGTACGTGTGCCCCCACCTGCGATGCCGCAGTTTCGGAGACGGCGCAGTATTCAGATGTGTCTCCTGCAGCAGACAAATGTCAATGTTATGCCTAGTCAAATAAGCATGGACTAATCTGGCCTTACGACAATCATTCAGCCCTCTGATGTTCCATGTCAACAAGTTTAGTGGTTGTGCGTGAGAGTCCCCAGACAAAGTTCCTCAGTGAGAGGCAGGTGTGCTGCTGTGCGAACCAGCAAATCAATAGAGGTGTACAGTGGCTCACAGCTCAGAATCATACTGGCGTCAAAAAACCAAACAATCCCCAAACCCCACCCCACACCCACTCCAACCCCCCAATCAGGTTGCAGAATAACCCAGCCTAACAACCAAAAGCATACCCAATTTTGAACATTGTAAGGGAAACTTCCCATGGGGGCATGGTGGCGTCAGCAATCACCCCTGTGTAAACAGGGTGGCCGGGAGCCCAGTAGTGCGGCCACAAATCCTCCCCCGGCATCCCAAAGGCAAGTTACCAGATAAGAAAATAACATCATAATTACCCACAGTTGCATTTGAGCGAATTACCACATACTACAGCATTATAATTAGTACATGTGTAACTCAATGAGGATCAAACACTGTATCAGTCATTATCACTAAGGTTTCCAGACGCTGGCGTCGACGATCCGCGGGCCTCTTTACCCTTCCGCCCTGTAACATGCTTGGCAAACTTCAGTGCGGACTTTGCATCAGTAAAGTAGTGTGCAGTGCCATCATAAAAGACCTTCAGTTTTGCGGGGTACAGCAAGGAGTATGGAATCTGCACCTGAAGGAATATACGTTTGGCCTGTAGGAACTCACGTCTTGCTGCCTGCACTGCCGTTGTAAAGTCCGGATAGAATGACACGGCGTTACCTTGATATGTCAGTTGACCTTTTTCTCTCGCTTATCTCAATATAGTATCCCGGTCCTGGTAGTTCAGCAATATGGCCAGTATCGGTCTAGGCGGCGCCCCCACCGGGGGTCGTTGCCCCAGGGATCTGTGCGCCCTTTCCACCACGAAGACCGGGAACAGCTGAGGGTTGAACAGCGTATGCTGGAGCTCCGTCACGTAACTCTCCATCCTAGTGATCGCGGTGGTCTCCGGAATCCCGGTAACGCGCAGGTTATTTCTGCACGGCCTCGCTTCTAAATCGTCATTTTTGGGGCGAATAACTCCCAAGAGTTTGTCCATATTTAACAGTTGTTCTTTTGTTTCCACTCGGAATTCGTGGAATTCGGTATGCCGGTTTTCCAGAGCATCTAAGCGAGTGTCGTGCACGTGAACCTGGGCTTTCACCGAGTCCAACTGCGAGGTCAAGGTGTCCAACTTGGAATCAATATTACGCAGGCTAGAGCGCATTTCTAACATAAGAGTGCGTAAATCCTCTCCCCCATCCTCAGAGCGCATCTCCTGCTGTTCCTCCGACTGCACGTCAGAAGGTGACTCAGCGTGGTGCGTTGCTCTCTTATCAAAAGTCATCTTCGGCTGCTTGACATCATGCTTGTCCATCGTGCGCCAAGATACCAGCGTCAAGCAGCAATCAGGACAGTACCAGAGCCCCAGGGTGCAAGTGTGACTTCAGATTATCCCACCCCGGATCTTCACAGAGCAAACTTCCCAGCGTGGGCCAGCAGCGCAGCTCACCTCAATCCTGAAGCATACCGCGCCACCTCAGCACCTCTCATGATCACCCGCGGTGACCCACGGCAGCAAACCACAAGCAGGAGTGGCAGGACAGGTCGGAAGTCAAGTCCCGGCAGTGCTCTGTGCAAATCGCCTGAGGTTGCAAAATGTTTACCACGCTTGGGCGCTTACAATACTATCAGGGGGGACAATTCAGCAGGGCTCAAATACAGCATAGTACTGATAGGGATCACATCCACGTGGCTCTGCAATGACAGTGTGCCCGAGCTCCTCGCCGACCCCGGCAGCTTAGAGCCTATTGCAGCACCGCTAATCTCGGCCTGGGGTTATGCGCCCATCCGCCTTGTCACCATTTAATCGGCTGCCCTCAGTCCTCACTGCATCTCGAGCGCCACACCTCGCCGAGATATTTCCACGGGCAGCGCCGGGACCACAACAGTCATCACACGGGGCCCAGCTTCTCGCAGCACTCCGCCCGGGTCTACCGCAGGCGAGGGTGACAGAGGAACACATTACTCACAGGCCTGCCGTTAACTCCGTAACCTTCACGACTCCTCAAGATGGCGCCCTCAGGCCCTCCGATTCTCGCTGGAGCACTTCTTCGCTTCCATCCGGGTCATCTGCCAGCATGGAGCGTGTCCAAACTCCCCGATCTTCTTGCGCTCCTCCAGCGCAGGTCCACCTCAAATACTGCAGCGTCGACCAGCGCCGTCAGATCCAGGCATCCGCAGCACCGCCGCTCGTACAGGTCCGCTCCTGCACTCCAGCCCCGGGCTCAATTTTCAGGGCCGCCGCAACCACCACAGGCGGGCACCGCGGGCCCAGCGAGACTCCCCCACGATCCAACGTCGTAGAGACGGCCCGGAGCTCAGGACAAACAGCGTATCGTTGCGCAACTGGTCAAGGAGGTAAGGATGCCGGTTACAGCCTCATGGCCCCACCGTAATGCAGGATATTTAAAGGATGATTGTCCCAGCCCGCAGAGCACACTCAGAGAGCGGCCATTCCGCTGCTCGGCAGACCACGCCCCCCAACTTCGAGTGATAATTAAGAGCACTGAGGAAGTTCAAGAATTTCTTTTTTGAACGAAATGCGTTGGCTGAACGACTTATGTATTTATGTTATGAAATGATACTATGATCATTTAAGAAGAAATATGAAATAAAATGTACTATTTTGAGATACATCGGTTGAAATATCATTTGAACCTGAATATTTTCCTGGTGCACCATTCCATTTGAACTTTCAGAAATAGAAATGGCTACATTTGCCTGTCTTCAGTGTGCTTCTGCAACAAAGACTTTGTTAGTGTTCAGGACAAAGCCCTGGATCCGCGACAAGGCCTTGGACTGGATCCACTCCTTGTTCACTGGACAAACACAGTGTGTCACACTACATCCTTTCATCTCCAAACCTGCAGAGATCAGCTAAGGAGTCCCCCAGGGTTCCTCCCTGAGCCCCACACACTTCAACATCTACATGGCCCCCCTTGCGACCATCGTCAGGAACTACAGACTCAACATTGTCTCCTATGGCGACGATACACAACTGATCATCTCCCTCACCAACGAACCAACAACCGCCAGAAACAACTTCCACAGAAGAATGCAGGCTGTTGCCATCTGGATTAAGAGCAGCTGCCTCAAAATGAATTCAGACAAGACCGAAGTCCTTATTCTAGGACCCTCACCCTCAGCTTGTAACAACTCATGGTGTCTCTCCACACTGAGAACCCTGCCTCCCCACAGGCCACACACAAAATCTCAGCTCCATACTGGACTCCTCACTCACAATGAACCATCAGATCAACTCAGTCACCTCATCATGCTTCCACACGCTCAGCCTGCTTCGAAAGACATTCAGATGGATCTTCACTGAATCCAGAAAAACAGTCACCCATGCACTCAGCAGCAGATTCGACTACGGCAATGCACTCTACGCTGGCATCACCCAGAAACTCCTCAGAAGACTTCAGAACATTCAAAGCCGCACAGCCAGACTGGTCCTCGACATCCTTTGTTGCAGCCACATCTTCGAACACTTCTGAGAAATCCACTGGCTCACAGTCAACAAAAGGATCACCTTCAAGCTCCTCATGCACGCCTACAAAGCCCTCCATGACACAGGACCAACAAACCTGAACCACGCCTCTCATTCCACGTCCCCACCAGACACCTGGCCCTGGCCACCGTCCCTCGGATCCACAAAACAAGAACAAGAGGAAGATCCATCTCCTACCTCACCACCAAGACCTGGAACACCCTGCTGACCCACCTCAGACAATCCCCATCGCTGACCCAATTCAGGAAGGACCTCAAGACCTGGCTCTTCGACTGAACACCAGAGCGCAATCGGATCAGCAGCCCCACCCCTCCCAGCGCCTTGAGACCCTCACTGGTGAGTAGCTGCGCTTTAAAATCCCTGATTGATTGATTGAGTGTTCTGAAGGGATAATATGAGAAACTGTCCAGGAGTTGTCCCTCTCCTGTCTGTAGAAAATAATTGGAGGAGTGTGTAGAAAGGGATGTGAGGATTTGGTAGGGGTAGACATAAAGACTGATTGTGGAGAGGACATGGTGAAGTGACTGAATGGAGACCCGATGTCTTTATAAGGTATGTGGAGATACACCTACATGGTGCGGCATAGAAATAAATAGGGAAATCTACTAATTCTTAGGCTGAGACTACATACTTTGATGTTAGGCAGGGACTATACTATTGAAATAGCAAATGTAGGGCTGCATGATGAAATATGCTGGGGTTATCCTTATGTTCATTTTATTTTATGTTATGACTGCTGTGATTGCCATCATAATAACCATCCTTCTGAAACATAGGATTTATGGATGAATAGTACATAATAAATAACTCTATGTTGGAACATACCAATAATGCGTGTGGCTGCTATTTCTAGGAGATAGGATGGGGATCCGTATCTATATACAATATGCCCCATACACATGAGAGTTACACTGACAGGGTTGCCTGGCTCCTAACACTCCTTATCTGAATGAGCATATGTTGTGAGAGAGAGGAGCGAGAGATATCTGACACTTCTCCTTTTCTCTGAAGAGGGTATGCTATGTATTAATCTTGTTTACACTTAAAAATAGAGTTCACAACACTGCCATCAACATAGCTTCTGGGACCATGCCATTATTATGGGGTGCCCAACTACCATGGGACTGAACTGTTCCCAGAAGAGATGCACTTGAATTTGTTTGCCTTCCTCTGACTTTTCAAATTTGGCACACAATCTGAAAGTTTGATTGTCCTGTGAACAACTGGCAGAAAGTTTGATATTATTTTGGGGAGCGGATGTGGGCTAACGGCTACTGCAGTCGACCTCAAATCTGGGGAATCGGGTTCGAGTTTCGACAACAGCACTCATCACCTGTGATTCTGGGCAAATCACTTAATCTCCCGTGCCTAACAATACATGGGTGTGTCCTTGTGTAACGTACCTGGTGCTCATGTAAAGTGCTCTTATACTCGATACCTTCGGGTCAAGTTCACGCTATATAAAACTCTGGAGAATTTTTTTAAATATGAATTTAGAGCTAAGGATTAGAATATCTTCCACGATATTTTAATGAGATTGTACATAGAGGCCCTCCCCAAATCGATTTCACAGCTCTTGTGCATTCTCCTGGTTAAACCGTTCTAGGATCCCTCATGGCCCTACTTCCTACTCTCCTGACTCAGGATCAGTCTTTTTCCAGCTCTCTGGTTCACTCTTTGAAATCGCCCAGCACCCTAAGTCTGCCTAGACAAGATAGGGTCAGTAGCAGTTGGTACATAAGCAGTCACTTGTTTTCACTAAAGCCACACACGATCCCTTCACACCCTGATCAAATGTTCAACAGCTGGAATATTCTTGATCCTCCTGTCACACTGCACCTAAAGGGGGCTCTGCCAGGAATCTCAAGGGTCTAGAAACTGATCACACCCCTGCTGCTGAGAACCCGAGAGTGACAGGGGCTCCGGCGCTCTGGGAGTGAGCAGGAGCCTTAGGGTCTCAGGGTGACAAAGAGAGTAAACAGAAGCTTCGGTGAATCTGAGGGTGAATTGGTTTCTTGCTGTCCTTAGGGTGTGCAGGAGTTTTGCGGTAGAGTAGACTCGTTGTCTCTAGGGTGTAAGCGTGAACAGGGACATCAGTGAACCTGAGGGTGGGAAGGGTTCCAAGGGCCCCTGCGAATGATCAGGAGCTTCAGGGGACCCAGGAGTGGAAATGAGATCCACGTTCCTGAGGGTGAACAGGGATCAAGGGACTGATGGTGAATGAGAGCCGCAGGGCCCGCGGGTCCCTGACAGTGCACAGGCGTCCCTGGATGGGCACGGTCCGCTGGGTGCTGTTGGTCAGTGGGAAGCGCCGATCTGTAAGGATGAGCAGCAGCTTTAGGGTCCAGTGGTGAGAAGGGGATTCTGGGCCCAAGGGTGAGCATGAACGAAGGAACCTGAGGCAGAACCGCAGGGACATGAGGGTGAGACAGAGATTTACAAACCTAAACAGAAGCATCATGAGAGCTCCGGGTGAGAGAAACAGTGGGTTGATGGTGTTTCCGGGCTTGGCCAGTGTTACTGACCCTACAACCTTTAAAATGATCAATTTCGCTCATTATCCCCCAAATTAGCTCCATGTTAAGTAATGAGCAAAGTCTTGATCTGTGAATGCGGGGCCCGGTTTTGCGTACCGCTTCTTGTCCCAATCCGACTCTGGTATGAATGTACGCGCGTGTTTGTGCGCGCGTGCGTGTGTGTGTGAATTGCATGTGTGCGTGCAGGAGAGAGGAGCGTTTGTTGAGCTCACGTCATTTTCGTGTGTCTATGCGTGTTGATGTCACCTTTAAAACCCCTGCAAGTTCAAATCGAAATTGCTTAGCTAAAAGGTAACACATAAGTCCAAGGGCAGTACTGGGGGGGATCCATAAATGATTTAGCACCCCAATGATTTTAGCCACTGAAAACTTCAAAGCCTGGATGCACTCCTCGCCTTTAATCTAACCCCGGCCCTGCTAAAAGCTTTAAGCGAAGAGTTGACTCAGCATGTCAGAGCCGGGAAGATCCATTGACCCCGGGTTCAGTGCTGAGAAATTGAGAAATGTTCTTTTTAATGTCTATTCAATAAATACAGCATCCACCTTGCGAGGGCTCGAGCAATCCACTTCAAATCCATTACTGGATGTTCTCGCGGACTGACAAGCTGCGCTCAGACGATCATGGCCTCCGGATGAGGTTAACCCTTTGCTGTCCTGGAAGTCCTTGGTGGGCACACCGCACGCGTTCCTCTTCGGAGCCTCGTCGGGCTGGGCCTTTAATATTCCCAGGATGTCTATCCGGTGTTATCTGAATGCTTTGTGGTTTGAGCGATTTGAACCAGGGAGAGCCGTAGCCTTTATATTGCGTGGCCATTTCATTTTATGCTATGAGGTTTATCATGCATAGTCCAGCGCTTCCAAATTATGTAGGCCCAGATATAGAGTTTGGTGGAGGTGAAACATCCAGCAAAATTGACGGATTTCCCGCTCTTTGCCAATGTATACATTTGTTTACAAATTTATAGGAATGTACAGGCTGTTAAACAGGCAGATGTGAGATCTCTGCCTTAGCTCTGATCTCTTAGGATCTGAAGGGTGATAATTGTTCCCTTCCTGGTGTTCCCTGGAGAGGGACCTGGAAATCTTGGAATCTAGCGTCCAGTGACCACCAACAATTCCCAAATCAATGACAGTTGTTTACTGTGGTTTCTTAGGATCTAACTGGAACTCTTGAAGAATGACAGGCCCTGTAGCCTCTCAGGAGGTCTGTCAATATGTATCAGATGGGTCATATTGTATCATTTGATATAAAACGGTTCTTTCCTGATCTACCACAGGAGAGAAAGTCCATTCTGACAGCCTGTTGATGACTCCTGGTGCATGGAACTGATTCACCCTTGATTGAGTGCCCGGTTGTTTTGAGCGCTTAGTCCCAAATTTTGTATTTCTTGTGATGGAAGGTGCCACCTGGAATCACTCTGGGCAGAGTTTCCCTGTCTCGGTGTTTCCCTTCCTGCTCGAGGATGCCTCTGGTGTTCTTTGTTCTGGCTTCTGAGTTCTAAGGCTTCATGTCCTATGATAATCCCCACGGTCTCATCTGCCTCATTGTCTGGGATTCTTGGGGGCTGGATATGGTGATCTCATTGGTACTTTGTGCCTGGGCTTTTCCTCAGGGTATTAACCAAGATCGCTGGAGAGCCACTGGCAGTATTTTCACACTCCAGCATCCACTGCACCCCTCCATCAGGTCAACGCCTCTACCCACACCAGCGCACAGTGCATTGTCAGCTTCCTGGCCCTGCTGTGTTGCTGACCATCCTCATGTCTGATTGCGATCCAAGGTCAGTTCTCAGTTTTTCACACGTAGCTTCACAAGCTCTCTGAGAGCTGATCCCGATAGTGGTCAGGAGGTGGGGTTAGCGTTGTCGCCTTGTTCACATTTTGATCATATGGTCCATATTCTGGTTGGTAAATCCGGTCGTGGTCTCCGGAAGGGGGAACAACCTTTACAACGCAACTTTTACAACGCACTACCTTTACAACGCATTTTTTACAACGCATAATCCATTACAACGCATGACATTACAACGCATACCATTACAACGCATTTTTAAAAACTACCTTTACAACGCATTCCATTACAACGCATACTACCATTACAACGCATACCATTACAACGCATAATATTACACTACACTATCCAACACTTACCCTACTGTTGCACCCCCTGGAGTTAGAATAGTAATTTTTACCCCTATACTATCCAACACTTACCCTACTGTTGCACCCCCTGGAGTTAGAATAGTAATTTTTACCCCTATACTATCCAACACTTACCCTACTGATGCACCCCCTGGAGTTAGAATAGTAATTTTTACCCCTATACTATCCAACACTTACCCTACTGATGCACCCCCTGGAGTTAGAATAGTAATTTTTACCCCTATACTATCCAACACTTACCCTACTGTTGCACCCCCTGGAGTTAGAATAGTAATTTTTACCCCAACACTATCCAACACTTACCCTACTGTTGCACCCCCTGGAGTTAGAATAGTAATTTTTACCCCTATACTATCCAACACTTACCCTACTGATGCACCCCCTGGAGTTAGAATAGTAATTTTTACCCCTATACTATCCAACACTTACCCTACTGTTGCACCCCCTGGAGTTAGAATAGTAATTTTTACCCCTATACTATCCAACACTTACCCTACTGATGCACCCCCTGGAGTTAGAATAGTAATTTTTACCCCTATACTATCCAACACTTACTCTACTGATGCACCCCCTGGAGTTAGAATAGTAATTTTTACCCCTATACTATCCAACACTTACCCTACTGTTGCACCCCCTGGAGTTAGAATAGTAATTTTTACCCCTACACTATCCAACACTTACCCTACTGTTGCACCCCCTGGAGTTAGAATAGTAATTTTTACCCCTATACTATCCAACACTTACCCTACTGATGCACCCCCTGGAGTTAGAATAGTAATTTTTACCCCTATACTATCCAACACTTACCCTACTGATGCACCCCCTGGAGTTAGAATAGTAATTTTTACCCCTATACTATCTAATACTTACCTTAAATGTAATTTAATATAATGCGTTGTAATGGTATGCGTTGTAAAGGTAGTATGCGTTGTAATGGCAATGCGTTGTAAAGGTATTTTTTAAAAATGCGTTGTAGTGTCATGCGTTGTAATGTCATGCGTTGTAATGGATTATGCGTTGTAAAAAATGCGTTGTAAGTGCATGCGTTGTAAAAGTGTGCGTTGTAACGTCATACATCCCTCTGGAAGCTCATTATAATTGCAGTTGGGAGGTTTGAGAAACCAAAATACAGGGTTCAGACTGAGGTTCTGAGTAGGATCGCTGTGTGGATCAGAGGTATAGTGTTTACATGTCCATACATTGCAGAAATAGAAATGGCATTCTCAAGTTGGTGTGAAATACAACAGAGGCACCAGACTGCAAATATTCAGATTTCATAAATACAGGATGCTAGAAAATGGGTTGACGAGCTGAGGTTGACCCTCCTCTTGCAGACATACGGTCCTCTTTGTCCTACCCTCCACCTGCTGTGTACTTACTTCCTTCCCCATTTCCTCACTGCTCTTGTTGTTTCCTTTCTTTGCCACCACAGATCTCACACTTTATTACAATACTGGAGAAGTGGACTTGGTCACATGTGAATGATGCCCCATCACTTTTTTCCTGCTGGTACATCATGTCCTATCATCCTGGGATACAAACAGAGTGGACACATCCATTGAGTGAGTCGTGTTGTGGTGTTACCCTGCCCACACTACATTGGCTCTCAGTCTATTCAGTGTATGCAACCACACACACTTTCAGTGTGATGTCACACCGCTCTCTGCCTCCCACCTACTGGCAGCATTTACTTTATCTATGAAAAGTGCTCAGCAGGGGGGGCATCTTTGGATATCTTTATTGTCTGAAGTGGGAATTGCCTGCCATTTACCCTTTGATCGCTTTATTTAGACTTCAAAATGGCAAGATTGCTTCTAATGGGTTCAGAGATGCACTTTGTGCTTTGACTAAGTGAGCAAAGTACCTGCAGGAACAAAAGCATTATACTTCCACACCACAGTGAATAACGCAATCTTTTATAATAATAACCTGTTCTTTATATAGTGCTTTTATCCATAGTGCTGCACATGAGACATATTTATATCCATTTGTTAAACTACTTCTCATTCAATTGCCCATGGCAGGGTGAAAGCCAGGTTTGAGGATGCTGAAATCTTTAACTGTGACCTGTGGTCACTCATATATCTCTGTTGTGGTGCTTAACCCACTGATCTTAAAGCCGCAGCCATGCAGGTAAGAGCGGTGGGGCCGGGTGTGGGGGATTTCGACTGACGATGACAAGGGAACATTAATTATTTATTTAATTTCCCCTCGTCATCGTCCGTCTAAACCCCGGCCTCACCGCTCTTACCTGCAGGGGCCGTGGCTGTGAGCTTAATTAAAATAAATATGTGCGTGTTCAGTGTTGAGCTCTAACATATAGGGGGCGTTAGGAGGAAGCAGTAGTAATTGTGTAAGCATGGCCCCATGTACAATTTCTTTTATGGCTGCAAACACTCTGAACCAGAGTTTTTTTACACATACCAATCTCATTTTGGGAGTCACTAATGTTTTACCGGCCCCTAAAATGGGAGTGCAACTTGATACTAATTTGGTATTTGGAAGAGGCGTTATGTGGGTGTCCCTTCCAAATACCAAATTGGTCTCCAATGTCTCAAAAGTGTGCAATATTAATTCCAGTGCAAACCATTGAAAAATTATCAACTCCCAAGTAAAGGTGCCTTTGTGAATTTTTCTAACTGTTTCAGGGGGAGCGAGCAGTGGTCCAGAGGACACTGCCAACTGTCAGTAAAAGTTCAATATGTATGTATCTAGGTTTACCGACTGCTTGCAAGTTGTGCAGAACTCTGCAGTCCACCTTTTGTTTAAAATCACCAGGCGGACCCCCATGCTCCTCTACCTAACAGCTTCATTGGCTTCCAGTTGGCAAGACAATTGCATTGAAGGCTCTAGTGGTAGCTTACCAGGCCATCCATGGAAAGGGGCCCAATTATCTCAATACCTGCATTCAGCACTACTCTCCTCCCAGGGCTTTGCGCTTGCGGGACTCATGGCTGAGAGGGGTCTCCCGTTTTAAAAGACAGAGACGTGGAGGATCTTTCTTCACTGTCCATGTCGCCTCAATATGGAATCAGCTTACAATCCAATTTAGAAATATGTGTAACGAAAATTCCTTTAGTAAGCGGCTAAAAACCTATGTGTTTAGCCTATAACTCTGTGCCCCTGAACTGTAATTGCCTTAGCGCCAGGATACTCCCTGAGTAGCAGCGTGCTTTACAAATACGGTGATTCATTCAGTCAATATTAAAGGAAACAGTATTTATATATATTTAAATACTGCTATACTGCTTCCTTTAATATTGAATGAATGAATGACAGTATTTGTAAAGTGCACGGCTATTCAGAGAGTTTCCTGACGGTAAGGTCCTTGGTTTTTGATAATTAATGTGGTTTAACTCAGAGGTGACCATTTCAAATTATTATTTTTCAGTTCTTATTTGCCCTGATACTGGTAAATAGTTATATTTTCCAAGACACACAATATATCTGTTTGGTTTAATGCTGCGCGGTGCATTGTATTGTTTACTCCTCTTGTGATATCTTTTCTTTAGGTGATGTTAGGGATGGTGGTAAAAACACTGATGACCAAAATATTGAGTTGAAGTTGTGCAAGGTCCAGATCTCCCTCCCTGTGATATGCAATGACATTTTAGTTGCAGGGTGGTTGCCCTCGAGGTTTGGACCTTACTTTGCTAAATTGTTAACAATTGTTAAGAATTGTACAAAAAAGATGAGTGCGTCCTCCCCTTTCATATACCATATTGATTAATGTAGCCGTTTGGAGTATTCCACAGTACAATAAATACATCAGTAGTTTGTAATATGTTTGTACAATTGTGAGGTTTATCGCAATGAGACATTTCCTCAATCCATAATTGTTGGAATATTCAACGTGTTAACAAGTGCCAGGATGTTCCAGAGCAGCCGACACTTGTTTCACCCCCTTTTTGCCCATTCACCTCAGGCTTTTTCAAGGCTCATAGATACAATGAATCTATTTCGATATTTGCAGTATCAATGGTAGGCTTGATGAATTCCTTCTAATCCTGGGCTCAATCCCTAAACTGTGTCAGCACCAGCAGAACTCTGTTGCTGACACAACTTAGGGATAGTGCATATCTAAATATCTTCTTTTTTCTACAATGAGGAAAATATTGACATGGTAAGTATGCATAGTAAAGTATAGGATTAGTGTGCTTATGTCCACATATATGTACATTGATGATAGAAGTGTTTTGTTTGTGCTATAGAAGTGAAAGGTTGATAGTCATCCACCATTAATCAAGAAATTATATGAGCTGAAATCAGTGTTGGCATTACCTACAAATGCAAAAAGAACAATTGATGGACAGAATACAGAACAATGTCATACGTTCACCCCAGTACAGCGATCTGGGCCTAAATCCGTCGTTTTTTTGCTCCCCATGCCATTCCAGTTTGAACCCAGCCATATGCAAATCAGTCTTGAGCCTGCTCCCTATGGGAACAGACCAGCCCAAACTGCCTGGCCAGGTCCTTCCAGGACTGGAAACAAGCATCCTAGGACCAGCTTCGGGGGTTCACCCCTCATCAGCCAGGCTAGTTTGACTCCAGTGGCATGGAGAGCAAAGGACCAACGTCTGGGCATACCCGTCCCACTCGGGGTGACAAATGCAAAAAGAACAATTGATGGACAGAATACAGAACAATGGCATACATGCACCCCAGTGCAGAGATCTGGGCCTAAATCCATTGTTGTTTTGCTCCTCCATGCCATTCTAGTTTGAACCCAGCCACATGCAAATCAGTCTTGACCCTGCTTCCTATGGGAACAGTCCAGCCCGAACTGACAGGCCAAGTCCTTACAGGACTGGAAACAAGCATCCTACGACCGGTTTCGTGGTTTCAGCCCTCATCAGCCAGGCTAGCTTGATTCCAATGGCATGGAGAGCACGGGACCCATGTCTGGGCATACCTGCCCCACTCGGGTGACAAATGCAAAAAGAACAATTGATGGAGAGAAGCAGAACAATGTCATCCCCAGGGCCTGTAGGATGCTTGTTTCTGGTACAGGGAAGACCTAGCCTGGATGTTTGGTCTAGACTGTTCCTTTGAGACTCAGGGTCAAGACTGATTTGCAAATGGCTGGGTCTAATCTGGGGTGGCATCGTGAGCAAAAGAACAATGGAATTAACCCAGATCTCTTGACTGGGGTGAATGTTTTGATTTTTTCTGCATTCCGTCCATCATTTGTGTGTCTTTTGCTTTCTCGTCCTAAGTGCGCCGGGTATGCCCAGACCTGGGTCCCGGGCTCACTGTGCCACTGGATTCAAGCCAGCCTGGCTGATGATAAGTGAAACCCTGAAACCAGTCCTAGGATGCTCTTTTCCGGTCCAGGGAGGACCTGGCCTGGCAGTTCGGTCTGAACTGTTCCCTTGAGGTAAAGGGTTGAGACTGATTTGCATATGGCTGGATCTAAACTAGGGTAACATGGTGAGCAAAAGATTGATGGGTTTAACCCAGATCTCTTGACTGGGGGTGAATGTTTTGATTTGTTCTACATTCTGTCATCATTTGTGTGTCTTTGGCAATACCTCCAAAGGCTGAACTGCAAAAGTACATAAGATTTACCTTTGATGCGTTTCGGTAAAAGCTGGAGCTGCACATGTGTGGTATCTACTGACTGTTGCAAAGTGATTTTTTAATTAAAGTTAACATCTGGAGAAATAGTAGTGACATATCGTTGTTCACTAAATTTGGATGCAATAAGTGGGAGCTGGAATTCAGAAGTTAACAGAGGACAACCAGAGTTGTGAATACGGCCTCCAACAATAGATGCAAGACTCCAGATGCAGCCTCCAGAATTTAAAATAATAATCCCAATGAAGCTTCAGACCTGGGGACACCAATCTAGATATGGCTTTTGGAGTTGGACACAATGTGAAAGAAGAGGTCTTCAAAACTGAACACAGTGATCGAAGTGAGACCTCCCGAATTAAACACAATGCTACAAATGTGTGCTACATAATTGGAAGCAATTGTTCACATGTAAACTTGGACATATTGTGCCACTAGTGGTCACCAGGACCAGAGAGTGCATGAAAGGAGCCTCCAGAATCCGACACATGCATCCGAAAGGGCCTTCAAAACTGGACACAACACCCTAGACATTGCCTCTCAAAAAGGACATCAATAAACGTACCTTCCTCTAAATGTAGTAGCAATACTTTGTTTGAAGCACTGAGAGCAAAACACATTATTATAGATGAGCCACCCACACAAGCATTTGATGTATCTTCTGTGATTGGATACAATACTCTAAATGTGTGCCTTAGGCCTTCAAGAACTGGACACAACACTCTAGAAGAAGCCTTCAGAAGACAGCATTATACCTTCCGAAAGGCATTCACATTGGAGACAAATGCTCTAGCATTAGACACACCACTCTAGATGATTACATAACACCCCAGATGTGGGCCAAAAAACTAGATGCAATGACCTAGAGATGGCCTCCAGAACTGAGCACACAATTCCACATGTTGCCTCAAAAACTGGACACAGTGTGCCAGCTATAATCTCCAGTAGACAGCCTTCAAGTGAAGCATCTTGAATGGAACTCAATTCTCCAGACAGTGTTGCACGACCTTGTCAAAATACTCCTGGCAGGCCCTCCCGGACACATCAATTCAGACTTTGCTTTCCGGCCTGGATACAATACATAGATGTGACCTCTAAAAATAGTGGCAGTGCTGCAGGCGAGTCATTAAGAAATGATCAAGAAAAATGTGCCCAGTAATCAGGAGCATATTTGGAAGCTTGCACTGGCTGTACTGAAAGTGTTCTACGTGTATGAGGAAAGCTTGCACTGTTGCTACACATGTTTCACATTCTCTCTATGTATAATGCAAATGGGTACTTAGGGGCATATTATCAAGCCAGGCGATAAAATTATCGCCGCTTTAGCGGCACAAAACTGCGGCTAAAACAGCGATAGTGGGCTTGATAATATGCTCTATGGAATTCCAATTGAAGCCCATGTTAGATGTGAAGGACATCTAACCTGAGCTTCTATTGGAATTCCATAGAGCATATTATCAAGTCCATTATCGCCGTTTTAGCGGCAGTTTTCTGCCGCTAAAGCGGCTATAATTTTATCGCCTGGCTTGATAATATGCCCCTAATATTGTCCATACTTTACTTTCTCTGTTAAATTTAAGGAAGCTCGCACCACTGATGGCAAGGTTGCATGCACCTTTCTTGTGTGCTTAAGGAATTGTGAACTACCCAGGTAGCGCCTGTTTTGTGTGTGAGGGAAACTTGAACTGTGGCTATAGTCTGTGATGCACTGCCGCTGCCCGTGCTTTACCTAGGCTGTTTGTTAGTGCGGCTCGTTCAAACACTTTCACTATACAAAATCCCACACTATTGTGTTTGCCAATGCTTGTTTTCCTCGCTTCGACAAAGCACCCGTTTAGCATACTTCGTTTGCATATCTCTCCCTCCACATTTCATCAGCTGTTGGTATGTACTCAGTTTCATCCAATAACTGTTTGAGCGCTGAGTGCAATTTAGTAGAGTCAATTTACTCACAAGTACTAACAAAGGGCTGCAATCACCCAGAAACCAATCTCCCGTCTCCCTTGGCAAGCGCAGGAGTGGAGGCAGACAGAACAGCAGCTGTCATATTTATTTCTGTGGCAACGCAGGTCAGGCAAATTGAGAAAATTAATCATACAAACTATCAAACATCAGGAGGAAAGAATAGTGTGCACGATGCTGCAGGGGCTCTCAGTGCTGGAGAGGAAGCAAGCGTTTAAGTGACACCTGGATTGATCTGTCTCATTGACGTCAATGTATTGTCCATATTTACACTGAGAAGGCCTAGTATTTATGATTCACAAGCATAGCACGTCCGTTTTCTGCAGGTTCAGCCTCTTCTGCCCCTTTTAGCTGTGCCAGGGCAGTGTCAGAGACGCCCTCCCCCGCATGCCAAATCACTGCCATGCTTATCGCTTTTCCTTCCTGTGGATTAAGACAAATGACCGTTTTTACTGCCAGTCTGAAGTATAAAACAAAAAAAAGGCAGTTCAAGCGCCCACCTCACACAGAACAGGCACTTCCCATTCACATACAGCAATCATAGTGAGAGCTTCACTCAGACACAGAACAGGTAGGCGGGGCGCGGCAGTGGCGCGGCTTCCTTGTACTCGCCGGACCGGTCCAATAAAGGCAGAAGCAGGACAAGCTTCCCTCACACACTCAGAACATGTACAGTGGATGCAGCAGCACAAGGTTCTGTCACACACAGAGCAGACAATTCACAGACAGCAATCCTAATGTAAGCATCCTTCAGCCACAAAACAGGTATACACGGATCAGCAGTGGTGGAAACATCCTCATACATGCAGGATTGGGCCAATAAAGGTGGAAGTAGTGCAAGCTTCCCTCACATACTCAGAATATTTTCAGTGGGAGCTTCTATCCACACATACATACACTTCATGTCCAGAAATCATAAAGAAAGCCTCCCTAGGATAGAGAACACCTAGATGAGGGCAGCAGAGGTGCACACTTCCTTATACACACACACAGGACAGGTCCACCAAAAAGAGAAGCAGGACAAGCTTCTCTGACACACTCAGAGCATGTACCGTAGCAGCAGGAGTGGCACCACATACTTCTATCACACACAGCACAGACACTTCACAGGCAGCTGTCCTAGCATGAGATTCCATTACACACAGAACAGGTAGATGCCAAGCAGCAGGGGTGCATGGTTCCTTATACACACAGGACCAATCCAACAAAGGCAGATTCAGGGCAGACTTCCTGCACACATTCAGAAGACGTACAGTGCAAGCAGAAGGACAAGGGTTATAACACATAGAACAGACCCTTCACAGGTAACCATCTAGTGTGAGCTTTCCTTAGAAATAGAACAGGTACATGGGTAGTACCCACAGTACACATATCCTAATTCAGCTAATACAGTTCGAACAACCACCGTAGCAGTCGAAGCTTCCCTCACACACTCAGAACAGCTACAGTATGAGAAGGAATACAGGTTTCACTCGCACACTGAGCCGTCACCAAACAGACTAGAGTCATTGTGTGAACTTCCCTCAGAACAAGTAAATGAGGTGCAGCCACAGTGCACTCTCCCTTGTAAACACAAAAATACGTCCAACAAAGACAGAATCAGTGCAAGGTTCCGTCACTCAGTCAAAACAAATACAGTAAGAGCAGCAGCGGTGTAGTTTTCTCTCAGACTGACGGAACTGTTACAGCAAGCGAAAGATCTGCGGAAACTTTATGACGTCTTGTAAATATGCCCTTTTTAGGTCGAGCCTAGGCAGCACATGCTCTGTCTCTTCAGGACATGCTGTATTCACTCTGTGGACTTACAGCCTGCCTATTGCCTTTTTATTTATCCCTTCGATTGTCATTCAAAAATGCTTGCTTGCTAATGGTTAATCCTTCCTCTCTGACCCTCCCTTTTATGTTTGGTTTCCTCCCACAGAGCACCGCCCAATTACTGTTAACATTACACTTCTGTGTTTATGTCTTGATTTGGGGGACTATTTTTTTGTTTTATTCCTTCTCATGTCACTTTTTGCCTGTCTTCGGTGGTGAGACGCTGCAGATGCTGTTTTCGAAATTGCCTCTTTAATTTTGTCTGACTTCAAAGTGCGAGGATTTCCCCCAAACCCCTCTAGCATTGCTGCTTGTTGCTTGTTGCTTTAGTGAGCCTTGGTCATTGGACCTTCAGCACAGTTAAGGGCAAGGCCTGGGCGACTACTGCCGCATTTTCTCTGGTGCTTGTTTATATAATGTGAACTCAAGCGACCCGAAGGTGTTGGAGGGGTTTACATGAGTGCTAGTTACATTACACAATGTAAGATAAATTCTTTTATTTTTAGGTGCATGGAAATTAAGTGATGCTGACGCTGCCCTTATTCATTATTTCCCCTCTACCTGACAAATGAGAGCAGTATTCGTCCCTCCCACGTCTCTGCATGCCCACCCCACTGCCTCTTCCTGTCGTCCTCCTTTTCTCAGAGCTCTAATTTCAAAGCACATTTACAGCAGCTACCCTGAGACTGTGAGACACTTTTTATTATATAATGTGAACTCGAGTGACCGGAAGGCGTTGGAGCACTCTACATGAATGCTAGTTACATTACACAAGGTCAGAAAATGTTGTAGGGCATTTTTATAGAGCGTGAACTCGACTGACCTGGAGGTATTGGAGCAATTTACAAAAGTGCCAGTTACATTACACAAGCTCAAGTTAATTTTTTTGTTTTTAGGTGCGCAGAATTTAAATGATGCTGATGTCGTACCTGTTTATTCATTATTTACCCTCTACCGGACAAATGAGAGCATTTCGTTGTTGTTGCTATGTCCAGTGCTCCTATACCCATGGGCCTGGGACAGAGGGTGGGCCTGGGCACTTGCTGGTAAACAGATGGTGTGAGCAGTATTTTCATTTGAAAACTCTGGAGAAGGGTGCCTGGTGAATAGAGGCCTGGGGGAGGAGGGATGTGACGTCCCCACCATTGGAAAGTACTTCGCTGCTTTTTTTCATGGGCTGTTCAATACTCTAGTGATGCAGCAGCACATAGCATGTTATCGTGCTGTTGACTTGCATCGAGGCACTTGTCTTTCAGTCTGTGCATTAAAAAGCCTTGGAATGTGTCCATAAATGTTTCCTGGGGCCAGCATGTATTGCTGAATCACACTGCATGACCCAGTGTGAAGTAATTGTATAGCTCTTCAATCTCGGCAGCAGAGCAACCAGGATAATGTGCTGCATGACTAAACACTTATATAAAGTCCAAGAGGCGAGACCTATTGGCTATGCCAATGCTAGTTATCTGTGTGTCATCGGAAAGGATCCATCTTTCTATAACTTACCGCAAAAGCAAGGGGGGGCAATAAATATTACCAAGTTTTTAGCACCAGATAATGTACCAATCTAACCCTAGTAATTAGAATGGATGTGGAAAGTGAATTTTCAGATGTTCTTGGCACAGTTTCATCAAGTACCGAGAATAAAACTATAATCATGATAATAGTTAATTACATAGGTCAGTGTGCTCAGCAGATGTGCTGGGAAGTTTAAAGATGCACCCACCTTGCGTTTTGCAGAGATTTGCACTTCAAGCTCACATCTTGTTTCATCAGCAGGCTAGGAGTTCATGGAAAAATCAACTTAATCTTTACAAGGTTGGAGTATGTGAACTGTGGACTAGTAACACCTGACATTGACTTGAAATATTCAAAACTGCTATGCTAAGGCCTACATGAAATAACCAGCTATTCTTAATAGTAGGAAGAGAACCCTATGTTTTATTTGTAACTTTTTTTTACTGAACAAAAAACACATAGATAACGTAAAAAATGCCAAAAGCAGGACGTATTGTTAAATCATTTTAATTATGGAAATGTAATCAAAATATGAGAAACTGATTAGTACAAGCAATAATAGATTACAACCATTTGAAAAATTAATATGATGTGGAACAATAGAAGCATAATAAATTAATATAATTTTTCAATAATGGGAATAAAATAAAGATGGAGGAAGAACGGAAGAGAAGATAGAAGAAGAAATACTGTACAAAATGAGACAGACAGGGCTTTTTTTAAAAAAGACAAAGGGCCTGATTTAGACTTTGGTCGAGAGGGTACTCTCTCGTAACAGTGAGTACCCTCCCTGCCAAAGCGAAGTTCCATTCGCCTCATTTAGAGAAGGGCAGAATTTTACTATATAGACGACAGAGACTGCTACCTCTCTGTCAGCTACACACACCTCTGATGGCCCAACAGAGTAACGGCCATCAGAGGTTTTGCCAGGTGTTTGCCCGCCCTATTTAGAGTGGACGAACAAATGACCAGGTTTCAATGTCCATCACCTTCAGGTAAGTAAAAATTGGCAGTAACGAGAAGTGAAAACTGCAAAATTCCTGCCACGCCATGTGATAAATCTCCCAAGGTGAGGGGATCATTGTTTTTTATATTTTCAAAAAGAAAATCCTGCTTTGGAACTTTCTTTTAAAAATTAAAAAAAGTTAAAAGTTTGACATCTGGCTCCGTCATCTTGATGGAGCCGTCTGGAAAACTCTTAATGCAAAGCGGTTCCTGTAAATGCATGAGATGTCAGTTGGGCTGGCAGACATCTCTAAATTTGGTGGGTGCATACTCCCTCAGTATATTTAGAGTAAATTTCCATCTGCCAAACTTTAAATCAGGCCCTAATTTTGTCTTTGAAGACATGTTGGCTGTAAATGAGATCAAATAATTGTAATTTTATAATTACTTATGTTTACAATGCCTAATAAACAGTGTATTAAATAGAAACAATCATGCAAAGACTGTCTACACAGCTCTTTTATAGATGAATAGATTAAGTGAAACATTATAAGCATGTTCAGCGTCAGCACACCCTTGCGGGTAAAAGTGTGCTATACAAATGTGCATAACATAGCAGAGCATAACATAGCATAGCATAACATAACATAGCATAGCATAGCATAGCATAACATAACATAACGTTTTCTCTTCACATCACTGCATTTGTTAGACCCTTTTTATACACACACACACGTGAATATCGTTGCCAGTATTGAATGCTTTTTACTGCATGTGGGCCACAAGTGGCTTTGCATTCAGTTCTTGTTCCTCCCTGTGCTTGGGTTCCTTTTAGTAACATATTATACCACGCATGCTTGTTTTCTAACTGGGCCTCGCCTTCCTCAAGGCGCTTATTGTGATAAAACGACTATGAACATATCCAAATGAATTAATGAATATATGCACTGATATAGCCGATAAATATTAATAATTGTGTTGATTCCCTGTTTGCCACTCATTTGCAATGACAACCTGTTCAATTGTGACATGGAATAAGGTTCAGCACACAGTAAACATCTCCAAGAAATGCGCCCAATTTGAAATGCATTAATATCTGTCACAGAGCACCTAAGGGTCTTTGTACTTTAATTTACCATAGTGTCAATGAAGAATAAATCAGTTTTTCCACCACTTCTAGCCCTTTTGCAAGGTAAATAGATCTGACAGGACGCAAACAAATGTTACCCATATTTCCACGCGAAAAAGTAATTTACTGAATGATTTGTAGGTCGCAACATGCAAAAGTGAAGTAGCTTACTTGCTCAAAACATAGTATTAATGAAAGTTCCATAGGAGATTATCACAAGATAAATGCCCACCACCCACGTTATGTGCCCCTAGCTGAATGATGTTTCCTGAATTTCTTGATCTTCAGGTTAGGATTTAATTGATTTAATTTAATTGTGGGTTTATATAGCGCTAGAATCGACTCCCGGAGGAGTATCTCCGCGCTTCGACCGCTGGGGAACCCGTCCTGGCTCACCCTGAGAGATGGTCCCTAATGGGTATCTCTAAGGTGCGACCAAGCATCCCCGGCGGTCTGGGGGGGCCGTTGTGAAGATGAGGCAAGCTAATGCCCAGAGTTGCTGAGTGTGGTCCCTGACTGGAGTAGGCACCGAGGCGAGAATTATCGAGCCCGCTGACCCTGGTCCACGACCCTGCCACGTCGGGAATCGAACCCTGGTCCCGGGCCGTCCTCTGCTTACGGGTCTGTCGCCTCTAATCAGTGAGCCACACCTCTCCACTGTGGATGTTGCTGAAAACCAAACTTTTCAGAATGACGTTCAAATAAATTCCCACATTCAGTCAATAAATGACTGAACGCTTAGGGTCTCAGTTATATATTGTCAGACGGCTTGTTGTTCTGCCAGTGCGATGGAATCAATTACTCCATCGCCCTGGTGGAGGGAGTCACCCACCAGACTTATAAATGACCGCCATGCGTGCAGTCATTTATAAAGCAATGGCAGGAGCAGCCGCCATGGCGGAGTCTGTCACTGGATTTGTCTTTTTGGTACAGGGCTCTGTCAACGGGACAGAGAGACAACTTGGAAACCACCCGAAAATCATGTGTTCCAACAGATTCTCTGTTATGCCTTATATGGCCTATTAATAAATTGTATTGAGCATTGAAACAAATATCAGATTATGGTGTATATGCGTGATGGATGGATGCAGTGAGTATGATAGACAAATGAATGTCTCTGTAAATTTATATTTATTATGCTTTAATATTTAAAACAACATTCTAAATAACAAATACATTGTTTTGTATTTTCTCTAAAATGTTAGCGTCACTATCTTTATTTGACATGTTCTAATATTTTTATTAGTTTTGAAGTTGCCCTAGATTATTTACAGTATGAGACCTCAACCAAACAGGTTCATCTTTTCATTTTGAAAATTAAAATCCAGAAACAGGATTTTCTTTTTGAAAATAAAAAATTCAATGCTCCGCTTGCCACTGGGAGTTCTGTCTTATGGCAAGGGGAGCATTTAGCAGTTTTCACTGCCCCTTATCACCCGAGTTTTCCTGGCGGTGATGGGTGGTGAAAACTGACCAGTCAGCCCGCTCATCTAAATTAGGTGGACTGGATGATAGGTGAGCCTCCGATGGCCCTTACTCCACAGGGTCATCGGAGGGGATTAATCACAGCAGAGATAGAGTAGTCTCTACCGTGATTGACCCTAAAGTACGGACCTCATTCTTGTCGGTAAGGATACTCCATCACCATTGCAAAAGAGTATCCTTACCACCAGGTATTAAATCACCCCTTAAGTCTGTCTCAAGTTTTTTCTTTCATGCTGTTTTGCTTTATTTTTCTTTCAGCAGAATTGGAAGGCCTACGTGCCAAGAAGTGCTTTATATAGCTCCCAAATGAATGAATAAATACATAAATAAATAAAATCAAGTATATATGCACAACAAGGGCGATGGGAAATTATTTCAATAATGGTTTCTAGAATGTTTTACAAATAGAAGATGCCTGTTGGGAGGAGAATACTTTGAGGACTCCATCAGAGAGTTTACTTTAATGAAAGAGGTACTATGTGGTTTGTTCTCTCTCTTTACAGACACACAAACCCACACATACATGCGCACGTGCACACACACAATCCAGCAACAAGCATAGATGCACTTGTCTTCATATGCACACATATTATGCCACAAGCACATATTCACACACAACCATAAAAATCAACATACACAAACACACACATTCAGCCACTGACACAGCATCCAGTCAGACACAGGCATGCACGCAGGAACACAGACACATAGACACAAAACACTCATCCTACACACCCAGAGGCACACAGCACTCAGCCACAGCAAGTGGAAGCGATTATGAGAGGACAGGACATAAAGTCAGGATTCTACAACTAGTGAGAGAAATGCAACAATATTCCCAACTGGACAAGTGGCAGCAGCCAGAAACAGAAATAACGTTTCTGTTGATATACATCAGAATTTACAAAAGGACAGGATTAAATAGGTTCAATTCTCATAAAATAAACAAGCTTCAGACACATCAAGCTGTCTATTTTTCTCCTCTTTAATTTTGCTTGTCATTTCAGCTTCAGCACCATAGTTTGATATTTAAAAATGTGCTACCTTTTTCATGAGATAAAATGATATTGTTTTATTCATCATTAGCATCGTAAGTAAAAGCATAATTATGGCACTTTATTCATATTTTGTTGGTAGCAACTACCTCATTCATTAGTAACTCCCAGGCAGTAGGTAGCACTTTCTCCATATTTAAGTTGCCCAGTGCCTGCAGTGGTCAGCAGAAGGGTAAATGGGTGGTGAGAGGACTGCGTGCAAGCATAAGCCCAACCCATCCGCACTGGAACACCAATGTTTTTAGGTGGAGGATAGCAGGCCTGTGTAGGTCGAGGGTAAATTGCATCCCTGATCCGATTGCTGTGACAGATATTTAGGGTCAAATGTATCAGTTTCAGAGTGAGGAGTAAGAGGTGAGTGCTTCTATCTGCACAGAGCAGGGCCATCAGAAAGGGGGGGGGGGGGGGCGGAGAGCGCATTATTCTGACGGCCCCACAGTTTTTCAGACTTAGTCATTATTTATTTATAGATTTTCAAGAAAGACTGCACTATTTATTAATGATGAGGAAGGTCACATGACTAATACAGCTAGATGTCACCATATGCTGTATCTGCTGTATTCTCATCCTTTGCAGAATATTTTTTTCTAAACTTAGGAGCAGGTGGTATTGAAGTCACGCCTAAAATTGTTGACCCAGGCCCCGTAAAAACATCTGATACACTTTGCAAAGAGCTAGTGCCAGCAACCATCATTGTATCTTCACCTTCCTTCTAAGCCTAATCTAGCACTAGTTCTTCACACTAAGGACACTAGCAATGGCAATAGGGGGGTTGTACCCACCTCCAGAGGAGGTGGTGTAAAAACACATACTGTCTGAGTCGCGATTAGGCAGTGTGTTACACCTGGACAGTAGGAAGCCCTCCTAATATCCACTTTTAGATCAGCCCATTACACGCCACAACTACAGTAGCTGGTTAGATTGGTAAATGCAGGAATGGGACACATTAATTACATTAATATGTTACTTAAAGACAGGAACATGAAACCAACCTTTTAATACTGAGACATCAAAGTCATCTTTGATCATTTAAGCAGTATTGAGAAGAGAAAGAAAACATTGTATCTTCCCAGTCATGTCTTTTCTTCCAGTTATATTGTTCCTTGCTAAATAAAAAAACCTCTGCTTGGTGACAGGCGATTTCCTATTATCAATTCTTCAGCAGTAAGGAGAAGTGTTGCTTTGGGCCATTTCTAGTAGCTATCAGAAAATTGGAAGTGCAGTGGAAAGTACAAGACAGGGGCTGGGCATATCCAAGCTTAGGCCACAGTTATGCTATGTGGCCTATATTCGTATATCCTTAATGTAAGGATTGATATTTCTTCTCCATAGCAACAGAGTCAGGGCAATACAGGGCTATCTATTTCAAGAGGTCAAACATGACCTTGAAAAACAACTATCAGGAGTCCCTTGAACTTCCCTTGGAATTAAAGTGACAAGTTAAATGTCAGAGATGAGTTTATGGATATGGGAATTTGGAAGTGAATGGCAGAAAAGGTGCCATTTCTTTCAACTGGCAAAACAAAGTTGTGTCAGCTGATAAGATCCCCCATACACTTAATAACAAGCATTGGCAATAGGCTACCAGCCATTTGGCTCAACAATGCTTATTGTACTGTATCATGGCTTTTTAAAAATTTATTGTTGGGGGAGCTGCCAGGCCCTCGCCAATATTAAAAAGGAATTGTCTAAAAGCAAAACTTGTTTTGGTCTCAAAAAGCGCACATGCGAGAATAGTCCCTGGCACTGAAGGGAACTACATTGTGTGCAGGTATGGTCGCTGTGAAAGAGCAAAATGCAGTTATTCACAGTGAAATTATCTGGTGGCGAAAGTCGACTGGACAAAACGCCCAATGCATGCTTTAGTGGGCCTAAGAAAAATGTGAATGAGACATAAAACAAACGAATGGATGAAAAGCCCCGAATTGTAAGTATATTACAAATATAATTTTAGTAAAATAAAAAGGTCTTGGCCAACATTATACCTAAAACAAGCATTTGCAATGCAATAGGTCTCCCATTTACTAGAGTTTGAGCTATAGGCATTGTAGATTACAATGCCTTTTATTAATGTGTTGATTTTTTAAACAAAAAAAAGGCATAGTCATTTGCAATGCCAATAGCACAAACACTCCCAAATGCGAGACCTAATGCATTGTAAATGCTTGTTCTATTTTCTCTAAATTAAAGTCGCATGATCTCCCAAAAGTATGCCTTGAATGAAAAACTTTCCGATTTTGGCCTTGAGTCTGTAAAAATAATAAGCAGAATTAAGTGTGGTAAATCTCACTGGATGCCCCAGTTATTTTGACAGCTAGTTTCAGAGCTACTTCGGCAAGATTCTGTCTGAAAACATTTAGAGAGACCAGCCAACGTTATAACTGAAGCCTTTCAAGCGTGAAATATAGTTGACAATAACAGAGCAGCGAGGTGGTTTTTGAAACAGTGAGACACTTATATTACATTTGCTGGTCAAATGTGAGCATGCTTTACGCCTTGAGTGCAGGAACCTACATTTTAGCCTACCACTCCACTCTACAGCCAATTATAATCCCTCTAAGAAAAGCAATGGCAGTGTTTACAAATGGCAAGCAGCAGGAGAACTTCCCCGGCAAAAGGCGGAGTTTCACCCCTTTAACAGATTACTTGATGTCTCGGAGAGACAGTGCATGCGCCTTGCCTAGGCGAGACCTAAAAAGTCTACGTTTCTCCTACACTATATAAAAAAGAAAACCACAGCCATCTGTGCAGTTGTTTACAGACATTAACAAAATGTGTGTAAATGAAAGACATCACTTTGTGAATGAATGAAACACATATCACGCTTGGCAACTGGGGCGGAGAGAAACACAGTGACAGAAACAAAAGCAGGAAGGGGGGTGGGATGGTTGAGGGGCACATGGGAAATGCATTTTT
This sequence comes from Triturus cristatus, assembly GCF_964204655.1. Classification (NCBI taxonomy): domain Eukaryota; kingdom Metazoa; phylum Chordata; class Amphibia; order Caudata; family Salamandridae; genus Triturus; species Triturus cristatus. The sequence goes on along the minus strand of NC_140586.1, from coordinate 277,616,469 downwards.
TTGCAAGCCTTGAAACCACGTGTTAATGTAACCCTCGCTTCAAATGATACTTACTCGATAAAACGCCTTTTCAGGAAATGTTGCTATGAAAGTTGTCGTTACACAAGAACTTGATACAAATAACGAAGCTTGCAGGCATTTATTCTGACTTTATAAAATGCGGTTACATTGTTTCAAAACAAGAGTCAGAGAAACAAAGAGAGGGCCTGCCGGGGAGAACACTGGCATGGGAGATCAGGGGAACACATCTATTTTGCAGCCGAGGAAGTAGAGGGAATGATGAAAGGCAGAGCACGTATCGTATTTCACGCGCACACAGGAAGCAGAAAGCAGCAAGTGTAACCATCATTCAGAGGATGCAGATGTCTCTCACACACGCACACGCTGCCCCAGGAAGAAGAATTAAACAAGACATGATGGCACAGGCTGCCACACTCCACCCACTCACTGGCGCCTTGCTTCTGCTTGCCTGCTGCTCTGCCGAGGGAAGCCGTGGAGGGGAGCAGGCCATGCACCCTGTCTTCTGCTGGCGCTGGGCTGCCCTTTGGCTCGGGTATTGTTATGCAGCAGGCCGGGGATGTGAACAAGTGATGCTCAGCGTAGACATCTTACCGCTGAGCAATGGCATTGATAGTAGCGTGAGCCATCACCTTCTGCCGCACCACGTGAACCCCGGAGTGTAACGCAACAGGTCCCATCTCTTAAAATATACCCTTTGTATTTCTTCTCTTTCTAAAGGGCTTGTGCATAGGTCTGGGAGACCCGAGGAAGCCCTTGTGCACCCCGGGGCGGTAAGTACGTCATAAAAGCTGGAACCCAGTCACCGCAAGCCCATTTCCCATCGGTGCAATGCTACCCAAAACTACATGGCTAATGCAAAATGCACAATATACAATTATCTTATAATGTAATTAGCACGGGCATGGGTATTGCCATGTTCGCCTGCGAAATACAAAATTCACAGGTAACGCAGCATGTGTGCCTTAATATCTATTGCAAAATGCACCTTGTATATGTGTATGCCATCATGGAAGTCATCTTTGAACACCAGGAGTCGGCTTGCGCACACCAGCAGGTTAAGTACGGAAGCCTGGTTGCGGGCCTCTTGGTCTGTGGATGGTTAAGAAAGTTCCCCTCGGACACACATTAACCAGAAGAGCGGCCGGAAACTGTAGTTAGGCGGTGCTGCTTCCGGAATAAACGGAAGTGACGCATCGGATCTACAGCCAATTATAAGCCCTCTAAGAAAAGCAATGCCAGTGTTTACAAATGGCAAGCGGCAGGAGACATTTCCCGGCGAAAAAATGTGTTTTTAACCTTGGGATGACTCACATAATGAAATAAAGAAGTTGGAATTATATACGTGAGTCAGACCTAATTTTATTTAAGACTTTACTGGTCTCTCTTTTTGGTTTTGGGGTTTGCTTTTTCCTTTTTTATATTTTTCACACTTTCTTGAATGGGATACACAGTTTTTTTCATGAGAATGATATCGATGATGATAAAATTGTGAGCAAACAGGTGAGTACCAGCCAGCAGCTCCTCTGGTGTTGCACACGTGAGATACTTTCTCATTTTTTCCTCACTTTTTCTTTATAATTATTGCACTATAGTCACCTATAGATGCTGGTTGAGTGACTTTAATACATGGCTGTTTTTTTTTTCACTTTTTGGGAATTAATAAATATTAAGTTGCATGGCACTGGGGACTTAATGATAGTTCATGATAAGAACTACTAATGTAGGAGTAATAGCTTTATACATTACCCTACTAGGAATCCCATGTAATTATATTGTTTAAAGTCGTGCCTTTTTGTTACCAGGTCTTTGTTGTTGTATTACAGATTGAGTGGAGGGTGGCCTGGTATACATCTTCCCTCTGTAAGTCCTTGTTGAATATAGGAGGTGTACACCGCCAGAAGTCTAGCTACACCCCTAGGATGGGCTACCTGGTCTATACTGCTAAGGAAGGTTTCAGCCATTTTTAAAAGTATCAGAATAGAGGGTTCTCAGTAGCAAAGGTGGCACACGCTCTGCATGTAGTCACCGAAGGGGTGGATTAGCCTTTGGGGATAGTAGGCCATTGGTTACTAGCACCCACACCTCTTATAACCCTAAATCTAGGATTAAAGTCCCCTTCAGCCCACAGATAAAAGCACACTCCTGGAACCAAATAATCACTGGCACAGGGCCCTCTGAGGGATCGCCCAAAAGTAAATGATTCAGTGCATTGTGAGAAATGTAGTCCTGACCTCCAGAAAGTTTCAGAATGCTACTGCTTTCCCCCGGAAATCCAGATGTCGAAATAACTTCATGCTGACTAAATAACTTCATGCTGATCTTACTGCTTCCAAGTGCCAAGGCTTTTTGGTGGCCTGTCCGGCTACTACTACCATCACTCAACTCTGTAACTAGAGGGATCTCCACAGCACCATCAACCGACCACCTCAGTGACCCCATTGTCAACTTTTTACATCTGTTTCCTCATCAGCACTGTCAAAATGGTAAAACCAGCTCTCGCTTCAGCATCAAGGAAAGCCACATCAACTCTGCACACGGTCCCTACGAGCCAGATAAAATTCAGCTGACTATCGGGACCTGACACTGGGACCCACATCACCTTAACCTCCATGGGTTATTCCAAACTCGACCTGCAAGTGACCATTTGCCACTAGTGCTTTTTACCATTGATCGCAATGTTAAAGTTCTGCAGTATTAAATTGCACTGATTTATTTTTCTTTCTAAATCTCATAACTCTGGCTATAATTATGCAATTATGTTTGTTTTAATATCTAAAATTATACAAAAATCTGGGTTGACTGAAGCAATGACACATTTACTGGAGCACCACAGAAAGACATAATAAGTACTGCCATTCTACTTAATAGAATCAAGTTTGAATTTTAATAAACCAAAGACTACATATCCTTATAGCCATATGCTGACTACCAGTGAAACAAGACTGGTAATCAAAACTCTATGATTCACCATTTAGGTATATGGAAAACAGCACTCTATGCATATTCAACTCTGTGCCCACCAGTAGTCACTGGCTAGAGCTATCAATCCAGGACCTACCCAATCTGTGCAACCACATGCAACAGAAATCCAATGAATAAAACTTGCAAACTAGAAAGACTCTTCTTTGGAATGGCCACTGTGCTCCATTTAATGCCAAGCTTGAAACCCCTACCTGATGTTTAGTAGAAATAAACGAAATCATGTTTGACAAAGGAATTTCCAAGCTCACACCCATATTTTGAAATCAATGTGCTCATAAAATAATTTGTTGTAATTTACAGTTCTTACACAAAACCCACCACTACCTATAAATATGTTCCCTAATGGTCCATCCCTCTCTATGACACCCCTGTCCTGTTCTTTGTACATTCCACAATACATTGACAGTCTGGAATGTTCAGAGCTCAAGTCAGCTGTTCTTGAGGAGATCTTGGTGATAGATGAAAATAAAAAACTCTTCACTCAATGTTTTGGCTTTGTCTCATTTTTATCATTGTCAACAAAAATCAAGGACTGTGCTGGGGACAACTATGATCTACCTTTACAACTGCATAAGGTTTTTTCTTCTCTGCCATTTGTATGACATGAACATCCATACATGTCCAACACTCAAGGTGAGTAAAAATAAACATGAAACTTTAGCATCGATAAAGAAATTAGAAATATATGGACAACACTTGTAAAAATGAATATTTTCAAGTACTATTGAAAGCTAGTTAGCGAAGTGACTCCATATTATATTTATGGTGCACATCTAAGGTTGACACTTTACCACAACATAATTTTGTACAGTGCCCGTGGATCTTCTTGGGGTCATTACATTTTCAAATATCAAGCCATGTGCAAAAATATACGGATAACCATTCTCATGTACCTCATTTGGCCCGCTGAGGAGAAGATAGTGTGTTTTCAATCATTCGAGGATTCTTTAACATGGTATACCCTTTGAATGCAAACCGTGGGTCATCAGCATGTCATTACAATTGAAATAAACAAGCTGTGGGTTCTTTTCACAATACAAAAATTCTGTTTTACCTTATTGCATACCTGTGGTATGGCGCACTGAGCAGAATACAGTGTTTATTCAGTGGTTCGAATTGCCTTTGAATCTCTCATCTTCAAGACCGCATTAAAGGAGTGTTTCTTCACTTTCCTTTCCTCCCTTGTGACTGCGCAGTCACGCCTCAAGTATAGGCGTGTTCACGTTTCCCTCCCACCATGCATTTACAACATCTGAAGGGAAAACAGAAGTACCATGTTTCAGGATATTCCAGTTCAGATAAGAATGTTTGTGTGTATCAAAACTGTGTTCTGCACACCTTGGAAAAGTTCATTTAATTTAAAAGGTAATATGCATAATATCAGCATAAGATATTAATTGACAATCAGCATGGTGTAACAGTTATATACATCCCTGTTTATCCCTATATACGTTTGTGAGATATTATAAGCAGGTATATTCAGTTATCTGAAGTTATCAGTCTATTTTTGTAAATGTCACCTCACTGCTATGATGAACATGCACATGATAACTGTGATGTGCACTCCATCGTAATACCATACTATCACATCAAAATATGGTGACAGCGCATCAGAAACTAGGGAGTAATTTGAAAACTAAGTAGCAATTCAAGTTTGAACTATTTATAATTGTAATGTACACCACAATAGAGTACTAAAATGCTTTCATGAAGCATAGTAACACGCACATTCTTTAAAAGTCACAGACAAACAAGTTGTTTGCATGTTAAAGCAGTAATGTGCACACAAGTTTTGAAATGTCATTCTGATAATCCTGATAATATCATTCTGATATTCATATGTATTTAGTATATGTAAGCTTTGTACTGTAATTGCCTCACTTATCTTCCATTTTATCACAAGGCATATATCTTTCCACATAATCCATCATCTTCAGTTTCATCTTTACTCTCTGTTTTTCACAGTCAAATAGAGGCTGTGTGTATGTCCCAACCACCAAATTTTCTTAATGAAATTGGTGAACCCATAATAATGCTGGAAAGATTGTGTTAAGCGTTTGGAGTCATATTTAATGGCGATACGAGGTATAAAGTTCTCTGCTTTATACAAACAGCATATTCTACTACATAATATGGGTATACATGGGGAAATGTTTTTGAGAATCTACAAAAGTCTTTGCTAAATGAACATATTGATGGTGCTTTACGATTGGATATCTATCAACTCACATTTAAAAAACGTGAGGTTCATTTTGGAGAGACACAGAGGGGTATTTTTACAATAAAGTGGCAAAGCGTGTCGTTAAGCCAAAAAGGCTACCAAAACCCTTCGTCACTTTAGAAACTCAGGGCTGCACCATATTCAATAGAATATGGCGCAGCCCTGCGCTTCCTACGGTGCTGGTGCTAACTTTAGCTGGCAAGCGCCAATGCAGGCACCCTTGCACTATAGTGCAAGGGTGCTTGTGTTGAGGGGAAGATCGTTTATGTGCATGTTTTCCCTGGTCTCAATTTTGGTGCTGCCTCCTATTTATGCATCAAAATAAATGCGTGTTGCAGTGGAATGCCCACTGCAACACCCATTGCAATCCCCTTGTATATAAGGCGAGGCCCCTATCACTCTCACAACGTCACAGAAAGTGACTTTGTGGTGGCGATAGGAGCTTGTAAATATGCCCCTGAGTTTTGTGTTGGAAAGGAATACGCCTTTTAGCAGGGTGCATGAAAAAATTTAAAAGTTACAAATTGCATTGCTGTCTTAAGAAGTCTCTCAAATAAATGTGATTTTGGTCTATTGTGTGACTCCTTAATCTGTTATTAATTAGTCAGATGCAACTCTCAGATTGAAGAGAAGCTATTATCAATAAACCAATGTTTAAAAGATGCAGTTGGTATATCAAAAAGTATAGAATGCACTGCACAATGTGTTAAAGAGGTAAAACAATAAGTATTACCAATTGTAGCAATACTGGTGTCTTGTAAATTACAAAGAGTTCAAAATGCTAAAACTGTACAAACAAGAAATGTAAATAGAAAGAATGACAGTATGTCGTTCATTGTCCAGAATGTGGAATGTGGAAAATGCAATAAAAATGCCACTTTGAGAGAGTTTGTAGAGAACAAGAAGGTGAACAAATTCATAAATTAGAAAGTGTAGAAAATGTATTTGAAATATTTGTGTTACAAGTGAAAGATGATGATTATGAAGAGAATTGTAGTTACCCAAATGTATTATTACCTTGACTGGAAAAAAAGTGTCTACCATTATAGATTCCTGTTCTAGGAAGATACTGTGGAATTCAAATTTGTATAGATTTTCCAGGTTTATTTTCTGAAAAATTAGGATTACTTCAACATTTTCAGCATAGAATTAAATTTAAGATTAATGCCATACCATGACCCACAAACCAAGATAAATTCCTAATTTAATTAGAGAACTTCTTGAGAAAGAGCTAAATAAACTACAGGCACAAGGGGAAATAGAACCAATTGACTACTTAGAATGGTTTACAGTTATATTTGTTGTGAAATCAGTCGGGAAAGGCATTTGCTTGATTGTGAATCTGCATGATCTAAATACAAACACCTGGATTGATAGACATCCCTGTCCTGGAATAAATGATGTGTTAAACACTATAGCTGATAAAAATTGGTTTGCTGTTACAGATTTTTCTATGACTTATCATCATGTGAGAATTCTTCCAGACTCGTGATCTTTGACTCCATTCATTATTTCATTAAGAGCATACACATTTTTCAGGATGCCATTCAAATTGAGTGCTGCAGCTTCTGTATATCAGAAGATTATGCAAGAAATATTGAAAGATGTTCAACACACTTTGTGCTTCCATGATGATATACTTCTGTATAATGCTGGTGTCGGAGAACATGACACCACACTTAGAAATATGTTATCTAAGCTAACTAAAGCAGGTCTCACTATAAAAAAAGAAATATTCTACCCGATTTCCAAGGATGGTGTAAAATCCCCAAAAAACTTGGTTGAGACTGTCAGAAATGCCCCTAAACTCACCAAAAAGGATGACCAAAGATCATTCCTGGGACTTGTGGAGTACATGTCTAAGTTCATCAATACTTTCTCTAATCTTGCTGACACATTGAGAAATGTTTGCAGGAAGGGCATTCTTTTCACCTGTCCAGAATGCCAACCATCATTTAATCGTCCTACTAATCTTGCAGCGGACAGCACGAATCACCTGCATTATCGAGTGTAGGAGTTTTTAAGCCAGCACAGCGCGTGGAATTAGCAGCGCGTTTTTTAAACCGAGTGCCCGTTTTTCCTTATAACACATTGTTTATTTTATTATTTGTTGTACCCGTGTTTAGGAAACAATTGTTAGAGTAGCACTTACCTGCATTTTAAATTGGGACCTTCACTGCGCTTTTCGCAGGTCGTTAGTCTGGGACATTGCATCGCCGCCATCTTGGGGGTAGTTTAGAGGACTCTGTAGAGCCGCCACTTCCGCGTGTGCTCTAGTTGGAGACACAGGAGGCGGGGCCCCTACTTAAAGCTACCATGACAACGCGCAGCGGTGACGCGCAGCGGAAGCGCCGTCTCAGCGCCGGAGTCACGCCAGAGTCCAGCCCGTCTGTGCCCGTCCGGGCCCAGACGGGCGTAGGGCCGGATACTATGGCGAAACCTAAGTCCGCGACGCGTTCTTACGAGCGCAACGAACTTATGGCTCTTCGGCACGCACTACCTAACAGCGAGGATCACTCTATGCGACGCCCATCCCCCCCTTTCGTCAGAGAGGTAAGGAGGAATCCTTCTGCTACTAAAGATAAAAAGGACCTGGCTATCGGTCTGCTTAATTGCAGATCCCTCCCTCGTCATGCGACAGAAGTCAATCTACTCATCCAAGACTCTGCCCTAGACGTTTTGTTTCTAACGGAAACGTGGTTAACCCCCAGTTCCGATGCAGACATTGTGGAGGCCCTTCCGCCGGGCTACCTGATTTGTCAGGTAGATAGACCAGAGGGGCGAGGGGGTGGCCTCGCCATTGTTTACAGGAGCCTGTTCGTCTATAGGGCACAAAACGGCCAACTTTCGGATTGTGAGAGCTGCCATTTCGCCCTCAGGATATCCCCGACAGTGTCTATATCGGGCCTGCTGATTTATCGGCCTCCGGGCGCAGTGGGTAATTTTGTGAGTTCCCTTGTTGAATCAGTTACGATTCTGGCCACATCGACGGCTAATTTCATGGTGTTGGGTGACCTTAATCTTCACTTCAACGAGCCCACTGACCAAACGGCTCTGGATCTCCAGAGCGTTTTAAAAGAGTGTGAGTTGAACCTAATTAATTCTGGGCCCACTCACGAAAAGGGACACCTACTCGACCCGATGTTCTCGAACATTCCTCGCCTTACAGCTAAGCCCGCCCTTTCCCTCCCATGGTCAGACCATTTCTTGGTCCCAGCTTGCTGGCAAATTGACCCACTACCTTCAAGCACCAAACAGGCCTTCCTAGTGGATAGAGCCTGGTCCAGACTATCGGTTGAGAACTGGACCTCGAAACTGGAAGACACGATCCCTCCTTCTGAGTCGGACCCAGTTAAGGCCGACGCCAATATTAACAACTGGCTATCCGCTTCCCTGGACACTCTGATTCCTAAAAAGAGAGTTCAAAAGAGGGAGAAACGAGTTGGTTCGGCTCCGTGGTATTCGGCAGAACTACGCACCCTCAGGAAAGGATGTAAAAGGATGGAGAGGTTATGGAGGAAGAACTGGGAAGACCATAGGAGAGAAGAATATAGTGCTGCAATGAGGGGCTATAAGTCTGCTTTGCGACTTGCGAAAGCCCTATTCTTTGAAGACCGTATTAAATCTGCTTCTAGTTCTTCCAGGGAAAGTTTCAGAGTGCTTAGAGAACTGCTCAAAGTTCCGGAGCCGGTTGCTACGCATGACAAACAAAAAAGCACGGAACTAGCGGAGTTCTTCCACACGAAAATTGAGAAGATCTTAAACTCCCTGCCCCAGCCTAGGCTATCTCAGGACCACGGCAAGCAGATTGGGGGAACTCAGCCCAGAGAGAGCGCTCCTGACCTTGACACCTTTGGCCCAGCGTCAGTGAGCGATGTCGCCAAAACTCTATCTTTGATTAAAAGTGGTTCCCCCATGGACCCGGTTCCCATGAAGTTCCTTAAGCAGGTAACAGCGGCCATTGCAGCCCCCGTGACAGACCTAATGAACGCCTCTTTTACCCAGGGTTTGGTGCCACCCACTTGGAAAATGGCAGTTGTTAAGGCTCTGTTAAAAAAATCCAATCTGGATTCTACGGTCCTATCGAACTTTAGGCCCATCTCATTGCTGCCGGGCCTCGGCAAAGTTGCTGAGCGGCTGGCCAACAAGCAGTTGTCAGCCTTTTTGGAGTCGAATGGTCTCCTTCGGCCATCTCAAACTGGATTTCGCCCAGGTCAGGGCACCGACACGGCCCTCGTGGCGGTTGTGGATGAGGCCAGACGGATCCTAGACTCAGGAGGATCAGTGGCGGTGATCCTCCTGGACCTCAGCGCGGCGTTTGACACCGTGAGCCATCAGCTGTTGATACAGAGGCTGGCTGAGGTCGGGGTGTCTGGGGTGGCTCTGCAGTGGTTGAGATCTTTTCTCTCGGATCGAACTTACCAGGTTTGGGATGGCTCGGAGAGATCTAAATCAATTCCCCTCCAGTGTGGAGTGCCACAGGGCTCCTCGTTGAGCCCTACACTATTCAACGTTTACATGGCCCCCCTGGAGGACGTAGTTTCCCCTTATGACATCAAAATCGTCAGCTATGCTGACGATACGCAGCTAGTTGTTTCCCTATCCCATCTGGCCGACAACCCGGACATCTTGAATTCCTGTCTGGTGGATGTTCATACTTGGATGGGAGAATCCTCCCTCAAGTTAAACGGCTCAAAGACGGAAATACTGCTGCTGGGGAGTAAAGCTACCCTCCTTCCCCCGCTTAGCTGGCCTGGTTGTATGGGTGAGCCTCCAGCCCCCAAAGAAGCAATTAAGAGCCTTGGAGTCTGGTTAGAACCGGACTTGTCACTTCGCACTCAAGCTAAGAAAACAGCAGGAGTGTGCTATGCTTTGCTTAGGTCGGCTCGGAAAATCTTTCCTCTTCTTCCGTTAACATCGAGGAAGCTGTTGATTCAGGGTCTTATAACATCTAGACTAGATTATAGCAATGCTATTTTCTTGGGCGCCCCTGAATCTACCTTCAAGACCCTTCAACAGGTCCAAAACGCAGCGGCAAGGCTGCTCATGGACATTCCGAGGACGCAATCAGCGAAACCGGCACTGAAGGCATTGCATTGGCTCCCTGTGCGGGAGAGAGTGACTTTTAAGGCACTTTGCATTGCCCATAAAATCCTCTCGGGGAAAGGCCCCCTCATTTTAAAAAACCTAGTTACGGCATACAAAGCAAGCAGAACGCTGCGATCAGAGAGGCAACACCTCTTGCTAGTTCCTAGAGTAAAAAAGGCCCGAACAGGCGGAAGAAGATTCTCATTTAACACGGCAAAGCTTTGGAACTCGCTTCCGCTTAAACTACGCGCTGAGCCTTGTACATTGCGTTTTCGCAAAGGTCTTAAAACCTTTTTGTTTCCCGGATAATGCGTCAACTCTGTCCTCCACCACCATCGGATGTTTGTCTGGAAGCGCCGGGATGCCCAAGGGTAGCTGCACGCTATATAAGATTTTAAATAATAATAATAATAATAATAATCTCATTAAAGAATCCACATTAACTGGCACATGCATCAACAATGCCATTTGCAATTCCTTATTAGCGAAAAATAAGGAATCGCTAATAAGGAATAGCAAAAGGCTATGCATGTAGAAATCGCTTACAAAATAGCGATTCCTAAACATTCCTTAATTGCTATTTGCAAATTGCGAGTTGCAATTAAGGAATTACCTCCCCATTCATTCCTACGGGCCTAGAGGCCCATAGGACTGAATGGGAAGACTTTCTTAATTTGCCATTCTCAATTAGAGAATCGCAAATTGCTCATGCAATTTCAAGGGTGCCAGGGTGTCAAAAGGACACCCTGTTGCACCCCTGAAATCTGCATATGAGTACATCTTGCACACACACATGCCCCAAGGGCATGTGTGTGTGTAAAATGGAACTTTGAATAAAGCACTTAAGTGCATTTTTCAATGTTTTTGCAAATTACCATGAAGTTCAACTTCATGGTAATTTGCTCCCCCTATTAGCGAAATCGCTAATATTTTTACTTTCATGCATTGCATTTAAGGAATCTCAATTTGAGATTCCTTAAATGCAATCGCAATTTAAGGAATCGCAATTTAGAGATTCCTTATTTTGCTATTTTTGCATTTGGGATGATGCATCCCAAATGCAAAAATACCGGGAGCAAAGGGTCAGATTCTGAGAATCTGCCCGTTTGCGACCGGTTTTTGTTTTGATGCATGTGGGCCTAAAATACTATCTTTGGGAACATTTTACGTAAATCCCAGAAACATGCTGACGACAGCTGCAAGCTCTAAAGGTTTATGTGCTAACCTGTCTTAGATCATATGTAGAGAACAAAGAACTGTAGTGTTTGCCTTACACTGTTTAAAGAATGCTGAACAAAGCTACTATAATATAGAGAGGGAAGCACTCACAAGTTTTGAGCCATTATTCATTTTGGCAGTTCGGGCTGGACTGTTCCCATGAGGCACAGGGTCAAGACTGATTTGCATATGGCCATGTCTAAACTGGGGTGGTGTAGTGGGCAAAAGAACGATGGATTTAACCCAGATTTCTTGACTGGGGGAGAATGTCTGCATTGTCAGCATTCCGTCCATCAATTGTTTGTTGTAACGCTTTTCGCCCTAAGTGGGATGGGTATTCCCAGACGTGGGACCCGTGCTCACTACGCCACTGGAGTCAAGCTATCCTGGCTGATGACGGCTGATAGCCAGAAACCGGTCCTAGGATGCTTGATTCCGGTCCAGGGAAGACATGGCTTGGCAGTTCGGGCTGGACTGTTCCCATGAGGCACAGGGTCAAGACTGATTTGCATATGGCCATGTCTAAACTGGGGTGGTGTAGTGGGCAAAAGAACGATGGATTTAACCCAGATTTCTTGACTGGGGGAGAATGTCTGCATTGTCAGCATTCCGTCCATCAATTGTTTGTTGTAACATTATTCATTTTGCTGGCACATGCATCAACAATTCCATTTGCGATTCCTTATTAGTGAAAAATAAGGATTCGCTAATAAGGAATAGCAAAAGGCTATGCATGTAGAAATCGCTTAAAAAATAGCGATTTCTAAACATTCCTTAATTACGACTCGCAAATTGCGAGTCGCAATTAAGAAATACCTTCCCATTCATTCCTATGGGCATAGAGGCCCATAGGAATGAATGGGAAGACATTCTCAATTTGCGATTCTCAATTAGAGAATCGCAAATTGCTCATGCAATTTCAAGGGTGCCAGGGTGTCAAAAGGACACCCTGTTGCACCCCTGAAATCTGCATATGAGTACATCTTGCACACACACATGCCCCAAGGGCATGTGTGTGTGTAAAATGGAACTTTGAAAAATGCACTTTAGTGCATTTTTCAAAGTTTTTGCAAATTACCATGAAGTTCAACTTCATGGTAATTTGCTCCCCCTATTAGCGAAATCGCTAATTTTTTTACTTTAATGAATTGCATTTAAGGAATCTCAATTTGAGATTCCTTAAATGCAATTGCAATTTAAGTAATCGCAATTTAGAGATTACTTAACCCCTTCAGTGCCCATGACGAGCTGGACTCGTCATGGGCCGCGGTGGCGCTGTGCCCATGACGAGTCCAGCTCGTCATAGACCCCGCCCGCTAATGCAACGGCCGGCACTGGGCGGGGAAAGGGGCGGGCACTGAAGGGGTTAAATTGCGATTTTTGCATTTGGGATGATGCATCCCAAATGCAAAAATACCGGTCGCAAAGGGGCAGATTCTAAGAATCTGCCCATTTGCGACCGGTTTTTGCTTTGATGCATGTGGACCTTAGTTTTTTTCCTCTGAGATTTAAGATTCACCCTCAGAACCAATCACAAACCTCTAGCATTTAGATTCTGCACTATAGGAGCTTATTATCATTCTTTACGCATAGCGGAATGGGTGTTGGGCCTCGAGGGTTACAACTTCGAAGTGGAATATGTTCCAGGTACCAGAAACCTTGCAGCAGATTGCTGATCCCATTTGCCTTTAAGTCAATCTGTTGATGAGGAAGACTGTAAAGAGGTAGATCAGCAGTATTCCAACAATTTTCAAAATGAATGCAATGCCTTTATGAGAAAAGATACTATGCTAGCAGACGTAGAAGAGACATTTTGCATGGATGGTTATCTAAATATAATGACCTCCCAACAAATATTAGACACTTCTGGGAAGTGAGAAATGAGCTTAATTTATTTGACAACAAAATCTTTCATGACAACAAATTGGTATCTCCACACCCAAAGATCCATGGAACAAATAGCTGAATTATCACATAAAGGGCTTTTGGGCAGAAGCATTATAGAACCAAAAGCAGGAGCTCTCTATTAGTTTCCTTGAATGGATGCATTTATTCAAGGGTTGGTCAAATATTACATTAGTTGTGCTTACAGTGATAAGTCCAAAGTCACTAGAAAAACTCCACTTGCTCCAGTAAAGCTCGAGAAAAACAACGAGACAAATTTGGTTTATACATAATTTCCCATGTGAATCTCAACAATGTACTAACAACTTATATGTTAGTGTTAGTGGACTATCAAACGCATTGGATTGCCACTCCACAGATAAATATTAACACTGGGGTAGTAATTACATTTTTATGTAATACTTTCATTGTAGAAAGCGTCCCCAGAATTCTGAATACAGAGAATATAGTTCTATTCACTTTAGAAGATATGAAGCATTACTTAGCTGATATACTTATTTGTCACATGTGATCAGCACTTCATTGCCCTAGAGCCAATGGACTGGTTGAAAGAGTGTATACAGAGAGCTTGTGTTTCCAAACTCCCTATAGATATAGTGATACAAGAATTACTATGGTTGTGTCATACAACTCCGACCAATATCACTGGAGTAGCTCAGTTTATAACCTTGAAGAGAATACTACCTAGCAACAAGTTATCATCTTGTGGGTTAAATGATTGTGACTCAGTGGGGACCTATAGAAATGAGATCAACAAAACGACTTGGGTCACCAAAATAACTACAAAATAGGATATGACAGAAGTTAAAGTGTACAGCATCAACAGTGGAACATAGATGATTGTCAGGTTTTTGTAAAGGCATCAGAATACTACAAAGGAAAATCATCCATGTGTTCTAAACCCATGTGTATATCCTGTGCCAAATTCAAGGTACTTGTCATGTGCATGGAAAATGGGTAAACATGGAGCAAGGACAAGTTGATCAAATGCCGATTTTCCACTACCTTATCAAGGTCAAGCTATCTCAGGTGTGCCTACTAGAGCACCGGAAGTCAACCCTGGATCTCGATTTCCTCCAAAATGGCATGAAAAATGTGTTATAGGCTAAACATACCACTTAGGAAGGGAGATGCTATTGTAATTACTGTTCTCACACAATACCTACCTCTGCATGGAAATACATTTCCAAATAATTTATCCTACTCTTGATACCCATGCCCTTTTCTTTGCACTTTCCACAATGTATTGACAGCTTAGAATGTTTGTGCTCAAGTCAGATCTTCCCCAGGAGAGCTTAGAGATAAATAAGAATAAAGACTCTTCATTACATTTGTTGGCTTCATCTTGTTCTATCAGAATTGTTTCCGGATTCGGATGCGGTGAATGCATACTTATCTGTGAATTCAGTCCGTACTGTGTCCCTGAAACCGCTTTTCATCCTTATTCCAACCAACCTACATTATGGTAATAGAGAGATTCATAAGTTGCCTACCTCTTTCCTTAGCAACATATACCTTAGCAAAATATAGTTGCACCTGTAAATATGATATTTTTATTTGCCATTCCATAACTATAGATAACACTTTTGAAACTATAGCAAAACTATCAGATCATACATTTTCAAAATGTAACATCTGGTCAATGAAAACTGAGGAACCAGAGGCTGTGCTTTCAAAAAGAGAGCTCTGCCATTTTAGAAGTTTATAAAAATCTGGCACTTAAGTGGTTGTTTCGATTATGACTTATTCATGAGACTGGCCTTTGTAAATAACAAGACCAATAATGGCAATGCTGTGCTCCATGGACTCCTAGACTCCACAACTATCCCCTTAAGGGCATGCTATTTACTGCAGCACATAAAATCTATAGGTGGAAGAAAAATGACCACATCACCCCCATCCTGATGGAACTCCACTGGCTGCTCTTGCCTAGTGCACTATCTTTAAACTCAGTTGCATCATATATAAAGCTAACAGGAGCAGCGCCTATTTGACTGACATGTTCAGGACCTCAGATGGCTCTCGGCACACCTGCAGTGAGGACACCATCATACTGGAGACAAAGGATTGAAAAAACACAAGTAGCAGTCCTTCTCCATCTATGTCCCCAGGATCTGCAGCAACAACTCTGTGTAAGGGAGAAAAAGTGGAACCTCTTTCAAGGACACTGCATCGCAATGCAGTAAGTGTCCACTTCTGCTCCCAGGACCTTGCCCTATTTTCAGTCATTTGTTTGATTGTATGTTTGCCTATCACCCTGTACAGTGTTCTACTATCTTTTTTCTAGGTTTGCTAGATGAAATACCACATACATACATACACACAAAAAAACTGCAAAAAATCTTCCTGTAGGATTAAAGATGGATTGCAGGCAAAAAGTCTTATGTGAGCTATTGCTAAGATCTCATTACCACAAGAGTTGCCTCATGCCTAGCGGCATGGTCCTGTAATTTGTGAAATTGCTAGAAGCATTAATGTTCTTTAAGGTTGTTCTTTGGTGCACCAGCAGGGTATCCAGGTACACAACACCTGCTTATACAGTGATAGATGATCGACGTAACCCTACACAGGCCCTCATTAAAAGTTACCTAGTGCTTGGTGCGATAATTATTGCACCTGATACAAATGTACACAGATTTCTACAGAATTTATCAGGTGCAAGAACTATCATCCATTACAAGTTTTGCCCCCAGATTGGGGCATGTAATTGAGCATTTATTGCTTAAAGCACTGAGGGGCATATTATCAAGACAGGCGATAAAATTATCGCTGCTTTACGGCAGAAAACTGCCGCTAAAACAGCGATCATGGGCTTGATAATATGCTCTATGGAATTCCAATTGAAACTCATGTTAGATGTGAAGGACATCTAACCTGAGCTTCAATTGGGATTCTATAGAGGATATTATCAAGCCCATTATCATCGTTTTAGCGGCAGTTTTCTGCCGCTAAAGCGGCGATAATTTTATCGCCTGTCTTGATAATATGCCCCCAGGATCTGAAAGTCACAGTTTACAAGGCATTTTTCCCTTCTTACATTCTGACATGTTTGACCTGACAATATTCAATATGGGGTGCAGTCTTTCACACAAAACTTGCGCCCTCCTAGCAAATAGGGGGCATATTTACAAGCCCCTTGCACCACTTTTGCGTCACTTTTCCCATGTTAAAAGTGACGCAAAAGTGTCACAAGGGGCTTGTAAATCTGTCCCTAGGTGTTTATGCAGGGATCCTAATTTACTACTGTTGCACATACTTATAAACATTGATTAAAAATCGTTCATGCATTAATTTCAGATTGTAGGGTCTCATTAAGAGAAATACACGATTAGTCCTTTAAAAAATAATCTATCGTATGCCTGTGTTGCGTTTATATTACAAACTTTCCTGTCTTGCATATCCACATTGATAGCCCAATCATTTCACATTGGATGTGCCTTATCGGGAGTTATGCATTCATTAAACTAAAACCAAGACAATGTATAATAAAGATCAGCAAACAGAAAATAAGTCATAGTTTTGGCAAAACCACTGTCACCAGGTGAAGACGTTTGTTATCAAACAAAATAGTCATGAAATGATAATGAATTACTGGTCTCGTTGGAATTCAACCAATCACCACTCTCCTGTCAAAAAGGTTAGTAAAAAGGTTTACATCAAAAACATACAATTAAGTGTAGTTTTAGATGCCAAGTTGCTTGGTAATTCACAAATATTAATAACTCTTTAGAGCTCTGTTCAATATGTTAGCACAACAACGAGCAAATAAGCATTCTGCTTCAAAGAAATATGTCATCAGTTTAGCATGACCATGGTAAAGATTAGTGAGGTTTCCCTCGAATTGTGCATAATATATATCCCAACTTACACAATTGCAGTTCCTGAAAAGAAAGAAAAGGCTAAATATTAATCTATTTACATGCAGCCTTACTAACTCCCAACCCCTGCCCTTTCTAATCTATTCTTATGCAGTTTTCTTCACTTCTATGTAATGAACCAAGAATACTTATGCCATGTTTGTGGTCAAACCATGTTCATTCTATTTTAGTGGCCCAGTTATTTCTATTGTGATTCTGTAACTTGCTGCATATATCTGCCTTCACGGTACTCAACACTACAAAGCTTGCTGTTTGTAGTTCGTGTGTTAGTTAACCCTCAGGGAAAATAAATCATTCCACCTGTAAATGAATGCAAATGAGTTGCCATGTTTTGGTGCTACTGTAACCTGCCACAACCATGATTACTTTCTCAAACTAACAGACTAGATGTGACCATCTCTGAGCCTCATGTGCACATGTCCTGGTACTTGACACATATGGGGACATGCTGCAATCATTAATTTAAACTGCTACCATGCATCAGTCATGTAAATCTGTGACATCAATACATGTACTACTATCATATTTTCTCCCTGACTCATTTCTTAAAAATATCTATTTCAGATTTCAAATTGTTATATACATGTATTTTTTTATTGTAGCTTGATAACATTTGTGTTAACTTTCACATATATACTCAGTCCCCTGTCCCACTGTTACCAAACAGTTTTTTTCCTTTACTTTTTTCACCATCTTCTGGACCTAAAGAGATGTCTCCCCCTTCTTCCAGATTCAGAAGCTGACATCCAGGGATCCATCCACAAACGAAGCATCTGTGGCAAGCACAGGTACGACTTTTTCACATATTATTACTTTATCCATATAATATTGAACATATAACACTATAAAATATATAAATGTGTCATTTCTCTAGCCTGTGTTTTCAACTAGTCTACAGCATCTCAGTTTAAGACATATATATAATCTGTTATGTCAAACATCCTAATATATCACCCTTTCATTTAGCTCCTTTGGACCAAGAGCCGGACAATGATGACCTGACATCCACAAGGAGAGGATGGCAGGCAATGGTGGAAGAAGACCCTATCGCCTTCAAGAAGAGGACTTAGAGAAGATTGTAATCTCCTTCCATGAAAACCTCTCGGGAAATACCTCATGCTGGCCTACAGTCTCCCTCATAGGGAATTCCTAAGGACTGCATGTTTCCTAGGCAACTAATACAAAGCCATGGATGATTGTTACCTTAGTTGACTCTCCTGCTCTACCCGGGAATGCAGGTCCAACTGGGGTTTCCTGTCCATCTTCTGAGGGAGAAGCAACCCCTGTTGCAAATGATTTCTCCATTAAGGCCCCAAGCAATATTTGTGATGTTAAGCCTCTATGTAATAACCAATCCTTAGAGCAGCACATATTTGTCAAATGGGGAAGACCCTACGCAACACATCAGGAAGTTGTCCGAAGGTTGACTGGGGTCTCCCAGTTTGTGTTTATGAAGACATTAAGAAATCTATCCAAGGCATGATGAAGTTTTACCAGGAATATCTCTATGTGTTCAGTGATGAGGATGCAAGGCCCCATTCCTTGGCAATGCAGAAGATATAGGCCATATCACACAGGTGCCTGTGTCAATCTGCGTGTCCATCACCTATGGCTGAGTAACCCTTCCAACAACCAATCTGCTCCTCCCACAAGCCTACTTACAATTTCAAAAGCACAATCCCAACCTTCCATGAGCCCAGTGTGGAGTAGCAGGATATGCAGATGATGCCTCTCCACATGGGCATGGAAAACTACCACCACACCGATGAACCTTTTATCGAACACTCAATTACCCTCCCTCATAAAACACAGCCAAGTGGTAAATCACTCATCCCAAAATATGTAATGCTTATAGTAGGACTTTTAATGTTCTAAATGCATACATTTAGCTTGCACTTACTTTTCACTTGTGTATTATCTCCAGTGAACCAATACATGAACATTTGTATCACAATAATGTAAAGTAATGTGCTAGAGATTGTGCAACATTTAATAACAATTCAATCAAATACATCTACAAGCACTTACACATGCGCAAAAAGAAAGACTACAACGAGGTTAGGCTATACAAATGTGCAACTATATTTCAAGAAAAAAAAAGATTAAATTACATTTTTAGTGTCTGCTTCATGAAAAAGTAAACGTTCCTTGGGATGGGTATGAACAACAAATATAGTACATGAGTATGAGTCTATAAGGTAGATTTTGCTTGGATCAACTAAAAAAAAATAAAAAAGATGTCAGGAATGTCAATAAACTGGTTTACAATGAATGTTTAATGAGAATGAAGTTAACCAAAAATGCTAAACGTTTAAAACAGATCTACATTCATAACTCTCAAATGAATGATGAAATCAACATAAAGGTCACAAATCCTAACTAAAATTGAAGTCCATCCCTCAACCCCGGTGGAATGTCAGAAATGCTACCCTAGGTTGAGAGACAACATCCCTTGTCACCTTCCTCTTCCTCTTCAGACATGGGCAACCTGGAGCTCAGGTGCAGACACTTGGAGATATGGGGTAGGGTTAGACACGACTCAGGGCACACTACAGTATATTTAAGGACAGGGTGCAGCAGAAATGTCTTTACATATCACCTCTCGGTGTGCCTTTACCTCTGCTACCACCTACTGAAAGCCACTAAAGAGCACCTGCTGACCAGCAGTAAGCTACTTTATGTCCTCCTGTAAAACTGCGATAGTTACACACTCTTGGAATAAAGGTGAACACCACTTTAGGGCTAATTGCGTCAGGGGGTTAATTGCACCCTCAGTCACTGATCTTTCTGGCGAACCCCTGCAGTAAAAGGAGGTGAAAAAGGGTGTACAGCTTGAGGCCCCGTCGCTGTTGGGCCCTCTTGACTTATGGAGGAGGTGGCTTCAGATCCTGATGTTGCAGGGGCGTGTTCCTTTGAGTACTTATTGTCCAGAAGAAGCCCCATTGACTTTCTTCTTCTGGCATACATTGATCAGACTGACCACACTGCCAGCGGTCTCACCAGCTTCCACCCAGGGTCTCTTGGACTGCCAACGAGGGACTTTCCTGGCAGGAGCACCCGCCTTGCAGGTGGATGCTCCCTCCTCATCTATGGTGGTGCTGGTCTCTTCCTTATGTGCCTACCTAGCTACAGAGTGCCTCTTTCTCATTTAACCATGGTCCAGCTGAGCCTCGCTTTGTCCTTGGCTGCAAGCTGAAGAGAAAATGTAAGAAAAAAACACTCATTTGTGAATATGTACATTACATCATTTAAAACTGAAAATAACTTACATTATATATTAGACTTTTAAATGTGACAATGAATTACAATGTCATTTAGCCGACTCTCCATTGTAATGCAAGCATCTTCAAACTTCAATAAGTAACTTTTAATAGTATGTGACTATGGTTATCAAAGCTGTAGATTAATCACATAATACTTGAAAATTATACAAATAATGTTATGATGTAGAAAGATTCAGTTATGATGGCAAAAAAGAGAAAAAAAGCATGCTTTGAAGGTTAAAAGTGAACTATTGATTTGACAGCATGCATGTGTATTCTGTGTATATTTAATTACTTATACTTGTATCTGTATATTTTATGTACATTTCCTCACAATGAGCATTTAATGTGTGAAACAGTCATGATCTGTGGCTCGGACTTACCTTTCTGTGCTTGTTGCACGTTATACTTCAAACTCTTTAGCACTAAACTCATTCTGGGAAAGAAAAAGCTGGCAGTGCACTCAGAATGTCAAGACCACTTGGCGGCAGGATTTGAATAAAAAAAAGGACTGAACAAAAACTCTAAAACTACATTTTGCATGAAGCCACGGAACACTCATGGGGCCAGATGTACAGCCGTTTTTTCCAGTCGCAAAGGGGTTTAGGCTCGTTTGCGACCGCAGAAAATGTGTGGCCAATGTACCAATCCTATTTCGCGAGTCGCTAATCAATCAGCGACTTGCAAAATAGGGTTAGAGACTCACTATTAGGAAGGGGCATTAACAACTAGCAGGGGACTGGCACTCCAGAGGGGAGTAGATCTGGCAGGGCAAGGACTGGAGGAAATTATGTTTACTCCATGCACGGACTTAACTGTTAGTGGCTATTTTCAGGATATGAACTATACGTTTCCTCATAGTCCAGAGCATCCTTTCTAGGAAATTGAGATACTTGGTTGCTATAGCCAGGACCTTGTTACTAGTCCTTGTAAAAACCTTGGAGATTGGTTGTTTAGATTTTGGAAGCATGTCTGTAGTTGATGATGAATGCAGAGAAGTACTCGCAGGAGCACATTCTGGAAATTACCTTGAATAGTTGAAAGTTTGTTTTAGAGATAATCTGAAAGTGTCCAAGATCATATTTGTTGATTCGCATTTGGATATTGAAATACACGATGAACAGAAAGGACCATTATAACATTTATTGACTGTTCATATTTTGATTATAAAATGTATATATCATATTTAAGGTCGTTATTTTTTCCTAGGAAAGTGTTTACTTGGTATCAGTGAGAACAACATCATACTAATGATTGCTTATTTACAATGCAGTTTAAGAAACAACCGTGAATATATATCAGAACAAGTGAATTTGGGCTCACTAAAAACACAGGTAGTACCCTTATCATAGAAGAGTGATATGAATCTCAAGTAATATGAATTACATATATATTGTTCATGTTTTAGTTTAAAAAATGTCAGAGTTCCACTAATGTTTCCTAGAATGTAAGGCATAGAGAAATTCTGAAGGTATATCATTTGTGACAGGAAGGGCCTAATTATGAGTTTGGCATTCCGAGGACTGCCAGACTCATGGTGGCACGGCGGTGGTGGTCTTGCGACCTCCACATTATGACCCTAGTGGTCATGCTGACCTGGGATCACCGACTCTGCCAGGGAACCGCTGTTCCCTGGTGGTTGTGTGGCGATCAAGAGCCATCTATATGCTTGGTGGGACCACCGTGGTCCCACCAAGCATATTACAACTTTCATCTCCACCACTGATTTCATGGAGGTCTTTCTTCCATGAAAACAGTGGCAAAGATAAAGGGAAGGGGGCCATGCAGGTACCGCTTGTGCCTCACGCCTTATGGATGCACATGGGGGAGCACAACATGTGGCCCCTGTGAGCATGCACAGAAGTTCCAGCACGGTATGGACTTTCGAGTTCGTGCCGTGCTGGAACTTCCTTTGACGTTTCCACGCCGTTGCCTGTTTTATAGGCACCGCTGTGGGAACGGCAAAGGAATCACCCGCCTATGACAAAAAAAGTAATTATTTGGCAGGCGGTTCACATGCGGGACTGGTGGTGCGGCGGCGGGACCACCCCACAGCCGCACCGTTAAACTTGCCCCCTTAGTGTTAGATGCTTCTACATATAGATAAGTAATTAAATATATCATTCTTGTGTTTTGATATCAACTACAATGCAGTAGACTTCAGCAGAGTAACAAGTCGCAGTGGCACTATCCATTGTCTCGGTTTCTCTGTTTATCATACCATTCGCCTTTCCCTCAGTCTACTGCTTTTGTGTGTGGTTGGCTGTGGATATGGAGATGTGTGGAATTGTATGGTAGCAGGATATAATTATCAGAATATTATCTGACATAAATATGGTGTCCTTAATACTGCTTGAAAATATATTGCTTTATTGAAGTTAATAACAGAAACTGTACACACAAGGGACCGATATTTTTTGCAAACAATATTTAGGGCACTATATTTATGTCAGACAGGATTGCAGCATACAAGGTCATAAAAACTGTGTGGAACAGTTCCTCCCTCCAGTTGGATCCAGAATTCAGGAAAACAAAATGTAACACAGTGCCTAAGATGTGTGTTGGGCCTGAAATTGATCACCTAAAGTATGTATCATGTGCACTTAACACGAGAAAATCAATAATTGCAAAAACGACTCCATTGCACCACTTCTCGTAATTACTCACCATTTCCAGTATAAATTGACTGCCAATGCTCCTTTCACTGTAAAAATTCACCATGAACGCATTGGGAAAAACAGATCTGAATCGCTGTTCGTGGTAGTTTTGTTTTTGCACTGCGTCTTCACATCAAAATTGATGCAAGTACACACTAAAATATAGCGCATAATGATGGATTTGCATTTTGGGTAATATTATGTACGCAGCCCTAAATACAACAAATAACAAAGAAATACATAATTCCATAGGGGTGAGATTCACTAATCTAGCACGAGGCCAAAAGCATTGTGAAAAACGTATTGCTACTAAAGGGGTGAAGGTTAGTAATCTATCTAGAGTTCCACAAACTCTGGGAAATGTACAAATTGGGAAACGAGATTAGCTATTTTAACTCCAGGTTCACAAACATTAGCGAAACTACATAAATCATGAGGGTAATTTTCTACGTTAACTCCAATCCAAATAAAATTTGAGAAAGTGATTGAATTATAGAAGTGAGAATTATTTTTCTAACTCATTGACTACAAACAATAGAGAACGTGTATAAATCGAGGGGTGAGAATTGCTATTCTAATTCCAATCCAACTAAAATGTGGGAAAGTGCATGCATAATAGAGTGTGATTTACTATTCTACCCCAGCCTAAAAATAATTGGAGAAAGTGTCTTAAACTAAAGGGGGTGAGAATCACCAGTCTAACTACAGTCTCACAAACGGGGAAATACAAAAGTATATAATTATTCTTGATAATGTGACCCGCCATCATTTTGTGATCATGATGGTTTTACCATAATAATAAGGACAAACAATATTTTGGAGTTGATCTTGACCTACCACACCTTCCTGTCTTCCTGGGAACAGCAAGTATGTAACTTCTAACATGGATGTAAGTGAGACTAGAAAGGTCCTTGCAAAACTGAAAGAGATGCCACAAAAGTCATTCTCATCTTCATATCCTTTCCTGCCAGTTGGTTGAAAGGTATATTAGGGGGGCTAACATTCATCACCCCTCTATGGTGAGTAGTATATATCGTACTGAAGAAGTAGATGCCTCTCACAAGAGGATCATATGCATTTTATAACTAGGATTTTACTCCTGAACCAAGCATGACCTTTCATCTATTTTTGACAATGCCTGTGAAATGGAAAACGTTTCTTGTTTTCCAGTCTGCTGCATGGATACGTGGTTGAGAAAACCCATGAGAAGGCTACTGTAGGCTACTGAGAAAGAATCACATATTTGCCTAGCACCATATAGCATAGATACACTTATGATGAGCCTTGGCAAAGGGTTACCCTTCAACAGCTTTTTTAAAAGAAAAAGAAGCCAAGCAAAATGACTCACCTCCCATCATCCAGCTGCAAAGAAAGGGACATCACTGGATTGCCCATCATCCATCTGCACAGGAAGTGGCATTACTAGATTTGCCATCATCCTTCTGCACAAAAAGTGGTTCATCACTGGTTTATCAATCTCTTAATGGATGCTGCAGTGTAAATGCACAGTGAACATGTGCAGTGGATGTGAGCAATGGGTGCGCTGCTGACAAGCCGGAGGCATGCTGCAGCCACGCCTGTATGTGCATGTTCATGTCACGTCTGCACCCAGTGCCAGTACCCTGGCCCTTCACCTGCCTGTTAACCCACCCCCATCGCTACTCCTCCATGACCCTCTGTGCCCTGGACTCAGGTTGCATCTCCCAGTGCTGCTGCCGCAACTCACTGCACATGGTAGAAATTGTCCTGGACCACCTGCCATTTCACATGTACTCTCCTGGACCCACACACCTCACACACCCAACACACTCAACACACATGACCACACACAGCTGACCCCCACTACACCACAACCCTCTCTGTCCTACACACTCCTCTGCACTCACACTCTTACTAAGCACACCACCAAAGTTTGGGATCTGCCACATGGTTGCTCACCAGACCTGCACTTCCTGACCAAAACCTGGCTGACTCCCTTATCGCCCCCCATCATCGCCACAGCAAACCCCTCCCCAGATCCAAGATGACAAGACAGGACTGAACAAATAGACCCCGAGGAGGAATCACCATCATCTTTAAAGAATCTATCAAATGCTCCGCCACCTCAAAAAGCTCCACCAGCAACATGGAACACTTGACCTTTATACTCATCATCGCCACCAACGACATCCTGCCTCATCTCATCTACCACCCTCCCGAATCATGTGCCACCTTTGGCAGCACTATCTTGGACTTTGTTGTCCCCCTTGATCCTCGACTACAGCACCTTCATCCTCCTATGTGACTTTAACTACCACCTGGGTGACCTCCGCATTCCCAAAACAGCCAACCTCTTTGATGACCTGTTAGACCTCAGACTCACCCAGTGAATGGAAGGCCCTACACATGCTGCTACACACCTACTGGGAACCATCTTCAGCAGCTTTATCATCATCACAGTGGACAAGCCTACACCAATCACCTAGTCTGACCGCACCCTCATTAGCTTCAGCATACCCATCCCACACCACTCCAGAAACACCATCACCAGATCTTCACAGTGGGACTAGAACAAGATCTCAGAAGCATCCTGGTCTTCTGCACTCCATGATTCCATCCACAGCTTCAATGCCTGGATCAGCTGGTACATGGAGGAGCTCAGGTTCACCAAACAAGCTTCACTAGTGTAACTACTATCAGGACCACTGCACCCAGCTGTCCCTATTCTTCAGCAACAAGATTGTCAGGATCTAGGAAAACTTTGAACCCCAACCGAACCCTTCCACACTTGCAGCACTCCTGCATATCTTTACCAATGCCCAGAGGACTACTATGACCACCTGGCCACCATCGAAACTCAAAAGACCGCAACGACCAAGCAGTCAATACTCTCCAGAGTGCCCATCTGCCCACACCATGTCTTCATCAACGAACTGGACCCCATCAGTACAGCATAGGCCTCACCCGATCTTGAATGGCTCAATCATCACAGCCACCTACCTGAATGCCTGGAAACATGCCACCATACCCCCCTCTTTAAAAAACTCTCAGTAGACTTAAAGGTGCTAGCCAACTACTGGTCTTTCTCCATGGTACATTACCTGGCAAAAGTAATAGAGAAGATGATAAACAAATGCCTAGTCAACTACCTCCTTGACACCATTCAATCCAAATTCAGATTCAACCACAATACAGAGACTGCTCCTATCGCCACCATATATGACGTCCGAATGATCATGGAGAAAGAAGACACTGCAACCCTCATCCTACTGGATGTTTCCACAGCCTTCAGCACCATCTTCAATTCCATCCTCACCCAGTCACTACAAAAAGCTGCCATCCATAGTCTTGCACTTTTCTGGATTTGCTTCTTCCTTAGAGGCCGCAACCACTTGGTCAGCCTGGCCACCTTTATCTCAGATGCCATCATCCTCATCTGTGGACTTCAGGATTCTCACTCAGCCCACTCTGTTCAACATCTACATGACATCACTCACCAACCATCATCTGCACCCATGGAATCATCATCATATTCTATGCTGACAACACCTAGCTCAAGCTGTCTTTCTCGACAAGATGCAAAAGACCCAGACCAGTTTCTCCACCTGTATGACCAAAGTCACTAGATGGAAAACATCTGCCTCAAGCTCAACACAGATGAGACAGAAGTAGTAATCTTCAGCAAAAACAAATCGTTCTGAGAATTCACTTGGTGGCCTGCCTAACTCAGAACCACACCCCTCCCACCATGATTAGGCAAGTGAAAGCAGTCTCTGTCTCCTGTTTCCACATATTAATGATTCTCAAGATCTTCAAATGGTTCCCCACCAACACTCGCAGAAAAATCACCCAATCCTTTTATCACCAGCAAGGAGAACTATGGAAATACACTCTGTGCATGCATCAATGCACAACTGACTGCAAAACTTCATATCATTCAAAACTCAGCAGTCAGGGTCACCCTCAACCTCCCACCCCACACTCACATCACCCCACACTAATATCACCCCACACTTCAAAGAGCTCTATTGGCTTCCAATCCACAAACACGCACTTTTCAAACTCCTCAAAATAATACAATGCCTTGCACATTGGCCCCACATACCTCATCAACCGCATAAACTTTCACTAACCTACCAGACACCTCTGCTCAGATGGACTCCTAATGGCACACACCCTATGAACATGCAGAACCAGATCCGGAGGTCGTGCCTTTTACTACTTTGCACCTAAAGCCTAGGACAACCTGCTCAAGAATGTCCGAGCCTCCGCCTCAGTTTTTCAATTCTGCAAGAAGCTGAAGATCTGGCTCTTCACAAGTCCCTGACCCTGGCTTGGTCCATACAGCTCCTGTTCCAGAGCCAGGGGACACTCTCAAATGAGTTGTGCACTATACAAATACACATAACATGACATAAAACATAACATAACAAAACATGAAAAAAGTCAAAAGTCAAGATACTTTGCGCTTTGTAAAGACAGGTCACGTTTAACAGCTATTCTGAGGTGAAATGTATTTCACCTAACGCTTGCGGCCCAGGCTGACTTCTAGAAACAAGATGTTTACCCTACAAATGTGGGACATTCTGCTCTGGGAATGTCATACACAGAATGGCAGGAAACAGGAAGGTACTAGGTCTGGAGGTGTGGGGTGGCTTTGGCTCAGAAGATGGTTTGAGGCAGCGTAGGATACAATTTATTTTTACAATTGGCTTGGTTTCTCGAGTGTGGGTTCCATGAAGGCACAACTGCCAAACAGCAGCAGTCCAGCCACAGCTCCTCACAACCCCATTACCACAAAGAGTTGATAACGCTCCCTTTTTCAACATTTACAAAGCTTGTAAAGTTTAAAAAACAAATTACAGGAATATATGAGTTGCTCACCTTTGCCACTCCATACACCTCTATATGTATATCATTAGACAGGAAAATTCCCTTACAAGGACAGTCAATCAATGGTGTATCGACTATTAGTACTTCAAAGCTCACACATACTGCTTCTGAACCTGTCAATTTGTCACGTTGTTTTCATTTCAATTAAGTACTGTGCGAAATGGGTAAACTGTGTTAAAGCACACACAAAGAGATGACAGACAGAGCGCTGAAACTTTTCAGACACTCACCCCCAGTCACAAATCTGGGTTGAATCCATCATTGTTCTTTAGCTCACTTTGCCACCCCAGTTCAGACCCAGCTATATGCAAATCAGTCTTGACCCTGTGCCTCATGGGAACAATCCAGCCCTAACTGCCAAGCCAGGTCTTCCCTGGACCAGAAACAAGCATCCAGGGACCGGTTTCGGGGTATCACCCCTCATGTATCCAGTGGCAAAGTGAGCAAGGGACCCACGTCTGGGCATACCCTGCCAATTTAGGGAGAACAAAGCAAACACAAGGAGATGATGGACAGAGTGCTGAAACTTTTCCGACATTCACCCCAGTCACAGATCTGGGGTGAATCCATCATCGTTCTTTAGCTCACTTCTTCACCCCAGTGCAGACCCAACCGAATGCAAATCAGACTTGACCCTGTGCCTCATGGGAACAGTCCAGCCCGGACGGACTGCCAAGCCAGGTCTTACCTGGACCGGAAGTAAAAATCTTGGGACCTGTGTTAAAGCACTGCATATGGGGTCTAATGCGGTGCCATGGACTCTAATGCAAGTAATGAAATTGGGCCCCCAATCCCGTAGTTTGGTAGTGAAAAATAGCCACTAGCTGGTGTGAAGTGGGCCGCATTGGGCCCTGGACCCGGTGCCACTGCACCTCCTACACTATTATTGAACTAATGCTTGCTCACGAGGCCCCAGGCTCCAGCAGGGGTAAATAAAGAATGGATTCAGAAAACAGAAACTTGAGAATGCACCATAAGTGGATGGAAATTAATTTCTTAAAATGTCTGAGGATGACCCAAAGTCATTTTCCATCCTTCGTGAAGTGTACAAAAACAATGTTTATTATTCTAGATGCAGAGGAGCTTGAAGATGCAAGAAACAGCACGGCCAATATAATCAGCATGGAGTACCTCTTTAACTTCACATAGTTTGCCTTTAAGGTTGAAAGTGAAATTGAGCCTGCTTTAAAGTTGACAGCCAAAGCTCCCTGCTGGATCACTGCTGACAGCCAGAGCCAGACTGCATACACGAAGGCATATATTAATGAGAATATGAACACGAAAATATCTTGGTTTGAAGATGTTTATGAAATATGAAAAGGGTGATTTTTTGTTACAGCATACATTCCAGAACAATTGAAGATGAACTACGCATATTTTAAAATATATACGGTATCTATTTCTAATCATCTGCACTGCTTAGAAAAATTACATCTTATCTGGAAGTATTACAAAACCCACAATGCAAAAGTAATACAGTTTTCCTCAAAGTAAGATGGGAAATATGTCAACAAAAATTAATGAGATGTTAGTAAATGTGGTATCCTTGTGTTTTTTTAATGTGCAATGCCTTTTAGATGCAGCTGATACCTGGAAATGAAGAAAAAAAGCCATACATTTCGTGTTATCAAACGGCTGTAATAGTGTAGAAAACTTAATTTTATGACTTCAGTCAAGATTCACTTATGTTAATGTTTCAAGAGTTATGCCTCATTCTGTTTCTATGCTAAAAGCAGTGCTTTCTTTATATATAAAATATAATAACATGTTGTATTAGATTTTGCTGGCTTCCACAGATTTATAAGTACTTCAAATGATACCTTGTGCATATATAGGCCCCTATTCACAAATGTAAGTTTCTATAGGGATATCTCGGTGTGCAGAGATTTCTGCCTATATTTAGGGGGATATATCCTCCTCGGTGGCATTCACGAGTTCCAGGTGGGAAATCTCTCCTTCTAATGGAAGTCTCCTTCCCCTCAAATGAGAGGGTGAAGTCTCCTATAACGGGATTCATGATCCTAGAGCCCTACTAGTTACCATAAACTCATATTTCTATTCTCTTCTTGTTTTGAAAGATATCAGGTAACAGGGCAGACATCTCTGCTGCCAGACAGAGAATTCATAATTAAAGGCAACAGGGAAACAATAATTAATCGCACATACTTCACACACATGAATCCACCAAACACATGAAGATAACCCACACCTAGTCTCTGTTCTCTTCCATTGGACTGCATGACTATCCATACTACCAGAGCTCTGCTCCAGCCACAAGGAGCTAGCCAGCACTGCTGAAGAGGAAGTGCAACTTCTGTGAGGAGGAGACACACCTTGTGGTTGACCACTGCCAAGCACCCTCAATGGAGCGGAGAAGGTGGGCAAGTGGCAGAACGTCGCTGATAGCGTGAATGCATTAGGGGTGGAAGTGCGCACCAGAGAGGACCTCAAAAAGAAGTGGCAGGCTGAAAGAAGATGGGTGAAAGAGTAGTTCACCAGAAGAAAAGAAGATCTACAGAAGAACAAGTTTGTTCCTGGAGGCTGATCTAGATGCTGCCTCAACCCCATTTAAGAGTGTGCCCTAACTATGCACCCGCCCAGCTATATTACCTGCTTGCCTCTGAGAAAACCAGTATAAGACCAGATAAGAACTCAATATCCCTCCCTTCACACTAGGTTTTCTCACCCAATTCATTCCACTCTGTCCTACCCCACCCTGTGATAGGCACACTTTACAAATGTGTCTCTCGTCCTAACCCTATAACACACCCACTGTTCAGATTCAGAGGGTAAATTAGATTTGATAATCTATACTGGCTCTTCCTTTTTTTCACACAGTCTCCATTACAAGTGCACTGGTTTCAGAAGCTAGGACAGCAGTAGAACCAACTACATTAGGACCACAAACGGGAGATTTCAAATGTACAGGACACAAGCAGGTTCTGTTCACGGCACTTGGCGGGAGAGGACACATTTCGTGCTAAATTATAGTGCCAATGCCAGATTGGTGTTTTTCATAATTTTGTCTAACAATGTATGCAATTATGCAAAAAAAGGAAATTATGTGAGTTTCACACACCCCTAATATGTATGTCTCCTGTCACCCATCCGACTATCCACCCATATCTCCATTGTAGCTAATCGGTGACTGTGTTGTCCTTTGCCCATGTAACCAAGGCTCTGATATCTCATTGCGTTCTCAGCACAGTAATGATTTCATTATTCCAGTTAATAATAATGATAGGAGAGGGCACTGTGTTCTTCATGTACTTTGCATCAAACACGGCACCATACCTTCATACTGTTTGTGTTGGGATGCCTCATTACTCTGTTCATATGTCTCTTGTCAGCTGCAACCACACAACAGGCACTGCAACTAGCCTCTCAGATGACAACAGGGGACATACTGGCAATAGCAACTAAGCCCTCTACCATTCATCGATCAATTAACAGTGTGACCAACTGACATCCTCTACTTTATTTTATCACTTGCATTTACTTATCATTATTTCCCATTTCTTACCAATCTATGTTTTTGAACCTTTATCCTTGTGAATGTGATATGCCTCATATTTTATGTGCATCTATCTCCACTGATATAATTTGTGTGACCTGTCAGTACTCTCCTCTCTCTTCTGTACTCATATAATGCAACTGTCCCATTACTCTTCCCTCCAGCTGCTGGAACAGGGAAATATTCACTCCACCATCTTCAAGGAGACTAGTTCAGCAGCTGATGTCGACAGGGGCGGCTCCTCCATAATGGCGGAGGAGTGTCGCCCTACTCGTCAGAGTCAATAACAGAAAATTAAAATGATAATGAAACAATATCATATTATTTTTCTCTGATTGGCTCTGACATCCATGCAGGGTGGGGCTGGGCCATGACAGGCAGGTGATGGGCACTTAGAAGTGCACCTGTATGCTTGGTCGCCTGTCCTAGGCCGGCCAGACATACATGCGCACTTCTATTTCTCCATCCCAGCTGTGTTCACAGCGGGGTTGGAGAAAAGCTGCAGGCTACACAGCAGTGTTTGAGTGGCAGAGCAAGCCGCTCAGACCAATCCTGGCGCTGCTCTCCCAGCAGGAGAGGCGTGGCAGGATTAGCTGAGCAGCCTCTGCCTTCCCAGAGACTGCTGGGAGAGCTTCGAGGCGGCCGTTGGCATCGGAGGCTATGGCAAAAGGTACGTTTTTAAAAATTAATTTTTTCTCTTCCCCCTCACCCCACCGCCCGTCCGTCCCCACAGCTCCACCTTCCTGTTGCAGTGGCCGCAACTGGATGTTGAAGGGTCCATCCACAAAGCAAACATCTTTGGAAGTAACAGATGGGATGCCAGCATCAATCGTTTGTAGGGCATGTGTGGTTTAATTAATGATATCATATGGATAAGAACTCTGTCATGTAACTAAGCTAAACTGGCACTTTTTGCTGACACCTAAAGTTGAACATCTCTGGTGATGGACTTTACTTAAGTTGTCACACAAATATTTAATCTTACTCTTGCAGCTCCTGAGGAACAAGAGCCTGACAATGATAATCATAGTCTAACATTCACAGCTTAAGGATGTCAGGAGAATATCATATCCTTCTTCAACTTTAGTCTCCACTCCAAGCCCCACAGATTAATATACACAATTATCTATTGTGTGTGAATTCTGTTTGGTTTCTTAATATATGCATGATGAATGAGTGAGTGAGAAAATGGTTTGTATGTGTATGCATATGACAATAAGACTTGCTTGTTGGTTGTAACACCATCAGTGTTGTCTCAGGATGATTTATGCAGATGGTGTAATAATCGGCCTGTCATCATTGACTCATCTATGTCCAACCACAGTGATGCCTCAGCTAATGTACAAATTCAGGTGAATTATGAGGCCATTAGTCTTCCCCACACCTGCAGGCCCAGACCTCTATTATGTCCCCCTCCCCCATAAGAAACCTGTATGGGGCTGTAGTACAGGGCTAAGGTCTACATGTAAGCCCTGATGCATGGTGATGTTGTGCAACATATAATAGGCTATAATTATATTTCATACAGATTCTGGGGAGTACTGGAGCACCCCCATATGATCAAGACATCTGATTTGCAACTTGAGGATGATAAAAGTGCATTGCCTCATGTACATCTATGGGACTTATTGTACCTCTGTTGTGGCTATGTGGGCGGATAGCAGAAGGGTGTGAGGAGATGAGGAGACAAGACATACCTGGAATTACCTGCAAAAAAGAAATGTCCCTTGTCACTCACACATTTATTACTAAAACACAGATGTCTGTGTGCAGAGATCATAAAACAGAGACTTATATGTGCAGAGATCTTACACTTGTGGCAGAGATCTCCACATAGAAGTGATGGGAGAGGTGGAGTGCTCCTGCTGGAAGTTTGTAAATAGTATATGTGTGTTTGTAAAGTAGCACTACATTATGTACGCATAAATACCTATTTGTGAATAGGTCCTGTACTTTTTATTAATGAAGGAAACAAAAATATAGGCTGGACGAAATAGCCATCTTTTGTGTGATGTCCCACCAGATTTTTGCCCTACCTTTTTTGCTGGCTTTCAACTCTGCTCACTCTACCCCTACTTTCCAGTAGTAAAGTGTCTGTCCTCCCCCTTTTGCGCTCCTTGGACTTACCTGTACCAGTCCTTCAACCAGTCTAGGCCCTTGTGGACCCTGCTCCTGCCCCTCAGGGTCCCACCTCTGGTTTGGCCTCTCCAGCTGCACTCTCCCTCTCAGGCTCCTCTTGGCACTCTTTTGCCCACTATTTCACTTACTCTCTGCTCACTATATTCACACTTTTCTCGTTCTGCTCTCTTTGCCATGTTTTCTCTCTCTGTGATCTCTCTTTCACTCTCTGCGTTTTTTGTACTTTTTGATCATTTTCTCACTCACACTGCTCTCGCTTTCACACTTTGTACATTTCTGCTCTTGTTGATCTGCTTCATTCTCTCAGTGATCTATGTTTAGCTCTGTGCTAATTTAGTACTTGGGCCCGTTTTCTCTCTCACTCTGTGCTCTTTCTTTCATACTATGCATGTTTCTGCCCCCTGTTTTTCTCTCTGTGATCTCCCTTTCACTCTGTTCCTGTTTTGTGCTCTGCGCTCGTTTTTGTACTTTAAACTTTTTTCCTCTTGCCTTACTTTCACCTCTTTTGCTCTTTTTTTGTTTATTGTGCCTTTTGCCCTCCTGCTCTGCCATCTCATGGTGCCACTTCTTCCCATCTTTCTCCTCCAATGTCCCTTCTCTCCTTCACCCGCTCCTTACCTGCTTTACCACACTACTGCTCCTTTCCCGTGCTCCCGCTAAGCTCCACCTACCATCCCCTGTGCCACACCAGTACCTAGGTATCGGCAACAGTGGTGCCAATGCACCACTGGCACCCTAAGAATACTCCATCCAAGCCCCTCTATGCCTGGACAGTGCCACAAACTCTGGATCTATCACTGCACTGTGCTACTCTGTACAGGAGACAGTGGTCCCTGAGAAATAAAGAATATTTAAATACAATGAATATAGCCTCAATCAGTGCTATATTTGTGCCAGTGTCCAGCCGGACAGGGCATCTTTAATAAATGATATTTCAGCAATAATACATCGGATGTAAGTCAAATAACAGTGGGATACAAGCCTGTATCCAAGGACTTACATATCAAATAAACAGTGAAGTACAAAAAGGCTCAGGCAGTTTAACGGTTGTTTCCATTAGTAGATACTTTGATAGCGAAACAACTGGTATACAAGGGGTCACCTTCACAGAAAATTATATACAATAAATAATTTGTGTAAGGCTGACAACTGTGTCGACGGCGTTTCGATCATTATCAAGAGGATATCGGATCATCATCAGGACAAACAATTATATTGCCCGAATAAAATGGCCTCAGATAACGTGTTGTTCGGAAAACGAACAAGGAACCTTGCGGTGACAATTAAAATCGGGATGGTGCGTGGCACCATGGATTGGTGGTTGCTGAAATATCGGTCATGTACCTTACGAATGGGAAACGGGTAGATCGGGAATCGATCTTTCCAATTGGGAGACAGTGCTCATGTGATGGGAGGCGTGAGGTTCGGCAACTCTGTACAATGGGCACAGAGGCTTGTATCCCACTGTTATTTGACTTACATCCGATGTATTATTGCTGAAATATCATTTATTAAAGATGCCCTGTCCGGCTGGACACTGGCACAAATATAGCACTGATTGAGGCTGTATTCATTGTATTTAAATATTCAGTGATGGACAGTGAAGAAAATGGCTATAAGTTCACCCTTCCTAAGTAGGTGGTTGGACATATAGCCAATTCTCAGACGGATCTTACTCTGTTAGGCCATCTGGGAAGTTTGGCTATGGCAATGATGGAGTAATCACAGCTGTAGCCAAACTTAAGGTTCGCTTGCATCAAAATTGGTCTCGCAGACCTCTGTGTTGGTGGGGAGGGAACATACACCGCAGTTGCGAATGAGTTCCCTCTTCACAAACTCATAAATCATGCCCTAAGTCAGAAAGTAAAATATTTTACTAGGACAAACTTGGTTTGGATGTCCGACTCATGTTTCATCATGGTCAGTCCCAAACTGTGCCTAGGTACCAGTTTACGATGACCATTACCAACTGTAGGGGCTTTGTACTTTTCACTGCTAATTCTACTTGAAACTTTGAAAAATCATATCTCCCATTCCCTTTTTGAACGTTTGCTATTTTGGTGTGATTTTGTTCATTATATTTTCCTTTTTTTCTATTTTCGTTTAGGATCATTATTGCTTTGCATTTTGACTTTATTGTTGTTTCGATACAGCATAAAAACTTTACACATTGCCCTAAGTGAAGCCTGTCTGCTCTGTGACATAGCTACCAGGTGGTTGAACTTCGGTGAATTAGTGACTTTGGGCTTCACCCAAACAAGGGCTGTAATTATTTCTTAAGGTGGGAGTCAGCCACCCCTAATAATAATCCAGTTTCTTACAGGGAGCTGTTAATCATTACAAAAAAACTTGTTAAACTCTGTTACTGTATATTGCAGGACTGGGTTAACTACCTAATCTGCTGCTAGTCTTAATTGGAGGTGCTTGAGGGCAAATTAGATACATGCTGACATATTTGTAGATGGATACTTTTGTTTGTGATTTATTTTTTAAATCTGTATTTTTGAGTCATTATCTCCCACATGACAGCTGTTCGTATTACCCAAATAAATAGTATTCAGTTATCAACCTCGACAGGCTTAAATGTTGGTGGCTCTGGAAGGATTTGAACCTGTGATCTTCTAGTTTACTAAGTTCTTTATATGGCTGTTTAGCTTTGAGGATTGCAAAGGCAAGATTATGTACAAATGCAAAGGAGCTTAATTCAGAGTTAGCAGTGAAAGGAAATCATCTGGTTGGTAGATCTGTTCTACATTTACAAATGGATAATGTATTCCTAGTGGGGAGTCTTTAGGGGAATCACCTCCATGACTGGAATAGTAAGGTAGATATAATTCTGCTGCGTAGGGCAGTAGTAATGTTAATCTTTGAACAGCCCTGAAGAAACTGAGGGAAGGAGAACAAAGTGTTTACTTTCCCATAGTTGTGGGCCCTCTTAGAAAGACACCATATAGTCCTAGCCTGACCCCATCAGATTCCGCCTTTTTACTGTCCTTTAAACGTGTGTCAAGAGCATCCGACGTTTCAATTAAAATGTAACCCCTCATCGCTTGTACTTTTTTATTTTATGTATTTGCTTATTTTTGTATAGCGCTGTTATTACCTCAAGCGGGTGTCAGCGCTCTTTACACTTAACAGAATAATAATATCTAATATATAGAACAGATAGTGTATCATAATAAGCACCAGAAAAAGCCAATAGGTTGCATCTTTCAAAGGCTGAGATATTGGCTTTCCAATTGCTTTTTTTCATTTCTATTCGCACATGAATGCATTTCTATTTGTTTTCTATTGAAGGAAACCCATCTCAAGGTCTCCACCAAAGTGTATTTTTGTGTTGTGACGTTTGTGTCCACATGAGTCGGTTCACATGGCAGTCATTTTATAATGCTAAATTAAAATTTAAAAAAGTTTAAAACAATTATACACGAGCGCAAAAAGGAAGTGGAATGCCTGGTAGAACTTTCCAGCTCTTGGGCCCCGAGGAAAAAAGAATAAATATATTTTCAAAAATGTAATACATGAGCACAGGCTGGGGAGCCAGACAAGAAGTGGAAAGGAGTAGAACAAGGAATATTGATGACTGGGAGAGGGAAGGAAAAAGAGTGCATACAGGGAAAGGCAAAAGAACTACCAGGAGAGTGAGGAAAAAAATCTCCTCCTATGAGAGCTCATTTCGAACCGAACCATGACTGATGATTCCCTTTTGTTTGCTATACCTGTGCTGTTACTTGTATGTGCTCCTTGACTTGACTTGAGTTGAAAATAAGCTATATTTCGCTAAAAGTATCTTAAAAAGCACATGCAGATATAAAATGTACAAACATGTGAAACCAACAAACGAATCATGTAAATATAAAATCACCATATTCCCAAGATCTACAAAAAATTAAAAGAAACATGTAGATATTATAAATAGGACAATATAAAATAGATATGCTGGCAAGCAGAAGAAACAGTCGGGCTACTTAGTCAAAGACTACAAGGGCCTTAGTTCTTAGGAGCCAGGCCCACCTGTGCTCCTTGTAACTCTGAAGCCCCTTTGATGACTGCATCATTGGAGATCCTTAGCTCAGTTCCAGGAACATCTGTAGTCCTCATGAGACTTCTTCCTCACACAAGAAGACGACTCCTCGCATAGGCTTTTTGTTGGTTTGTGTGGTGGGTTTTGTGAGCTTGTGACTACTGTGAGAGCAGCTGCTACCATGCTACCAATCCAGGGCCCAGCCACTACCGCTGTGTTCAGTCCAGAACCGTCTGGGAAGAGGTAGAGTCTGGAAGTGGCAGCGCTACTTCTGGTAGGCTGCAACCTGTGGTTGCCATCCATGAATTAAGCACACCATTGCAGCAATTCTGAGGCAGCATAGTGCTGAGGCTCACAGAAGTATTGGACAAACCTAGACAATTTCAATTTTGATATCATTGTACTGCAGGCACAATAATAGGTATCAGAGACTTAGAGACTGGCCAAAGGGGCAGAGCTCTAGACATAAGCCAAATCACTTGATCACTCGACTGACTCTTTGGAGAAAGTGCTTACATGACAATTGACTTATTAAGAGTTATATCGCATGTGGCTGAGGTCTGAGAGGCCTATTTACAAAGGTAAATTTACACGTAATTTAATCTGTACATGTAAATTTGCTCTTGCACTTGGTAGAAAATGTACTACTTTTGGCAGTTCACTGTTTAGGAGTGTAAACTTACTACAACATGTGATTTACATGGCTCTACTCTCCGAAACAGGAGGCAGAATCACATATATGAGTAGAGCTTTTGACACCCAGGCAGATATAACCAACACTGATATAGGAAAATTCTTATGATAAAACATAGGAACATTTTCTAAAATTAGTTAAACTTTAAAACATTGTACAAATATTTTCATGTCAAATATTAATGTGAATCCATTTTATATATCTAGTTTAAATGTAAAACAAAATAAAACTGCTGCAGCACTATTAATTAACTTAATGTTGCATTCCATATTTAATTAATTTAAGTATATTAAATTAAATTAAAATACTTTTTTAAAGATTTATTTTTTAAACAGCCATCAACATTAAAATGTTTTTACTTATTGATTATGTATTACGAATTAGAAAGTTATTTAGAAAATTAATGATTATTGTTTTAAAAATGTACAGTTGCTCTTATTTTTGAGTTAAAAAAGATGATTGAAATATTAATAAAATAATATTTGTTTGCTTATATAAAATTTAAATTTTAATGTAATTTTATAGCATTATATTACATCTATATACATATATTCATAAAGTCAAAATATATTGCTATATTTTAATACTTTTTCCTTAAAGGATTCCAAGTCCCTGTCTCCATTATCTTCATGGGAGTGTGCTGCATTACCAGCGGTGAGCTGTGAGTGGTGCTTGATGTACTCCAGGTCTGCACAAGTGTATATTTGTGACTGTTTTAGGAACTTTTTGGCTAGAGTAATTTTAGAGGTGCAGTTTATGAATAGGAATGGGCTTAATTTTTTATGGGTGGGTGCATGTCCCTCCCTAAACCCCTCCTTAACCCTATTGAAACTCCTCTTCTCTCCCCTGTAAACTCTATCTATTTAGCCATTGTAATTCTGTATTTTCCAGCCACTCCACCTATCCTTCCCACATTTATAACAAAAACATATATGTACATATTAGCAGATCTGTAATCGAGGCAGAGATCTCCACACAGAGAAGGTAGAAGAGGTAGTTGGGGAGACTTTCACATGTAGTTTTGTGAATAGCATTCTGTAGTATGTGAGCAGTGTTATTGTAGTACTACTAAACATACGTCAAAATGCAGTTTGTGAATAGGCCCCTGAGTGCCTTACCCCACACCACCTCCTCGAGAAAGCCTTTCCCTGCTCAACCCACTAACCTAAAATTCAAATACTAAAAGGGTGAATTTATTGTACAGTTTTCTTTCCTCATAGTAGAATAACTCGAGACCCCTAGGAAAACCGA
Organism: Triturus cristatus; assembly: GCF_964204655.1. Taxonomy (NCBI): domain Eukaryota; kingdom Metazoa; phylum Chordata; class Amphibia; order Caudata; family Salamandridae; genus Triturus; species Triturus cristatus. The sequence goes on along the minus strand of NC_140586.1, from coordinate 277,576,742 downwards.
CTCAATCGCCTTGATTGACACCTAGTAACCCTTAAGTGCCTGAGGCCCTCAAACAGGTTATGACAAAACGAATGATTTTCAAATATTGTTAAAATATCTGTAACATGATGAATATTTGTATTGCTAATGAGAGCTTGTGCAAAGTTGTATTTACAGCTGTCCACAGAAGTATTCATTGTTTGCATGGTTTGAGTTAGCTTTTATACAGTTTCACTGTCTTATTTATTCCTGAGAACTCTATTTCAACTGGGAGTGTATGGAAGTGTGAGCAGGTGTGTGTTTGAAGCCACACTGCTGGTGACATGGGCCTGACAGGCAGATGACTGTCATGTCACATTTAGAAGGATCAGTGTGAAGCTGCTGTTGAACTGGAATCCTTGGCAGCGGGTAGATGTGCAGATGTCTGCAGCCATTGCAGGTATCCTGTGGAAGCCCAGACCTGGGAAGAATCAATGACGGAGTTGTTAAAAACTACCGTGAGGCACACCTCATGTTAGACAGGAGGGGACCGGGTTCTGTGTTGATGGCCCGAAGGTGGTTGAGCCTGCCTTTTTCATCTTAGAATGACAAGTGATGGCTGGTGCAGGTAAGAGCGGTGAGGTGGGTGGGGTAGGAGGGGGAGTCGACAGACGATGACCAGGAAAATAAAAAAAATAAAAAATGAATACCACTTACCTTGCACTTGCCACATCACCGAGTCGGCCATCACTGAGAATGACTGAACAAAAGATGATCCCTGAAATTACAAAATCGCAGCTGAACCTTCATAAATACATACATATTCTTTTAAAGTGAAAAAAGGATATATAACATATTTCTTGCATTTTAGGAAGTCTCTGATTCGGCTCCCTGGTCAGAACATCATAAACATGCGAAAGTTTATGTGGAACAGAAATGTAGCTGTCTACTTTGTTAACAGAATTAGAGACAGGTCCTTTGCTTTAGAAGGCGTTGCTTCTGTGAATTAAATGATCACTTGTTGGTCTCTGGTATTTCAGCCCCACGTATAAAAAAAGATATTCTTTTTCTTCCTAAAATTCAAACTAGTCCTATATGGCATGCAGATAGCTATGTTTGAATTTGCTCAAAATCCAGAAATGTTCCTCATGCATTGCTGCAAACTGCATCCCTACAAGACTCATAAGTCGATATATGCTGTCTAAACATGTGCTTTTAGTGACAAAGTTGCGTGCTACATGGACCTTCTTAATTGCAGCATCCTCTTGACTGCTGTTGCCACTGATACCTGTCCAGTGTTGGACTGACCTTTCTGACAGTCGGGCGCTCCTAGATGGCCAACCTTGAAAGGGCGAATACGTGGGGGCTGTTATTTTTGGTCATGTGATCTATGACGCTACTGAAAAAACAGCCCCAGATTTGCCAACTTCTGAAATTTTTATTTACATTGTTTGTATGAAGGTGTGGGCCTGGGGGCGGGGCTTTATGTCCACTTCCACAGCAAACAAAAGCCACTGATATTCTGGGGAGGTTTCACACACCAGAATGGACATTGGTTGACCAATTACTCAACACAATGAGCTGAAAACCTACTCTATGCAGGGGTTTCCAGCGCATTGTGATTGTGTGAAAAGAGCCGTTATTGTGTGACACAAGGTGGCACTGTGTGACTTGGGAGGCCTGCAGCCCACATGCTGACCCTTTCAAGCTGACCCATCTGGCATTGCTAGACTGCCAGACTGTATGAAAGGACAGTCCAGTGCTGCAAAAGTCCACCCAGTTGGTCTAGGTAAGCTGAATGTGACAATTCCAACTACAATGATGAAGTGAATTTTGATTATCAACTTCTTCTGATCTTCCTGGTTAAAACTTTTGATCATCGGTCCATGGATGCGTAACTGAGATGTTGAGGGAATGTCACATAGATCACATAAATTATCTTTCTCCTCTGGCTGATTTGGGGGCTGAAAAGTTCATAGGACAAGACATGTCTGACGTGTGCCTTGTGCTATACCAGAATATTGTATACAAAGTAATGTCTGACATCAATGTTATATTCTAAATGTTATTTAGTAAACTATCACCCACTGGGTGTGGGTTTACATTAATTACTGCAATATTTCAGTAAACAATATTTAGGGCACGATATTTATGTCAGACAATATCTTGACTAGATATTCTCACAGGATCCAGATTATGAAATTTCCATTTGAATAAAAGTGGTTCCAATTGTGCACTGACTTTTTGCAAATGGAAAATAATTTTTTTAATCAACCTATGTACTAATGTGTCGGTTCACAAAGTTCCAAATCATAGGTTTGCAAATTGTGACCCATTATGATTGGTGGCCATCACAGTGATGGTGGCCTCCTGTGATCAACAGGCCACCGTGTCTGTGATCATTTTTTAAATATTTGAATGTAGATTTAAAGGAAACAAGCTGCATTTAAAAACAAAAAAAGTAAACGTTTTCAATAGTTTGTTTGAGAGCTGACGGTGGTCCCCTGGGTCAACGCCTCCTCCCCAGCAAACTTTTATTTACATTCATAAAGGGAAACGGATCCCATAGGACCCCTTTCCCTTTTGCCGTCTTTGAGGTGTTGGTAGAATTTCAGTGTTATGTGATTGTATTTCGTTAGCAAAACATTGATATTTATGATACTGATTCAGTATTTGGAAGGGATGCCTAAGACATTCCCCTTCCAATACTCATTTGCTATCCCATTTTAGGAGTCAGAAAAACTTTTCTGACGTCCAATATTGGATTACTATGTAGAAAATAAGCTTTTTAGCAGTCAAATAGGCGAATAGGAGCATTTGCTACCACAAAAATGCTTCATACATCTGGCTTACTTGTCCCCTCATCTGAGAACAATACGCTCAAAAGTTTGTCTCCATCTCCTGTTCCTTTCTACTGCCACAGCCACATGAGACATTTTACCTATCTGTGTTTGTTGTACAGTGTGTTATACCACTATGGCTTTTTTGAAATATCGACATACAAAATATTGCATCCGCATTGTTGGCTACCACTAGGTTGTCAATGTAATTAGATGTGGAATCAAGAATATTAAACCTATACTTACTTATGTATGCTTACTGTTACAATGCATTGGAAAATGACATTATATATGTTTTACTTTTGCAGGTTGATATTTCATCCACGATGACATGACATTAATACTGAAATGGAATGTGGCACTCAGAATTATTTTCTCTCCCATGAGACTTCAGCCCTTGTGCCTATTGTAAGAATGGGAATGTGTCCTAAACCAGGACCTGCCTAGCTGGGATTGTGTTCCATTAACAGATTCGTAGGTCTCACCTAGGCAGCGCATGCGCGCTGTCTCTTTGAGAAATGCTATTTCTAGAACATGGGCTTCAAGCACCACTCACCTTTTTTATTGGCTCCTCTTACTGTCCTTTGCAAATACCTGCTTTTGTTTGGTGAATACGCTTAGTAGTCCCTCCTTTTGGACTTTTGTATCTTCCCATGAGGACTGCCCCAGTTACATGTGCTCTCAGTCTTCAGTTTATTTAAGACACTTTGAGAGCACTCTTTTTATTTGTTTGCCTGCATCTGTTTGTGTTAAGTGTTTGAGTTTTGTTTACTTCATGCTCTGCCATGATGAAAGGTTTGCAGCCGCTTTGTTTGCCAAGCTTGATATGTCTTTACAGCCACCGTGGTCTCTTGTTTTTTATTTACCTTGGGAGCTGTGTTTGTGTTTTAGTTACTTTGAGCATGTTCAGAAATGAAAGTGCGTGCCCGCTTTATTTGCTATGCCCCCACTGGGCTTGTTTAGGAATTGTTCTGAACAGCTGCTAACGCTCGCTCCCTCTCCTCATTGTCTTTGTTTCCTCCCTTGGGCTCTGTGGGACGCTCATTGGAGGAGTGGGTGGGGTAGAGTCAGGGCCTCTCTGTGGGCTTGTTCAGATCAGTGTTTATCTCCATAGTTCTCTGAGATCCCATGTGCTTATCTTCTATGGCTCGGAGCACTGACCGCTCTGTTATATATTTTTATGTTTAAAAAAACACAGGCACCAACCTCCCTGAGCACTTTACCAAATGGGAGAAGGGAAATACAGGGCACAACACGGCCTGCAGTTCCCAAAGACGCTTTGCACCTCTTCTCCGTTGATGCCTCTCGGGCTCTGGGAGCCTGGGACACTCTGCAGGCTTGTTTTTCACCTACCACCGCTCGGCTGTTACAAAACACAAAAAATAAACAAATGGTCGTATTTATTTCTAGTTTTCATCTGCATGATCCCCCCCTCCAAAGGGGGCCCCGTGTAATGTGATGCAGCTTGATAATACTCAGAGTATATTGTTCTCTCTTGTTTGTGAAGCCTCCACCCACCAGCCCACCCTATATTTAGCCGTTCACGTGATGCTGCTTTTTTCCTGTAAACAAGTGCCACAAGCAAACTTCTGGTGAGAGCTGACCTTACAGGTGATAGTCACCCTACTGGATCTTGTTATTTCAGCGAGGGTCCCTCTGTGCCAACCCCCTCCCACTAAGCTGGTTGGCTAGGTTCTGTCCATTTATACCTCCATTCATTAATTCTTTAGGTTGGGCCTAGACAGCACTCAAATAAACAAGACCAAAGCTGCAAAGGGATCCCGGGCATATGCAGCGGGACCTGGACCCTACCTTGGAGTGGAAGGTAGTGGAAGAGCTTGGTGATCTAATTTGTGAAGCATTCTAAACCTTTGCATTTCTGGATGCCCTTCTTATACGTGGCAGTACCTCCTCCCATTGTTGTTCGAAACATATGTTGCAACCCATTTCCTGCTTTGGCCTAGCTGTCAGTGATGGGATGGTCATATCTGTCTTCACTGCCTTATATAGAAAGGCAAAATAACTCCTGTGCCTTGATCCGTTAGCAGTATTAACTGTAATTTGTAAAATCTATGTGGCTCTTCCTCAGCTGTCTCCCACACCTGCTGTGCTAATAATGTAACCCTGCCCATTCCCTATTTGGAAGAGTTCTGTGTCCCGTTTTAGTGTGAGTCATAAATCAAACTGCATGACACAGTGTGTATTCAATCCCATGCCATAACTATCTTTCCTTGTATGCATTTTAACATCTTAGCCGCAGGAGGCATGGGACAGTCCCCATTGTTCACATACAATTTGTTTTAAATAAATGTCAGAGTTTGTTTTATTGTGCAATGTTCTTTTTGATTTTTCAGATCTCTTTCCAAGCCCATACTTTTTCAAGTCACCTGCATGTAATTTATGGTAGACTGTGTGGATCATTTTGGAAACATATTGTTTGTAGCAGCGATCAACGCAAAGCACTCAAGGTACTAGTTAATCACCCACTGCTTTTTGTGTATGTAGTGATTTGATATTTGTGTAGTGTTTTCATCTATTAGTATTACACCTTAGCACTTTATGAGTTTTTTGGGGGCTTCTTGCACACAAATACAATTATCTGGACTGATAGTGATAGCCTCTGGTCACCCCGGAGACAAGCACAACACACGTTCAGTTGTCACCCCTGCACCAGGGAAGAGCTAATGCAATTACAGCATAGTCCACTCTAACATCTATATACTTTAGTACCCTTAGGCAACAAACTGAATAGCCCCTTACTAGACCTCCTGGAAGGCTTGGGCATCTCATCAGGAAGCACTATAAAATGTACGTAATGTGGAGCGCCATAAAAATTAAACCTTACAGTAGCATTCTTATGTTCGTACTATGCCCCCTTTTCAGTGTCCAATTGTGCCATACTGTTTAAACTATCCTTTCAGAAATCTGGTTTAAGATATATATCCAGTGCTTTCCAAATATTTATTAATAAGGTACACTTTAATATTGGTGCCCTCTCAAACTTTCTAAAATAAAGGGATGTATGAGATGTGGTGCCCAGATGGCGGACGATATCCATGTGTTTGCATCCTGTCCATCGATTCAAGAATTCTGGGGCAAAGTGGGTAAGACTCTGACCGATGTTCTGGGCATTGAGGTTGAGGTAAGCCCCACTCTTATTTTGTTTGGTACTGTTTTGACGTCTGAAGGGGCGCAGGGTTGCACAGGGGCACAGAATGAATTGGTGTTTTATGTGGTCCTCCTGGCTAGGAGGAGATCTCTAAGTTATGGCGTCAAGTGGCGCCCCCAACATGGAGAGCTTGGTGGAACTCAGTGAGATATTACAGAGACCTAGATCAGAAAGTCAATGTATATAGAGAGAGAACAGAACTAGGGCTATTTGGAAATTTGTTAGATCATTTAGATCCTGATTAAGCTATTCTATACGGTCCAATGATTAAACCTCTTGGTCAGCTCACAATGTGTACTGCGGGTGGTTCTCGTAAGAACATTAGCTGAGTTTGGAACCCCAAGTTATAAGCAACAGGGGTGGATCAGGCCGAGAGGTTGCTATAGCTACAGAGGTGATATGAGGACAAAAATAAATAAAATATAAGGTACACGTTACCCCTTTCTCACTGTTGCATATTTCATGAGATATCAATACTCTGCTCCAATTTTCTCACACCACCGCTCTATAGGAGTACGTATGTCCCTGCTTTCTCACTTACATTCTGCATTTCCTCATTTGAATTTTGAAGACACTTTACCATATTTTCAGTAAAGAGCATGAAAACGCATCCTTGGATGCGTGTGGCCGTGCACCAGTGGCACATGACGTAACTTTAGATGTTGTAGCACCCAGGATAATGTGCTGCATGGCTAAATACCTATAAGGTCCCAAAGGCGATACCTATTAGCTATGCCAGAGCTTGTTTTGTTTATTTTCAGTATCCATGCTCTTTGCCAGCATCACTGTTACCATCCAGACTAAAAACATCAAGAACCAGGATAAATGGTTAACCTAATTAATCTTGCCTGGTGATAGCCTTATGGCGGAAAGCTGCACACAGCCAGCAGCCATATTGCTTACAGGCGCACTATGATGACATCAGCACACAGACATCATCAGCAGCTATTTTCTTGAGTAGGTTCTGTAACTACTATTTTTCCTCACTGCTTTTTCATGTAATTTAGAGCCACGTGCTGCCGGTGCCCTAAAGCTGCTGCCTTAACACCTCATATGGAGCTCTGAGCTTGGCTAAGGCAGTGAAGGAATTTCTGAGGGAGTTGGCATGGAAATTATCGAGAAAAGGGGCTGTGGGCAATTAATGAAAGGCATTGAAGGTGCGGAATGTTTACAATTCCCCAAAATAAATGTCCTCTTAAGAGGGCAGTGCTGGGATGTCCCACTTTTGGAAAGAAGTGTGTGTGAGTACGTGTAAAATATGTTAGTTTGTACTCAAACGGTTCTCACCAAGGACAAAGAGTTTTTCTTCGCTGGAGAGTGGTTAACATGTTTATGGACTATTTGGATCTCAGAATCCTGCCATGATAGGTACATTGTAGTTAAACAGGGTACCGCAACACACATCATATTCACATGGAGAATATTTCCAACTCATTTCAATAGACAGTTAGGAGGAAAGCATTTTTTACATCACGCCATGCCATTTGTAGTTAGAGCTTGATACTGCTACAAAACTGATGTGCAGAACAGTCAGTGGTTACCCACAAAATGTATATTTTCATTTATTTGCAAGCACTTCAGGGTCATTGCTGTGGCCGTATGCACATGGCTGCTACCCCTCACTCCCATACACAGCACAACATCTATATAAGGAGGCTAATCTGCTGATTTGGGCCCTCAATACAAGAGGCCAAATTAATTGTTGCCACTGCTTACATCAGAAAGGCCGGACAGGCCTTTTATTCCATCTGGCATTTCCCCGGTGAGCTGGACCCTTTCGAGACTGGGTTTGCAAGCTCAGTGCTGCTCCTGGTGCCTCTGTACTTTTCTGCAGCTCTCCAAGATTAATTGTCACACACATTGGGGCTTCAAAGAGAGAAAGAGAGAGAGGAGGATGTGAAAAGAAAGAGATGAGGGAGAAGAGAAGAGAAGAGAAGAGAAGAGAAGAGAAGAGAAGAGAAGAGAAGAGAAGAGAAGAGAAGAGAAGAGAAGAGAAGAGAAGAGAAGAGAATTGAATTTATAGGACCTGATAAATTCTGACACTGTCGAGTCTGTTTAATCAGGTGCAATTTAATATCAAACCAACTACTGCCCAACTTGTAATAGGAACCATAGACTCAATTTTGGTAGAGGAATTTTCATCTGTTAGGATGGTAGTTAGACGTCATCCGTCACAGTGTGGTGAAAATTCTGCCACATTTTGCTTTCCTTGGTCATATGGTCGAAATTCTTCCATCAATGTGGCTGCTGCGGCCTCCTTTGTGATAAAAACCAAGTTGGAAACTCCTCCATTGCTGGTGGAAAATGGCAGAATTTTCATCACCAAATACGTGGTGGAAATGTACTCCCAAATTGAGGGTACTTTGTCAGTACCCTCGTATCTTTCTCCCTAAAATGCTGAGGGTGCTTCCTGTCCTGCTAGGCTCACAATACTAATCTTTCCATGAAAGTCCTCTACACTTTTCAAGGTGACCTTTCTAATGGTTAACTCTTTCCACCAGTTGGCAGTCCCATCACAGCCCTCTTTAGAATCAGAAAACTGAGTCCCACTACGTGCTGCTTCAAAGACTATCAAAAGAATGCTGGACACATTCATAAATTAATGCGTTCTTGACAGGCTTACAGGAAGTCCTTGTACGCGTAATTGGTTATCATATATTTTACCAAAACGGAAACACAGTCGCCCTGCCCCCTCATCAATACAGCTTCAATGAATGTCCACCTCACCTGGAACAGACAGCAACACTTCTCTTCGAATCAATTGAGTTTCCTTTGTAGCTTATTTTCCCATTTGGTTGCCAGGCAACCGTAGTAGTGTTGGTGCCCATGCAGTTTGGTATTAACCGCTGTCATCGTGTTTCATTTTATTATTATTTTTTAATGAAACAATGGCCGTAGCTCACAGTTGGATGTTTTTCTATTGTAATTTTTAGGCGGGTCTGTCGGGAGTTCTAAGGCAGCGTCCTTGCCCCGAACAGCCAGTGAAGCTCGCTGTTTTTATGCTATTCCGCCGAAAGAGCCCAAAATAGAGCGCCGGACAGCGACAGTAAAAATATGCGAGTAAACGGCTTGAGAGTGGATTAGAGGTAGACACAGTATTCTTATGCCCCAAATTAGAGCCGCCATTTTGTGTGACATGTCTATTCAATTTGCCTTTCCCAACATAAATTATTCACGCGAGGCTGCATCATGAACTGCGCGCCAGCGCAGAGTTTTCCTCCTATTTTCAAGAAAAAGGAGCATACACTTAACTCAGAAATTCTCTAATTTAGCGCATAACCTGTACACATCACAGATTGTAAATAGAGGACAGCGGTTCCTGCTCCTTGTTTTCGAGCTGTGTGTGTTGCATGTCGCTCGCGCACTAACTCGGAGAATTATCATGGCTCGTCCCTGGCTTTTAAAATTTCAATCTATCCCCTTAGCACTCGCTTTTGTATAAATTTAACTTTTTGGGTTGTATGCCTTCAAAATTATTATTTGTCTGTTCTGGTGTGGCATAGTGAGTAAGTCCCACTGATGACTGGGCTCCAGTCTTAAAACACAAGGGCTTATTTACAAGCCTCTTGCGCCACTTATGCGTCATTTTTAACATGGGAAAAGTGACGTACTGGTGCGCAAGGGGCTTGTAAATAAGCCCGAAACTTCTGTGGTAAACGCCGCCCCTTTCTCTGCGCTAATTTTCAGCAATCAAATAACTTTTTTTTGATTCCCATATTTTCTTCAAAGGTAATGTTTCGGTAAATAATTAAATCCTGCCACTTTACATGTTTTTTATGATCTGTATTTATCATTCACTTGATTTAAAAATCATATTTTAAGATATTTCCACAACAATCATTCAGACATCGATCACGACACCATATTTCCATGTCCCCAATCCTCAATTAGTTTCGGGCCTTGGAAAAGCCCTTCAACAGGGGATAATTACTTCAGGTGTTTCTCCCCGGTGTTCTGTTCCTCAATTAAAATGCACGGCATTAACTGTCAGCCTACGTCACCTTAGTTGGTGGCTAGACCCCTCCCTCTTCACTTGGGTAGGGGTAGCTATACTCAGCAACCCCTAAATAATGCCTCGATTGCAATAGAGCTGAGGTGCTCAATGCTGGTGCAGGATGGCAGGATCCATGCAACATTTTCTGGTAAACTTACATACGTAAATAATCTGAATAGAGGTAATTTGCATATTTATTGGTAATTCTGAAAATCTACCATGGGTCTGGTCTTTGTGGACATACTTTGGACTCCCTTGCAATAGAGGGTACACTCAAGCATACAACAAAGTAACAACAACAACGCAATACTTTGCATAAACATTTCATGGACTGGTAGAGGTATCTATGCCTTTTATTTCATTCCTCAAAAAAAAAAAAAAAAAACCTCAGATCAAGCAAAGGTTAAAAGAGGTCTTTTGAGAAGATGATGATGTTAACACTGATACATCTGGTTGACTGATGATTACAGCGGCATTTATTTGTCTCGGAGGCAGGAAAAATGAAGAGAGCGCGAGAGGAAAAAAAAGAAAAGGTCACAGACTACATTAAATTATTTTCTGGTTAATTTATCCTGGTGGCTTTCCTTTGTTATCAAGACAAACAAGAGCAAATCTATGTGACGTCTGGCAAAGGGAGCTCGATAAGTCAAATATTGGAGCGGCAATTGGATCACAATGGCTAACAAGCATTTTTAGAAAGTTATAGCGTCGTGCTGACAGACGATATTAAATATTTATTCTGCGCACCGCGGGGACGTCATTAGATATGCGGTTTCCAGAGCGCTTGTGTTTGCAGAAAGTTTGAGGTATGCCTTCCTCATTGTTGTCATTATACAAGTATGCTTCCAAATAGCCTCTTTGACTGCATTCAATAGAGAAATGTATTTTAACTCAGCAGCACATTTCCGAAAATTGTATGTACGCGACCCTGAAATCAAGCAATAAAGGCCGGTGTCCCATTAAGGCAACACTAGGCTGCTGCCTAGGGCACCTCTGCATTGGCGTGCTAGGTTGGGGGTTAAAAGTAGGGGTGGGCGAAACTCACTTAATTCTGTGTAGTGTATTCATGCAGAATTACTTAAGAATTCCACAAGATTCTGTTTGAATAATGCAAGATCAGCAATTCTGCCTTTAGAGCTATTTCTTGGTGCAAAAATGCACCTTTGCATCCAAAATGAATGCAAGGGTGAATTTTGTGCTTCAAAATAGCCCAAAATGCCACAGAACATGAATAGAGAGTGCAAGCAGGTGCTCACGCTCACAAAGGGCCTCATTACGCCCTCCGCCATCGCAATGCAGTTTTCCCCCTGCCACATTATGATGGCGGGGCGAAGCGTGGCGGTCGGAAAGACCGACTGCCAATCCAGACGAGCAGGTTCAAATCTGACCACCCATCGAACCAACTGCTAATCCCTACATTGCAGCGGTGCCTGCCAGGCACCGCCATAGGGATTATGATATCCCTTTCCCCCGGTCGTTCTGCGGCGGCCAACCTGCCGCAAAACGGCTGACGGAAACTGATATGGGGGCCCGTAGTGGGCCCCCTTGATCCCTGGGGCAAGGACATGTATCCTGGGTCCCGGCACCATTTGGCAGGCACTGCATGGTGCCTGCCATGTAGTGCAGGGCTATGTCTGCACCCTATTTTTTGTATTGCAGCAGGGGCTGCTGATCGCATCCCCGCCACACTGCAAAATATAGGTAATGCGAACGCCATGGTAGTGGTCGCATTATAATTCAGATGGTGGGTAGGCCACCTCATAGGCGGCCAGTCCCAAATTCGAAACAATGGTGGATGGTCTGAAGTCCCACCGCCATCGTAATGACCTCCTAAGTGGTCTTGAGATAGGACTTTTCCTCAACTTACTACTGGCATTTCCCACTATTTTCTTGGCACAAAATGGAGCCTCGCAACCAAAACAGACATAAGCATGCATTTTGCGCTATGAAACACCGCTAAATACAGCAGAACATGAATGGCAGGCGCAAGCGGTCCTCATGCTCTTTAAATCTGCTCTCTCAGTAGGATTTTTCCCTCAAATTAATCTTTATTACACAAAGAGGAGTAATCACTTAATTATCAGTAATTCCACGTCCAAGAGTCAGCCACGGCCCGTGCAAGTAAGAACAGTGGGGGGGTGGGGCCGGGTGGGGGGGATTATTTATTTAACTTTCCCTCGTGGTCGTCTGTCGAATCCACCCCCAACCAGGCCCCACCGCTCTTACCTGCATGGGCTGCGGCTGCAAAGAGTAACACAGAATTTCCAGCATTACTCCCATTACTCTGGTGTAATCGAAATTCAGCCCAGATCTAAAAAAATGAAGAATGCAGAGTAAGCGACCATAGGCAGCTATACTAAACTTGTAAGGGAGGGCTAGTCAAGGAGTTAAAGGGAAATGTTCTCCTGTTGCACATTTTAGTGCTAATTGAGGTCAAAGATTAATTCTTCAGCATACTAAATATTACTAAAATGCCATTCTGCTAAGTTCCGACTTGACAGTGCAGCTGTCTGAATGGCCTATGGCTACCAATTGTATATAACATAAAAGGAGTGGCAAACCTCGCTCACCGCATGCCGGGGCATAGTGGAGGTCCCCACATACTGTTAGTGCATGGGGAACAGAGGTTTCAGTATCCTGGAGGGGTCACCTCAGCAACCTCCGATAGAAAGAATGCAAGTGTCACAGGAATGTGAAATAGTTAAAAGCTCAGGAAATAGTTAAATGCTCTGGAAAGCCATGAGAAAGGCAGGGCCGATACCGGCCCTGCCGCAAGTATGGCGGGGTGCCGACCCCCTCCCCCACTCACCTGCTCTCCCGGGCGCGGCGTGCTCCACCGTGTCATTATGACGCGGTGGATGCGCCGCGGCGGGGATTGGCTAGTAGGGGCTCCACCTTGACCCGGAAGCGATTAAGGCGCTTCCGGGTCAAGGGGGAGCAGGGGGCAGGCCGGTTAGATCCGGCTTGCCCAGTATTGCTTGATAAAAGGCCGGGGAGTGCGGGAGTCGGACTCTTTGTCCCGCGCTCCCAGGCCTGCCGCACTCAGCCTCTAGGACGCTGTCAACCTTTTTTGCTTTGTTTTTCAGGTCTTCGCGCAACGGTGTTGCCGGCAGTTCCTGGTCTTTCGTTTCTTGCGCCCGAAAGATTGCTGCGGAAGGAGGATTGCAGCGGATTAAGAAGAGGATTGCGGGGGAATCGTCGGATCGCGGCGCGGGAACGAGCGGGAGCAACGCAGAGCGGCAGTTACCGGGTCGAAGCAGGTTCCCGGCAAAGAAAGGTTGAGCGGTCACCGGGGGTTTGTGTAAGGTACAAGGTACGTCAGGACTCCTAGTGGCCGGTCACAGCTCCCTGCTCTGGGGCAGCCCAATATTTAAGCAGCCACGCGGAAGGAGGTTTTGCACTGTTAATTTAAAAAAAAGAAAGACCGAGGCAAGCTAGAAAATAATAGAGGGTGGGGCATCCAGAGTGGGGGGAGCATTGTGCGTTGCAGGACACAATCGCTTTGGCCTGAGGAATGAGCTCCAGGATTATGAAAGTGGAGGTTGGGTGTTCACTTCTTGGTATTGCATAAATCACTGTCTGCACAGTATAAAAAGGGTAGACAGCGGTACTTCCTTCAATAAGGTTGAGAAAAGGCTTTTAACATTTTACCAGTTTAAAGTGCAGGCAATAATATTTCCTTCAGTAAGTGGGAAAATATTTTAAGAGGTAGTAGCACAGTAGTCAGCGCGGCTGTCTCTAATCAGAAGGTCTTGAGTTCGGTCCTCATAGAGGGCATTTACTGCATCAGGGGAGCCTTTCTTATAAACAAAAAATGTGCGCAGTGACAGTATTATAGCGCGTTAAAGCAAACGTAGGCGATTCAGGCAACGGATTTGAGCGCCCCTTTTTGTGGTGAAGGTTTTTTTAAAGAAGTTTGTAAGTGGCATTAATGAAGGGCTGGGTGATTCAGATCTGAGGTTTGTTATTGTTTCCCATACATATGCTAACTTGGTTTTCATCGTAGGAGTACATCAGTGGGTGCGCATCAGGCTAGACAAGAAGGAGGCGAGACAGAGCGTGTCGCTGTAAGGGGACACAGGCAGGCCTGCACTTCACTGCTTCTGTGGGCCGCCGGGCTAGAGTTCGCTCGCCTACCACCCAGGCGAGCTGGTGTAGTGCAGTTCCAGTTGCGTGGTGCTTACAGCCAGTTTGTGTACCCCCAACGTACAGGTAAGGACCTGGTTGGTTCCCATTTAGGTGACGAATAGCATTGTGCTCGCAGGGTAATTACCAATCAGTGCGTGGGTTATCTGACAATTTTGGGCCCAAGTAAAAGATGTCTGGTAAACGGGGGGCTAAGCGTTCCCGCATGGAGCAGATGTTGGAATCTATGATGCGCAGGATGGCGACAATGGATAGGAGATGGGGAAAGGCAGAGCAAATGGGGCACAGCCTGGCGGAGCTCAGACAGAAGGTAGATGACCAGAGTGGCCCATCAGGCAGGCCCAAGCGGACAATAGTGCCCCCAAAACCCAGGGGGGAATTAGAATCACTCCCCAAGCAGGTTAGAAACAAGAAGGGGAAGAACCAGGACCCCACACCAAGGCAACCTTTAGGAGAGATCCCTTCTGGGGAGGGTCCCTCAGGTCGTCCAGTTACACCGGAGAGCCCTATAGCTATACCTGATGTAGCGCCAAATGTCCCATTGACCCCTGTGCCTGTGCCTGCACCAAGTCCGGTGTCTCCAGCAGCTATCCCGGTGGTACCAATGGTGATCCTGGTGGTGCCCACACCATGCCCAAATGTTCCGGTCCAGAATCCAGGGGCCCCTGTCCCGGTTTTAGCGCCAGCAGACGTTGGGCAGGTCCCGCCGGAGTTAGCATCACAGATAGCGGCAGTCCTTCCTTGGTTAGGAAAGGGGGGAATGTTACCACTTTCCGTGGGCGCAAAAGAAGTAGGGGAGGACCCACTAGCAGAGGCACAAAGAATGGTGGTGAGGATTATTGCTGCCCCAAACGGGGTGCCGAGCCCAGGCCCGAGTAAGGCCAGTCAACCCCAACCAGCGCAACAGGAGATCGACATTGGAAAAGACAAGATGGCGGAGCCAGCTGGAATTGGGGCAATAGGTAAGGAGGTGGCATTGCCATTGCTGGGCGCGGGGGTGCTACCCTCCAGGAGGGAACATTTAGCAAGGCATGTAACACGCGAGGTGAGGGAATTGATATGGTCTGGTGCGTACATAAATATGTTTTCTTTACTTGTGGATAACAGGGAAATGGAGTATGCTAAGAGGCAAAAGGATTGCATGCTTCCCAGTGAGTGGAGGGTAGAAATGTCAAGATACAGGGTGGAGGAGACCCTGACCAATTGGATAAGGGCTTTCTCAGTGTTTATCGCCATAATAGCTGAGTGTTCGCCTAATCTGCAAGCAGAAATGGCGTGTTACCAGAGCAGGGTAATGATGACCCATGATAAATATGGTGGCGGAGGTTGGAAAGAATACGACATGAATTTCAGGAAGGCTAAGGAATTTGACCCTACACTGACATGGAACAGGTTGATTCTATCTCATGGTTTGATCAGTTTGGCCCGGGGCAGCCGGGCAATGCAGGGCAAAATTGGAACAAGGGTCACACTTCTCAACCATATCAGCCCTTTCGGCCACCACAAACCGGGGGCACGGCCCCGGGTGCAGGGAATGGGGGGGGGGGTCGAAAAGGAGTATGCTGGGATTTTAATAGAAAGACATGCACCAGAGCCCAAGGCACTTGTAAATTCAGACACGCATGCTCCATATGTAATCACCCCTCTCACCCAGAGTCGAAGTACCTCAAGAAAGGGAATGCATTCTCAGGAAATAGAGGCAGGAAGAAACAAGAATAAGGAAAAAGAAAAAACGGTAACGCATTCATCCATTGACGTATTTGCTATGACTCCTTGGTTAAATAGGTACCCAGATCATGCCACTGGTAGGATGTTACAGGAAGGGTTTTTGTATGGTTTTAGGATTCCAGTTGGGGACTACACAGGGACACCAGAGTGTAAAAATCAGCTGTCGGTAAGGTCAAACCCAGGGGTGGCAGCCCAAAAAATTACTAAGGACTTGCGCCTGGGTAGGATAATGGGTCCATTTGACCTCATCCCTGTGCCCAACTTTGTCTGCTCGCCCCTGGGGGTGGTCCCAAAGAAAGAGGAGGGGGAGTTCAGGTTGATTCATAATCTATCAGCCCCTAGAGGCAATTCATTAAATGACACCATTCAATGAAGAACTCTGCAGCGTTAAATATGCTTCCTTTGACCAGGCAGTGGATATGCTAAGGGTTTTGGGACCAGGGGCCTTGCTTGCCAAATCAGATGTTGAATCCGCATTCCGGCTGTTGCCGGTTCATCCGTTAGATCACCACCTGTTAGGTTTTTCATTTCAAGGGAAATTCTACATGGATATGTGCATGCCCATGGGTTGTTCTGTTTCCTGTGCTTACTTTGAAAAATTTAGTTCATTTTTGGAATGGGTTTTCAGGCAGGCGACTGGGCACCAATTTGTCATGCATTATCTTGATGACTTTCTCTTTCTGGGGTCGGCGGGCTCCCGGGAATGCGCAGGGGCATTGCAGGAATTTTGCGTGCTCATGCGTACTTTTGGGGTCCCTCTGGCACCAGGGAAGACAGTGGGTTCAGCAACCACAATTGCATTTTTAGGCATTGAATTGGACTCGGTACAGGGATGTTTTAGGTTACCTAAAGAAAAAATAGTGAAATTTAGAGCAGTACTCCAAAAATGTTTGTCAAAAGATAAAGTAACCTTACACCAGCTACAACAGGCAGTGGGCCAGTTGAACTTTGCGCTACAGGTAATACCTATGGCACGACCATTCTCCCGTTCCATCTCACAGGCCATGACAGGCCTGCAAGAAAAACATCATCACACAAGACTGTCGTCTGAGGTTCGCCAGGACATGCGGATTTGGATCGCATTTCTGGAGGGTTTCAACGGCAGGGTAGTGTGGCCCGGTCCCCCCACTACTTCCGCGGAGTTAGGTTTATGGACTGACGCTGTGGGTAGTGTGGGATTTGGTGCCATACTCGGGAACGAGTGGGTGGCGCAACATTGGCCGGCTTGGTGGGTCGGGAGTGGTCTGACAGCCAACATAGGATTCCTGGAACTTTTTCCCATTTGGGTGACATTGACGGTTTGGCCCCATCATCTGCGAAATCAATCGGTGATTTTTTGGTTAGACAACATGACAGTGGTGGAATGCATCAACCAACAGGCGGCACAGTGCAAAATGATTCTCCGCCTGTTGAAAGAGATAGTGCTGTTATGTATGAAACTGAACATACAGTTTAAGGCTAAGCATGTCCCGGGGGTGCTGAATAATGCTGCTGACACACTCTCTAGCTTCAAGATGCAGGTTTTCAGGGAACATCTACCATCTGCAGAGGCAACACCAACACACTTCCCGGAAGTACTCTGGCAGATTGATGCCCCCAGGTACAGAACCTCGTGGCTGCTAGCCTAGCACCCAGGACCAGGAAAGCTTACGAAGGGGCGTTTTGGTCTTACTGCACGTTTTTGGGGCAGGACTAGGCAGATAGCTGGCATAAGTCGGGGGGATTCCTCTTGTATTTAGACACTCTGAATAGGGAGGGGCGCTCCGCGGCGACAGACAGGCGACATGTAGCAGCGGTGTCTTTCTTTGCACAGATCAGGGACACAAAAGACCCCACGAATAGTTTCATTGTAAGAAAGGCATTGAAGGGGTGGCGACGCATCCAGGGGGCTGTTCCTGACACCAGGCAGCCGATTGGTTTGGAGCGGCTGACTGCACTGCTAACAGCCTTGGGCGCCATCTGCAGTTCAATAGGGGAGGCATTACTATTCAGAGCTGCCTTTGCATTAGCTTTTTATGGGGCATTCAGGGTGGAGGAACTGGTGGCATGCAACAAGTCGGATGTACAAGGTGGGCTCCTCCTGGAGCATGTGAAGATACAGGGAGACACTTTGCTAATAACCATTAAAAAATCTAAGACCGACCAGGAAGCACGGGGCGAAGGGGTGGTACTTCACAGGGCACAAAGCAATCCATGCTGCCCAGTGATGCATCTAGAAGCTTACCTCAGACAGAGGAGTAGTGCGGTAGGTGGGACATTGTTACTACATGCGGACAGTACCCCACTTACCATGTTCCAGTTTAAAAGGGTATTATCCATGGCGATCGGCAGGGCAGGTCTGAATCCAAAGGACTTTGGGACTCATTCATTCAGAATAGGGGCTGCCACAGAGGCAACAGCTAGGGGGTTGCATAGCAAAAGTGTAAAAAAGATTGGATGATGGGCTTCTAATAGTTACAAGCGCTATGTGCGGCTGCACATGTTGTGAGGGTACCATACAATTGTGGACTGATGCCTGTCCTGTTTTGTTTGTTTGCTTTCAGTTTCTCAAACCTGTCACGCAGGGGGGAAACTGCCGTCGCCACAACAGCAAGATTCTTCACAACGGCGGTCACAACCACGGGACAAAGGAACGCAGAATGTGTGGGTCATTGGTCATTCTTATATACGGCGTATGAAATCTGTTTTCCTTTCAGGTAATTACAGACAAAGAGCTGAGCAGGATGGTTTCAAAGTCTCTTTTCATGGTAAAGGGGGTCTCTGCCTCAGTCAGTTTAGGGCTTTTGTGACAGATCTTTTGAATAGACACAGTCCCCCGCCCACAATTGTTATCTTGCATTTGGGTGGGAATGACCTGGTAACACTGGGCAGAAGGGTCTTGATGGAGGACATAATCTCCGAAGTAGGCTGGTTAGCTAAGGGTGCCAGGGCTGCACCATAGTTTGGTCGCAGATGATACCCAGATTCAAATGGAGGAGGAGGAATTCTGTGAAAGCGTTGAATCACTCGGTAAGGAGGGTCAACAATAAAATGAGGAAATTGTTCAGGTCCCTTCAGTTACAAAACATTGCACATGGGTGTGTCAGGGGAGAACCGTGCTTCTTAAAAGACGGGGTCCACCTGACTAGGTTAGGTAATGAAATGATGTTAGAAAATATCATAGCTTGGCTAGGGAGTGTAAGGGCTGGGCATAACCTTTCAGGGCAACAGGAGGGGGGGGCCAGATAGTCGGGCAACTACGCTGGCCTGTGGCGGTAAGGTCATGACTGGTGAGCAGTAAATTTAAGGTCCTTAGGGGGCAGCGCCATTCGTGGATGGGGTCGCCCAGGGGGAGGGACAAGGGGTCTCTCCTATAACTCCAGGGGCGGTACATCCGGTTGGCTGGATGGGTGCGGGGAAGGGGGAGTCACGCTTTCTTTAGGCTGGTTGGCCACCCCGCACTGGCATGATGACGTCACTAAATGACGCGGAGTGAAAGAGCCCCCATTTTTAATGGAGTTCAGGGAACGTATGGGGGTAACCGGGGGGGAAGTACCCTCTCGGTAAACGGGCCCTCTGTGCATGCGCACTCCTACGGGAGGGCGTGGCTAATTGATAAGGATCTGACACCGGTTAGCGACCTTGCCATAGGCCCAAATAGGATACGCAGAAAGTAATTAATGTATGATTATGATCCAGATGTTAGATTCGGATAGGAAAATCTATGTATTAGAAATATGTTAAGGTTAGCCATCTGATATCTGTACATATGAATTGTAATCAAATGTCATGCTATGTTTCTGCGTAAATTGTGTAAATATTGTTTAATTCAATTTTATTTTGTTTTCATATTTTAATAAATACGGCCGGGGGTTGTACGACCCCCGCCTCCAAAGAAACTCCCCTCTCATGTCAATCATTAATAGATGTGGTTTATACACAGGGTGGGGGAGGGGGAAGTTCGGTAGTCCCAGGCCATATGTGTTTTCCATAGTAGAAAGCAACAAACTGACAACATTATGAATGTAATGTTGCTGGTGGGCAGGAGTTCAGAGAAAAGGTGCTTCATGTCCCCCTCACTATTACTTGGAGGTAGACAGGGTTGGAGTGGCCTAGAGGGCAATCTGGGTAGTGTGCGGGCAGGATTTTTTGGAAGTTTGTGGGCCTTTTATGGTCTGATGGGCTGGTTTTAATGGTGATTTCACCTGATATTGCAACAAACATGGCCTACAGGAAGCACAAATGCGTGCAGTGTCCCAAGAATACTTCTACAGTGTTAAAATGCAAAAGGACGGGTGGATGGGTGTGGAATGCGGTAAGTCGTGGGAGAATCATACAGTATGTAGTAACCTCAAATGAAAATGCTCCAAGGATATTGGGTAATTACCACCCTACATTGTCAACTGTGTAGACAAAATTCCACTCATATAATGAATTCAACAATCAATATCCTGAGCAAAAAGAGTTCATAATAAATTAATAAGTCCACACAGTTTTTCTTCATGGAAGACTTCTTAGATCTTTGTTTGATTCCAAGTTTTGCTCACAAGTAGTTACTTCAGACCATCAGCAAAACAATATTTAGCCAATAACTCCGACCAAAAGCAAAAGAAATCCTAGCCAACACGTGTTTCGTCTCCATGGAGGTATCCACTGACCGTTTCAAGGCAATTACTCTATGTGGTCTGGCAACGTCAAGAATAAACTTGTGTCCTCATGTTTAATAGTTAAAATCCCAAGATGTCATCCAAGCGAAATCCTTGAAAAGCTCCGGTCCGTAAGGAGAGTACTCCTCATGTCACAGTGGCTATTGCAAGGGATTGCCATAGCTCCAATCGTGCCTCTAAAATCCCTTGCAACCAATTCCTGACAGATATTGGGTATTCTGAATATTTTGATCATCTAGAAGCTTTGATTAGTACCCAGAGAAAAGCACTAAAGTTGGAGTGTCTAACATCACTTGAGGAATGGAGGCTTTCTACTGAAATACTTAAACCATCTGTATTTAAAAATCAGTTGATTTTGACCCCCTTTGAAATGCAACCGTATGTAATAAATGTACATAATGCTCAACATAGATTTGTACTGACACACTTTAGGATGGATATTTTCTATTGTTTAACCATGTTTCCCATCATAAATAATTGGTCATGTGATTTAGCACCTTGTCCTTGTGACAACACATCTAAGTCCACTATGCACACAGTGTTTTTTTTTTGTTGCAAATTTTATTCTGATTTGAGGAACTGATTAATTAAGCCATTGTTAAAGCCTCTAAATTTAATGTATTGTCGACCAGCTTTTTTATACTTTCAAATGCTTCCAAATTTGTATAGATGTGCTGTTTTGTCACGATTTTTATGGGCGGTTATCACTCAGAGGAAGTTGTTATAGTGCGAGCAGAATTCCTTATGTCTCATCCAAACTGCATCTGTTTTTTAACAGTTTTACTAGTTTTTAATCTGAATGTTGCATACGCTTTTTTTACTTGTATGCTTTAATGATTCACTATGTGATATTGAATAAAGCTTATTTACCCACTGCGATTCGGTATTAGGAAAGGACACCCTAAACACGCCTCTGCCTAATACTGAATTGCAAACCCAATTTGCGATCCGATAATAGGTTACCAAATCACAAATTGGGCCTTTGTATATTGAAAAATGACTTTTTCCGTTCGCAAATGGCCTGATTCTGTGATTCAGGCTGTTTGCGACTGAAAAAAAGCCTCTTACATCTGGCCCTCTAGTTTGCACTTAGTTTTTTCCTAAGAAGCATGACAATGCCATTAGTGAAGAAAGAGGCAAGTCAGCTGTCATGTGCACCTTATATGTGGCCTAGATTCTTATTATACATGAAGCAACATTATAGACTATTAAATCAAATACAAGCAAGATATTTTGCTAGGATCACATAATTTGGTCAAATTGGAAAGCCAAGACTGTTCCCAGGTGTTCTGGTTTCACAATGTGTAATTCAGCCACTAGATAGGTATCTCTTTCTTCCTACTGTTTTACATAAAAGAACAATGCAATTTCTAGGTGTATTAGGTCAAAGCGTAGATGGAATGCAGAAGTCATATAAAAGCTTGTCCCATTTTGGGCTTGAGGGACAAGAGGACCTCAAACTTAGCCAAAGCCAGTACCTGGCTCGAGCCTGGCTAGAGCTTTCAGTGGCTCAACCACCTCTACTGTCTTTGGGCCTGGGAGCTGAAAGAGGAATAAAAGGGACGCATGGTGCAAAGAGACAGATGCAGTTGAATGGCGACCAGCAGATGTTGAAAGGTCTGGCAGAGATGCAAAAGGAAGGGAAAGTCAGACTTGGAGAAAGTGGGAGAGAGAGCATGTGAGTACAAGAGAAAGAGTATAAGAGATGGAGAACAGAGAGAAGGGAAGAAAATGAAAGACAGAGAACGAGGACACAGATGGAGAAAAAGGGTAATGAAAGAATGAGTCGGTATAGACAGAGACTGGTTTCAAGGAGGGGACATAGAGATGATAAAGGGAAAGATGACAGAAAGGCAGGCCGGGGTCCTTATAGAGGAAGGGAACAGTAGCTCCCGCCAAGAAGAACAGTGAAGCAAACTCTTGCACCTGTGAAGTACGGTGTGCAGAGAGCCAGTAGGTTTGCTTGGGACTTGGGGCTCCCCCGTGGCCCCCAAGGAGCTCTTGAGTTTGTGGTAGCTCTGAGTTGTGCCTTAGCACCCAGAAGGAAAACAAAAGGATTAAGAACACACGCAGCGCGATGAGGCTGAAGCCACAGCACAGCAGAGAACCTGCTCATCTTAACTTCACTGATTTGGGGCCAGCAGCGCTCCATAATGCCCTGTGAGGGCAGTTCTTTGTCTATCCTGTTTGGTTACGTTTCCCCAAAGAGTGGCAGGGACACCACCAACTTTAGGACCAGGTGTTGTTGGGAGCTGTAGGAGGAGCAGCAGGCCCCAAGTTTAGTTGTTCCAAAAAGTAATCCTATGTCTCCTGGGTCCTCATGAGCATGACCCCAGGAGGGATTTTACTAACTTTAAAGCATTCTCAGAGCTGGGCCTTTGTGCTCCTCAGCTTGGGAATTCAGGAACATCTAGTGGTTGGTAGCATGTCTATGTTATGTGGCCTCAAGGTGAGAAAAAAGGTCTGACACATTATTTTGATTTGCAATGCTTTATCCAAAGTATTTTATCGACAATGATTACTGAGAAAGATTGCAATGCTTTTGTTAATGATTGCATTTAAATATTGTTATTGGTTCCTTTGGATTTTATTGTGACTTTAAACAAGTCATTTGTTTGCTAATGTGGTGAACCTCTTGACAAAGCCAATAAGCTTGCATCCTATATTAATATGATGACCCCCTGGCAAATCCAATTGGCCTTATTTAAAATAACATTCCCTTATATTTAGGTATGGAATCTGGTATAGGTGGGAGGTATTATGATTGTAGGGGTCAAGACCCACTAGTGGTCAAATGTGATTTGAGAATGTCACCAAAGGTATTTTTAGTTACCTGATGTATATATTTGTAATCTAAATAAAGTTATTTAGTAGGGTGTTTAATAAATGTACCTTTCCCTTTTCAAAGAAAGAGCACTGACTGGACATTTATTTATTGTGTGTGGTTGCGTGCCAGAGAATGGAGTTTACTAACCCACACCACCTCCCCTGAGTAGGTCTTGGACTGCTCTACTTCGCTACTCTGAAAGAGTCAAGTGCTATAATGGAGCTCTTAGTTCCCAGTAAGGGTACAATTGTGGACTTATTGCATGTGCAGAACTCCCATCCTGCACAAGTAATAACCCAGAGGCCTATTTAGGAGAATGTCAAACAGGGCAGCAGTTCACCTTGCTGCTTGACAGGGAAAGGAAAGGAATGCACTGTATTTAAGACAATGCGGCAGGAACGTTTTCCCTGTGTTGGCACCCTTTTGGCAACCTAGCGTCAATGCAGGCATCCTTCCACAATGGTGCAAGGGTGCCTGCGGTGCATGCAGGATTGTTTTTGTGCTGAAAGGGACACCTTCCTGTACAGAAACAATCCTAAGAGGCATAGTCCTCTTTCTATAGAAGTACGAAGAAGAAATAATATTTCTCCTCGTTATGCTTCACCCGAGAAGGTGTATCTTTTTGCTGCATTCCCAGGTCTACCAGTTCTAGTAAATCTGGGAATGCATAAAAAACCATGGGAGTTGTGTAGGAACGCCCATGCAACTCCCATGGCATGCCTTCCCAGAGCAATGTAAGGCAACGCAGCGATTTGCACTGCTTCTCCTTACTCCAGATATATGGAGCCACTTAGGGCCACTCAAAGTGGCCTTGGATGGTTTCATTAATCAAATGTAAGGTATGTGTCACAATTGCACCACGTTGTGCAGGAGTGGCATAAACCAGCTCATAAAAGGCCCTCGAATTTCTTACAACACCTTTTAGACTTCTGTCACTTTTCTATTGTGATGTCTGTTTCCACCCTTGGTTGACAAGCGCTTCATTTTTGTTCTTTCTGGTTGCTTTCTAAACTGTCTATTGACTCTCTCCCGATAAGGACGCTGGTCCAGCCAACCTTATGGGGTGAAACATAGATTTTCCTGCAATGTGGACTGTTTAATCATTGTATTACAGAAGCTTTGCATGTTCTGCTCTTTTTTCTCTATTCTTTCTACTAGTGCTTATCTTTTAATTTAATTTAAATTCTATTTTTGAATGAATGGCCTTGCTTTTAACCTATTGTCCAATTCCTTTGCCATAATGGTTTAACTTATCCAATCAAAAAATCTCTGCTATATTTATTGGGTTTCTGGTCAGGGCTGGACTGGCTACTGGGCGTTTTGTGCTGGGGTGGCAGGGTGGGGTCAACGTTCACTGCGCAGGGGCTCATTTTGTTGCTGGGGAGCTGCCCGCGTTTCTAAATAAACAATGCAAAACAAATAGCTTTAAATCGTACTTTTTTGAACATTTGTTTCGTATTGTTTATCAAGGAAAGCTCGGTAGCCAGTCCAGCCCTGTTTCTGGTTGGCAGAGGTATGCACCTTGTCCAAGCAGGAACCACAATCCTAGTCAGGGTAAGTGAAGTACACTCTAAGAGTTTACCTGTGCTCATTCTCTAGTAGTTTGGCACAGAGCAGTTTAGAAAAAGAGCCAATATTTATCAGAGTAAAACAAGATCAAAGGAACAAAAACCCAACATACCCACAGCAAGTTATGAATTTTGCAAGGCTAAATCAAAATACAGTGCTTATAAGTCAATAGCTCCAACTGGTGCTATCGGGATGCGCTTGACCAGGGCAAAACAAAATGTTCAGTCTGACTATGATGGAGAGTGGGCTGGATACAGGAGTCATGCAGACCTGCTGACAGTACTTTGCATGTGTCAATGCTTGGGTATGATGCGTTGAAATATGGAGGTGATGTGTCAGTGCTACAAGCAATGCGTCAGTTTCGTAGCTGGGCAAAGTGGTTAATGCATCAATGTCAAGAGCGCTGTGAATTGGTTCTAAGATGCTGGGCCAAAGGCGATGCATTGGTTAGAAGCCCCGCTGGGCCAGGAATTCATTGGATTTGGGACGCGGCGTTGCAGACATCAGTGATGCATTGTAGGAGACTCACTCAGCAATGGTGATTCAGAGACTGTCCATCTGCAAAGTTGAGACTGCGTTGTAAGTCAAGGTCGTTGCATCGTGCACTGGGCGAGCGGTATCCACGGCTTCGGTGCAGCCAGCGGCAGTGTATTAATTTTGCAGGGAATAAGCCAGCTCCAAATGATGCTTTAGAGTTGATGCATTGATTCCTTGGGTTGCAGCGCTATGCACTCACGTCCACGACCCAGGACTGGATTTGGCACCACTTGTCCGAGCAGGACTCACAGCAGAGGAGCCCAGGTGCTAGTAGCAAGATGCAGGTGAAATTTTCATATCCCTGAGACTTCAGAAACAGGAGGCAAGCACAAACAAGCCATTGGAGAACCTTTAGAAATGCAGGATATAAAGAGCAAAGTCCAGTCCTCTCACTCCCAGGCAAGAAGCAGCAGGAAGCAAGCCAACATAGCAAAGTGGCAGTCCCTCCTGTCAGCACAACAGTTCTTCTTCTTGGCAAAATGTCTTCAGTCCAGAAGTGTTCTGAGTATATGGTGTCAGAGGTCCAGTACTTATACGTGTTTTAGCCTTTGAAGTAGGGAGACTTCAAAGAAAAGTCTTGGTAGTGCACAGGACCCTGCACTTCCTGGCCCTTGCTCCGACACACTGCAGGGGAGTATGCAGTTCTTTGTGTGGGGACAGGCACAGCCCTATTCTGGTGCAAGTGTCAGCTCCTCCCGCTCAGGAAGACTCATCTGCCTGGTAAGGAGCCATCAAGATATGCAGGGCACACCTCAGTTCCCTTTGTGTTTGACTGTCTAGAGGGAATGCACAAAGCCCAGCTGTCACCCTGACCCAAACATGTATTCTAGGGACAAGCAGAAGCATAGAATGGTTAAAATAAGAAAAAGCCAATTTTCTAAAAGTGGCATTATCAGACCCGCAATTTAAAAAACAACTTCACTAAAAGATGTGTTTTTAAAATGTGAGTCCAGAGACACCATCTACAAATTTCTATCTGCTCCCAATTGGAAGTTACACTTGTAAAGTGTTACAAGGTAGCTCCAATGCTAACCTGTGTTTGTACCATTATCTTTCGAGCTCTCGCCTAATATGTTCATTACGTGACTGTTTTACTGGATTCTATCATGTGAAGCGCTCTGCCACCCTGGGGTCTAGCAGGCGCTGTATAAAACTTATATAAATAAATAACCTATGTGAGAGATAGGCCTTGCTCTAGTGAAAAATGAATTTGGCAGTTTTGCACTACCAGGACATGTAAAAATCAAAATCACATGTCCTACCTTTCAAATACACTGCATCCTGTCCATGGGGATACCTACAGCCTACCTTAGGAGTGATTTACATGTAATAAAACTGAAGGTTTGAGTCTGGCAAGTAGATTAATTTGTCAGGTCAATATGGCAGTTTAAAACTGGACGCACAGGCTCTGCAGTGGCAGGCCTGAAACATGTCTGAATGGCTACTTATGTGGGTGGCACAATCAGTGCTGCAGGCCCACTAGTAGCATTTGATTTACCGACCCTGGGCACATGTAGTGCACTGCACAAGGGACTTATTAGTAAATCAAATATGCCAATCACAGAGAAACCAAATGACATTTTAGACACAGAGCACATGCACTTTAGCATTGGTAAGCAGTGAAAAAGTGCCCAGCGTCATAAAACCAGCAAAAACGAGGTTCAGCACACAGTCAAAACAGACCAGCAGACAAAAACACGGGAAATCCCTCCAAAAGATACCTGATCACCCCCCCCCCCACCACCACCACCACTAATGAGACATTGCTTTGTTACATTTAACCTTTCCAGGTTTTTAGGGTTATGGCTAAAGAGGAGCTCTCCAGGGCCGTGTCCAATGGGTGGATAATGAAATGTCACCGAAAATAGGAGGCAGTGAACATACCAATGGATCCATCCGAGATTGACCCATTAACTATACACAGCAGAAAATACAGTGCACATAAATATGGCAACATTTAAAAAAAAATTATGTTCAACACAACGCAAGCAATCTTGGTCTTTCAATTTAAAAAGAAGTCGCTGTATTTTCAATACAACAATCGGTAAACCAGGCTTTTTCTTTTATGCTCAGCAATTTCTAGTTGCCTTTCTGGGTCAATTATTTTGTACAAACTGAAACAGAACTCTGGATCTGACAAATTTGGCATTTTGTCACACGTTTCACGCACACAAGATAAGTTTTAATGATCAGAATAAACTGTCACTTAAACTGTTTTCGATCAGTCCGCCTTTAAAAGGAGCTACCTCAGCCAAATTGTGGGTTTTATGACCACATGCCTATCCTTAACTGAAATAAATTGCAGCTTTTTCTAAGAAAGTGTAGCCTTTTCCTATCTTCCTTAGCTTCACGTTTTCTTCTTTTAAAAGGGTATTCAAAGCCTCTTCACAACTTTAAATGTGTGCTTCCTTTATTTGACAGATATTTGCCAAAAGTCCTCTGAGCTGTTACAGTCCGGTAAAAAACCCTTTTTTTTTCATTTAATTTGCATGTCTTGTGGCATAAAATACAGGGGCATATTATCAAGAAACGGCATTAAAATTATCGCCGCTTTAGCGGCAGAAAACTGCTGCTAAAGTGGCGATAATGGGCTTGATAATATGCCCTTGAGAATTCCCATAGAAGCCCATGTTCTGGTGTGAACCTGGGCTTCTATTGGAATTCTCCAGGGCATATTATCAAGCCCATTATCGCCGCTTTAGCGGCAGTTTTCTGCCGCTAATGCGGCGATAATTTTAACGCAGTGCTTGATAATCTGCCCCACAGTTTCTGGCAGGTGATCCTATTGCAGAATATGTCGCACTGCGATTCTGGAGAATTGACAAAGGTATAATATTTTATAAAAATGGCTTGATTGCAATGAGGATTGTGGTTAAATATTTGCAGCATTTTCTACATTTCAACTAAATACCCTTCCCTTTCTGGTCCTCATTGTACTCCTTCATCGCCACTCTTCTTCTGCCTCTGTTTTGTCTCAGGCCATCCGTGGCCTTGGACCACCATTTTTCCAAGTGAAACTTCACTTTACTTGCAGAATAGAGTCCTGCTCAGAATACTGGTTCTCTACTGATCATGCTGTCCTTTACGAAGAAGCACATTGGTGGAACCTCCTCGTCGGTCCAGATAGCAAAGTTCTGGATCTCACTTCCAGCAAAGATAAGAAACATTGAGACCCCCTGGAATTCTGATGGTAAGTAAGGATCTGCCTGGGACCTGTCTATTTTTCAATAAATGGTACCTCCATTACAAATCATTACTGAAACCATACCACCAGAAAAAGAAGAACCAGTCTGCCTACTCTAATCTCAAGAGCAGGCACAATATTACCACAACATGATGAGAGCATCCCTGTGGTAATCAAACATGACACCAAAACACCTCCCGCAAAGCCACTCTATAAAACGACCCTCTAACAAACAAGCATAACTTGGTATTTACAAACATGAGTGGCTCTTCACTCCTCTTTACTTCACTCCAGGCTGAAACACAGCTATATATATGTTGTATCATCACAAGAGCTCCACCGTGGTCTTCAATCACAATATCAAAATGTTGTTAATTAGGTCATACTACTAACAGTCTTTCCAACCACACAACCAACAGCGAAGTGTGCTACCCACCCTTTGAGAAGTGCTTTAGCCTTTGTGACAGGGGTATAAGGTGCTATACAATAAAGTACGATACGATGCAAGAAAATCTTCCTTCAATCTGTTTTTGCCTGACTTTGCTTCACCAACAAAGCCACAGCACATGCCACACATTTAATACCTTTTCTTTATATGCATTTATTTTTAGTTTTCTTGATTTTGTACTAGGCTTCTGCAAGGCGTAGTTATTAGGTGGGACATTTAATTAAAAAAATGGAGTGGTAACGGGTGTCAAGGGATGCTAAAGTTTGGCAAACACCCAAGAGTGGTGTTAGATCTCTTCGATTTGTGAAATTTTGTCTGGATTATGATGCATTTCAGGCATTTAGTCAGCAAGCATGTTCTATAGCTTGTCTAGAAGGAAATGTGTGATGCAGTTCATGAGGGATAATCTTTCTGGATCCCAATAAAAGACTATATAGGTGTGGGTGTACAGTGTAGATTGTTTTCTTGGGTAACATGAACTAACATGCATGATATAGTGATTTTTTATTTTAATACTTTAATCTTCTTAATTAATGGATGTCTAACATTTTCTATTTTTATTCTTGATTTTCTAAGTTTCCTTACTCCATCTTGTGCTTTCTAGAGGAGAACATTACAGCTGAAACATATCTCATTCAAAGTCATGTGATCATTTTCAAGGCATATTTCTCCTGTTCAGTAGAGCTGTACTAAACAATATATTTATGTGACCAACCATACACATGCACCTTAAACAGAGAGCATCAATGTTTGTAGATAAAGTTCAGATGTCAATGACTTGAAAAAAGTATTGATGACACTTTTGATTGTTTCGCTGGTGGACTGGTCAGCAGCATGCAACATCATGGAGAGCCATTTACAGCATCTAGCTGTCCTAGGACAAGTGTCCCTTAGGAGGATTATTCAGCAGATCCTGAGAAGAATGGTTTAGTTTGTTTCTTCAAGTTTGGGATTTCAAAGCTTAGTTTCTTTCTTTACAACATGTGTTATCCTTTGAAATCTAATGTTATCAAAGGATATTTTATAGTGTGTGGATGAATGTTTTAGCATCATCCTATCGTAAAGGCATTTATGGTTTCCTTAAGGAGACAACTTAGAAGTATTAGTACCTAGGTGATATGGCCAAAATGGGTGGTGCTTGACACCAGCCAGGTTGCTAAATGTGTACTTCTTTGGAAGGAGACAACTCATTATACCAATGTGAACGCTACTATTTCACCCAAGTGGGCTATATTTCAAGTTGAGAAATTGCAATAAAACTTTTCCCGGTAATGAAGAACTACAAATATTATCACCTCTTTCTACCTGTTTCTTCTCCTTCCCACACTAACAAGACTTATAAAGGGAGCAACCCAAATAGGGAGTTTTTGCACAGGACGTAGACACATTGAGAAGAATGAAATAAAGAAAACCTTTCTGAAATCACCCCAAGTGTAAGTTGAGTCTTGCAGAATAAACTGATAAATAGTCATCTAATGTATAATTGTGGCATGAGCACGTATATATCTTACACTGTGCCCCAAGACAAGATAAGACCTACTCTTTGGTCACTCATGCACATCATCAAAAAGCTCATGACAAATACAATGCCATTTCAATCAACCATGGCTCCCACTATGGTGCATATGGCGAGAGCTAAATCATCTACTACTTGCAGCTCCAAGTCACCCTTATCAAGAACATGAAAGCACTCTAGGATGCACCAATTTCAGTTTCACAGCTGAGCATATTGGCAGTAAATCTGTGGTTTATAACTAAATATTTTTCTTAGTTTTCAAAACCCAAGGCCCCAATCAAGCATTTCTAACATAAAGCAGTTTTATGTACCTGCCATTACACTCTTTCAAACAGTAGACAAGGAGTGGCACCTTCAAAAGACGATTTAACATGCACTCACCCTGCAACAGCATTCTTCACGAAACACAAGCTAAAAAGTGGAAACTTGCAAGTTTCTGTCAAGTGAGCAGTTAACAAAAGCACACACATTTTGCGAAAACACTGTTTCAAGCAGACATAAATTGGAGGACCAATTGCAAAATGGTTGAACGATGGTTCACACATATTTTATGCTTTGACAAATCCCTCGTTGCAGGATGGAAGATCAGCGAAAGCAGAGCCGCATGTCGAACACAGCATTCGTTCTAGGACCGTCATGGCTGGAGTGCCCATCTGACCCATAAAGGGACAGTGCACTGTTTATATAATAAAACCTTTGTGTTAGAGGTACAACTCTGATGCATTGATTTGTCTAGATGTTAGAAGCTGTCTCACAATGGGCAGTGCAAGGACTAGGATATCTTGTTTTGTGTTCCTAGCCTTGAATGAAGTATACAGATTATGTAGCAGGAAAGGCTTTCTAAAAAACAAGCAGCATGTGCAGCATCTTCTCAGAATAATATTGTGCAAGCTAAAGATATAAAAATAATATTGCTTATACGATGTCATCCTACAATGTATAAAATATAAAACTTAAATAGACAGCCAGAGTGGGACCAAGAAGTCTTTACTACATCCTCCTCCCCTTGGTCATGAAAAGAGTAAGACTCAGCTTCTGTATATAATTATACTAAAAAGCAAACCATATAATTAAAAATGGTCATATCCACAAACCAAGCAAATAGAACCCATCTAAAAAATGGCAATATAAATGTGAACAAAAAAAAATGTTCAAAACAATTTTTAGAAAAAAGGCCGAATCAAAATTCAAAGGAGACTCCCAGAATGTTATCCATGTTCTCAGTGTTAAAAGAATCCAAGATGGACTCCGCATTCACTAATGATATTGCCACAATGGCCTCGTTGATTAGTTCTAAAGAACAAATGTGATCACCCTCAAAGGCATGTCATCCTGCAGTACAACCGCATTTGAAGAGCCAGGTTCCAATTACTGAGGAGCCAAAGCCTCCACATCCAAGGAATAGAATGGCTTGTAGAAAGCATCCTAGAGCAATGGCAGTATCCTGGGACAACTCCAAAAATGGATCCTCAACAGGCACAACAGCAGATGTATGTCCATATATGGTACCAATTGCATTGCAAGGCAGATGTCAAGCACACACGTGAAAGGGCACCACAGATAGAGTAACAAAGGCTGAACGCAGGTAAATCACATCAGTCTGAAGGTCAGGAACAAGTCTTCTTTCATTTCCTGAAGCAAAGACACTCCAAAAACCTGTATCATGCATGCACGACACAGCTGGACATGTGGTAGATCCATCATAATTTGGCCTCGAAATGGAACATCCATTGTGGAGCAGCTAAAATAGAACCAAAATACCACAAATGAGAATTAACACAAGTGGTATGCCTCCAAAAACACTTGAAAACATAGAATGTATCACTCCAAAAATAGTCTGAAACGTGCTAACGTAGCCAGTCCCAACCGCTTTAAAATAAGTGTACCACACCGGTGCTGTTGGAAGCTTTAATTATGCGTTGCACAAGTTTACCAAAATGCAGAGGTAGGTTTATGCATTCTAACAATTGAATATCGGAGGACGACCTTGCTACTTGAAGTTCAAAGGTTTCATGGGCAGATGTAAGAGCCACATCCTTCTGAAAAAAATAAGGCTTTTAGTCTGCTCAGTTTGTCAAAGTTAACGTTGAAAATTGGAATGGAAGGCCATCAGCTAACTTCTGTAGCCATGTGCATTGGAGAGAATAGCACAGGATTCCAACATGTGACTATCTGAGAGACCAAAACCACATATGGGACACCTGCCCTCATCTCACTGCAACTTTGATCGTAACTTCCATTCAAAAGTAATCCAATGACTGAATGAATCGAAGAAGCTGGTTCCCCCTTCAAGTAACACACCAGATTGGCCATCAAAGCATTACACTCTCCATGCAGTGTCTTCTCTTTACAAATGAGTGAGTGACCGAGCAAAGATTCACATTTGCTTTCACTAAATAACACCTCCCGTTCCCCACTAACACATTTATAATCGAGGGGCAATGACTATAATTCATGTCCAAAACTCTCCCCTAAAGACTTATACCTGCCGGCTAGAAAATGTTTCAAGCAAAATATGAAATGAAAAGTTAAAATGTGTAATTATATCACTACATGTATTGACCATACTGCTGAGGGTGTTTTGGCTACTGTGAAAGGCAACTCTTCTAATTTCTTGATGTTTAACATTGTATAAGTAGCATCCTTTTTAGCCATGCCCTGTTGCCCACATGTTAAATTGAAAGGCAAAAACAATTCTGTTGTGTTTAAGTATCGCCATGGTGCGCGGTGAGATTTCAAGACTTGTAATGTTCAGCTCAACCGCATAATCGACCTAACCTGACTCTGCCAATGGTATAGTGAAGACATGTCATTTTATAGAATGTCAATTGCAGACGATACAATGTTATTCAAACTGTAAAAACAAGTTGACAATGTATTCATGCCATTATCAAAAACAGCAAGTGCTTTCTCTAAATCAGCTTGATCAATTTGCCTTAAACGTGCAGCAGTTCCCGTTTGTGATAGTTTCCAAACTTCATTAGAGGCAGCATAAATGAATCTTTTAGAACACGGAGACCTCGGACCTAACAAAAAATCTTGAAAATCCATGTTATGCAAAAGGAGAGAAAGATGCTCTTTTACTGCAGACAAAGTGGAATGTTGCTACCATTGATGGCATAACCTTCCTGCAGAATAGGTAGGAATCGCCCCTGAGCATTGAGATTAATTTAATGAAGGCCTGGTTTGCTAGCTTAAAAACCCTGTTTAGAGTTCAGAAAACAAGCATGACAACCATTTGTGTCCACTGGCCACAATACCCACCCATTGGGAAGTGAGAATATTGAATTGTATGTATAATTTTGTACCGTAGTATTGAGCTGTTCCCCAGTGTAATTTACGAAATGTTGCCAATTATCAAAACAGGCACTTGACAGCATGTTAGGCAAATTCATTTCTTTAATTTTGTCTAGACCCATGCAAGTAGTCTCCTGTACTCTCCTATTTAAGAACATCGCCTGTTTTGGAATCAAGCAGGCTCTAAATAAGGTGTCTGTGCCCTGCACTTGCCAAAAGTGTGTTCCCCAAACTAATTTTAAATCAATAGTGTTTTTCCAATATTCCTAGACTTTTAGGGCCAACTGGAAAGTGAATGAATCTGAATAAATCAATTTTGTTTGGGTTAGTATATTTTTCTTACTTTTGAGGGTGTAAGTTTTAAAAAAAAGGAAACAGGATCTAAAGGATTATGCCCTAAAAAATAAGTAAATGTGTCCATGTATGTTTTGGAGCTACCCACTGGAGGAGTAGGGCAATGTTCCCATTGTGTAAAATTGAAAACTCTACGTGGAACACTAGCTCTGTGTAAATAATGATATGCATAGTAATGATAGCAAAACACCTCTCTATAATTAGCAGAGCTAAGGTACAAATCCGCACTTTCAAATACAGTATAATATTCAAGCTCTTAAAGCATTGAGGTAACTGTTTTTACATCCCAATCATCAGAAATAAATCCTGGGGTAATCACGTCACCCATCACAACCTTAAAAACATAAGGAATCTGCAGTGTCTCTGTAGGACCAAAAATATGTTATGGGACCTTATCCCAAACAGTTCCATCAGGCACTGGAAAAGCAAAAATGTTGACAAGGCACAGAACTCTTCCCACTTTATGTCAAGACTAATGAGGTTTCAATACTTCGACTACCAGTTCTGCAGTAGAACACTCTGGAAGATAGTGTCCATTCAATAGCAAGAAGAAAACAGTCACAAATCAAACTCAAAGAAGCAGTAAAAGTAATGAGATGGGAATTCAAATGTAATGACATGGAGGAATCAGATAAGTGCATTTCAGGCAAAGAAGACAATCATGTACATTATGGAGTGAAGTGTCAGAAGAAAAGTCATCAACAGAGTAACCAGAAATAGTCTGTTGAAAAACAGAGGCCGTAGTTGACAGAAGAGAACAGGTAGACACCTCCAAAGATGGTTCCTCATAAACAACTCTGTTGTTAGGATTAGCAGAAGCAACCTGCATACCCACATCCGATGTATGGTTTGTATTTGTGGCAGTAACAGGAATGAACAATAGTTCATTCTCTGCCCTCCCCAACCAGGGGGAAACACCATTGGTGTTGCTTAAAACTAGTATAGGAAGTTCCTGTAGGGTAGTGAGAGGGCTCAGGGATCTACCCAGGAGTCCCCGTGGCCTACTGTGTAGTACTGGCCACATGATGTAATTGAATTGATCAATGGAGACAAGTCACTAGTGTATACCACCAGCAAACTCAGGCAAAATTACAGTTCTTGTACCTTGAGTGCCGAGGACTGGCACCTTTGCACAGGATAATGGGCCAAACTCCTTCTTTACTGCAATCTTCTCTTGAACTAGATCTCCAACTTTTTGAATCCAGCTGAAGGGTGCTGGGTAATCCTTCACTCCCTCAGTGGCAGAAGGTTTGAAAAGTTCATTGGATCGCTCTTCCTGGAAGTCCTGTAGTTCACCATACAAGTGATGGATTTAACTACGACCTGAACCGAATACTCTAGCTGTTTTTTGGAATGCTTTAAAGTCACCGTTTTTCCTCTCCACTGTTGAATTTCCCTCAGGAGGATAGGGTGAGGAATAATGCACAACAACTCCCAGGGTCCCCATTGTATCCCTGTAAGCCTTAAAATCAAAAGCAGGGACCTGTTCCGAGTGGACTACAGCTACTGCATATGTCTGATGAAGACTTGCAAATCTTTATTAACAGTGCGAGTGTCAGCCAATCTCTGCGGCCACACCCATAGAAATTTGGAGCAAGAATCTACAGCAAGTACAATGAATTTAAATGCACCATCCAAATTTAAGGGACCATAATAATCTAGATACACGCATTGGAGAGGGTTTGTATGAAATTAAGAGGGTTGTCTGTGGTGAGCATGCAATGGTGCAGCTTTAAAATTGCTGGCAGATGTCACAACTCAGGACATACTGTTTTGTGTGTTTGTACAGGCCATGCCACCAATAGCCTTTCTGTAATAAGGAAACTGTTGCCACCACACCAACATGGGCAGATGCTACACCCTTATGGGCAGCAATGATTAATTCTAGCCTGCGGTCTTGGTTGAGAATCACACGATCATCGACCACAGGGATGGTAGCAAACTGAATATTTTGGGCACTTAAGTGATAGAGAATATTTTGCTGGATATTTTTTAGGTAAAGGGGTGCTAATGTGCGAAGCATTGATAGCAGCCATGATATCTTCATCACCCTCGTGTGAGAACAAGTAATCACAGCTACTGTTGTAGTTTTAAGTGCTGAGTTAGCAGTTTAATCTGGCAATGAATTTCCTAAAACATGTATTCCAACATGCTGATGACTCAAGGTCTGTATCGCATGAGCCCATGGCAAACTGTGTTAAAGTTGTGCTACCTTTCCCCCAAAGCAGCTTGTGCTTTATAGTACTCACTTTTGAGTCTCTGAATCCATGTAGACGCCCTTTCATTAAAAGGCTGGGCACAGTAATAGGAAACACACACTATGAGTGTGTGGAATTAAGAATCAATATTTTCTAGTGTAAGAATCAAGGCTTTCCATTCTGCCAGTTGTGCAGTGCAATCCTGTAGGAGCTGCGTGAATGTTTTCTGAGGAAGGAATTTTCCATCCAACATGACACCATGTATCGTGGCACGTATTGGTACTTGGTGTCTATAACAGGCCGGGCTGAACCATCAGTATATATGATTTATTTATACTGATGAAGAGGCAAAATGTTACTGGGCATAGGGTATTCATGTTCATATTGTAGAAATTCTTGAGTTTGTAAAGTAGAGTTGAAAACATAGTCTACATCATTAGCCGTCAGGGAAGTGGCCAATTGTATTCATCTAGGATGTAAGCTTACACATTAGAAATGCTGGCCTCTGTAACAGCCTCTAAGGCTGGGACGAGAGTAACAACAATTATGGGGTCGATTCCAATTCTGGCCGTAAGACGTACCGACCGACACGGACCGGAAACGGAGACTGACTGACACGGACCGGCGCCGTACGACCCGCGCAGTACGATGCAACGCGTGTGAATTACAACCCACTCGCATGGAACACAAGCCGCACGACCGAATCGTATGCAAATCAGTGATTCGCCCGTAAAATGACTGGCAATTGTACCGACCGACAAGCATCAGGAATTGACTCGACCGAAATGTACCCGCGATGCACGAGCCTCACAGTACGATGCAATATGTGTGAATTGAGACCGACTCGCACAGAGCACGATCAGGAAAACCGAGCCGCACAGCAAATAGTGACTACCAAACAACAGACCCCTCTGCGTCCGACGCGTACGCCAGCGTCGAAAAACAGCAGAATGTCAGTGTGACAGACTCGGGTTAGCCAGCGCGAGCCACTGGCAGCGTCCGACATGGTCAAACGAACGTCTCTATCATGCACAACAAAAGCAAAGGAAATGTCACAAAAAAAGCACAAAAAAACAAATTACAAAGCCAATAAACAAAAAAAAAAGGAACAAAGACACACCCACAACTCCACCTATATAGAGGCAGGAAATCTCTTCCATGAGATCCTTTGTGCAAATTACAGGCATAGGACAGCAGACACCACCACCACACTGCAGAGACACATTACAACTCACACAACAACTACACCATTTGCACCACTTAAAAACTAAATCACATATTCACTGACAAACTCACACCCACCACACTCACATATACCCCCCACACATCAATCCCCACAACCACCCAGCACCATGCCCCCCAGAAGAATCCAAAGTTCCCAGATAGTGAGTTGGAAGTCATGATTGACGAAATACTCAGGGTAGAGCGACAGTTGTTTGGCACATTGGTCCAACAGACCCCCATGTCACAGAAAACCAAGATGTGGGAGAGGATTGTCGACAAGGTCAACGCACAAGCACCTTGTTTGCGCACAAAGGACGATATACAGAACAGGTATTATGATGTGCGCAGGAGGGTCAAGAAGGTCATCGACCGGGAACACACCCTGAGCAGGCAGACTGGCGGTGGCCCTCCTGCCAAACCAACGCACTTCAGGTCCTGGTAGGAGAAGGTGCAGGCCATCCTACCACCGGAGAGCATACATGGATTAACAGGAATAGCAGAGCCTGGTGAGTACACAACTAATTTACTCAAAATTATCTGGCAACACACATATAGCACTGGCAAGTGCACTGTGAAACCAATTACCACCAGCAAAGCCATAGCAACGGAAAGGCAAGTATCCTGTGATGTGTATATCAGTTACACAAACACAATACCTGCCATCCCACAGTAATATGGAACTACGTCCTAACTTGTACAAACCTAAAGACTAATACTGCAAGGCATGACCATAAATAACCAACAAACACTGTCATCCATTTTGCCACCACTGTCACACCACCTCACAGGAAAGCTGAGTCAAAATGAAGGAAGGTTGGGCTGCTGGGAATATGCATGTAGCAGAAAGCATGATGGGAGTTGCATTCACAGCCACCAGTCCCCCACCCACATGTCCCTGCAAGCTCACACTGAACCATGCTCACCTCACAGGGAGTGCAAAAGTACTGCCAAGATGGCTGACACTAGGCCCTGCTGTGGGGAGCATAAGGCACAGCTGGGCCTTGGGCTCTAACTGAAAACAGGACACCAATGCCAGACAGCCTGAAAGGTGACTACTACTCCCTGCAATGGTAGCATGCTGCATGTTGGGATGTCTAGACTGGGGGAGGAGGACTGCCAGCTCTGACTACAACTACCAACATGCACTTGCACACACACACACACCCCTTTAACACAAACCACACCCAACCCACCAACATGCATCCCCTCTGAATCCAAATAAATATCCCACAAAGATTTGCCACACTGGGTTCTGCTATGTGAAGGACATGGGCTTGTCGGGACATGAGTGCAAACAAACACCAGGACACCACTGCCTGCCAACCTGTCAGCACAGGCACACCATCACATAGGGAAAAAGATTCACAGGAAGGAAGCTCAGGTATTGTGGGAAGGTGGGTGGAGCCAAAAGCATGATGGGAGTTGCAGTCACAGCCACCAGTCCCCCACCCACATGACCCTGTAAGCTCACACTGAACAATGCTCACCTCACAGGGAGTGCAAAAGTACTGCCAAGATGGCTGACACTAGGCCCAGCTGTGTGGAGCAGAAGGCCCAGCTGGGCCTTAGGCTCTAACTGACAACAGGACACCAATGCCTGACAGCCTGAAAAGTGACTACTACTCCCTGCAATGGAAGCATGCTGCATGGTGGGATGTCTGGACTGGGGGAGGACGACTACCAACTCTGACTACATCTACCAGCAGCCCCTGTCACACACCTCCCACCTACATCAAAATACACACCTGGGATCATGCTCCACAAGAGAGTCAGTGAAAACTCCCTACCAAGAACCCTGACAATGTGCTCCGTCGTGGGGAGCACAAGGCCCTGCTTTGAAATTGTGCACAAACAAACAACTGGATACCACTGTCAGTCATCTTGCCATTGCTGTCTCAATCACTCACATGGAAGCAGAGTCACAGGAAGGAAGCTCAGGCATTGTGGGAAGGTGGGTGGAGCCAAAAGCATGATGGGAGTTGCAGTCACAGCCACCAGTCCCCCACCCACATGTCCCTGCAAGCTCACACTGAACCATGCTCACCCCACAGGGAGTGCAAAAGTACTGCCATGATGGCTGACACTAGGCCCTGCTGTGGGGAACACAAGGCCCAGCTGGGCCTTGGGCTCTAACTGACAACAGGACACCAATGCCTGACAGCTTGAATGTAAATTGTGACTCCCTGCAATGGAAGCATGAGACATGGGGGATTATCTGGCCTCTGTGGTTGAAGGAGGTCCTGCAATGACTCAAAATGCCATCAATGCAGCCTCAAAGCACACCTTCTCAGCCACAACAAAGTGCACCCTTGGGACCAATCACTCCAAAATTAAAAACCTTGGCAAGGTGGCTGACACATGGTCATGATGTATGAATTGGCTGCAAGTCACACCCATGCACTGGCCAACTCAAACATATCTACACTCACAGCATTTGGAACTGTAGGTATCCTCCCAATCTCTGGAGATGCAGTGTCCCTGGGGTGTCCCCTGACCTGGCTGTGAAGGTGTGTCTCGTAGATGACAATTGGGGAGATGTACATAGTACATAGCAACAAGCACACACAATGTCACCTATGCATCATTGACAGTGGACACCTGACAGTGACTAGAATGGACACTCACATATAGCTGACACTGTAGCATGGTGTCATTCACAAATTGTGAAGTTGTGAGCTGCATTTCAATCCCACATGGGTCTGCGTTGTACGCATCATTCACACAACACATCATTCACTGTCATGGACACCCCACACACAATGACTAACCTGGACTGCACCTGAGGAGGCATGCAACTCACAGCAGCTGAACTGGAACACACACCTCTGCCCATCACTGTCATGAGCATGGTAAAGCAAGAGAGCTTCTGTGCCCAATCCCTCTCACTATGGAGGAATTTGACAAGATAGAAGGTGTTAGCACCTACAAAACTCAACAACAAGTTCATTAGCTATACCAACACCATGACGCACAGAGGAAAGAAAAGAATCACACAACACATTCCCCAAGCTTGCTACATACCCCAAGTGCAATTGTACGTATGTCACTGGTAAAGCACAAATGTGGACAGGGATAAAACAGCAGTGTCAGGCATGTGATGGAACCTAAGTGGCAATGGCCATCTACAGACAATTGTTCAATACATGAGCTGGTCATGCACACAGCTTGACGTGCACATCGAAATGCTCCAGGTTGCCATTGCAAAGTGCTTCAACAATATCAACCCCTGTCTGTCACAACTTAGGACAATGCAATGTACAGACTCTCATAATGATGTTCAGTGGCAAATGTCATGTGTGTGAAACATTGAGGTCGGTAGAAACATAACATACATTGTGTGTATCCTCCAACCACAGGGGATGCTGAGGACACAGCAGGACCTGAAGAAGAGTCCCAGACTCTGGCGGACCCTGAGCTCCCCGGCGTGGATCACTCTCCGTCCTCTTCGGACGATGACCTTGACCGACCTGGCACCTCCGGCGTGAGTCATCGTCCAGCCCCATCAGCAGTAACACCAGCACCCCAACAACCACTCCTGCCACATCTGACACCAGACAGAGTACCCATGCCAACACGGACAGGCCCAGGCCACTGAACAACAACGGAACAGGTAGACAGGGCACCCCGTAAGCAAGGGACAACACCACCAGCGCAAACACTCAAGGGGGCCCAGTGTCTCCTGTGCCAGCCATGGCAGGTCCTGCCTGTGTGGGTCGGGGCGGTGGGAGGGTGGGCAGGCACATGACATGGCCTGCAGAGGGGGCTGGACTGCATGATGAGCCACACCTGGAACGCATCATAGATGTGTACCAGGATAGCACCGGAGGGTTTGGACAGGTTGTGGGGATCCTCAAGGGACTCAAAAAACAGCAGGCTGCCCATCATGCCCGCTTAGACTCCCACATGTCCCGGGTGGAGTCCAAGTGGGACAAATTGGATGAACTAACAGCGGTGCATAGGGACATACTGACATGCCTCCTCCAGATCAGCACCAACATGACCACACCTCCCTGTGCGCCCACAACATCTGTTTCCACAACATCCGCAACAGCCACAGGGAAGGGGGAGGACTCTGGCGGAGAGTCCTTG
Source organism: Triturus cristatus (assembly GCF_964204655.1). Taxonomy (NCBI): domain Eukaryota; kingdom Metazoa; phylum Chordata; class Amphibia; order Caudata; family Salamandridae; genus Triturus; species Triturus cristatus. The sequence goes on along the minus strand of NC_140586.1, from coordinate 277,535,018 downwards.
GCACCGCAGCAGCCTGCACATGAGGGTTCCCGGAGAAAGAAGAGGGGTCGTCCGAAGAAGGGCAATTGACATGCTGTTGGCCATGCATATCCCCCAGGCACCCAACACCTGGTCCTGATATCGTCCTTTGTGTGCAAACCAGTTAACCTTGTCGACCTACATCAAAATCACCCACTTGACATGGAGGGTTAAAGTTGTGACAATGCACCAAATGACTGTGGATTCTACTCTGGACATTTTATCTCCCAAGACTACTGCCTCACCTGTGAACTTTGGATTACCATCACATTGTACAGCACTTCCAATTCCGTTCACTATCCTTACACATGTTTGGAAATAAAATCACAATCACACAATACTTGCTTCTGTCGTGATTCCAATTTGTTTGTGCCATGGCGATGATGAGCTGCTAAGGAACACTGTCTATGCAAACTACTACAGCAATGCGAACACCGTTATGTGAGTCATGTGAATGTGACACATATGAGGGAGACACACCACTAGGACAACACAACACATACTCACCAGGGCCCTCTAACTCATCGTCAACACTGATGTCAACAGGAAATACAGTGGAATGCACACAAACAACACCCATTCTGGGTCAGTGGCAAGCAGCCCACAGGTACAGGATGCAAATTACTATTGGATGTGTGGACACAAATGGAGCACATCCCAAAGTGAAGGGCAGGTTTATTAAATATTCACAATGTGAGAATTCCACAAATGATGCACGTTAACCTCACGTGACAGTGAGCAAGTAATTAAACATGTGGTGAACGATGAAAGTCCAGGGGTGTGTGGCACATCATTGGTTAGGACAATGAGTACTTGCACTCTGGAACAAGGATCTGGGTCTTGGGGTTCAGACCAAACCATACAGCATCCAAAATACCCTGTGAAGGACAGACAGAAAACACAATCAAAAACACAGATATACAGCAGACAACAATATGCATGGCCACAACAAAACACTAACTACCCAGACACAACCTAACAATCAAGTAAACACTGTTTGGGAGTACAGGCTACCAGAAAGGACACATCACAGCAAGCATCCTGACAAGCAGCATACTGCCACACTCAATCAGCACCAGTGCACCATCAACATAGGTCAGGCTAAAACAATACTTTGTCAACACATTCCTGTATCCTGACATTCATGTGAAGACGTTCTGGATGAGCTGGCTCCGAACATCACCATCACCCTCATCATCACTGGCATCATGCCCCAGGCCAGGATCCTCCACGGCTGGCAGAGGTTGGTCATCGTCATCCTGGATGAGAGGCAACCGCTTCCACACTGCCAGGTTGTGTAGCATGCAGCACACTATGATGATCCTGCACACTTTCGCAGGTGCATATGGGAGGGCCCCTCCAGTCTTGTCCAGGCAGCGGAATCTGCTTTTCAGGAGGCCAAATGTCCGCTCGATCACCCTCCTGGTCCGGCCATGTGCCTCATTGTAGCGCATCTCCGCCGGTGTCACAGGGTTCCTGAGAGGTGTCAGCAACCACGGCATGTTGGGGTATCCGGAGTCACCTACAGAGAGACAATTGCACATTAGTTGAGTGTGAAAATAGGGTGCTAATCAACTTTAGCAAACACACACAATGCGAAACAGTCAGTATACACCGACAAGCCAGGAACACTGGTACTGCATCTGTGCCATCATCATTGGGATGTGACTACTCCTCATTATGTAGGCGTCGTGTGCTGAGCCCGGGAACGGTGCACACATATGGGAAATGGTCATGTCTGCCAAACAAACCACCAGAGCATTGATGGAGTGGAAATGCTTCCTGTTCCGGTACGTCTGCTCATGTGCCTGTGGTGGTACCAAAGCCCCATGTGTCCCATCAATGGAGCCATTGACATGTGGCATCCTGCCCAGGGCAAAGAAGTCCCCCTTGAAGTTAGCGAGTTGTTGTGCTTTGGGGAAGTGGATGTACTGGTTGAGGAAATAAAACATCACCTCCAACACATCCCGAAGCACACGGCTGAACATAGGCTGTGACATCCCACAAGCAGTAGCAACAGTGTGCTGGAAAGTACCGGTGGCAAAAAAGTGTAGGGCTGCCATCACCATCACCTTAGGGGTCAGCGCTGTAGGGTATGTCTGGCCAGGTCGCAGATGTGGGGCCAACTGCTCCGCCAATTCTTCAATCAGTGGCCTGGTGAAGCGGTACCGTCGCATGCAGTCACGTTCAACCATGGTTTCAAGGTCAGGGAACGGTCTGTGGCGAGCTGGTCTCCTGCAGTACATAGATGAGCAAAGACAGTTTGTCATTCCCCCATCTATGTGACAGTGTACATGACAAATAGCACATGAAACCACATTACAGGACACAAGCACATTATGTGTGTGCTGTTGGGTATGTGCACACATGTCAGATACATGCCCATCATCGGACATCTCAGCTCTACATGTCCACACAACAAGGTCCATGTTGTGCTGTGAGCAATCAATGGGCTCTGTCACAGTACATCAGTACGAGTGTCAAATACCACAGTGACTAGTGAGTACAGATGTCTACTCCACATGACAGATTTTTAACAGACACACACAGGGACCTTGTGTCGCAACAGGGACACACCATGATGTAGCGTCCCATATGCACAACACAATGCACACATGACACACACATGAAGTGCCTCATGATTTCTTGCCAGCTCACACATGGATGTCTGTGACACACAGATGCAGCATCAACCCACATTGACAATATACATGGATGTTGTGACAGTTTGACATTAAGCACATTAAATCTGAGTCATCTCTGCATGGAAATTCACACATACTGTGGATGAACATCACATGTGTGGCACTGTGACACCCTGTGAGACACATACCATTCCACTGAAGAGTCAGGGTGTATGTCACATGACATACACAATGTACACCGGGAACTGTGTAAATGCCTCATGCACTGAAATGTACTGTTGACAACCAGAGTGGTTATGTGTCCAGGCCACGATTGTATCTGTCCCCATGACACCTTGCCCTGCCTGGGAGTGAGTGCCACTAAGTGAAACATACAAAATCACATGTTCACACACAGGTAATGCAGCCTGACATGCACTTTTAGATACTGTGTCACAGACTGTATTGTTGTTGGTGTGCCCATGGGTCAATGGCAAGTTATGGTGTGTGGTACGCCTTGCACATTGACTTCAATGGGGACTGACGCGGGTGACCGTTTCGAAAGACGCGTCAGACACCTAGGGCACGCACGCCTTGCACGCACACCTTGCACATTGATTTCAATGGGGACTGACGCGGGTGACCGATTCGCAAGATGCGTCGGACACCTAGGGAAGGAGTCGCACGCACGCCTTTCACGCACACCTTGCACATCGACTTCTATGGGGATTGACGCGGGTGACCGATTAGAAAGACGCGTCAGACACCTAGGGCACGCACGCCTTGCACGCACACCTTGCACATTGATTTCAATGGGGACTGACGCGGGTGACCGATTCGAAAGATGCGTCGGACACCTAGGGAAGGAGCCGCACGCACGCCTTACACGCACACCTTGCACATCGACTTCTATGGAGACTGACGCGGGTGACCGATTCGAAAGACGTGTCAGACACCTAGGAAAGGAGCTGCACGCACGCCTTTCACATTGACTTCTATGGGGACTGACGCGGGTGACCGATACGAAAGACGCGTCGGACACCTAGGGAAGGAGCCGCACGCACACCTTGCACATTGACTTCTATGGGGACTGACGCGGGTGACCGATTCGAAAGATGCGTCGGACACCTAGGGAAAGAGCCGCACGCACGCCTTGCACATTGACTTCTATGGGGACTGATGCGGGTGACCGATTCGGAAGACGCGTCGGACACCTAGGGAAGGAGCTGCAGGCACGCCTTGCACGCACACCTTGTATATTGACTTCTAATGGGACTGACGCAGATTCGAGCCTGGTACGAATCAGTTACTTGAAAATCTGTTGGCTGCCTGCAACAATGTATCAGACTCGTCAGTGCAATGCTTTTGAATATCTAAAACAATGTGGAAGACGGTTACGAGGCATGCAATGCAATGGATTTGCCAGATTCATAGGATGCAAACGTGTCGGACCTATTGCTCTTGACACATGGGACTAAATCTGCCTCTGCAGCACAGATATAAGGCTGTCTGTTCCCCTGGGAGCTCACTTGCCTGCACTACATGCTCCAGAGTGATATCTCTGCTACCACTGCTGCTGTCTCTGCATCCTCTAGCTCGAAGAATGGCACGTACTGTGGAGAGGGCCCCAGCCTTCACAGAGGAGGAGAACAAGGCCCTGCTGGACAGCCTCCTTCCACAGTACAGCAAGCTGTATGGGAAACCAGGGGAGCAGGTGAGTGTGCACTCCACATCCCCTTTTCATTGTGTATGTTGTCTGACTGGCACCAATGACATTGTTTTCACCAGTGCCTAGCATGCTCACTGAGTAGTTGTTACCTCCAAGGTGTGTAGGTACCTGTACTGGACAGGTACTGTGCATGAAAAGAGCAATTTCACACGGTTGTAATACTCAGGCAATGTTTCCATTTTGAAAATACAGGACAACTGTCAATCACCATATTTGCACTACCTGTGTCCATCATATGCCCTTGCAAGAAAGACATGTATATCCAACTGTGTGATGCACAAACTTGTGGCATGTGTGGTAATGGACTTCTGTGGGGGTCTACAGACGCCACATCTGCAACTGCCAGAAGAGGTGGCAGGACCTTCGTGGCTGGACCCGGAGGATTGCCAGAGTCCAGCTGAAGCTGTCGCCTCCTCGCAGAAGGGGCGGACGACGGACACTGACCCCCCACATGCTCCGGATTCTGGAGGTGGTCTTCCCAGACCTGGATGGGCAGTTAAAGGTCAGACAGTAGCAAGGAGGGGGTAAGTGCATGCATTCATTGTGTACTATGTCTCACATGCTCTTTGTGCTCCTTCATCCTGGTTACACGTCTACAGATCTCCTGTCTGCTTGTACAGGAGTCATGTGCCCAAATTAGGTCATGGCCCATCCTCATCTGATACACAGGTGTGCCCCTTTCAATCTGTGACTTGTGTAACTTGGGTTGTGTGTCCCGGCTGTTGTCCAAACTTAAGGTTGTGAACAGCATCTGCTACCGGTGCATTGTTTTGTCTTCATGAGTGAGGTTAATGATTCCCATGTGGTTGCACATTGCCAGCAATCAGACATGAACTCTGTGTGGGCAATTGATATATGTTCCAATTGATGTTTTGGCACACCATATGTGCCAGAGGTATTTGCCACACAGCCATGCAGCAGGTACGACATTTAAGGGGCATCAGAAGAATGTACATCATGTGTTTCACACATGCATGAACACATGCCTGGTGTCCAGGGTAATCCCATGTTGCACATGTTCCTGGTCAGGTATGCCTACTCCGGACATGAAGTACACTCTGTTCTTCTACTCCTGTGTGTCAGCCTACATTTTGTGCATTGTGAAATGTGCAATATGGTGTCTTCCTTGGTATCATTGTGGAGTGGCCTACCCTCTTAGACTCCTGTGGTGTTGGTCATTTTGGTCTGTGCAGCTGGCTAATGGATCATCACAATGGGTTAATGCATAGGTGTGTAATCACTTGATGGTGCATAATGCTGGATTATACATCACAGTGCAGGCAGCCTCAATTCGTTCTCATCATGCTGTGATGTCATCATGCTTACATATTGGTGCTTGCAGTCACTCAACTGTTGCATTTGTATTACGTGTGATCATCAGATGCCTGAAGATGTGGGTAGCAGTGGGGGTACCTGTGCACTTGACAACTGCAGGGCTTACATTCTCAAAAATGTTAATGATTGTGACACAGTGCAGACTGTTAAATTTTAGATGCACTGCCCCTGAGACTGAAGCCAGTGATGTCTGCTTAGCCATACTGGGCCGTAGCATGGTATCCCACTTGCTGATGTGTATCCCGCAGTAATGTCAGTTGTACAGCATGCACTCTATTGTAGCATTGACCATCAAGACATGGGCACCTCATGGTGTCTTGTGACTGAAGCATATCCATTTCACTGACAATGATTTTGGCCATCCCAAATCCTGACACATGTACTGAGTCAGTGGCAGGAGATGGGATGTGTGTGTACTGGCAGATTTCAATCACGATTTATTTAGTTCTGAGACATGTCTATGTGGTGCATGTGCCCACATATGAGAAGTGGCATACTACATGCACCAGACAGATGGGACCTAGGAGGGGCAGGATATGAGGGGCATGGTTGACTGGCAGACTGACAGGTGTCATTTTCAAGAAATGTCTGCCCTTTTTGAAATATCTGCCACTTGATGCAAAGGCGTCCTCTATGATGTGCTGTACTGACTGCGATGTGTCAGGTGAAACAGGTGACTAATGTGGATCTGTTTATCCCAATTGATTGCAGATACATCTATGGCTACTGGAGGAGACAGCTCCACGGACCAAGAGGAGCCGCAGAGCCAGACTGGGTCCACTTCAGAGGAGTTGGAGGGACCCAGTGGCACAGAGGGTGAGGGGAGCCACACGGAGGAGACCTCAGCTATGACCACCTCGGCTGAGGAACACAGCCTCTCCAGTAAGGACTCCCTTGTGGAGGCGGGTGTCAGCAGACCACAGACAACACCTAGCGAGTCTGTCCCTGCCACCACTGACATTTCCACCCTCCCATCTGCTCCCATCCCAGATGTCCGTGGAGGCCCCCATGTGAGGGAACATGTCTCCTTTGGTCCAGGCACCACACCCCCTGCCCCTGTCTCCCCTGCTGCCCTGAGTGTGGAGTCTGTGGACTTACTGAAGCAGCTCCATGTGGGGCAGACAGCGATGCTGAGTGTCCTCCATTCCCACACCACTCTGTTGACTCACCTGGTGTCCTTCATGGATGGCATCTCATCCAACATGTCTGCCCTACATCGGACAATTCAGTCCACACAGGCAGCAACAGTGTCCTTCCTCCCACAGTCCCTCACCCCTCCTACCTCTGCCACATCCACAGTCCCCACTACCCTACCTGTCCAACGCACACACACACTGGCACCGGCACGCACCACAACAGACCCAAGCAGCACACAGCCACGCAAGTCAAAATCAAATGCTACAGGCACGCACACTCCGGGGACTGATGGCACACACACAGGTGATAGGTCACAGATGCACAAACAGGCATCCACAAGCACTCCGCAGACCTCAGATGCCCCTCCCTCCAAAAGCACTTCCCCTGCCTCACCTGCAATGCCCCCTTCCAAGCAGCTCTTCCTCCGCGACTTTGGCCTCTTCCCCACTGATCCATCTGCTCAGACGCACAAGGGGAAGAGGAAGTCACCATGCACAGGGGGGAGTTCCCCTGCCACACAGACACCCTCCACCAGGCGTACGGACACTGAGGCTCCCATCCGCAAGTCACCCCGGAGCAGGAAGAGCAAGACCTCCCCAATCCCGCTGCTCAAATTCACAGTCTCCGTCCTGCAGCCCTAAGGCCACCACTCCACAGGTCCCCCGCCACACCCTGCCCCTGGTTCCTCCACACACCAATACCACATCCCCAAAATGCTTAGACCCTCCCCCTACCACATGCACTTCAACCCCCACCTCACACGCTCAGCCTGTTACTGCCACTGAGGTGGGTACCGTGCCCCCTCTCTGTCCTGCCCACCTCACCTGAGCCCCATGACACTCCTTTGGAGTTTGGCACTGCAGTGGAGACCCCGTCCCAAACATCTGACCTGCCCACTGCGGGGATGCCAGTAGCAACCCCGTCTGACTTGAGCCCTGCAGTGGTGACAGCACCCACCCCATTGGAATTGGACCCTGCCGTGGTGACGGCACCCACTGCGTCAGACACCTCCACTGCAGTTGACAGTGACACTACTGCACCCACCAGCCCTCCCCTGCCTCATTCTGCTGTCCCCTGATCCTGTCCCTGTGGTGCCTGGCCTGCCACTGTGTATGCCCCTCCAAGGGAAGATGTACCCTGCCCATAGTAGTGCATGCAAGCAATGGGTGACAACTTGTCACATCTCACCCTGGACGGACTCCTGATATGGACTGGTCATTGGTCTTTTGACATTGTGACTAAACGGTTTCAAAGAGTTATGTCCCCAATAAAGTCAATTGTTGTTATCCAGTGTTGTTGCATCAAATGTACATGATGTTGATGATGAGTGTCATGGACTTGCTGTTATACAGGTGTTTCAAAGGTATTACAGAATTATTTGTTGATTTGATGTACTCCATGTGGTCCATGGAATATGTGTACTTTTCCGATATGTATCCATGACATCCTTAGCTGCAATTTCAGGGTGTGATGATGGCAAAATGTTGAGACCAGGATTTTTTGGGGGGCTTTGCTACTTCACATCTTTTGCATACACTGTTGCACATAGGTTGTGCTTACATTTGGACACATAGTGAGATTCCCTGAATCGGACCATCTCCACTGGATAGGCATGTTTGTGCATTCATGTTACACAAGTCATCTGTGTCATCAGGCCAACTTGCTCTACATGTGTATTCCGTATGTGCATATGACTGGAGGAAGACTCCCGTGCACAAGCTTCTGTGACTAGAGCTTTTCTTGTGTTGTAATTGTTGGATCACTGGGCAAGTGTTGTGCTGGCATGACAGAAGCCTGCACAGACAAAGTTTGGCACAGCTGACCTTCCCCAGGAGTGGAGTCCCCTCATGGCATTGTGTCATTCCGTGACATTGCCTGGGCACATGGTGTGTGTTGTGTGAGCATGTCTGTGTGTGTTCACTTCCCTTTTTTGGATGCAGACTGTATTCCAGACAGATGTACCTGTTTTGTGGACTTGCTGACTTGGCCTGTGTTCATCTAACTTCTTTGCCCTGCCTTTTCTGGGATGTAGGTGCATGAGAAACTACTGGCCATTAGGGTGTCATCCCTGGCTGTTTCAGTTGTAAAGTCCAGGGATGTTGTCCAACGCACGTGGGACACATTCTGGATTACCATTGGCACTTATGTGTTACCAACATCATGTTGTTTTCCCTATGTGGTATCTGTCAGTGAGAGGCTCACTTGTATGTGTGTGTGACTACTCCCTATCATCAGTGTCATTTCTGCTATTTTGGAAGGTGTCAACATTTGTTTGTTGTGTCTCTCCTTTGGTTCAACATTGGTGTAGGTGTGTGGCAGGGTTCCAAATGAATTGTGTAGTTTTCACGTTATGCCGATGTGCCACATGCTGTGCAGTGTGGCAGACCTTCACAGGTGTTGTTGTCAGCCCATGTGTGAGGATTTGTGGGTACCTTCGATTCCCCCACCACCCCTGGGATTGTCATGTGTGCATGAGCAAGATAACCAGTCCCTGTGTGCCTAGCTGATGCACATTGTTGCAGATCAAGGTGTGTGGTGTTGAGGGTGGCTAAATGGGAGTTGTTTCATGTCTAGGCCCCTACCTACTTTTTGCCCATTGTTTGCAGGCCATGGCCAGTGATTTGTGTTTATGGAGGTATGATGTGAGTTTGTTGTCCCGGACACATGACCCAGGACGCACGTCTGACTGTGCTATGCAGTATGGGGAAAACCTAGCCTCATCATAACAGTGGGATTGGCGTACAGGCTAATGTCACCACAAATTAGGGTACTACAGTGTAGTGCTGTGTTGGGTCTGTCTCTTGCTGTGTTGGTTGCTGTTCCACCCACCTTGTGTCACATGAATCCTTTGTGATCCCACTCCCCTGACAATGCCTGCTTGCCCACAAAGGTGTGCCCAGTTAAAGAGTTACTTTTGTATGGAACTGTGTACACATGTGTATCATTGTAGTTCAACACACCATCATGTGTTGTGTACTAGCCTGGGGACACTGAGACACACACACATATGATATGCAGTGTGTGGCTGCCTGTCTGTGTTTGTGCATCTGCACCTCAGCATTGGTATGGCTTTAGTCTTCTATTGGGGGATGTTGTTTGTCCCTGATGTCCATGCATCTTGTAGCTCATCATCCTGCACATTGGTCATGTTCGGTATGTCCCATTGCTGCCGTGGTATGTGACTTTGTCACCTAACATCGACAGTCTCCACAGGATTCTGCAGTTTGTGTGTCTGTTCATAGAGATATGTGTGTATGCATCATGATGCTCACTTTTCACATAGTCTAATTGTGCGCTGTTGGCATTGTCAGGGGTCATGGCCAATGCTTATCTGCACATGGCAGAGGGAGTTCTTGTGCTACACAACATTCTTTGCCTCTCGTACCTATGTTTGTATGTGACACAACCACCACATTGCCATTACAGTGGTTGTGGTGTTGGGTCCAGTAGTCACAAATGCTGGTCTGGTGATGCTGCTAGTGTTATGTCCACACTCACCTTTTGGCCACTGTAGTGATGGGGGTTTTAGACCCCTTTACCACAATGATCCGACAATGCAGGGTTTTTGGGCCCCACACTCACCTTTTGCTCACTGTAGTGATGTGGGGTTTAGACCCCATTACCACAATGATCCTAGAAATCGTGTTTTTGGAACCCCACAACAAGCATTTGGGCAGACATGTGAAGTGAGTCACATTGTATGTTCACTGTCAGGATCTGTGTTGTGGCCATTTTGCACACACAAACATATAATCTTGCCAAGATGTTAGGTGGATGGTTTGCTTGGTCAACCTATGAGTAGGGAGGGTCACAGTGCAGGACATACATCCCCCTATGATTGGGGAGGGTGGTGGTGCAGGACATACATCCACCTATGAGTGGGGAGGGTGGTGGTGCAGGGCATACAACCCCCTACGAGTGGGGAGGGTGGTGGTGCAGGGCATACAGCCCCCTATGAGTGGGGAGTGTAATGGTGCAGGACATACATCCCCTATGAGTGGGGAGGGTGGTGGTGCAGGGCATATATCCCCCTATGAGTTGGGGGTAGTGGTGCAGGGCATACAGCCCCCTATGAGTGGGGAGGGTAGTGGCGCAGGACATACATCCCCCTATGAGTGGGGAGGGTGGTGGTGCAGGACATACATCCCCCTATGAGTGGGGAGGGTGGTGGCGCAGGACATACATCCCCCTATGAGTGGGGAGGGTGGTGGTGCAGGGCATACAACCCCCTATGAGTGGGGAGGGTGGTGGTGCAGGACATACAGCCCCCTATGAGTGGGGAGGGTAGTGGTGCAGGGCATACATCCCCCTATGAGTTGGTGGTAGTTGTGCATGGCATATAGCCCCCTATGAGTGGGGAGGGTGGTGGTGGTGCAGGACATACATCCCCCTATGAGATGGGGGTAGTGATGCAGAGCATACAGCCCCCTATGAGTTGGGGGTAGTGGTGATGGGCACCCCCCTAGGTGTGGGGACTTCTGGTAGTGAGGAACATGCTACCCCTGTGGTATTGCTGTTGCTGGTGGAAGGAATGTCACCCCCCTATGTGTGTGGGGCATTTCGCGTGTGTGTGACGTTGGTTTGTGGGGGTGTCGGACTTACCATCTGCGATGTGCGTGTCTGTTCCTGATCCGGTCATAGATATACAGTACTGGGATGACCAGTGCGATGGGATTCATCGTTGGTTTGTCTCATACTTGCTGCTCGTTGCTCCGTCTTGTATACGTTGAGAGATTTTCCGTCTCGTAGCCGTAGATCGTGTTGGGGTGCGAATCGGACTTGATAAGCAGCTCTACCGGATACTATGATGTGCTTTTAGTGGCGACCCGTCCGGCACGTAGGATTTGCGCATCGTACTTGTCCGGCCAGAAACTGCTGTGGGAACTGCTTTCGGGCGACTCAAATCGGCGTTCGGAGGTACGGCTCGCACACGAATGCTGCTGGAATCGCAGCTAACGTGTCAGACGGAATTGTGGCAGTTTTGCGCATCGTACTTCCTCGCCCGGACGGACCGGCTCCCGGTACGAGTCAGTCGTGAGGTAAGGCTACGTACAGCTCTCGGAGGGCTGTCCGACCCAGATCGGAATCGACCCTTATGTGTTTCCCTTCAGCTAATGGTCTTTCCTTCATGACAGCCATCTGCATGCAGTCAGTAATTTTTCAGTGGATGCAAAACGTATTTCAGCATTAGAATATAAATCTGATTTATTAGCAATCTGCACTGTGTCAATTGAATGTGACATATGTGAAGTGTAGGATGCTGGCTCTCTATATAGTGCACTAAAACAAAGTACACTATGCAGAGAGTCCATTGAGATTAGGGGTGGGCGGAATTCGCGTAATCGCGTTACGCAAATCTCCGCAAAACGGTAAAAAATCTCCGCGAACACGCAGAAATTCCGCGAACACGCGGAATTGCTTGTTCGCGATACTTTTTTCCTGTTCGCGATCGCTGTTTGCGTGCTCGGGGTGAAATATCTCGCGAACACGCATATTGAGAACGCGAACAAGCAAAAAATTTCGCGAAGTCGCGGAACGCAGATTTTTGGGCAATTTTGCATTCTCCGCGGAACGCGAAATTACCCAAATTCCGCAAATTCCGCAAACAGAACGGAATTTACCGCCCAGGCCTAATTGAGATCCAGATGGGTAAACAGAGGCAAAAGTAGAAAGTACTAACTATTGTGGTAGTGTGAGTGAGCAGTTAGGCTTATCAGTGGGTAGTGCTAAGCATTTGTTGCACTCACAGAGGCAATAAATGAGACACACATTCAAGAATAATTCCAAGACCAATTTATAACAATAATACTGATTTTAATGTTATTTTCTTAGACCAAGAACTTCGCTCCACAGTAAGCACTTTTTAAGATAGAAATTTTTCAAGTTTGCAAAATGAATTACTTTTGTGCACAATTACCAGACCAGGCCCAATGTTCTACTAGCAGATTCTCTGAAGCGTCCTGGATTTGGACAGAAGCAGGGTGTAGAGGCTGTTGGTAGCTGGTGAGCTATGAAGAAGGGGGGCACTTGAAAACACACAGCTTGTAGGACTTAAAGGTAAGTCTGAGGGGTCCCAATCAAGGGAGCAGGTTGCAAGGGCCTCAGGACCAAGGGAGCACAGCTGGATCCCCGTTACCAAGACCGGTCAGGCTGGGTGCAGAGCAGATGTCTGCCGGGCACTGTGCATCAATGTATCCTCGTGGTCAGGGGCAGGCAACTTGGAGAGGTGATCCTGGGACAGATGGGACACTCACAAAGTGGGCCATTGGAGTCTTGATGTCGCTCGTTGGGTGCTTACTTCATGGGCAGTTGGAGTACAGAATGGACTCATGGTCTTGCTGTATGCTGCAGGGGGTTCAGTACCCCAAGTATTGGTGCTGCACGGCTCTGGTAGATTCTGGCTTCTGCAAACTTGGTAAGTGAAACAGATCTGATCCTCGGAGCTGTTGTACCACTTTTGGTTCAGGTGCTGCATCGGAGTCGACAAATTGGACTTTGCGGGTTCAGTGCCTGTGGACTACAGGGGAGTAGTACATCTACTCCAAGGGTGTTCTTTGTGAATTTGTAAAAGGCTGAAGGAGCTCTGCAGTTCTTGGAGGCCTCACAGTTGCAGGATGAGACAGCACACCCTGATTGCTGGCAAGCAGGCAGGGTTTGGAGCCATTTTCTGCAGCAGGGCTTCAGTCTTTGGGCCAGCAGCTCTTCTTTGTCTTTTTTCTTCTCTGTGTCTATCGACTTTAAGTTCAGGGTCCAGGGATGCCACCTAAATACTAAATTTGGGGGTGATAAAGAGGGTGACAGGTAGCAGCTGATGAGTGACCTACCTTTAGGGTGTCTACACCCTCTAAGTGACCACTGAGTGATAGAGGAAATGAAAAGTGACCTCCACATCACCTGCCCCACCTTTGGGGTGGTGCTGGCTGAATGGGACACCCACCTCCTAAATTAACTAATTTTCACGCCTGTCTTCCCACCAAGGGGTCGATTCCGATCCTGGTGTTTTTTTTTGCCCGTACGACTCGCATCCGTATTTTGTTACGTACGCATTGTACGAGTCCCGTACAAACGGCAAAGTACGATTCGTACGTGAAAAATACATACGAATCGCCTCGGGAAAAGTCTACGAGACGTCCCCGGACAGTTTTACATACAAATCGTAAAACTGAAGTCCGAGCGCGCAAGTACGATCCGTACCGCCCGTCCGAAAACACAAGCGCATGGAAAAGGCTGCGTACGGAGCAAACTTTGTACGAGCCCTACCCCGAGTACACTTGTGCCCGGGGTACGAGTCGTACGGCCCCCGCGTACCTCCACACCGTACCCACCACCCCCTGTATGTACGGTGCGTAACCCCACCCCCCGTATGTACGGCGCATACCCCCCACCCGATTATGTTCGCACCATACCCCAGGCGTACCCCAATCCTCGCGTATGTACGGACTGTACATACACGACGATTGGGGTACGCCTGGGGTACGGTGCGAGCATATGCGGGTGGGGGGTACGTCTGGGGTACGGTGCGGACATACGCGGGTGGGGGGTACGTGCCGTACATACGCGGGTGGAGGGTACGTGCCGTACATACGGGGGGTGGGGGATACGTGCCGTACATACGGGGGTGGGGGGTACGCACCGTACATATGCAATGTTGGGGTATGCACCGTACATGATGACACGTACGATGTGGGTGATGGCATGTACGTCATGTAGCGGGCCCCCTTTTCCTCGTGCATCGCAGCGTACTTAGCTTTTCCGGCGCTTTTTGGCTCCCGTAAAAATATAGCCGTGCGAAGTGCTGTAGGTACGAATCGTACTTGCTGGTCCGTAAAACGCTGCCTGACTCCGTGCGGACGTCGCGTATGCGCTGTCCAGGATCGGAATTATATGTATTGTTTAGCGGTACGGTGTTTTTTACGATTCATACGGAAATGGTATTTCTGTACGAATCGTACTTGCTGGTTTGTACAGTGGAATTCCCGGGTACGAGTCGTACGTAGAAAACGCTCCATACGACCATTTGTACCCGGGTTTTACAGGATCGGAATTGGCACCCAAATGTGGAGCAGGAAAGGGGGGTTGTCATCCTCCACTTTCTGGAGCTGCCTGGGTCACATTTCAAAGGCAGCATCGCCTTTGAAGCTTCCCGCCCTTGAAAGCCATCCTGCCCAGGAGGAGGTGTGAAGCACCGCCACCCAGAACAGGCTTTGTTCCTGGCCTCTGAGAGTGCAAGCTCTCACCCCATGAGTCAAAAAACAAAGGGATCCACCCTTATGAGAAAGTACAGAAGTGTTTCTCCAGACTACGTGTGTCTCCTACAATCGTGGAAATCAACACACAGTTTTGTTTAAATACCCCTCACCCACCAAAAGGGCCCTTGGTGGCATGCTTCATCAGAGAGGTCTTCCCGCCCCACTGCAGGACGGGGCGTGCTACAACCTACGACTACGCGGGAGCAGTGATTTCGAAAAAACAATACTATGTGTGGTGTAGGAGTGTGAGTGGAAGGGTCAAAAGTGAGTGTAAAGAGTGAAAAGTTAAAAAATACCTGGCTTGGTGGAAAATATAAATTTTAATGTACCTTTAAGCTGGTATTGTTAAAAGTGGGGAATGAAATGGAGATACTATGCTTCAATTAGCAATTTCTCCTGTGTCGACATGTTTCAAAGCCCTCCCCTGGCTTCTCATCAGGACCTAAAAAGATCCCTTTTACACTCAAAATTACAAAAATAATATAGATTCAAAAGGTGTATTTACATATAATAATATCTAAGTTTTAAGGGATTATTCATAGGAGACACACAAGTTTCAATAAAACCTTGGTATTCGAATTGTGAGAGAATCTCTCTCATAGGAGCTTTTGCTTTATGTTTAATTGGGTATTGTTGTTTCACTTTGCGGTATGAGGCTTGTTGAAGAGCCCATTCTGCACCATGTGCTTATTTAATCTCTTATGGGACAAGCACGGAAAAGGAAAGTAAAATTAACTCATCTCCTTGTGGGGCTGTTCTTACAAACTCTGGTGGCCAATCGACCTCTGTTAAGGGAATGTCATAACAAAGAGGCTCATTCTGATGTAAGTGGGCCCACCAACTGACAGGCTGTCGGTGGCGGGACCACCGACATCTACATGAGTGGTCCGACTGCCGGATTCTGATCCGGAGGGCGGAGGCATTGGGTGGGGGACCATCCGTGGCTTTTCTTGACAGGCTCAAGAAGCCCGCCAGTGGGTTAGAATATATGACGTTACAATGCAAACAATTACAATGCATGCCTTCACAACGTGTTTTACATTGCAACTACCATTACAACGCATGATTTTACACTCATTTTTAGAAACTACCATTACAACGCATACCATTATAACGCATACCATTACAACGCATAGTACTTTACAGGGCAACAGTGGGGTAAGTGTTGGCTAGTGTAGGGGTAAAAATTACTATCCTCACTCCAGTGAGTGCAACAGTAGGGAAAGTGTTGAATAGTGTAGGAGTAATAATGACTATTCCCACACCAGTGAGTGCAACAGTAGGGTAAGTGTTGGATAGTGTAGGGGTAAAAATACTATCCCCATGTACCACAAAACCCATACCCACCCTAAAACAAAAAATGTCCCATTACTTACCTAATAATGCGTTGTAATGGCATGCGTTGTAATGGCATGCGATGTAAAGGCAGTTGCGTTGTATCAGCTGTGTTGTAAAGGTAGTGTGTTGTAATGACTGCATTGTAATGGTTGTTTCCCGTGCGTTAGAGGGTCAGTAATCCCTACAATAAGGGCGATGCATGCTCAGGGACCGCCGTAGGGTTTATAATGTCCCTCTACGTGAGTAACTTTGGGGGGCCCTAGTAGGGCCCCCTTCGCCCCTGGCCATCAGCAATAGGGCCTGGGAGACACACCCTCTCTGCGCCATTTTCAGACATCGCATGGTGCCTGCCACACGGTACAGGGAAGTTATCAAAGTGTTTATTTTCTATTGAGGTGTGTGCTGCAGCCCGCAGCACACGACGCAATAAAAAATATACACATTGCGACTGCCGTGAATGCAGTCACATTGTAATCAGGGAAGCGTGATCACCGACTTATTGTCGGGTGGTCCTGCTTCCGCTACAGTGACGGTCAGACGAGAGTCCGACTGGCACTGCAATGATGCCCTAAGTGTTAAATTTTCCCAGAATATTACCCCAGTGGTCTGCATTATGTCACCCTAAATCTTTATGTTTAGTTTATAAAATCTGTTTGGAGGGCTGCCGGATTGATCTGGGATTTCGACTTCAATGAAATTGTTAGTTGCTTTGCATCCAGAACCTCCTGAAGATTCTAGCAAACTATTGTGACCTCTGCTGTGCTATCCAGCAGAGTCACTGTCCATGTCTTGTTCTGAAGAAGAGTTTGCAATATGTGTGGCATATTTAGTCAAAATTCCTGCAACCTTCTTTTTTTAAAGTGGTTTTTTTTTGTGGAAGTTTCTCTTCCTTTTTCATGCTGATGTCAGATGAGCATTGTGAATCCTTTTTAGGTTTCACATACTCTTCTT
This sequence comes from Triturus cristatus, assembly GCF_964204655.1. Lineage (NCBI taxonomy): Eukaryota > Metazoa > Chordata > Amphibia > Caudata > Salamandridae > Triturus > Triturus cristatus. Next base: position 277,517,637 of record NC_140586.1, on the reverse strand, counting down.
GTCTGCGCTCTGATTTCCCCCCTCTCTTTCTCTGATGAGTCCTGAAAGGAATGAGAAGGACGTGTGTCAGTGTACTGATACCTATCAGGCTATTTCATTGTATCACAGTTACGTAAATTGTATCATCAGAGGTCTCCAGTTGCAGAGATACACCCCGTGAATTTGTTTTTTCTTTATTTTTATGTTTGTCTAGGCATTTTTTAGAATACTTTGGTGCTTGTTTGGATTGGACTTTGTCGGAACTACCCCTAAGCTTTACCTTATTTGATCTGGCCACAAATTATCTTGACCTACAGATGTAAAGATGTCTGCAATCAGTTTCGGCAATTCCCGCTCCTGGTTTACTACAGCAATTTGTGTTAGGCCCTGGTGTATGGCCAGTGCTGCTGCTTCCCCTAAAATATTACTTAATATGACTGAGTATACTGTACTAAAAATGCCAATTAAATTTCATCCCCAAATCCAGGGCAGGGGCAGCCCCCTATTTATTTCAGGTAAAACAGTAAATGATGGTGTACCATGAGTTATGGTATAAATTCCAGCAAACACTGTACCTCAAGTGGCACACTCATCAATGGGGGGAAAATTCTATGTTTATCTTGGGTCCCGTTTGAGGAAATACTGCTTCAAGTTGGTTTGTTTTTTGGGCAATCTAGAATGGAATTTCCTCCGGTCTGGTGGGAATCTTGCCATAATAGCATTAATAGTTACAGGACAGTTAACTGTGGCTGGACAGCTTAAACAGCCTGTACTGAGGCAGTTCATATTGTGCACATGACAAATTGTGTTAAAAGTCTGTATAGTTGAACAAGACCAGTTTAGAGAGTTTGTAGTTCACCCACATTAAATGGTGCTAAATGTGAGTAGGTTGTGTAGCCAGCTAATGCTGGCCATGTATACCTGTCACTGCTGAGTGGACCCAGTCTGATGTTGTGTAATACATGTGGTAGGGCACCTCGGAACCAATTTGTGTGTTCCTGAAATGTTAATGGTATTTCTAAGTCATTATAAGCTCTGTATTTGGCCTTGTAATGCAGCTTCAGTGCATGTGTGAAATGTTCTTGTAGTAGCATCTATTGATGGAAAAGTGACCCATGAGTAAAATACTTCAGTACTATAAGCTTTGTGAGCCTCAACCATAAAGGTATCATCTCCGCCCCAATTTTGCAGCCCATGTAATGTTAAATGTGCCGTATGTTATGTTAGAAATTTGTAAAACGCCTGTTTACTCCAGTGCGGAGTGTCCCCGCACTAGGATTTCTCCTGCCATAGTCATTAAATGACCATGGATTGCCTGCAGAACCAGGTCTTCACATTTCTATGAAACAACCCTCCTGAAGGCTGCATTCTAAGGTCCAGGGGAGGCGGTTCCAAATCTTTGCTGCAAGCAGACTGAAGTATCTGCCACCCAAACGAGCTCTGTGAACTCATCAATTTAGCTGTTCCTGAAGATCTAAGACTGTGATTTGGCAGATAGAGTTTGATCAGGGGAAACAGAAATCAAGGACCTTTAAGGTGTACGATTCTATGACAGAAGCATAGAGCTTTGAAGGCCACTCTAGCGGAATAGGAAGCCATTGGAGCTTACCAAGGGCAGGGTCCAGAGAGGAAAGCTTATGAATATTTAGGAGCATACAGACTGCTATAACAGCAGGTCTGCAATTAGCAGGAATATTAATTACATTCATCATTGTAGTGAATGGTATTCAGAGAGGGAATAACTATAGTGGGGTATCCTTTTAAAGGTTCAAGCTTGAAAAGCCTACAGGCAAAAATATATGCTTCCTATAATGGTGAGGAGGATTTGCTCCTAACACCGGGATGTATCCGTTTAAAGGTGAATAGTGTACCTTGGGCACACACAAGAACTACACAGGAGACCCGTTAAATAGGTACCTGACCTAAGAACATTGGCGGCGCCATGTTATATGGTTCACACTAGAAAAGGTAGGCCTGTATATTGTGACAAAACTTCAGAATGCGGGACTGAGTCCATCTACACCATTAGAAACTGTTGGCTCAACTCCCAGCTAGCTCACAGTGCCTCACCCAAACCCATAACCTTTCTGGAGTGGCAGGTGTTTTTGCCAACCTCTAACATGACCCTCTGAAGGGAATCATGGAAACAGATCTTACACCTTAAGTTGTTTACTTTTGCATGCCCATGGTAAAGCCAAGGAAAGATATGAAGAAAGGATCTAGTGCATTTATTAAAACAATCATAATCTTGTATAGAAAGAATGAGCTGCAATTATTAGGCATATAAAACAAAGCACTGCATGATGAACACAGTAAAAAGAAAAGAATAGTCCAAACAAGGCAGTCTGATTGATATATATATATATAATATATATAATGATGTGATATATATATATATATATATATATATATATATATATATATATATATATATATATATATCAGCTCAGCTTGCATCCTTTCAAACGGCGTTATGAAATGCTAGATAACGTGATTTTGATTAGGTACCCTTATAATTATGTTTGATGAGGTGGCAATGACAGCCAATATATGGCCAAATCGGATGAAATATCTGCCACGCTTGAGATGGAGATCTATATGCTCACTTTGTTAATATTGGGACCTATGACACTTACGTTGCAATGCACTGTCTCAAATTTAAATATCAACTGAGTAATAATTTTTATAGCCTTGTTCGTGCATAGATGACGGGTTCTCTAAAATCCATTGCAGAATCTGTGCATAGCAACGTTGCGTAGGAGCCGTAGCCAATATATGGCGTAATTTTGTTATATGGCCAAGTGCGTGCGAACATGTATATGATTTTTTCAGAACATATTCAACTATTTAATGGTGTAAATTGATGTGTATTCACGACTTGAAAGAGTTATCATTGCATATTTAGCAATGGCGGACGTTTATTTTGTTCATGTGTAAGTCCGCTTTTTATGATTGTTGTTTTATGATGACAGCCTTTGCGTGCACTTAAAATGGCGTCCTCCCGGTGTGCGATCAAACACCGAGGAAGGCAATTCGCCGAAACGCGTCTGTTTGATTTATCGGAATAAATAATCTTCTAAACATCTCCCGTGAGTGCCTATTTCCTTTGCGACTGGAGGGAGTTTGAGCCTGCATATATATATATATATATATATATATATATATATATATATATCCGATAACAAAAGATAACGCACTCTCAGAGGTCAACTCTTTATTTCTTCAACAATCGCTACGCGTTTCGACACCAAATGTGTCTTGCTCACACGATGTTTGAAACTTTCCTGAACGTGCATAAATGCAGACATGTAAAAATAGAAGAAGTACTTCATCGTTTCCTCACACAAGATACCTATATGGCAGCCATATTGGAACAGGTACCGGCCTCGTATTGTCACACAATGTATCGCTATTAGATAGGCGTTTCGTAAATAATATACGAGTAGATATTGCTGTTGAGTGCCAGAGCCATATTACTTGAATAAAACTAATAAAGTACAGTTTATGCACTGAGTCTGGCACCGGGTGTGTGATACATGTAGTAAACCCGAATTCAAGTTACCAAAACTTTATGAGTTACAGACACAGATTTGTCGCCGTGCCCCACATTAGTATATATGAACAAAACCTTTAAATTTGAAACGGTTTTAAAAAAGGCTACTGATAAGATCAAGGAGATCAGTAGATCTAAGGCTCTTGGGTATACAGAAATGGACAACAATGATGAAGTTCAAACGAGAGTAATAACGACATTCAACCACAAATCGAAACAGATTCAGAAGATCCTGGCTGACAATTGGAAAATCTTAAAATCAGATTCCATCATAGGTGGCAGTATCAGTGACAGACCCTTAGCTACATACAGAAAAGGGAAAAATTTGAAAGACATGCTGATGAAAGGGGACATTACAGAAACCCCAAATAGAATCCTATTTAATCTTAAAGGCTTCTACCCATGTGGGCATTGCAGAGCATGTAAATCTAGCCACATGGTCAAAGATTTTGAAATTGGGAGGTCAGGACAAAATAAGATCATAACACAGTTTTTGACTTGTAACACCAGTTTTGTAATTTATGTACTTGAATGTCCATGCAAACTCAGGTATGTAGGGAGCACAACCTGCATGGTTAAGAAACAAATTCAGGAACATCTGAGAGCCATTACAAATTTAGACCATAATTATCCCATTGCACGACACTTTCATGAAAAACATAATTCCAACAACTCCCTCCTCAAATACTTTGCCATAGAACAGGTCAATGTAGGAAAAAGAGGAGGTAATAGGGAATTATCCCTTGGAAAGAGGGAATCCAAATGGATAATGGAATTGGAAACTAGATTTCCAGGGGGACACAACCTTGACGAGGAATTGGCAACTCATCTTTATGATGACTAAAACCGTGTCCTTTATCAGTCATTTTTCCTTCACGTTGTTTTTATGTTAACCTACACTGTTTAATATTACTGTAATATGGATTACTATTTTGAGCTGTCTTTGATTTTAACTGTTTTTCTTCTTTTTCTTATTGTCTAGGAGGAAAGGAAGGGACCCTTCACTTTTCAAGACACGGCACGGGCTCCCTACCTTTTTCTTCACCAGGATTGCCATTGCACGTCCAATAAGATAAGAACTTCACTCCTTGATTATATATATAATTTTCACAATAACTTTTTCCGTTTAAATTTGTCTTCCATAATTATTTTTTAGTATTGTGGAATAGAGACTCACTACACTTAGAATCCTTTGTAGTACAACCATGTTGTGGTGTCACGTGAGAAGTATAATTTGGAATCTATTTTACCAGCTGGTATCTAGAAGTAGTTTCCTTCACTAATACTTGGCAATGGTGATGTATGGGCACTAGTCCAGATATATACAATCCTATTTTTCAGCCTTTTATTCAGCAATGACGGCCCTAGGATCAGTCAATTACGAGTTAATGATGTGAACAGAACTTTGAACGAATGTATCATGTATTTCAATAGGTATGCGGTTGATATTGTATATATATTAATGTGTACATCCTTACAAATGGCACTAGTCCGTTTCAAATTTAAAGGTTTTGTTCATATATACTAATGTGGGGCACAGCGACAAACCTGTGTCTGTAACTCATAAAGTTTTGGTAACTTGAATTCGGGTTTACTACATGTATCACACACCCGGTGCCAGACTCAGTGCATAAACTGTACTTTATTAGTTTTATTCAAGTAATATGTCTCTGGCACTCAACAGCAATATCTACTCGTATATTATTTACGAAATGCCTATCTAATAGCGATACATTGTGTGACAATATGAGGCCGGTACCTGTTCCAATATGGCTGCCATATAGGTATCTTGTGTGAGGTACTTCTTCTATTTTTACATGTCTGTATATATGCACGTTCAGTAAAGTTTCAAACATAGTGTGAGCAAGACACATTTGGTGTCGAAACGCGTAGCAATTGTTGAAGAAATAAAGAGTTGATCTCTGAGAGTGCGTTATCTTTTGTGATCGGACATTTACGTAACCGGCTTTGGGTTCGCCGGTAAACGCACCACCTGACGAGGGATTGATCCCGGAAGGACCCGACTTTGTTTACTGATATATAAATATATATATATATATATATATATATATATATATATATATATATATATATATATATATATTACCTACTGGCGGTCGCCAGTAGGTAGTTATAGTTAGGACCACGTTTCCATAGGAAATCCGCAACATTCTATTTTGAATAACTTTTGCGCCGGTCGACGAATCCTCGCGAATTTTTCAAAATAGGTGGGGCGCTACGCTCCGCTCCTACCCTGAAAGTCTCGGGGGGTTTCTTCAAGCGGGGGCTGAGATAAAAGGGGGGTCCCAAAACGCGTTTTTCCCAAGCATTTTTCCATAGGACCTTTAGACACAGCTACAGCCCGAACGGCTGAACAGAATTACTTGAAATTTGGCAGAGAGGTAGTCCTCAGGTCAAGGAAGTGCCTTTTGTAGGTTTGGTGTAAATCTGTTCAGTAGATTCTGAGAAAATAGCCTTTAAATCAATATATATATCTGAGCCAGCTTACGGTGCGCTTACGGTGCGCTTACCGTACGCGTACGGTGACGTGCGCGAGCGCGATTCTGATTGGCTCTTAGATCTTAGTAAACATTCGAATCGGCCGAAACCAGGAAGCGGCGGCTGCCATTTTCTCTCTCGCACTCTGAGTAGGGCAGCATAAATGAAGCCCAAAAATGGGTAAAGGGGCAGTATATTGAAATAATAATCACCCAGCAATGATATACGGGCCCCCAAACAACCCACAAGGCCAAAAAAAAATATTTTTTTTTTTTCGAAAAATCGCCGATTACGCTTACCGTACGCTGTTCTGCTCGATTTTCCCGGCCTTCTTGTGAGGAACAATGATGGAATGTGACTTCAGTCTCTTATCATTCAAGTCTAAGGGTTAGAGTAGTGAATGGAGCCTATTTACTAGGCACTTCGACATGATTCTGTGCTCTTCCCCATAGATCAGGGCTTGCACACATAGCCTAGGGGATAGATTCGTTAGTATTAGGGATAACCTGTCCTGTAGTGAGGGTATTTCATGGAGCTGTGCTGAATTCAGGCCTGGTAGGCCTCAAACGGGAGAGACTCCATCTTTCTTTCTGCTCCGGCAGCTTGGGATGCTTCTAGGTCAAATGTAATGTTTTAGTTATGAGGTGTTATTCGCTTGGAGAGAACCGGTTCAGGCCGGCCCTTATCGAAGGATTGTATTTTTCTTCATGCCGAAGACACTACATCAGGCCGGCCGGCTGGGAACGTGTCCTTGGTACGGGGAGGTACAAGAATTTGGCGGGCGGCAGGTTACGGGCCGGAATTTTCCATGAGGAAATGCACCTCTATATTAGTGAAAGTCTGAGGCAGTTACATGTTCAGTCCGTAGGCGGCATCTAGCCGTTAGCAGTAAACCTACTACTTATTCCAGGGAAGACAGACGCCATCTTGAAGGCGGAGAAGAACCGAGAGACAGATGCTCTCCTAGCAGAATAGCCAGAGAGGAGAGAGTAGCCGATAAGGAAGAGGTCCCAGTGACTCGGAGAAGGGTGATTCCAGGCGAGCCGAGGCACAGACGAGAAGGGAACCTAGATGACCACTGAGTGCAGGCTACATACTACTAAGGTGATGTCGACCCTTTCTTATTAGAGTGTACAACTTAATCTTTCACTTTTCTTTGCAGGTTATGTGTTATATCGTAATGTTATGTGATTGTGTATGTAATGAGTAATAAAGTACCCAGTTTGTAGTGAACCAACATGTGCTGCGTGTTCTTGTATGAGAGGGTAGCCTATTCTTCTAGTCAGCTGCGGCTACATGAACAGATGTTAACCCTGATCAGGTAAGTGGTAACTGAATAAGGGAAAGAGGAGCCCCTCGAACCTGAGAACAGGCTATGCTCGAACTGGCAATCCTTGTGTGATCTGATGAATAGTGAGACTGATTCCCTTTTTGTATGTTATGGTGACCATAGGATGAACTGTCGTATGAGACTGCCGTCTAGGTAGAGAGGTCTGGATTCGTATAGGATCGCGAGGCCGCCACTTGTGATACTGTCGTATGGGCAGAGAGGTCTGGATTCGTATGGGATCGCGAGGCCGCCGATTGTGCTGAGACTGCCGTCTGGGTAGAGAGGTCTGGATTCGTATGGGATCGCGAGGCCGCCACTTGTGATACTGTCGTATGGGCAGAGAGGTCTGGATTCGTATGGGATCGCGAGGCCGCCGATTGTGCTGAGACTGCCGTCTGGGTAGAGAGGTCTGGATTCGTATGGGATCGCGAGGCCGCCACTTGTGATACTGTCGTATGGGCAGAGAGGTCTGGATTCGTATGGGATCGCGAGGCCGCCGATTGTGCTGAGACTGCCGTCTAGGTAGAGAGGTCTGGATTCGTATGGGATCGCGAGGCCGCCACTTGTGATACTGTCGTATGGGCAGAGAGGTCTGGATTCGTATGGGATCGCGAGGCCGCCGATTGTGCTGAGACTGCAGTCTGGGTAGAGAGGTCTGGATTCGTATGGGATCGCGAGGCCGCCACTTGTGATACTGTCGTATGGGCAGAGAGGTCTGGATTCGTATGGGATCGCGAGGCCGCCGATTGTGCTGAGACTGCCGTCTGGGTAGAGAGGTCTGGATTCGTTTGGGATCGCGAGGCCGCTACTTGTGATACTGTCGTATGGGCAGAGAGGTCTGGATTCGTATGGGATCGCGAGGCCGCCGATTGTGCTGAGACTACCGTCTGGGTAGAGAGGTCTGGATTCGTATGGGATCGCGAGGCCGCCACCTGTGATACTGTCGTATGGGCAGAGAGGTCTGGATTCGTATGGGATCGCGAGGCCGCCACTTGTGATACTGTCGTATGGGCAGAGAGGTCTGGATCCGTATGGGATCGCGAGGCCGCCGATTATAAGAGGTCTTGGTATGTATAGTAGGAAGTCCCTGTCCTTAGGTGGTAAGATATATGTGGTTACCTATTGTAGATAGGCCCTAGGGAGAGGGAGGGGGTAACGTTCTGACTGGGTTAGTGAGGCTCTGATGAGCGGGTTCTATCTGATCCGAAAACCCAAGCAGAACATTTGGCGTCACGAACCGTTTACGAAACCTGTGTGCGTTGTGGTTGTATCGTGTTTGCTTTCGGCGCGTGCGTGGTTTCGTTTGTATATTATTTGTATATAATTGTGTGTAGTTTTCTTTTCTCTTTCTTCTTTTTCTTTTTCTCTTTTTCTTTCTTTTCCAAGATGTTTTCTAGAAAGTCGAAATCTACTTTTAAGTTGCCCGTTGATATTCCCGGCTGGGATTCAACGCCTTATGAAGCCTTAGCCCGTGAGTGGGCTGATTCTACTGGTTTGAGTGAGAATTGGAATTCTTTTTTGGAGCTGGCGGAGCCGGCTAATGTGATTACTTGTTTACAGAAGGCGCCGGTATCTGAGGGTGATGAGCTTCCCGTTTTGGGGCACAGAGGTTGGATTGTTCTGTCTGCGTACAGGATTCTGCATGAGAGGTTGTTGAAGTCACAGAACTTGCATAAGGATTTGGAAGCGAACTTTGTTGAGATTCAGAATGCTCATACTTTGTTGCGATGTCAAAATAAGTTGATTGCTGATAAACTTGAGACGTACCAAACTATTGCCGAGAGGGCGGCTGTGCGAATTGCTCATTATAAATACAAGAATCGGCGTGGTCGGGTTTCGACGCGAAAGGTGCGTCTGGTCGTGGCGAAAGCCGGACTGGATTGGAATCCTGATGAATGGGATGGTAATATCTGGAACTCGAGTGATTCTCCTTCCTCGGGTGAGGAGTCTGCCAAGCGCGAGTCCTCTCGCTCCGGCCGTGATTGTAAGTTTGCTTCTTGCGCCTCTGATGGTGCACCCCGTGATTGCGCTCGTCCTTCGAGCGGGGTCGATGCTTCTTACACTGATTGTTCCTCTACGTGTACTGGTCGAGCTCCTTGTGATGCTCGTCCCGCGGTCTCGGTGCATCCAGTTTTTCATTGGAAGTTGCAGCAGGCTCCCGGTGCTCCGAATGGTATTGCTTTAGACTCTTTGGAGGATTTTACTCAACAAGAAATTAGTGATATTTTGCAGCGATTTCGGCAGCGAGCTGGTGAGACCTTACTCACATGGATGGTGCGCCTTTATGAACTGGGCGCTGCTGGCATTATGTTGGATGCTGGCGATTGTTTGAAGTTTTGTTCCTTGAGTTCGGATTCTACTGTACAGGATCATTTTCGTAACTTTAATGTTGGTGGTCAAATTTCTTTGCTTCAATTGGCGACTGAGGGTTGTAATCAAAAATATCCTACTGAGTCTGACTGGCCTGTGAATGACAAACCGTGGTATACTTTGCGCGATGCTGCGCAACGTCTCAAAGAGGAGGTGATGAAAACGGCAATTTTTCTAAATACTGCTGACAGGTTGCTTGATGGTTTCTTGACATCTTCTGTGCGGAATCGTATTATTCGTTCTTCCCCTGTTGCTTATAAGCAGGTCATGATGACTTTATTGATTAATCAGACTGGTAACATGTTATCTGTGGTGCTGGAATAGGTACGCCAACTCGGTGAGTTGGGTGAGTGGTTTAAACCTGAACGGCAGTCCCGGCCTGACACTCGTACTCCTGGTGACAATAAACTTACTAGACGTGATATGTTTTTTGGCCTTATGGCCGATGGTGTGCGGAAGGAGGACATTGATGGTGAGACTACTTCTCGTTTGTGGGAAATGTTTCGCAAACGTGGCTTGGATCGAAAGGAGGGTGCCCGGCGTGTTCGGACAACTGAGTGTGATCGTGGTTTTTCTGACGGTAGCGGTGATGACGACCGCCGTGGGCGCTCTGATCGTCGTGATGATCGACGTTATGTACGTGATTTGTCCCCCCGTCGTGAGAGAGACAGGGAGAGAGAGGGGGAAAGAGAGAGGGGGAGAGATGATTATGTTAACAGCAGACGTAGAGATGATAGGGATCAATCCCCTGAGTTGAGAAGGAGAGAGGATCGACACATATTGGCCGATCGAAACCCGCAGTACAATGCAGAGAACAGGAATCCATTTCGTAATGGAGATGGATATGAACAGGAGGTATCGATACCTGGGAAACGTGAGAGTCTTTATCCTGATTTATCCTGGTACACAGAACGCAGTAAAAATGACTAGGAAATAGGTCAAGCTCCAGTACACAGATGGGCTCACAGAGATAATAGACCCTATGTAGATATTGATATTTATTGGAGACATCGTAATATCCAAAGGGCCCGAGCATTGGTAGATACAGGAGCGGAGGCCACTCTTATTCATGGAAAATCAAAGAAGTTTAAAGGTCAGCCTTTTACAATTACTGGATTAGGTGGAAAGGAAACTCCCGCAGTTCAAACTTTACTTGAAATGAGAATAGGTAGAATTCCTAGAAAAGAATACTCTGTATTAGTGGTACCACTCTTAGAATTCATAATTGGAATTGATATTTTGAAAGGAATGACTTTGCACTTAGATGATGGATGTTACCAATTTGGAACTAAACATTATATATCGTCCAGGCCTGTACGGGTTGGTCGTTTAAGAATGCCCCCCATAAAAGTTCCCCAGGCGACAAAAGTGGTTCGTCAGAAGCAGTTTCGTATTCCAGGTGGTCATGAAGAGATTAGTACCACTATTCAGGAGTTGGTGGATGCAGGAGTTATAACCCCAGTTACTTCTGCTTGGAATAATCCTGTTTGGCCTGTACGTAAGAGTGATAATTCTTGGCGCATGACTGTTGATTATCGAGAATTGAATAGACACACACCCTCTTTGACTGTTGCAGTACCGGATGTTATTACCCTAATTGAAAGAATCGAAAAACATCCAGGTACATGGTATGCGTCCATTGATATTGCTAATGCTTTCTTTTCGATTCCGATTGCCCCTGAGTGTCAGGAACAATTCAGTTTTACGTGGAACGGGCGTCAGATGACGTTTAGAAGTCTTCCCCAGGGCTATGTGCATAGTCCTACGATATGTCACCGGCTGGTGGCAGAGCATTTGGCTGGGGTACCGGTTCATCCGCAAATTCAGATATGTCACTATATTGATGATATTTTGATCCAAGGCGAAACACAAGAGGAAGTTCAGACCCAATTAGATAGAGTCATTGAGTGCTTGCGTGAGAAAGGTTGGGAAATCAACCCGGATAAATTACAAGGTCCGTCCCAGGCTGTGAAATTTTTGGGCATTAATTGGCATGAGGGGCACCGAGAAGTGATCCCTCAGGTTAAACAGAAAATTCTTGATTTTGCAGTTCCGAGGAATAGGAAAGAAGCCCAAAGCTTCATTGGCTTGTTTGGTTTTTGGCGCCAGCATATTCCTCATTTAAGTCAAATATTGGCCCCTTTGTACCAGGTCACTCGTAAAAAGAATGCATTTGAATGGGATAAACCACAGCAAGATGCGTTCAGTCTGGCAAAAGAAGCAATTCAGCATGCTCTGGATTTATGGCCTGTATGTGATGGTGATGTGGATTTGAATGTGTCTGTACAAGGCCTTTATGCGAATTGGAGTTTGTGGCAGAAACAAGGCAGGAGTAGAGTACCGTTAGGTTTCTGGACCAAAAAGTTACCTGATGCTGGTGAGCGTTAGACACCTTTTGAGAAACAGTTACTTGCATGTTATTGGGCTCTGGTGGATACCGAGCAATTGACTTTGGGACATGATATAGTTTTGCGACCTGAAATTCCTATCATGCAGTGGGTTATGAGTTCGCCGAAAACTCACCGAATTGGACACGCTCAAGAGGCGAGTGTGATTAAATGGAAATGGTATATACAAGACAGGGCACGTGTGGGACAAAAAGGAGTTGCATCTTTGCATGAGCAGGTGGCACGGGCGCCATCAACTGAGACTGAGAGTGAATGTTCCGTACCTTTAGTACAGGAGTCTCCTGTTAAGTGGGGTAGACCTTTTGATGATTTGTCCGCAGAGGACAGAAACCATGTCTGGTTTACGGATGGTTCAGCAAGGTTCATAGGGACGAAACGGCATTGGAAGGCGGTGTCCTATAATCCGATCACACAAAAATTGCTGAGTACAACTGGTGAGGGTAAGAGCAGTCAATTTGCTGAACTCTATGCTGTTTATCAAGTTCTGAAACAAGAGTTACCTGGCACATGTCATATTTTCACCGATTCTTGGTCTACTGCCAATGGGTTGGCAGTTTGGTTACCGACTTGGCATTCCCATAGTTGGAGAATCCATTCAAAAGAACTGTGGGGAAAAGAATTATGGCAGGAGATTTGGGAAATGCTCCCACAGAGTACTGTTACAATCTTCCATGTGGATGCTCATAACCCGATAGACTCTCTTGACAAATTCTTTCATAACATTGCAGATGAGAAATCTAAAATTGCTGAGGCAGTGGTGGACAGGCAAGATTCTGATATTGCGGGATTGGCGAAATGGGCCCACCAGAAAGCAGGACACTTTGGAGAGAAAGCCACTAGCAGGTGGGCTGCTGATCGAGGAATTTATATTCCCCTAGATTTAATCAAAAATGTTATTCTCCATTGTCCCATTTGTCAGCATATCAGGCAGCGCAAAGTGCCCCAAATTGTTAAAGGTCATTTACATCGCGGGAAATTGCCCGCTCAAATTTGGCAGATTGATTACATTGGTCCACTTCCTATGAGTAGAAATTGTCAATATGTTTGCACCATTGTTGATACATACAGTGGCCTGTTGGTGGCCCTTCCCTGTAAGCAAGCTACCCAATTGAATACTATTAAAACATTGGAATTGATTATGATGTATTATGGTGTGCCATTCCAAATTCAATCTGATAATGCATCCCATTTTCGTGGAAGATTGGTACAGGAATTCTGTGTGGAAAACAATATTGAATGGGTGTTTCATATACCATATTATCCACAGGCCTCGGGTCTTGTGGAGAGGTTGAATGGCCTGCTGAAAGATCAATTACGTAAATTAACAGATGACAAGTATAAGAATTGGCGAGACTTTTTGCCTCAAGCGCTATTGATTTTGAATAACCGTCCTTTTTTAAATGCTGAATCCCCACTTATGCGTTTGTTTCCTCCGAATGTTGATGCTAAGCCCAATGAAATCAGAGAGACCGTGATGTACTGGGAGATTACTCCCGGAGCTTTGGCTCCATGTAGAGCGACCCCAGGGTCGGCAGGTTTAGACCTGCATGCCATGGATGACACCGTTATAAAAAGTAAGGATCGAGTCATCATTGAAACTGGTGTTGGTGTTCATATACCAACTGGAAATTTCGGATTAATCGCCCCTAGATCGGGGCTGGCTGTAAAAGGCATTCAGGTGCTTGGAGGAATCATTGATAGTGATTATCAGGGAGAGATTAAGGTGCTCCTACCGAATAGCAGTGAGGTTGACTTACTGATACATCAAACTGACCGAGTGGCTCAATTGCTAATAATGCCTGTTTTCAGTGGTGAGATCACAAAAGGCACTGCCCCAACGTTGCTAACTGTACGAGGCCAGAAAGGTTTTGGCTCCACAGATAATCCTGGGGCCAGAGTTTGGGTGCAGTCGCCTAAGAATCCCCCTGAACAAGCAGAAGTCATTGCAACCGGTCAAGACAACACCATTTTAGTTATGAGACCAGGGAAAGATAGCTGGGAAGCAGTCCCGGCTGACAAATGTTACTTACGAGAATGAATAATGCCTGTATTTGATTCTCTTTCAGATCATTCTTTGGACTGTTGCTGCAGGATGTGTCGGCGTTGGACTCCTTTTGGGCTGGTACGACGAGAGAGGAGGGATCCCATCAACCCGGGCTGAGTTGAGAACCCGAGTTTTGCGTTCCTTCGCTGCGTGGGATTCGTTGTCGAACTTTTGGATTACATTAGCCAAACAAGTGACTAAAGCCCCTCATTTCTGCTTGACACCGATGAGATCGGTGACGGACATTCTAGCGACTTGTTTAGTTGCTGTCCCTGCTTCATTGGAGACTTTGACTCATATTTTTAATATATCAAATGCTCGCCCCAATGTTCTTCTGGGCGATTTCGCTGCCCATGAGTATTGCCCCTTGTGTACTGTACTGTCAGACCCGATACCCCCATCCAGTCCCAAATAGTTACCTATAATATCACACAGGGTGATTTGTGTTTTTTCCTTACTTGTGATCCTATTGCGATTTCTGAATGTATGCGTTTAAGATTGAAAGGTGCCACTTCATTCACCGCTCATGAACGAACTTTGTGCCTTCAAAGGACACCGAAAACATGTACTTCTGTTCAGAATAACATGACTTGCAAGAGTTTGGTAGTTACCCCCAGTCATTATCGCACGATGTTACTACCTGCCGGATGGCTTTTCTCATGTGGTAATACTTCCTGGCCATATATTCCCGCAAATATTTCTGGAGGCCCTTGTGCCATTACTAGACTGAGCTTGTTAATGTTTTCTCCACATCCGAATGCCAACTCTCGTGTGATTCGAGATACAGTGAGGTTACAGGAGGATTGTGACTCATCTTTGCATTTATATTCCAAGTCTGAATACCTTAGCCTGGCTATTTCAATTGTTGGTGTTCCTGCTTTGGCAGTTTATAATGCCAAATCTATTGGGAAAATGGCCTGCTGGATGGTAAAATCCATCAATCATACTTCTACAGTCCTGTCTGACATGCTATTAGACGCCCAGGGTGAACGTAGGGCTATCTTGCAAAATCGAGCGGCCATTGATTATCTTTTGCTTAAACATGGACACGATTGTTCTGATTTTGAGGGTCTTTGTTGTTTTAACTTGTCGGATCATACGAAATCCATTCAAGCTCACATTGATAAACTACATGACTTAACAGAGGAAGTTAGAAAACACATTGACCAGGGCTGGTTTGACTGGCTCTTTAATTGGTTACCTGATTTGCATATGTTACGTCAGATATTAGGAGGTATTCTGATTACTATCGGCATTTTGATTTCTATCTGTTGCTTTATTCAGTGTATTCCTTCACTACTTCAATTCTGCACACCTGGTACTAGACATAAATCAGTTAGTCTTGTTTCATATTATTCTTCCACAAATATTAGTTCTGTTTAATGAATGTATAATAGACTGAAGTCAAGGGTGAAATGTTCTGCTCGATTTTCCCGGCCTTCTTGTGAAGAACAATGATGGAATGTGACTTCAGTCTCTTATCATTCAAGTCTAAGGGTTAGAGTAGTGAATGGAGCCTATTTACTAGGCACTTCGACATGATTCTGTGCTCTTCCCCATAGATCAGGGCTTGCACACATAGCCTAGGGGATAGATTCGTTAGTATTAGGGATAACCTGTCCTGTAGTGAGGGTATTTCATGGAGCTGTGCTGAATTCAGGCCTGGTAGGCCTCAAACGGGAGAGACTCCATCTTTCTTTCTGCTCCGGCAGCTTGGGATGCTTCTAGGTCAAATGTAATGTTTTAGTTATGAGGTGTTATTCGCTTGGAGAGAACCGGTTCAGGCCGGCCCTTATCGAAGGATTGTATTTTTCTTCATGCCGAAGACACTACATCAGGCCGGCCGGCTGGGAACGTGTCCTTGGTACGGGGAGGTACAAGAATTTGGTGGGCGGCAGGTTACGGGCCGGAATTTTCCATGAGGAAACGCACCTCTATATTAGTGAAAGTCTGAGGCAGTTACATGTTCAGTCCGTAGGCGGCATCTAGCCGTTAGCAGTAAAGCTACTACTTATTCCAGGGAAGACAGACGCCATCTTGAAGGCGGAGAAGAACCGAGAGACAGATGCTCTCCTAGCAGAATAGCCAGAGAGGAGAGAGTAGCCGATAAGGAAGAGGTCCCAGTGACTCGGAGAAGGGTGATTCCAGGCGAGCCGAGGCACAGACGAGAAGGGAACCTAGATGACCACTGAGTGCAGGCTACATACTACTAAGGTGATGTCGACCCTTTCTTATTAGAGTGTACAACTTAATCTTTCACTTTTCTTTGCAGGTTATGTGTTATATCGTAATGTTATGTGATTGTGTATGTAATGAGTAATAAAGTACCCAGTTTGTAGTGAACCAACATGTGCTGCGTGTTCTTGTATGAGAGGGTAGCCTATTCTTCTAGTCAGCTGCGGCTACATGAACAGATGTTAACCCTGATCAGGTAAGTGGTAACTGAATAAGGGAAAGAGGAGCCCCTCGAACCTGAGAACAGGCTATGCTCGAACTGGCAATCCTTGTGTGATCTGATGAATAGTGAGACTGATTCCCTTTTTGTATGTTATGGTGACCATAGGATGAACTGTCGTATGAGACTGCCGTTTAGGTAGAGAGGTCTGGATTTGTATAGGATCGCGAGGCCGCCACTTGTGATACTGTCGTATGGGCAGAGAGGTCTGGATTCGTATGGGATCGCGAGGCCGCCGATTGTGCTGAGACTGCCGTCTGGGTAGAGAGGTCTGGATTCGTATGGGATCGCGAGGCCGCCACTTGTGATACTGTCGTATGGGCAGAGAGGTCTGGATTCGTATGGGATCGCGAGGCCGCCGATTGTGCTGAGACTGCCGTCTGGGTAGAGAGGTCTGGATTGGTATGGGATCGCGAGGCCGCCACTTGTGATACTGTCGTATGGGCAGAGAAGTCTGGATTCGTATGGGATCGCGAGGCCGCCGATTGTGCTGAGACTGCCGTCTAGGTAGAGAGGTCTGGATTCGTATGGGATCGCGAGGCCGCCACTTGTGATACTGTCGTATGGGCAGAGAGGTCTGGATTCGTATGGGATCGCGAGGCCGCCGATTGTGCTGAGACTGCCGTCTGGGTAGAGAGGTCTGGATTCGTATGGGATCGCGAGGCCGCCACTTGTGAAACTGTCGTATGGGCAGAGAGGTCTGGATTCGTATGGGATCGCGAGGCCGCCGATTGTGCTGAGACTGCCGTCTGGGTAGAGAGGTCTGGATTCGTATGGGATCGCGAGGCCGCCACTTGTGATACTGTCGTATGGGCAGAGAGGTCTGGATTCGTATGGGATCGCGAGGCCGCCGATTGTGCTGAGACTACCGTCTGGGTAGAGAGGTCTGGATTCGTATGGGATCGCGAGGCCGCCACCTGTGATACTGTCGTATGGGCAGAGAGGTCTGGATTCGTATGGGATCGCGAGGCCGCCACTTGTGATACTGTCGTATGGGCAGAGAGGTCTGGATCCGTATGGGATCGCGAGGCCGCCGATTATAAGAGGTCTTGGTATGTATAGTAGGAAGTCCCTGTCCTTAGGTGGTAAGATATATGTGGTTACCTATTGTAGATAGGCCCTAGGGAGAGGGAGGGGGTAACGTTCTGACTGGGTTAGTGAGGCTCTGATGAGCGGGTTCTATCTGATCCGAAAACCCAAGCAGAACATACGCGTACGGTAAAAAAATGTAAAAAAAAAAAAAGTATCCACACTCTCCCCACCCCATGTGCAAATGGTGCCCGAAGGGCACCATTTGTGCATGGCTTATCAATCAATTGGAATTAATAAACAAAACATTTCACAACGAAGCGCATAATATGTCCCCCATGTGCGCACGGTGCGCGAAGCGCATCGTGCGTACATGGCCCATCTCGCATAATGTGGGCACGCGGTGCGCGCAGCGCACCGCGTGACCACCGCGCGTGCATGGCACTGACTGCGTAAAGTGGGCGCGCGGTGCGCGAAGCACACCGCGTGCTCACTGTGCGCGCACGGAACGAACTGCGTTAAGTGGGCGCGCACGCCACGAATGGCGCAAAGTAAGTTAGCATTTAAAAAAACGTACAAATTCACTGAAAAAACCATAGGTTTCACACACGTTATAGTTAGGAATTAGCATTTAAAAAACCTTGCAAATTCACTGAAAAAACCATAGGTTTCACACATGTTATAGTTAGCTGTACATTTTACTGATAAAAAACCAATGAAATTCCCCCGTTATAGTTACTGTATGCAACTATAACTCACGCGACCGTAATCCTCTGCTGATGACATATGTGTCTTTATGAAAAAAAAATATTTGTAATATATGTATAGCTAAAATTTAATGGAAGAAGACATGGGCAAATAAGTGTCTAAATACAGTATTAGCATCAGCAGAGGATTACGGTCGCGTGAGTTATAGTTGCCTACAGTAACTATAACGGGGGAATTTCATTGGTTTTTTATCAGTAAAATGTACAGCTAACTATAACATGTGTGAAACCTATGGTTTTTTCAGTGAATTTGCAAGGTTTTTTAAATGCTAATTCCTAACTATAACGTGTGTGAAACCTATGGTTTTTTCAGTGAATATATATATATACTGGTAACGTCCTGTTCCGCCGGATTGGAGGGCGGAAACCACAGGCACGGACCTCCCAACTCCTTAATGAAGAAAATAACAGACTCCCACTCCGGATTAGTGAGTAATGCGGTGCAGTTTATTTCAGCATGGATAAGTGCTTGGTCCAGTAGCCTCCATGACGCGTTTCGCTCCTCTTGGGAGCTTGATCACATGATGCATCTCCAATGACTGACTACTTTTGAAGTGAAATATGTGCACAATCAGCTGTAACAAACAGACTAACTGTTTATCAGTGAACAACAATAATAATAGACTATAGCACCTTAAAATGGTCATTTACATAGGATACAACCACTGAAATTCCCATAGTTCATACAAGAGATAAAAATGAGTTAAAATGTAGATATATAGTCTAGCATCTGGCGCAATGTCTGCATAATGCAGTTTGAGATGTCAACAAGAATTGTTAATCACTTATCGGCTAATGGTAATAAAAAAATGCAATATAACAAAAGAGAGAGAAAGGGATTTCACAACTAAGTTGTAAGGGGTACTCCCAGTCCCCTGAGGTATACAAAATAAACCAAGAAGGGGGTATCCTTAAATGAGAGAAGGTAAAGACCTTCTGTCTGTTAGAGAGTTCTCAGAGAAGTAAAAAGAGAAATTATTTATTTTTTATGAAACCCCTCACTCACCAACCTAGTTGGTGACATGCTTCATCATCGGGGTCCATCCGAGCAGTCGAATACCACTCGGGTGTGCTTCAACGCCTGATTACAGCGGAGCAGGTTTGTTATTATATCAGTACGTGTAAGTGACGTGTGTGAGTGAGTGAAATAAAGTTAAAAGTAATCCTACTGTACTCCCTAACAAATTTAATATGGAGCAGCAGGGTCAGGGTTAAAAAAGTGGTGAAGTGTAATACTAATGTAGGTTTAATTTGACCTAAAGTATTATCCAAATATTGACGGTCTACATGTTTCAACCTTTTAGTGTAATCACAGGTTTTCGTCAGGACCTATCGACACACCGGGCGGTCTACACGCACTAAGGTGCATCCAACCCTGGAGCGTCTGTGTGCCACCTACATATACTTGCGAAGGTGGTAAAAAGGGTTCAGGGAGTCCTCTGTGTACAGATGAACCTGAAAAAATAACATACAGTTCTGGGCAATCAGAAAATGATCTATTTAGAATTAGAATGAACAGTGCCCATTTCCGTGTGAACTCTCATTTTTGCGCATATAATCACCTCATTCTGAGTTATGCGCCCCATGTAATTACCATTGGTTGCTGGAACCGAGCATTCGTTCCATATTATGCGAAATTAGCATCAACCCACTAAATCATTGTGGAAATCGTGGGTGTCTTACGGCTACACCGCAATTGTGAGTAAACTTGATGTGTGATTCTATAAAGCGGACAAAGACGCACGTGAAAAAGACTCTATTTGTGACATGCGTGCGCTAAGGAAATTATTTAAAAACAGAACACGGTGGAGAAAAGGAAACGACTCAAGACTCACTCGCGATTCTTACTCGAATCGTGTCATGGGCTCAGAAGGGAGACAGACGGTGCTGCATTACTGTTGGACAAGAAACACAAAACACGGGCGGCAATGGTCAGAACACTTAACTCTAAGTGCCTCACGTGTGCGTGGCCACCAGCTCTTCCCTACATACTCTTACCTCAGCTCACCGACTGCCTGCCACAAACCTGCGGTGCTTCCCCCAGGCACCCGGATGTTACTGAATGGGCAGCAAGGCTTCAACTAAATACTCCTCACTTCCTAGTTATACGTCACATGACTAGTGGGCGTGGCCTGGAGTGAGGAGACAATTCTTAAAGCGACAGGTCGATTTCTGCCGGTGAATGGCTAGTCATAGGTGAGAATATAAAAGGAGTCAAGAGTGATTATTAAAAATATATTTACATGGAATAGGACCTTCCACAGGTAGGAGGAATGCTACAGAAAGGAAAACAGTAGTTCAGTTAAAATTACATGGCACAATGAGGTTATTTGTTCAGCACAGAGTTCCAAGGTATGCAATCGTTCATACCATGTTTGTGGGTGGACAATCTGTGTATCCAGCGTTGTTCTTTTTCATACAGATATTTCTGTGTGTTAGTACCAGTCACAGTTTCAATTATCGTCCAACGCATATCGTTGGGTGTATGATTGTGTTGAAGAAAGTGTTCTGTTAGACGCGTGGTTTGTTTTTTGCATCTAATAGTGCTCCTCTGCTCACAGATCCTCTGCTTCACTTTCCTTGTTGTCATCCCTATGTAACGAAGTTCACACGGGCAGGTAATTAAATATACTGCATTAGTGGTGTTACAGTTTGTATGTTTTCTTTGTGACCATTCTCTGCCAGGTTCTAGGGATAGTGTTTTTGTGGCTGTGGTGAGATGGCACACGCTACAGTCACCGCATGGAAAATGACCTGTAATGTTAGGTAGTCCCCATGAATTAAGGACAGTACATCTTGTTGGTGTTTCTGGTTGTTTTGGTCTGGTGTGTACCAATGCATCTTTAATACTCCTTGCTCTCTTGAAAGAGAACAAGGGTATTTCCCATTTTAGATTGCCTGTATTCAGGATGTTCCAGTGTTTGTTAATTGTCCTTGTGACCTGGTTAGAGATAGTACTGTATGTGGTGACGCACGTAAGAGGCGTGTCCGTCACTTGTTTCGGATTGGGTTCCAACAGTGCCTCATGGTTCTGATTAGCAGCCCGTTTTTTGCAAGTTGCCAATATCTTTTCGGGATATCCTCTGTCTGACAATTTGAGTGACAGGTCATTAGCTTGGGAGCGGAAGTCAGAGCTCTTGCTACAGTTTCTCCTAATTCTGAGATATTGTCCGAAAGGGAGGTTTTCCCTGAGGGGCCTAGGGTGGAAGCTATCAAACCTAAGTAGATTGTTTTTCGCAGTCGGTTTGTAGTGTGTGCGGGTTTCAAGGGCCCCGTTCTCTATAGTGATCACAACGTCCAGAAAGACTAAGGACTGGGTGTCACTACAGTGAGTAAATCTGAGATGGTCATAGCAGGTATTTATCCATAAGAAAAATTCATTTAGAACATTCTGGGGTCCATTCCATACTAGGAGTACATCATCGATGTACCTGCGCCATAGTGTTATGTTTCTAGAGAAGGGGTTGGATGTGGTCAGGATGAACGTCTTCTCAAAGTCATAGACATAGAGTCCTGCCACACTAGGAGCGAAGGTACTACCCATAGAAGTACCGCCCGTTTGTAAATACAGGGTACCCTCGAACTCAAAAAAATTCCGTTTCAGGGCTAGAGTGGCGCAATCGATGATAAACCCCTTGGGGGTTCTATGGGACCATTCTGAGTTATTTTCTCACCTATGACTAGCCATTCACCGGCAGAAATCGACCTGTCGCTTTAAGAATTGTCTCCTCACTCCAGGCCACGCCCACTAGTCATGTGACGTATAACCAGGAAGTGAGGAGTATTTAGTTGAAGCCTTGCTGCCCATTCAGTAACATCCGGGCGCCTGGGGGAAGCACCGCAGGTTTGTGGCAGGCAGTCGGTGAGCTGAGGTAAGAGTATGTAGGGAAGAGCTGGTGGCCACGCACACGTGAGGCACTTAGAGTTAAGTGTTCTGACCATTGCCGCCCGTGTTTTGTGTTTCTTGTCCAACAGTAATGCAGCACCGTCTGTCTCCCTTCTGAGCCCATGACACGATTCGAGTAAGAATCGCGAGTGAGTCTTGAGTCGTTTCCTTTTCTCCACCGTGTTCTGTTTTTAAATAATTTCCTTAGCGCACGCATGTCACAAATAGAGTCTTTTTCACGTGCGTCTTTGTCCGCTTTATAGAATCACACATCAAGTATACTCACAATTGCTGTGTAGCCGTAAGACACCCACGATTTCCACAATGATTTAGTGGGTTGATGCTAATTTCGCATAATATGGAACGAATGCTCGGTTCCAACAACCAATGGTAATTACATGGGGCGCATAACTCAGATTGAGGTGATTATATGCGCAAAAATGAGAGTTCACACGGAAATGGGCACTGTTCATTCTAATTCTAAATAGATCATTTTCTGATTGCCCAGAACTGTATGTGCTTTTTTCAGGTTCATCTGTACACAGAGGAATCCCTGAACCCTTTTTACCACCTTCGCAAGTATATGTAGGTGGCACACAGACGCTCCAGGGTTGGATGCACCTTAGTGCGTGTAGACCGCCCGGTGTGTCAATAGGTCCTGACGAAAACCTGTGATTACACTAAAAGGTTGAAACATGTAGACCGTCAATATTTGGATAATACTTTAGGTCAAATTAAACCTACATTAGTATTACACTTCACCACTTTTTTAACCGTGACCCTGCTGCTCCATATTAAATTTGTTAGGGAGTACAGTAGGATTACTTTTAACTTTATTTCACTCACTCACACACGTCATTTACACGTACTGATATAATAACAAACCTGCTCCACTGTAATCAGGCGTTGAAGCACACCCGAGTGGTATTCGACTGCTCGGGTGGACCCCGATGATGAAGCATGTCACCAACTAGGTTGGTGAGTGAGGGGTTTCATAAAAAAGAGATAATTTTTCTTTTTACTTCTCTGAGAACTCTCTAACAGACAGAAGGTCTTTACCTTCTCTCATTTAAGGATACCCCCTTCTTTGTTTATTTTTTAATAAAAAAATGCAATCATTAGAAAAAATTATTTTCCACTCTAGATACAGATAACTGCATACGAATGTCAAATCAGAGCATTATCAAAGGAGGATAAGTTGTAAGAACAGTAAATATTTGCATAGTGCAATGATTTTCTTCCTTTAACAAATATCAGAGCCGTACCTAAGTTATTACAGAAAAACTGAACATATCGAGTGCCAGAAAAATAATATAGCACTTGAACTAGACCATCTCTTGTGCATACATTCAGCGGCGATTGATAAAATGACCATAATACATATCCATATTTGTTTTTAAAAGCAAAATTCATACTGACCGGAAAGATTTTTAGACATTAAAATCATCACAATTAAATCAAACTAATATGCAGGCAATTAAAATAAGGTTCAGAAAATAGCAGCAGAGACATTCCCTAGTAAAGTGCATGTGCAATTTTTGTTGAAAGTAAAAAATCTCATGATAGTATCACTGAGCCAACCAAGCCTGAGGGATACTCATATTTAATATAACAGATGTTAACGTGATGATTCACAGAATCTGCATCTTTATATATAGACAGTATATCTGTTGGAAAAAAAAAATTGCTTTATATTCCAAATAATGGTAAGAGAAGAAAAAAGTGCCGTATGCTTAACATGTGCAAAATAGTGCTGTGCAAAGTGATATTGTGCAAATAAATGAATCAACACACTAGCAACACGGGGGAGAAACCCTGAATCACCTATGCCTAGGTGATTACAAAGTGCAAGTGCAGAGCAAAGTCGCAGGTCGGTGTCAATGTATTGACATTTTTTTTATATAAATACATACACACAGATTAGAAAACATCTCAATGGCATCTAAACACTGATGGACAGGAGCAAAAACACTTATTCAAAAAATATTGTAAATACTGAGATTTTTTCAAAAGATGGGGAAGAGACTCTAGAGAAAATTATGAAGGTCCTCATTCATGTTAAGGCCATTCGGAGCTCGTGTATCAAGAGCAAAAATAAAATGAGATTCACTGTCTCAAAAGTTTGTCACGATTCCCACCCCGGCCGGGGTTGGGGACAGATCCTAAAACAGTGTACTCCAAGTCTTTCAGTTGGTTATCATGTACAGACTTGAAGTGCCTGGCCACCGCATAATTGTGGTCAGAATTCACTATGGCTCTAACATGTTGGAGAATACGCCTATGTACCGGAAGCTTAGTGCTGCCGATATAGTCAAGATTACAGGTGCACCTCAGTTTGTAAATGGCATAATCGGAACGGCATGTTAAATGTTGTTGAATGGCAAACAGTTTATCACTAAAAGCTGTTATATAGCGTTTACTGTTTTTAGCAAACGTGCACGCTCTACAAGAACTACACTTGTAAAAGCCAGTTTTAGTAAGCCAGGTCTTAACGGGTTTCACCTCAGGCATTGATTTAACAAGAGCATCCCTCATGGAGGGTGCTCTTCTGAAGGTGATAGCTGGCAGATTTGGCAGAATGGGACCAAGAATGTTATCGGTCAAAATGATAGGCCATTCTGAATAGATGATCCTACGAATAGCCGGTTTTTGTGTAGTGAAACTAGTAATAAGCCGAATTGGGTGCACAGTTTTTTCTGAGAAATCAATGTCAATATTCTCACTGAGACGAGGTAGGAGTAGAGCTTCCCTTTTCTTATTGTTGGCTTTGTTTAAAGCTAAGGTCAGTTGTTGCCTACTATATCCTCTGTCGAGGAATGGCTGAAATGCTTCCATTTGACACTTTTTAGAGACTAACTCGGAACTGCATATTCTACGAATACATATGAACTCTCCATAGGGTATGCTGTTGATGAGATGTCGAGGATGTGCCCTGTCTGCATGGAGTATCGAGTTACCTGCAGTAATCTTTCTATGTAACTTAGTATAAAGGACACCTTCATCTACATACAATAGTACATCCAAAAACTCCACAATAGAATTATCAATGGAGGCTGTAAATCTTAAATTTAAATCATTGACATTGATATCTGCTATGAATTTAGAGGCATCATCTTTGGATCCTTTCCAGATGAGACAAACGTCGTCAATATAGCGCCAATAATGGACTATATGACTCCACCAGAGGTGGTGGGTGGCAGTGAGGACATGCCTCTCTCACCAGCCAACATGTAGACATGAGTAGCTTGGGGAGAAGCACAAACCCATCGCCACCCCACGCACCTGCTGGTAAATCTCATTATGAAATTGAAAATAATTTGTAGTGAGAAACAGATCGATAATCTCTACCAGCATAATATTATGTTCTCTCATATTCAAGTCCCGATTTTCAAGGAAGTGTTTAGTGGCATTAATTCCATCACAATGATATATGCTAGTGTACAGGGATTCAATATCCATTACCACTAACAAGAAATCCGAACACCAAACAACATTCCTAATTTTGTTCAGAAAGTCTGTAGTGTCTTTCAAATAAGATGGCAAACTGACCATGTAAGAAAAAATCTACATATTTTGACAGCTTTTCATTCAGGCTTCCCTGAGCAGAAATGATAGGTCGACCCGGTACAGGAGTAGTCTTCTTATGGACTTTAGGCAGGAAGTAGAGAATAGGAGTGACCGGATATTCAACATTGAGAAAAGTCATTTCCTCCTTGGTCAAAAGTCCATTCCGCCTCCATTGGTGTAGTTTTTTACGGGTACTGTCATCTGCGGCTCTCATTTCAAATTTGGAGGACTTCCTATAACATGAAGCGTTGGAGAGATGCCGCTCTGCTTCTGTCAAATAGTCCGCCCGTGACCACAACACTGTATTCTCACCCTTATCTGATTTATTGATGATAAGCTCTGAGTTGTTTTGTAGCTTTTTGATCAGAAGATGGTATTGGCTGTTTCGGAAATCTTTATGTCGTTTTTGGGATAGTACTGATCTATTTAGGTATTTGAGTTCAGTGATGACTCTGTCACTAAAAATATCTACTGCATCCTTTGGCATAAGGGGCAAGAAAGTGGAGACTGGACGAAATGGACTTGGTGCTGATTTATTAACACATACAACTTGACTGACTGTAGGAGTTTCCTCGAGGCTTGCATCATGCGCTAAGTCATGCAAAGTCTGTAAGTTAGGGATATCTTTAACTTGCAGGGCACCATCAGAGTCAGTAATTCTGGAAGTAATGCTAGTTGATTTACCTGTGAATAAATTCAACTGAAAATGTTTGATAAGTTTGATTTTTCTGATGAATTTGAAAACATCAATCCGTGCCTGATTGTATGAAAAGCGATTTTTTGGACAGAATGACAACCCTAATGACAGGAGTTGTTCCTCGGCTTTAGATAACACTGTGTCAGTCAAGTTGATAACGGTATTTTCAGTAGTACTGATTACTTTCTCCAGGTCCTCTTTACATTGCCTCTAGATGAAGTTTACCAGTAGGTAGTTATAGTTAGGACCTATTTTCCATAGGAAATCCGCAACATTCTATTCCCAATAACTCTGGCGCTGGTTGACAAATCTTCACGAAATTTTCCAAACTTTTGGCCAGCTATGGTCTGCTCCTATCCTGAAAGTTTCTGGTGATTCGTCAAGCGGGGGCTGAGAAAAAAGGGTGGTCCCATAACGCGTTTTCCCCATGCAATTTTCCATAGGACCTGTTGACGCAGCTACAGCCCGAACTGCTGAACGGAATTACACCAAATTTGGCAAGGAGGTAGTCCTCAGTTCAGACTCGTGCCTTTTGCATAAGTGGTGTAAATCCATTCCTGAAAAAATTAGAGTTAAATGTATAGATATAGCCATAGCCGCGGAGGATCCGCACACCCTAAGCGCACACTGAGCGCACCCGCTGCGAACCGTGCGCGCACCCTCCTGATCACACGCTGAATGCTAATTGGCTGTCAAGTGTCTGTCTACATTCAAAACCAGGAACTGTTGGCAGCCATTTTGTGCCTCGGTAGAAGCGAGGCTGATTAAGTAAGGGAAATAAGTGTGTGAAAGATGTAAAGGGGGCAGGAAAGAAACACTCTGACCCTCTAGTGTTGCTTAGGGGGTCCCAGAAGGACCCCCCGGGGCCCCCTTTTTAAAAAAAAAAAAAAACAGCAAAAAGCGCGCAGGGTGCGCGGATCCGTCCGAACAAAAAAAATAAAATCCTTAATAATTAGCCCCTGGGGGGGCCAAATCCCGGGGGCAAAATCTGTAAAAATTAATGGGGGGCTTTATTGTTTGAGGGAGGGGGACAGCGTGGCCCCCCTCCTGGAGCCCACGAGGGCCCTGGGGACCGCCACTCCCCAGGGCCGGCTCGTACAGTGTCCTGGGGTGCCCACCCCCAGGACACTGTTGTTTGCTATGAGAGGGCGGGAGTCTCCTGCCCTCCCATAGCAAACTTCGTTTGGATTTTGAAAGAGAGAGCAGGGAAACCTGCTCTGTCTTTCAAAATCCAAACGATATTGCTTTTCCACACAGGGAGCTGCATGTCAGCAGCTCCCCATGTGGAAACGCAATGCCAGCTCCCGAAGGACGCGGGGAGCCGGCTGGGACCGTGAGGGCGTTGGGGCTACCCCCATGGTCCCCAACGTGTTTTAATACACCCCGGGGGATGAGTCCCCGGGGATAATAAAAATTAGTGATAGGGGCTATTTTTTTTTTTACGGTAAAATTAGGAGTTGCGCATCCTAACGCATTGGGTGCACAATTTCTCTCGCGTACCCATCGCATACCGTAAGCGGATCCTACACTACAATCATAAAATGGCGACTATGTTCCGCGCAGGGATCGAGAAAGGTGCGCATAAGGTGCGCGAATCCCTAAAAAATAGTAAAAACAAAAATAACAAAGTATTAAAAATATAGTTTAAAAAATATTTGAAAAAATATAAAAAATAGTTTTAAATCATTAAAAAACATTTTATTTTTATTTTTTAAAGAATTAATTGAAAAAAAACTTTAAAAATGGTGAAAACCAATTTAAAAAAAACATAATAAAGGAATTGACACACTGAAATATATAGATTTAGAAATCCTATGAAAATTATTAAACATCATAGCTTTAGAGATAAGTTATAGATAGGAATTAGCATTTAAAAAACCTTTGAAATTCACTTAAACAACCATAGGTTTCAAGTGTGTTATAGTTAGGAATTAGCATTTAAAAAACCTTTGAAATTCACTGAAAAAAACATAGGTTTCATGCACGTTATAGTTAGGAATTAGCATTTAAAAAACCTTAGAAATTCACTGAAAAAAACATAGGTTTCAGGGGCGTTATAGTTAGCTGGACATTTCCCTCGTACAAAACCCTAGAAATTCCCCCGTTATAGTTAGTTCAGCTAACTATAACTCGCGCCCCCGCAATGCACTGCTGATGACGTCACATATTACATCACTCATGACATGGTCAGTGACATCACTGATGACATCACTGATGACATCTCAAATAACATCACTGATGACATCACTGATGACATCATCCGTGTGATAAATTAGTGCATCTTCTCACACCCTAATATAACCTTTGATACAGCCACTTAAAATTTCAGATGGCTATTCTCAAAACCATAGATACTCTAATGACAATAACCACATACCCACTCATTGACTCTTAGGTCTACACACACATCCACTCACTCACCTGTACAGTCACTCATACTTACAGTCACTCAGTACAGGACTATCATATGCATTTATACCTACATAGACACTCACACACCACCAATCATCCATAGAGGTACTCACACACCTAGTCAGTCATGCAAATAATTAATCACACTCCCATTTACTCACCTATACAGTTATACACACACAAGTTCCCTTACTCATAAAAATACTACCACATTCTTACGCTCTTATACAATAACTGATACAAGCACACACTCATCCATACAGCCACTCTCACAATCACACACTCTCTCATATAGCCAGTTATATACTCTTACACACATATATACTGCCTTTCTCATATGTAGTTACACACACATGTACCACTGAGATATACATTCAATCACTAACACACCCATACATACACTCACCCAACCATACAGTCCATCACAGATGCACTCTTAAAACCATACACCCATAGAATCACCCACTCACACATCTATGCACAAAGTCACACACACCCCACCCACACAAACACTCAGGCACCCATACAGATACTCAGACAACCAATCAATAACCCATATAGACACTCATATAGCTATTCACAAAACCATGCAGCCACTTATACACCAACAGACAGACAGATACAGACATTCACACAGTTTAGTCACTAGTCTGCAGTAAGATACGTTTAATGACTCACTTATAGAGTCAGTCACGCACCTACTAAATCATCCATTCACACAGTTATACACCCACTCATTCTTCCATAGGCCTTTCCCTATATATATTAAACATATTTAAACTTTACAGAAACACACACTCACTGGATGACATCCTCAGTGATGTCATCAGTGATGTCATTTGAGATGTCATCAGTGATGTCATCAGTGATGTCACTGACCATGTCATGAGTGATGTAATATGTGACGTCATCAGCAGTGCATTGCGGGGGCGCGAGTTATAGTTAGCTGAACTAACTATAACGGGGGAATTTCTAGGGTTTTGTACGAGGGAAATGTCCAGCTAACTATAACGCCCATGAAACCTATGTTTTTTTCAGTGAATATATATATATATATATTCACACATATTATCTACTGGCGGTCGCCAGTAGATAGTTATAGTTAGGACCTATTTTCCATAGGAAATCCGCAACATTCTATTTGGAATAACGTTAGCGCCGGTTGACGAATCCTCGCAAAATTTTCCAAACTTTTGGCCAGCCCCGCTCCGCTCCTACCCTGAAAGTTTTGCGGTGATCTGTCAAGCGGGGGCCAAGAAAAAAGGGGGGTCCCAAAACGCGTTTTCCCCGTGCAATTTCCCATAGGATCTGTTGTCGCAGCTACAGCCCGAACCGCTGAACGGAATGACACCAAATTTGGCAAAGAGGTAGTCCTCAGTTCGGACTCGTACCTTTTGCATATATGGCGTGAATCTGTTCAGTAGTTCCTGAGAAAATTAGGGTAAAAAAGTTAGTGATATCTATGGCCGCGAAGGATCCGCGGACCGTACCCGCACCGTAAGCGCACCCTCCCCGAACCGAGCGCGCACCCTCCCCGAATCGAGCGCACACCTTCCCGATCGCGCACTGAATGCTAATTGGCTGTCGAGTGTCTCTCTGCATTCGAAACCAGGAACTGTTGGCGGCCATTTTCTGCCTCGGTAGAAGCGAGGCTGAAGATGCAAGGGGAATAAGTGTGTAAAACATATAAAGGGGGCAGAGTGGAAATACTTTGACCCTCTAGAGGTGCTTAGGGGCTCTCAGAAGGACCCCCTGGGGCCCCCTTTTTAAAAAAAAGAAAACACGGGGAAATGAGCGCACGGTGCGCGCATCCTATCGTGTTGGATGCACGGATTCTCTCGCGGTAGGTGCGCGGATCCACGGCAACGTTTTTTGAAAAACGACAAGAAATCATTGGTTGCATGACAACTTTCTACACTGAAAGGTAGGGTGTATATTTCTGTTTTTTAAAGGTATGATTGATATTGGTTAACAAAAACAGATTGTAAGGAACATTATCTATGATAAGCTGATATGTTGAAAAGTCAAGCACACTTCCTGTCTTGTGTAGGAACATTGTGTGCTGAAATTGTGACCTGTGAGCTCAGTGCAGTGTTCCATGACCTGTTTCTATGGTAACAGGCAGAAGGCAGATTGGGGGAAGGGTTGAAATGTATTTCAGTTGGAAAGGGTTGAAATGTTTAACCAATAGAAATGTGTGTTTGCTTTTGAGTTTATGTGCGAAGGATTGTGATTTGATGTTTACATGTATATGTGTGGAAAATGAAAGGGAAACTTTTTCATTCTTTGCTTTTGCTGCGAGGTGCACAGTGCAGAGATTCTGTAAAAGAAAATATGGTGAGTGATTGATATACTTCTTAATCTACAAAATAACTTGAAAGATGAGTTATTTAATTGTGAGGGGATGTATGTAGACTATTTTGATTTTAATCAGACTAATGTATTTTTCCTGCTAAAGTGTAGGGAGTACTTTTTTTCTCTACAATGTGTGTGCATGTAGAAACCATTCTGTGATAAACATTTGTGTTTTTCATGTGTTTGTAAACAGATAACTGTGCAGTTTTTATATTGTGGTAGAATTAGAAACCTGTGATTGTTTATGAATTTGTGAAATGAGTTATGTTATGCTTCTATACTAAAATGTAGTACTACTTCTAGATGAAGAAATGTGTTTTGGTATAGTGCAAGTGATAGTGTTGTTTGTCTAGAATCACACAGTGAGTCTGTGTGCATTTGGGAACCACTGTGAGAGAAGCATTTGGTAACATCGTGTATTTGCTGACAGATAACTGTTTTAACTTGTCATGTTGTGAAGTTTTAGTAGCATTAGAAGACAGTTATGGCTTATGATTTGATTAAATGAGTCAGGCTTTGACAGAAAAGTGCAGTCCTGAAATATGTAGATTGTGTGCAGTTCCCTTACCAGTTGCACTGTAGTGAATGAGTTTTGGTAAACTCCTAGGGATAGTGGTGCATGTCTAGAATCACAGTGTGAGTTAGTGTGTATTTGGGATCAGTGTGAGAGAAGCATTTGGTGATATCATGTATTTGCTTACAGATAACATTTTTAAAACCTGTCATGTTGTGAAGTTTTAGTAGCATTAGCATCCAGTCTTTGGTTATGCGTTGATTAAATGAGTCATGCTTTAACACTGATGTGCTATACTTAAATATGTAGATTGTGTTCAGTACCATTAACTCTTCTAGACTAGTGAATGAGTTTTGGTAAATTCCTAGGATAGTGTTGATTGTCTAAAATCACACTGTGAGTCTGTGTGCATTTGGGTAAGGATTGTGAGAGAAGCATTTGGTAATATCGTGTATTTGCTGACAGTTAACTGTTTTAAAACCGGTCATGTTGTCAAGTTTTAGTAGCATTAGAAGCCAGTCTTTGTTTATGCTTTGATTAAATGAGTCAGGCTTTGACACAAAAGTGCAGTCCTGAAATATGTAGATTGTGTGCAGTTCCCTTATCACTTGCACTGTAGTGAATGAGTTTTGGTAAACTCATAGGGATAGTGGTGCTTGTCTAGAATCACACTGTGAGTTAGTGTGTATTTGGGATCAGTGTGAGAGAATCATTTGGTAACATCATGTATTTGCTGACAGATAACTGTTTTAAAATCTGTCATGTTGTGAAGTTTTAGTAGCATTAGAATCCAGTCTTTGCTTATATGTTGATTAAATGAGTCATGCCTTGACACTGATGTGCTGTACTTATATATGTAGATTGTGTGCAGTCCCCTTACCCCTTCCGTAGTAGTGAATGAGTTTTGGTAAAGTGCTAGGATAGTGTTGATTGTATAAAATCACACTGTGAGTCTGTGTGCATTTGGGTAAGGATTGTGAGAGAAGCATTTGGTAACATCGTGTATTTACTGACAGATAACTGTTTTAAAACCTGTCATGTTGTCAAGTTTTAGTAGCATTAGAAGCCAGTCTTTGCTTATGCGTTGATTAAATTAGTCAGGCATTGACATTAAAGTGTAGTCGTGAAATATTTAGATTGTGTGCAGTTCCTTTACCACTTCCACTGTAGTGAATGAGTTTTGGTAAACTCCTAGGGATAGTGTTGTTTGTTTAGAATCACACTGTGAGTCTGTGTGCATTTGGGAACCACTGTGAGAGAAGTGTTTGGTAACATCGTGTATTTGCTGATAGATAAGTGTTGTAAAACATGTCATGTTGTCAAGTTTTAGTAGCATTAGAAGACAGTTATGGCTTATGCTTTCATTATATGAGTCAGGCATTGACAGTAAATTGCAGTTTTGAAATATGTAGATTGTGTGCAGTTCCCTTACCACTTGCACTGTAGTGAATGATTTTTGGTAAACTCCTAGGTATAGTGGTTGTTGACTCGAATCACACTGTGAGTCTGTGTGCATTTGAGAACCACTATGAGAGAAGCATTTGGTAACATCGTGTATTTGCTGACAGATAACTAATTTAAAACCTCTCATGTTGTCAAGTTTTAGTAGCATTAGAAGCTAGTCTTTGCTTATGCATTGATAACATGAGTCAGGGTTTGACTCTAAGGTGCAGTACCATGTACTATTCTGTTCACTGTGGCAGAACTGAAAATTTAAAAGTTTTACCTAAGCACTGTCCTAGAAGTAGTCTGATTATTTAGTCAGTTTCTAAGTACCAAATAGACTGCTTCAAATGTCTATGCAGTATTCATGTAGTGTTCTAACATACTATACACTTGTCTTTTACACCTTCAATTCCCTAGTCAGTATTCATACACTTCCAGGAAATATCCTGTCACTTCCTTTGCAGTCCTCTAGAGACCCATTCAACAGCATGTACTAATCCATTCACTGTGCCAAAACCCAAACACTTATAAATTCACCAAGACACTCTCTTTCCAGTACTCTAATGATTCAGTCACTGCCTAAGTATTCATGCACTGAGCCAGGTCTTAGCACATGAACTTCTTCAAACCCCTATCCACTATGCATGCAGTCCTCTAAGCACCTACACACCTTCAATTCCCCAGTCAGTATCCATCACTTCCAGCAAACACCCTGTCACTCCATTTGCACTCCTCTAGTGACCCATTCAGCATCATGTACTAATCCATTCACTGCGCCAAACCCTAATAAATTCACCCAGGCACTCTTCTTGCAGTACTCTAATCATTCAGTCACTACCCAAGTACTCATCCAGTGACCCAGGCCTTAGTATATGGACTGCTTCAAAGCCTTATCCACTATGCATGCAGTCCTCTAACCACCTACACAATTGTCTTTCTCACCTTCAATTCCCTAGTCAGTATCCATACACTTCCAGGAAATACCCTGTCACTCCCTTTGCAGTCCTCTAGTGACCCATTCAGCACCATGTGCTAATCCATTCACTGTGCTAAAACCCAAACACTTAGAAATTCACCAAGATACTATCTTTGCAGTACTCTAATCATTCAGTCAGTGCCTAAGTATTCATACACTGAGCCAGGCCTTAGCACATGGACTGCTTCAAACCCCTATGCACTATGCATGCAGTCTTCTAACCACCTAGACACTTGTCTATCACATTTTCAATTTCCTAGTCAGTATCCATACAGTCCAGCACTTGTGACTGCCTTTGCACTCCTCTAGTGACCCATTCAGTACCAAGTACTAATCCATTCCCTGTGCGAAAAGCCTAGCACTTATAAATTCACCTAGGCACTCTCCTTGCTGTACTCTAATCATTCAGTCAGTACCCAAGTAGTCATGCAGTGAGCCAGGCCTTAGCACATGGACTGCTTTAAATGCCTATGCAGTATGGATGCAGTCCTCTAATCACCTACACAGTTGTGTTTCACACCTTCAATTCCCTAGTTAGTATTCATACTCTTCTAGCAAACACCCTGTCACTCACCCAGTGTGTCTCCTTATAGTACTGTAATCATTTAGTCAGTTAGCATGTAGTCTTTTAGTGAGGTAGGCTTTAGGGCATGAACTGCTTCAAAGTAGTATGCACTATGCATGTAGTGTTTTAACGATCGTCACACTTGTGGTTCTGGGCTATAGTTTCTTAGTCAGTTTTTATATAAAATGTATTTGTACAGTAATGGAATAGTATAAATTTGAAAGTTATCAATATACATTTATTTGTGTTTCTTTTTTACAGATACAGAACAGGAGTGTTTCTCACTCTTCTCGTGCAAGATTGTTTGGATGAAGGGTCCTTAGGTGTTTCATCATACTTGCTGTGCCGCACGAGTATTTTTTGTTAGGCTCCCCTCGTAACAGAACTCTTTGACAAATCTTGCGAATGAAGAAGGTGGCATTGGTCTTTGTTTGCCCCTTGGAAAAAGTTAAAAATTTCTTCACCACTGAAGAAAAACGTTGTGGGCGTGGTGCCTTCTGCAAAAAAAATTCCTCAGATTCGGTAAATATTTTAAAGCAGCAACATTTACAGTTTTTGTAAGTTAAACTTATACAATTTTGTTAGCTGTATACATTTTATATATCTGTGATTTGTTTCTTGTGGTATTTTGTTGAGAATACCATGTTGTTTTTTTTTAACAATCTTTTTGATTTTCCAAGTCTGTCGTCGACATCCGTGGTTCCCACAGGAGTGTTCCGCCTTGTTGTTTTGTATTATTGTTGTTACATTTTGTTTATTAGTTTATTGTTTATATTTATGTTAATAAAAAAATAAAGTTTGAAAATAGTTTATCGTTGATATATTTATTATTATAAAAATAAAGTTTGAAAAAAAAATTAATAATGTTTTTGATTGTTCTCTTAACTGCTGTGTGACTCTTTCTTGTTCTTATTACTGTTATTTGATGGAGTCCACCATGGTGTTAAATTTTGGGGCACTTATCGCTGGAATACTAGTGATATCTGCAGTTTGCACCTACTTCTGAATAGTGTGTTAGATTTATCTCAACTTTACTTCCGTTAAAGTGCTGATAATGAAATGGAGAGTAGCCGTTCCCGTGCAAAAAGACATGAGGTGCACCTTTGCGATTTATTCTAAATACTAAAATCCTGTATTGTATTGCACTGAGGTATTGGCTTCACTTACAGTCTACACACAAAATCTATTAAGAAATCTCATTGTATTTATATTGATTGGGAATAGTGCGTCAGGTGCTGGATCTTGACGAGATACACTGCTCAGTTCGTATATTGTTGTGCACACGAAAAAAATCACATCGCAACTTTCACACAAATTGCAATGCGAAACAAATTCCGGTGATAAGACACGTTAGCACCAGGGATTTTACACCTGCTTTCTGCTGGTGTTAAGCAGGACAACTACCTGCACCATGAAAGGGAATACAGCCAAGAGCCACACCAGAACACCCACAGGTGCCATAGAGTCAATGAGCATGATACAGGGATACCCATGAGGGCCAGAAGACTCATCTCTACAACTCCAGGACCGCCAATGCCCCCCAAACCCACATCTTAGTAAGTGTGTCCCTGTGGTCATTGTCTTAGCATGATAGGCACGAGCCCTGCAACATCACAGTGTGCTGTCACCTTAGCATTGGCATTGAGCCTGGATGTGTAGCTACGTACGCATCCTCCTGCATGCACAACTGGCGTGTGCTGGTCTGTTGTTCACAGGTCAGTGCAGGGGTGTGCCTATCCGTCAAGGGGAACGGGGTGTCTCAGACATGTCCGTGTACAGGAAGTGAGGTAAGTGTGACTCTGTGTTCTGGTGTGGCCTGTTTCAAGAGCCGCAGCAGTCGATATTGTAAAGTGGCATGCAACACCTCCAAACGGCACTGTGATGTTGTTATTGGATTGTAGCAGCGACGATATAGTTAACAAGGGGGACCCGATAAAGGTAGCTTAGGACCACGGGTATATCATTTAATTTAGAGAACAATGGTCCTTAGCCTAAATTGAATTGGAAAAGAGCTGTTGCAACATAGACTACAATGAGACCTATGTGTATTCTTCCTAAGTCCAGCCGGACAAAGGAACATTTATTCTAAGGTATTCATAGAGATAAGGAAATGAAGAGTAATTAAACAAGGGCACAATCCTGTACCAAGTTTTCAAAAGAGGAGACAAGGAAGTCAGATTTAAGTAGAAGAAAATAACAGGCAAAAGGTTTTTTGGAGCAAACAAAGGGGCTTACAAAACAATAAACAACTCAAGTAAGCACAACCCAGCAGAAACCACAAAACATTTTCACAGTGGATAAAATTGTGGTACTGTAATAGGAAGTCGACGACGTTTCGATCCCAAGCTCCTAATACTATGGGATCATCATCAGGACTAAAATTTGAGAAGGAGTTGCCTGGTATATATTGGCAATGCCTAAAAGTATCGGCGAGAGAAGTTAGTCTGACCTCGCAGCAAGGCTCGATTGGGCAGGGCGATCAAATGCAGTAGGCGGACGCGTTTAAACAAAAAGGATAATGTTCCGATGGAGCAGTTAATGGGACGCGGTCATCCGCGTAAGTAATTGGCGATAACAACAATGGCTGCGTCTTGTTTAAGGTTTACAGAGCTGCTAGGGTTGGCTCTGCGGGGGATAGTGCGAGAACGTCCAAATGGAACAGCGAACGGCAGCTGCAATGGCTGTCCGTTAATGGATACGAGCTCAACAGAGTCTCAATGGGACGTGTATTGGCGTCCGATGTGGCCTTCAATGTGTCCACACATAGGTCTTATTGTAGTCTATGTTGCAACAGCTCTTTTCCAATTCAATTTAGGCTAAGGACCATTGTTCTCTAAATTAGTTGGATTGTAGCAGGACATGCGCAAATAGGCATTACAATGGCGTGCCGTACGAGTGCATGAGATACAACAGCTCACCGTACAAAAGTGTGGGGGCTCGTGGGAGGGAGGAGCAGCCGTTTGGTAACATAACACACAGTGAACTTGACCATGTGCCACATGCTGGGCATCCCATGATGACCACGGTCGCAGACATCCCACAACACCAACGACTGGCCTTTGTACACATCCTGTATGAATGCAGTGTGGTTTTCACTTCTATGCTCGTTCAGTGGTGTGACGTTGGCAGGTTGTGTGACTTGTGCTCCTTGTTGGTGTGTTTCATTTTGGTTATTGTTAGTCTATATGTGTGTTGTACTTAATTGTGCATGTGTGCCATTCTGCCCATCTCCCCCCCTCCCCCCACTCCCTGCTTCTTCCTCTTCCTAGTGCTGGTGTGTCTATAATTTTGTTGCTGCACACATAAATACATGTAAAGAATAAATTAGAATAGTTCCTTGATTCTTTTAGGTTTCAAAACTTCTCTATTGGTTTCTTTTTAACTTTCCATATGAACCGTTTTTTTTTATATTCAACAACACATAGAAGTCAGAAGTGCAACGTATTCTATCAACACACTTTCTAGAACATTCTACAATACGTGCAGGTTAAAAGTTCATCAATTTTTTAAACTTTACGATTTTTTTTGTAACATTTTCTTGAACATATAACGACGCATGCAGGTTAAAAGTTGATGATTGTTTTAAGTTCGAACAGTGCCTTCCAAATGCAAGTAGCAGGTGTGGTTGAGCTGAGCAAATTTTATCCTATGATATGTACTCCACGTTGAAACTGCTTTTTCTTAACCAATCACAAAGATGCTTTTCCACAAAACTAATGTGCACCCTACTTTTAAAAAAGAATGCTTTTCATGATATCTTCAGAGATAAGTTATAGATAGGAATTAGCATTTAAAAAACCTTTGAAATTCACTGAAAAAACCATAGGTTTCATGCATGCACCGCCGCAGGGATTAGAATGGCCCTTTCAGACAGCCTTTCCATGTCGGCCTTTCCGACATGGAAAGGCTGTCAGAAAGGGACTTTGGGAGTCCCGTCCCCCTTAGGGCTCCCCCGTATGGTCTGGGGGCACATATTGTGCCCCCAGACCACACGGTTAGACTGGATTTTTCCGCATCCCCCCTCATCTGCGTTTTAGTTTACCGTCCCCCCCAATCCATGCCAGACTTTCCATCCCTGTTCGGAAATTTCCTCTCCCAGGTATTTTTTAACAACTCCAAAATTCTTGTTCTCGGGGACTTCAACTACTGGCCTCTGGATGAGAAGGAAAGCGCCTGCTCGGCAGCTTTTTCCGATTTGCTGTGCAGCTTGAACTGCTGCCAACATATTAATACTGCCACCCATACCAGAGGTCATACTCTGGATCAGGTCTGGACCTCCAATCTTGCGATTTCGGGCCCCTCTTATATCGCCATGTGCCTGGTCCGACCATTTCGCTATTTCCTTCTCCCTCAAAATCTCTACTCCTCCCAGCAGGCCCCTTGAATCCAACCTCTCCGCCCGTAACTGGAACAAAGCGGACATCAGTCATTTCATTAATTTACTTAGCACTTCCATCCCTTCGGAACCTGACTCTCCAGACATTTATGCTCGGAACCTGAATCTATGGCTTGAGTCTGCCAGTGACGTGGTTGCTCCCCTCAGACGGATCAAATTCAGACGCCTTCATGATGCTCAGAAATGGTTCTCTGAGGACCTTAAAGTCTTAAAACTCGGCCTCAGGCAAGCCGAGCGCCGGTGGCGCAAAAATTACTCCCCTGTAGCCAGGGCAGAGTTCCTGTCCCTCCTCAAAGGATATAAATCCGCTATCACGTTAGCTAAAACTACATACTTCTCCAACAAAATTATGGAGTCGGCCAACAATACTAAAATCATCTTTCCGATCGTAGAGGAGCTATCCCATCCTGAGAGAGTGTCCATCAAACCTCTCCCTTCCCAGAAGCTCTGCGATTCCCTCAACCACTTCTTCATTGAGAAGATTGCAAAAATCAAAAATAGCATCCAGGTACCGCCCTTCCCGTACCCCTCTCTGCCCCCAGCCTTCCCTTGTGTTGATCCCTCTCTCTCCTTGCCCCTCACTCGGATCCCTGCTATTACGGAAGCGGAGTTTCCCGCTCTCCTCAGCAAAGTCACCTCAGGATCCCCCACTGACTGTTGCCCCCCCAAGATCTTATGCAAGGCCTTCTCGGCCTGCCGCGCTCCCCTTCTGGCTCTATTGAACATCTCCCTCACCTCCGGTCAAGTCCCTCGCATCTTTAAGACAGCAGAGGTGGTACCTATCTTAAAAAAAACGACTGCCGACCCTACGGTCATGAGTAACTTTCGCCCCATCTCTCTCCTCCCTTACCTCGGGAAGGTGCTCGAGACTCATGTCACTAACATTCTGAGTTCTCATGTCGAGTAGTCCCATTTCCTTGACTCCCAACAGGCCGGTTTTAGGCCTGCCCATTCTACTGAGATGGTCATACTCTCTGTTATGGAAGAGCTACGTAGGGGAGCCGACTCCAACATATGCCAGGTTCTGGTTCTCCTGGACTTGTCGGCTGCCTTTGACACGGTCGACCATGTCATTCTGGTCGACCGTGTCAGGCAGGCTGGGATCGAGGGTACCGCCCTTGACTGGGTTCGTTCGTTTCTCACTTGCCGCCAACAAGCGGTTCGTCTGTCTCAGTTTTCCGCGGATAAGGTTGACCTGAATTGTGGTGTGCCTCAGGGATCCTCCTTGTCCCCTCTCCTCTTCAACCTATACCTCGCCCCCCTGATTAGCTCTCTCCGAGATAAAAATGTCTCCGCATTCAACTATGCGGATGACATTCAATTAGTTTTTAACATCGACTCCTCGGACCAGTCAGTTGCTGACTTTCAAGCTACCCTCTGTCACATCAGTAATTGGATGGGGGCAAACCACTTGAAATTGAATCCCGACAAGACCGAACTGGTTCTTGTCGGAGGCACTTCCAATCCCTGGAACTCCAACTTCTGGCCCGCCAGTCTGGGTCTGCCTCCTTGCCCGTCTACCTCGGCTAAAAGTTTGGGAGTTATCATTAGTAAAGATCTTTCAATGAAACTACAGATTAACGCCACTGTCTCTGCCTGCTTCTTTCAGTTGCGTAAAATTCGTAAAATTGCTCGTTTTCTTACTACTGAAGCCCTCACCTTGGCCCTCTTAGCTTTAGTCATTTCTAGAATTGACTATGCCAACTCCCTATATGCAGGCATCCCCGACTATCAGCTCAAACGTTTGCAACTTGTCCAGAATCAGGCAGCCCGCCTCATTTTTCATCAACCTAGGCACCATCACACCCGCCCTTTGTTGAAATCTTTGCACTGGCTCCCTGTGTCGGAACGCTGCAAATTTAAGCTGGGGTGCCTCATCTTTAAATCTCTGGCCGGTCTCAGTCCCTTGTTTATTTCTTCCCTTATTCACCCGTATGTTCCTTCTCGCAATCTGCGCTCTGCCCACCTGGCTCTTCTTAAAGTTCCTAAAGTCAAGCGCAAGAAATGTGGCTGTCTCAGATTCTCGTTCCTTGCCCCTTCTCTTTGGAATACCCTCCCCCTGGACATAAGATTGGCCTCACCCTACAATCATTTCAGATCTCTTCTCAAGACTCACCTGTTTCGCTCTGCTTACTACTAATCTTCCCCCTCTTCCTCTTCCTTGCTTTTTCTCTTCTCCCCTTCTTTCCCCTCCATCTCCTCCCCCTTCCTTCCCAGGTAGTTGCTTATCTCAGCGCCAAGAAACTGTATGGTGAACGTTGCGCTTTATAAATTTCTTTCACATCACATCACACATCACATATAGTGTTTCCCCAAACATCTATGCACATGGTGCCTGACACATGGTGCATAGATGTTTAGAAATATACCCTTTACCATTGCGGCTTGCATGCAGCCCAGAAGAGTCTATGTTTCGGACCGCTGTGCTGGTGTTCACATCATAATAGTGGGAGTGGAACCGCCGCCTACTTGTCGGGCGGTTACACTCCTGAAACGATGTCGGTAAGACGCTTGTCTGACCTGTATCATAATATGGCCCATAATTATTAAACAATTTACATATTTATTAATCAATTAAATAATTTATATTAAATGAACAATTACTTAATTAATTTCCCACCCTATACCCTTACAACCCAACAACGCACACCTAAAATATCATATGAAAATTATAATAAATACATAATTTGAGGTTCACAATCAATTGAATAATTAATAATAAATTAATCATTAATTATGAATCAATTATTGCTTAATAAACGTCCTGCCCTATACCCCTACAAACCCAACAAAACGCACCTAAAATATAACTTACAAAATATAATAATTACACAATTACACATAATTAATTATCAATTAAATAATTAATATTGAATTAAGATTTGATTATACTTAATTAACTTCCCACCCTCTAGCCCTACAAACCTCAAAACCTGCACACTATAAATTACTATGAACATTTACATAAAAAATGATAAAACACTTAAAGTTACCAACTATGTTTAAAAAAGTTTTCAACAATTTTGCAGACAATATTTGACATATGAAAATTAATATGGACTAAAACACATAAAGATAAATAAAAAACTATAATTTTAACAACTATATTATTGAAAACAACATTAGCAACACAAATGATCTTGAAAACAATATTACTTAACTAACAAAGCGATATTCTTGTCAACAATATTTCTGCATCACTAGATTTATGTGTCACAATATTTAAAAGACACTTTTTCGGTAGCTCGATGTTTGTAAATTTATATTTTGACTAAATACCAGCAGGACATGTCCTTTGAATACTAAGCTGGGGTACTGAGGAGTCAGAAGTGAGCCTCTAAACAGGATGGGCCACATGATGCTTCTTGTCACCAGGCAGTGTGGCAAAACCATAGTGCGGTTGACATGTACCCCTAATACTTGAACCAGTGATCTCAATGAAGGCCCAAAAAGTGTTTTATCTGTGATGTCCTCCAGATCCCTTGCATTTGGTATCCTTCACCTGGAGCTGCAGTTTTAGAGGTGGAGTCAGACGGCCATTTATGCATAGCTAGTTCTGATTTTGTTACTTTGCTGGTCTGCAACAGCTCATCGTGTGATTCTGGTTTTGACTCTGCCACACTAGGAAGAAGGAGAGCTGACATGTACACTTGAATACCAAATACCATCTCATAAGGCATGTAAGTTTGTAGGATACACTCACACACACATGCAACATACACACACATATAAGAAGTAACTGGAAAATTGCTGTCTGGGCTAGATTAGGTATGTGTGGTTGTGAACGAAAGTCAATAGAAAGAATCCATCCCTTGTGATGAAAAACTAGGATTCCTCTTTTTTCCCTGAACATGACTACCTGGGTAGAATTCCCACCATGGAAAATCACAGCAAATAGCCCACTTGCTACCTACGTAAGGAATAAGTATTTCTTCATCCGCTGACTCTTCTCCATCCTCTGGGCCTCTCCTCATATGAAGAGACTGGGCTGGTGATACAAAGAACCTTGTGGAATCTGCTTGAATTTGGCTCAACCACGCAGGGTAACCAGGCTTTAAAATTCATTTCTCTAGACACACTTATGATCCTGCAAAATAACCATTCATACCACTGAAGACCCCATCACCCTTCCTGGAATAAAGCGTTAAAACTTATATAAACCTTATCCCTGAAAAACAAAAACATACATTTCTTGGCTTCATCCATGGTTTCCAAACGTATGTCTCACCTTGAATCCTGCTAACAGTACACCTGTTAAAGCCTCGAAGGACTGTACAGTTGCACTCCAAACACTCACTGTAGAGACGCTGGACCTGGATCTTCCAATCAAAAATATACCGCTAGACTGCCTATGGAGCTGGGGCATTTGGATTAAATTAAAGATTATTGATCCTTGCCAAATATTTAAAAGAAATGGTCCTTCTTCCACGCGGAACAAAAAAGGGGAGCTGAGTGGCAGCTCAGAATTCACTAGATTAAATGGCTGAGGTTAAAGGTATCACCCATGTTGCCACAAGAAATTATATTTTTCTGATAAATATTTCCAATGATTGCTAAGGGACACAGAACCTATGGCTGTAGTTACCAATCCTGGGTCTCCTTGCAACTTGCTTCACTGGAAACCTAGAGCCTCTTTGAAACCTTAAAAGAATCTGATCTCATTAAATAGCTACATTTTGGTCTTCATGCAAAAAATCCTGGATTTCTTCCAGAAGCAGGAATTTCCTCTTCCTTATGTTGCCAATAAACCCGGGGTACACCATTCATAAACAGATGTGTGTCACAATACTGAGGACAAAAATATCAACTCCACAATACCGACTACTAATATATCAGCAAGGAAAAGGAAGTATATATTTACTCTTCTCATTTTTACCTTGATGATATAGCACAATCCAATGGGCTATATTTGTGAAAACAATTAGTACAACTATTCAAATCTTGGTATTGTGACTCCCAATACTCATGAACTCAGTCCTGGGATTTTTAAAATCTCTGGCACGAGAAACCCCAAGGGGCTGACAATGTTTTGAGAAATTTCTGACATTTCCCATGTGTCTTGATTTCAGAAACTTAAAGCACCTATGATGGCTGCACTTACTGGCCCTGATTCACAAAGGGCCTCTGCACTTGTGGCAGAGACATTGCAGTCATGGGGGTGTCTTCCCACTTGGGTGGAATCTCCGGAATGAGAATTCTCATTGCAGAGATTTTGCCTCGAGTGTGGAGATTTCCCTCCCGACTGCGGGACCTCTGCCACGAGTGCAGAGGCCCTTTGTGAATCAGACCCACTAACTTCTTGGGAAAGTAGCACTCATTTAGGGATTTCACAATATTGTCTTCACAAATACTGACAAGTATTGACTTTGCAGGATTTGTAGGGGAATGCCTTTCATCCATAGCATTTTTTTTACTAGTAGAAATCTGGGAATGTAAGCTACTATAATGTTCCTTCTGTGCAGAGCGTTTGTTTGTGCAGGTTTTAGGTGTGTTTTCATTTCACATTTTTATACTAAGAGTATCATGAATTTTGTCCAGTACACTGCATTCATATAATGACTTAAGGCACACCTACAGAGCAGGTAAAAAGCCACTTGACAAACCCACACCCCTGCAATTAT
Organism: Triturus cristatus; assembly: GCF_964204655.1. Taxonomy (NCBI): domain Eukaryota; kingdom Metazoa; phylum Chordata; class Amphibia; order Caudata; family Salamandridae; genus Triturus; species Triturus cristatus. Next base: position 277,472,768 of record NC_140586.1, on the reverse strand, counting down.
TTTCATTTGTGATTTTAGTGAATCCACATGTGCATTATCATGTTTATCAATCGCAATCTGGCGTTACATGTGTAAGAAATGGAGTCTCCAGTTGGCAGTGGTTTGCACCCTGTCCAAGAAGGGATCCATACTATAGTCAGGAAAAGTGTAGTACACACTAAGTTTACCTGTGCTCACTTACTGGTAGCTTGGCTCAGAGCAGTCAGGCTAAACTAAAGCGGCAATGTGTAAAGTGTTTGGGAACACACCCACAGTAATACAGTGAAAACACGACAAACGTACTCCACAGAAGATTAGAAAAATAGCCAACATTCTTCTGAGTAAAACAAGATCATAACAACAAAAATCCAACATACACAAGAGCATGGACTGGCTATGAAGTCTCACTGTCCCCCAGTACAGTACCTTGGAGATGTTGAGAATCAAATATGGTGCAAGGCGCCAGGGAGGTGAGGTGTCGCATAGGTAGATGCGGTGTTGGTCCCCTACTGCTATCCAGGTCTTTGGCCTGTCGGCGCTCGGGATGATGCACTGCACAACAGAGGTGAGGCATGACTGAAGCGAGTCGTCGGTTCCTGAAGGTGGTGCATAGTCGTTGAGCCGCCGACACCCAGGGACGTTGCATGGTGCAGGAGAGGTGATGCAGCGGTTGTGACGATGCTTCGGTTCCTATGGCGGTGTGGTGTTGAAGATCTGAGGGTCAAGCCATGAGGCATCCACTTCACAGTGTTGAGGTCACACCACAGGATCACAGGTGCTGTGGTGGAGTCGGGCACCATGGACACCGGTGACATGGTACTCAAGACTCATGCTGTGGTGGTTCTTCAGAGGGGCTGCAGTTATTTTAGGGCCTGCATTTCAAGTCACGGTCATTGTGTTGAGTGGGGTCAAAGGCTCCGATGCTGGTAGCAGTGGCTCTGGTTCTGCAGTGACGCTCAAAGCTGATGTGCTGATTTCTTCTTTTTTAGAACAGAAAACTCACTTCCAAGGGCCCAGGAACTGGATTTGGCACCACTTTGAAGAGTAAGGCTCTCAGCAGAAGAGCCCAGGTGCTGCAGGTGAAGTCTTTGATGGCCCTGAGACTTCCAACAAGAGGCAAGTTCAACTCAAATCCTTGGAGAAACTTGGAAATCAGGAAGCATAGAGCAAAGTCCAGTCCTCTTGCTCCCAGGCAGGAAGCAGCAGACAGCAGGCCAACACAGCAAAGCAAGATGCAAAGTGGCAGTTCTTCCTAGCAGAACAACTGCCCTTCTTCCTGGCAGAATGTGCTCAGTTCAGAAGTGTTCTGAGTATATGGTGTCAAAGGCCCAGTACTTATATCCATTCTAGCCTTTGAAGTAGGGAGACTTCAAAGAAAGGTTTTTGTAGCACACTAGACCTTGCCCATCATGACCCTGTCTCCAAACACACTGCGAGGGATAGGCAACTCTTTGTGTGGGGACAGGCACAGCCCTATTCAGGTGCAAGAGTCAACTCCTTCCACCAATCTTGCTTGGAAAGACCCATCATCCTGGTGATGGGCCATCAGGACATGCAGGGCACACCTCTGTTCCCTGTGTGTGACTGTCTAGAGTGAATTCACAAAGTCCAGCTGTCACCCTGACCCAGATGTGCATTCTAGGGACAGGCAGACACACGGAATAGTTAAAGTAAGAAAATGGCAACTTTCGAAAAATGGCATTTTCAGACCTGCAATTTTAAAACCCACTTCACTTATTGATGTGCTTTAAAATTGTGAGTCCAGAGATACCAAACTCCAATTTCCAAACAAAGAGTTTCTTCCAATGTTCCCAATTGGAATATACACTGTTACATAAATGTTACAAGGCAGCTCCAATACTAACCTATGGGAGAGATAGGTCTTGCTGCAGTGAAAAACGAATTTAGCTGTTTTTCATTACCAGGACATGTAAAACTTAAAAGCACATTTCCTTCCTTTTAAATACAGTGCACCCTGCTCGTGGGGCTACCTTGGCCTACTTTAGGGGTGCTATGTATGTAGTAAAAGGGAGGGTTTGGGCCTGGCAAGTAGGTGTACTTGCCAGGTCGACATGACAGTTTAAAACTGCACATACAGGCTATTCAATGGCAGGCCTGAGACAGGTTTGAAGGGCTACACATATGGGTGGGCAATCAGTGTTTCAGGCCCACTGGTAGCATTGTATTTATAGGCCTTGGGTACAGACAGCACACTGTACTAGGGACTTATTAGTAAATCAAATATGACAATCATGGAGAAACCAAATGCCAATACATTTTAGACACAAAGCACATGCACTTTAGCAGTTGGCAGCAGTGGTAAAGTACCCAGAGTTCTAACACCATCAAACAACGAAGTTCATCACACAATCAAAAACAGAAGGCCAGATGCAAAGAGACAGGGGGAACCACACCAAAAGACTCCAGGTCTAACAACATGATTGTGTGGCATTTGTTGTTAGTAATTAAAATATGTGTTTTCTCTAGACTCTCAGACAAATAATGTCCAAAACTATCGCTTAACGTAGTAAATGTTATCCTGTTTAAACTGAGCACCAAACTGAAATCAGCACAATTCACTTCATCATATATTCAATTATATCATCACTGCTCTTTTCTTTGTATGTTTGCCTCTGTACCAACCCTTTTAAGGACAAATGTTAAGGATGTTGTTTCTTGTATAAATGATAAAAAAATACAAATCATAGGCTCAACATGGCTGCAGGTTTGGACTTCCCTTAATCCATTCCTGCGCCGAACCTAGCCATTCTGGGAACTTCTTTAACTTTAGAGAGATTTTACTGTTACATTTATGACTTTTGCTCTTTTTGATTGGAGATGTGGGTGAGTAAAATGTGCTGTAGCCGCTTCACCACTATAGGCACCCAAAAACTGTAGAACCAACACATCTCACTTTCCCAAGATTTACTAGAATTTCTAGACAAGACAAGACAGGAGTTCTGTTTTATAATCTTTGTTTACTGGCATAGGTTGGGTATACTGTTACAAGGGAAGTAAGAGAACATGCAACATTCTAACAATTTTTTTGTAGAAGATTTATTTATTTCTATTAAAGAAAAACACATTAAAAAAAATGTTCTTCAACTTCTTACCTATCAGACTCCTGGGAATTAAAGCTAGGAATAATTTCCATGGACAACACAAATGACACCCTTCTAGATTATTTATCCACAGACGAAATGCAAATATATTGACCTGAGCTCATGTACAATGTCTTGGGGGATTCTCTGGCATAATAAAAGACAGTGTCACATGACATCAGGAGGAAAGCCCAATGTTTCGTGAACTCTAATGTATCAACTGCCAGAGGCAATATGCGTCTCCTGCAGCCCTGAACAATCTGAACATGAGCTGTGTAGAAATAATTCTGGTTGAAGTTGGTGTCATTTCCTCTAAAGAAATGATGTGCAATGTTCAAAGAGTTACATAAATTACATGAAATTCTGGTCTGTCATTTTACGCATTTACTTGCATGAAATTCCTCCTTTGTTAGTTTTGGAGGCAATGGTGCGTTTTATGCTAAAAAAAGGACGCAATTGCACATTATGGAAACAACAGCCACTCGTTTTCTGTTTGTTCCCAGGTTCCTACTATATAATTTGTACTCAAAGTGCCTGCAATTGTGCAATTTGACAAAATAGCACTATCTCGGACATTTTGCTTCACAAATGCAATGCAAAATGCTGAAAATTACTCAAAATGATGCTGATGTATGCAAGGTTTTTTCTCAAGACTATATAGAAGTGCCTGTAATATTCAGGATTTTGTCACACAGGTAGAATAAACTGCATCACAGAAGGTGTAATGTACAGCACAGCACAGCTTTAGAAATCTGGGATCTTAAGCAGAGTTCATAAGAAAAATACAATCACTTGCTATGAAGTGGCCTTTGAAGCGGCAGGGAACCAGCACTAAAGACTTTAACGCAACCAACCGAGAAGGCATTAGCCCAGGAAGGTTAATGGCCAATCTGCCCTTCCATACAGGAGCATACACACTTGGTTTATACGTGGTATTTCTTGTTATAGCATTTTATTCTCACTGTACATAATAAGAAAAAATGTTGCCCTGCATAGCTATACTCATATTACCTACCAAAAAAGTATGAAGAGCTATGTTGCCTTCAACAACCATACTGCACTAGGAACGGTTCAGGCTGCAGTCACGTTCAAAAAAATGCAAAATCTTCATAGACATAACGTGGGGAAAACGTGTTTTGGGACCCTCCTCTTTTCTCGGCACCTGCTTAGCAGATCACCTCAAAACTTTCAACACAGCAGCTGAACCAACAAGCATTTGCAATGCAATAGGTCTCGCATTAGTAAAAGTTTGAGCTTTTGGCGTTGCAAATAATAATGCAACACCAATAGCTCTAATTTTTAGTAATGCGAGGCCTATTGCCAACAGACAGCTACACAAAAATAACGATGAACACAAAAATCACTCTCAATAGAAAGCAACAAGCTCCAGACTCCAATGCCAAACAATTGCTTAACCTCAGGGTGACGGGGTGCCAGGTCGAACATTCGCAAAATGTTTCAGTTACTCTCTCCATCTCGACGGCAGGATACAGTATTGTTGCATAATAACAAAATAATTAATCATAAATAATTTGTAAAACGTGAAAACTTGTGCCGTGGTTGCGTTGAAAGGTGGGCCAGGCCTTCCTCCAGTTATTGCGGCCTTCAAATGCACAGGATGTCTTTTTAATTCAACTGCTGCTTAATATATTTAAATTCAATTAAAGAAACGAAACAAAAAGCTGAATGCTGGCAGTACTGACCCAGCCTGAATCGCCCGGGGACGCGTGTAGGTTTCCAAGAAATTTGTGTTCCATTTACTGCTGCGCTGTGAAAGGCGTTAACGAAGGGGTTGTGTGGTGCCCGAGGCGGATTCTTAGATCTTAGTCATAAAAGCCTTACGCACGCACACCCAGATTGACTTAGATAGAGTGGCACAGACATCCATGCCCATGCACTTTTAAAGAAATACACAAACCCGCACACTCAGCTAGAAGGGAATTCACACACAAAGGCGGCCAAAAAGATTACATTATGGACTTGGCCCATTTAGAGGTGCTGGCAATGGTAAAATCGACCGAAAATTATGTTTTTACTAAATGTAAATGCAGGTACGTAGCTTCAGATGGGCTGTTTGGGCGGGACACCCCCTTATGATTTCTCAGTCCGGTCATGCTGCGAATTGCCATGCCAGGGTGCAAGGCGAGCGATCAATGGGCAGGTACCGCCGCCATGGCACCTCATTTACGAAGAGTCAAGAGAACAGTTAATGCAATTTACAACCAGCTCTGATAATATGAAAAGACAAGCGTGACCAAGGTGGACCGCACTGAAAGCGGACCACGCTGAAAATAAAGATACACAATACCATCACAAAACACATGCCAGCAGGGGGAGGAGAGGCTGTCAGGCCGGGGGCACCCCCCTTCCTGCGCAGCCGCAGCTGGCCGGTAAGGATCGCCAGCAGGGTGGGGTCAGGCTCCTTCACACTCACGCACACATTCCAGCACGGGGTGTCAGGCCGATCACGTGCACATGCCAGCAGGGGGTGTCAGGCTTGTCCACACTCACTCACACATGCCAGCAGGGGGGGTGTCAGGCTCGTTCCAACTCACTCACACATGCCAGCAGGGGGGTGCCAGGCTCGTTCACACTCACTCACTCACACATGCCAGCAGGGGTGTGCCAGGCTCGTTCACACTCACTCACACATGCCAGCAGGGGTGTGCCAGGCTCGTTCACACTCACACATGCCAGCAGGGGGAGTCAGGCCGATCACTCTCACATGCCAGGAGGGGGTGGGGAGGGTGTCTGCCGGGGGCACCCACCTTCCTGCGCAGCCTCAGCTGACCGGTAAGGATCGCCAGCAGGAGCATCTTGAGCAGCAGTGTGTTCTCCATCCTCGTGGCCGTGCGAGGGCTGCTCTCTGCCGAGGGTCACCGAGCAGTGCGTGGCTGCGCTGGGAAGAGGCACTAGGTAGTCAAAGGGGGGAGGAAGGTGACTCAAAGGGCAGGGAGTAAGACAAAAGGGGGTCGAAGAGGAGGCAGGGAGAGGAGGGGAGAGAGCTGCGAGGGAGGAAGAGAGGGGGCCTCAACGGGTGGGAGAACCTGAGCGTGGGCTGAAACGCCGGAGGGAGGGAAAGCGAAAGCACGCCATGCGCGCGTTGAGGGATACGCATGCTCTGGCTGAGGGCGGCTGGTGCGTGTGTGTTTGTTGGCGCAGGGGGCGTAGAACTCGGCGAAGCAGGCGCTGCAGGAGTTCAGCAGGTGAGAGCAGGCCGAGTCGGAGTACAAGATGACCAGCGGGTCTTCCCGGGAGTACATGCCGGCCCAGCGACTGCGAAATATTCGTTGTTGCTTTGAATTGCGCTTGCATTAGTGGTTTGCCTACCAGGCACTAGGACCGGGGGCTCATGCCGATATGTTTAGCTGCCCGGGGACTGCCCCAGGGTAGCCAGCGATGGGGGTGGCTGGCCCGCTTTGGATTACACTCGGGCAAGACTGCCCGCGAGTTCTCTCCTCGCTTCCCCCTTCAGCCAGACCGGGTTTCCTGACAGCCGGGATCACAGATCCTTTATCCTGTCCCTAGGGGGGGTGATAGCGCGACGGCCTAGGGGTGCAAGGCACACTACACGCGTTGTGTAGAGCAACACAACATAATGGCTAGAGCGTGGGACTTTGAAGCTGGGGAATCCAGTTCAAGTCTCGGCACCGACCCTCAAACATCCGGTGATTCTGGGCAAATCGCCTAGCTCCCAGTGCTAAAAAGGAATGGGCCCGCTTGTTTACGCTTGAATGAAGAAGGCAGTATAGGGCGCCCTGAGCACCAACCGTCCCGTTCGCTATTAGCGGATGTAGTGCGGCATGTAGTATGACGGAGCGCGCACAAGGCTCGAACCTGTTAATATGTACACATTGAAATGGCGCAAGGGGCGCGAGCACTGGAGTTAGAGGGCTAGGTAATTACCGCAGCATGTGGGTACCAAGGTACAGGTGGCGCAGGTCCATCGTACCTCTCTGGTGTGGTTCTTGTATTTTTACCGCTGCGCCATAGCCATAGTTCAGGAATTGAGAGGGGCCCGAGTCTTTATGAGCGCGTTCACAAAGAAACTACTGCCTCGAGCCTAATTAACACGGCACCAAGCACCAGCTGTACACGTTACATGCAAGCGCCAAAAGCCCTGCGGATGCCCAAATGCTGCGTTTTTAACGAGTGAATGTTCACGAAAGTGAAACTGCATGCTGACTTGCGAGGGAAGGGGGACAGGAGATGTGCACGCCGCGTGGCTGTAAGCGCGTACACCAACTCAAATCCACCAAGAGCCTGCGCGTGCCCATCTCCTGTCCCACTTCCGAGGCAAGTCAGCAACAATAGATCTCGCTGGCGACAGCGCTTCGCGCTGCGTTCGCCAGGCGAGACCTGAAAAGGGGAAGTTAAACAAAAAGATTTGTCAAGCGATGCCAAAGTTATTTGCAAAAAAATAAATGCTTTTCCTATGGAAACCTTGGTCCTAACTATACCTACCTGCATATCTATATCTATATATAGCTATCTCTATCTCTCTCTCTCTCTGTATATATATATATATATAATTGAACCATATATAAATAACCATATATATATAGCCATCTTGTACTACCTGAGGAAGGCGGAAGCTGAAACGTTGTAGTTGAAATATATTTTTGTTCTTTGGTGAATCTATCTGTTTGAGTCACTTCTTTCTTGGATATTTTATTTCTTTGTGACTCATTGTATCCTTTGGGATCCAGATTTTTGCCCTGGCTGGCTGTTGTTTTCTTGTGATCCTTCATCTTCAAGTATATATAATATATATATAAATATATATAAGTATATATATATATATATATATATATATATATATATATATATATATATATATATATATTTCATGCAAGTTTCGTCCAAAGGTAGAAGCGCACACAAAGGCAGGCGGACTCCAATCGTAGCAGAAGAGTCCTTTATTAAGCAAGACCAGCAGCGCACTGAACATTTCAAAAAGTACATCCCTGCTCACGGGAAACGCTGAAAGCAGATGCAGGAAAACACGTGTCCCTTATCAGTGATTAACGCCCACAGTGGGTTCTCTTATTCAAGTACTTATGGGACATGTAGTCCTGCCATTTTGATACAGCCTTCAATAGGTTCTGCCATCAGCGTATTTCAATCAACAGGCTCCCGATGGAGCCCTCACTGCGCGTGCCAGTCCAAATCCATGCCAAACCTGCCTTCCTGCAAAACGGGCCCAGTGTGTCTGAGCCCACAGTCCACAACTTCCTCGATGGTGGTGCTGCTTCTCCGACCTGGACCGGCCGGTACAATTCATGCAAGTTTCGTCCAAAGGTAGAAGCGCACACAAAGGCAGGCGGACTCCAATCGTAGCAGAAGAGTCCTTTATTAAGCAAGACCAGCAGCGCACTGAACATTTCAAAAAGTACATCCCTGCTCACGGGAAACGCTGAAAGCAGATGCAGGAAAACACGTGTCCCTTATCAGTGATTAACGCCCACAGTGGGTTCTCTTATTCAAGTACTTATGGGACATGTAGTCCTGCCATTTTGATACAGCCTTCAATAGGTTCTGCCATCAGCGTATTTCAATCAACAGGCTCCCGATGGAGCCCTCACAGCGCGTGCCAGTCCAAATCCATGCCAAACCTGCCTTCCTGCAAAACGGGCCCAGTGTGTCTGAGCCCACAGTCCACAACTTCCTCGATGGTGGTGCTGCTTCTCCGACCTGGACCGGCCGGTACAATTCATGCAAGTTTCGTCCAAAGGTAGAAGCGCACACAAAGGCAGGCGGACTCCAATCGTAGCAGAAGAGTCCTTTATTAAGCAAGACCAGCAGCGCACTGAACATTTCAAAAAGTACATCCCTGCTCACGGGAAACGCTGAAAGCAGATGCAGGAAAACACGTGTCCCTTATCAGTGATTAACGCCCACAGTGGGTTCTCTTATTCAAGTACTTATGGGACATGTAGTCCTGCCATTTTGATACAGCCTTCAATAGGTTCTGCCATCAGCGTATTTCAATCAACAGGCTCCCGATGGAGCCCTCACTGCGCGTGCCAGTCCAAATCCATGCCAAACCTGCCTTCCTGCAAAACGGGCCCAGTGTGTCTGAGCCCACAGTCCACAACTTCCTCGATGGTGGTGCTGCTTCTCCGACCTGGACCGGCCGGTACAATTCATGCAAGTTTCGTCCAAAGGTAGAAGCGCACACAAAGGCAGGCGGACTCCAATCGTAGCACGCTTCTACCTTTGGACGAAACTTGCATGAAATATATATATATATATATATATATTCACTGAAAAAACCATAGGTTTCAGGGGTGTTATAGTTAGCTGGACTTTTCACTTGTACAAAACCATTGAAATTCCCCCGTTATAGTTAGTTCAGCTAACTATAACTCGCGCGCCCGCAATGCACTGCTGATGACGTCACATATTACATCACTCATGACATGGTCAGTGACATCACTCATGACATCACTGATGACATCTCAAATGACATCACTGATGACATCACTGATGACATCATCCAGTGAATGTGTGTTATTCTGAAAATTAAATATGTTTTATATATGTATATCTCAAGGTCGATGGAAGAATAAATGGGTATATAAGTGTCTAAATGGATGATTTGTTTTTGAAAAATTGATTGTGTAACTGACTGATTAAGTGTATCATAGTGAATACATGGCTTAGTGAGTAATGTTTAAATATGTAAATATCTGTATCAGTCTCTCACTTTGTGTATAAGTGGCTGCATGGGTTGGTGAGTAGCTACATGGGTGTCTATATAGGTTATTAGTTGGTTTTTTGAGTATCAGTCTGAGTGTCTGCATGGTTCGGTGGGGGTATTACGTAGTGCATAGGTGCATGAATGAGTGACTCACTGTTTGTATGTGTTGAACACAGTATGTGTGCAGGACTGTATGGGTGGATGAGTGTGTGTATGGGTGTGTTAGTGAGTGAATGACTGTCTCAATAGTGTCTTTATGAGTAACTACATATGTTTTAAACTAGTATATGTGACTATTGGTGTATATATGTGAGTATATGTGAGAGTGAGAGATTGAAAGAGTTCCTGTATGAATAAGTATGTGTTTCTATAAGTGATTGTTTAAAAGACTAAGTATGTGTAAGTTTCCGTAGAAGTAAGTGTGGTGGTGTGTGTATAACTGTATATGCAAGTAAATGTATGTTTGATTCTTTATTAGCATGAGTGACTATGTGTGTGAGTAACTATGGATGAGTGGCATTGTGTAACAGGATGTATAGGTGTATGAGTACATATGATGAGTGAGTACATGTATGAGTGACTGTATTGGACTGTTGGTGAATGAGTGGATGTGTATGTGGATCTTAGAATTACTGAAGAGGTTGTTGTAACTGGTATTGGTATGTCCATTGTTTTGAAAATTTTAGTCTCTATTTTTGAATGTGTGTATCAAAGGTTATATTAGGGTGAGAGGAGGTCTGCCACTCTATCACAAGGATGATATCATCAGTGATGTCATCAGTGATGTCATTTGAGATGTCATCAGTGATGTCATGAGTGATGTCACTGACCATGTCATGAGTGATGTAATATGTGACGTCATCAGCAGTGCATTGCGGGCGCGCGAGTTATAGTTAGCTGAACTAACTATAACGGGGGAATTTCAATGGTTTTGTACAAGTGAAAAGTCCAGCTAACTATAACACCCCTGAAACCTATGGTTTTTTCAGTGAATTTCTGAGGTTTTTTAAATGCTAATTCCTAACTATAACGTGCCTGAAACCTATGGTTTTTTCTGTTAATTTCAAAGGTTTTTTAAATGCTAATTTCTAACTATGCCTACAGAGATAGGACATGTGAAGAAAGAAGAAAAAATGCACAGAAAGAAACAAAAGAAGTGCAGAAAGAAGCAACAGAAGTCCTCAAATACGAAGATAAGTGCAGGAAGAAGGATAACGTGCAGAAAGAACAAAAAGAAGAGCAGAAAGAAGCCTTGTTGCAAAATCATCCTGTACCCTCAACTTTTTCAGACGGATACTGGTGGTAACTGAGTCTGACTAACCAGTCCTAGAGCCAGTGCTATGTTAAAAGACACTTAGAATACAGTGAAAACACCTACATACACTAGGGAACATTATGCGTTGGGGTCCCCCTGTGATTAGCCTTACCTCCTCTATAAGCCCCTAGTATATAATAGGGCATGGGGATTAAAACTACCTCTTAAAACAGGCCACAGGGCGTTTTTGCACACGTTAACTCAGGCCCCGTCCCCTCCTTTCACCATTGTGTAAACACGCCCTGTGTCCGTTTTTAGTTGGGAGATTAAGTTCATTTGAGTCCTGAGGGTCCCTAGGGTCCAACTAGCCCACTAGGTACCTCCAGTAAGTGCCACAGAGCTGCGTTGCAGAGAGGTGTAAAAAGTGGCACGGCCTGGACCACCTCTCTGCAATGCAGCTCAGTGGCGCTTACTGGAAGCACTTGGTGGGCTAGTTAGCCCCCAGGGGCCCTCAGTATTGAAGGGAAATTATATCCCCAATTTAAAACGTGCCATGGTGCGTGTTTGCACACGTCACCTCAGGCCCCGTCCCCTCCCTTCACCACTGTGTAAACGCGCCCTGTGGCTGTTCTAAGTTGAGAGATTAAGTCCCCTTGAATCCTAAGGGTCCCTAGGGTCACACTAGACCACTAGGTACCTCCAGTAAGCGCCACAGAGCTGCGTTGCAGAGAGGTGTAAAAAGGGGCTTGGCCTCAGAACACCTGTCTGCAGCGCAGCTCCCTGGCGCATACTGGAGATGCCTGTTGGGGGCGCGTTTGCAGAGTGCTGCATGGAGGGGGCATGGCCTCCGGCACGATGCCAGTCTTTTATTTATTTTATTTTTTTAAGAAGGGGGGCTGTGTGGTTCCCCTTCTTATTCTAATTTATTGGCCCTGATGACCCCATCCCCCAGGGCCTGTCTCCTAATTATATTTTTTTGACCCCAATCCCCAGGGCCGGCCACTGTTTTTTATTATTTTTAAAAAATATATATTTATAGACACACCTAGGACATGCTGGACAAACCGTACGTACCTATCACCATGACGATTTGCGTGATATTCATTAAAAGGCGACTATGCATGCAATTAATCCACGTGGAATGTATTTACACCACTAGTGAAGCTCTGACATGTCTGATGCTCTACCGTGCCTAATCCCGGTAGACACCCTTGTCGTTTATTTATACAAACATGGGTAGCTATTGACGGGCACATTTAATACACATGCACACCAAGCCATTCAAAGGGGATTCGACAAAAATTCGACCAAAACTATGCAAGAAACCCCCCTCACAGTTAATAAAACACACATCCACTGCCGGATGTGTAATACTTTTTATTTTACTCTCTGGAAAGGGGAAGAACATCACTTGCGAGTCACAGCGCGCTCCTGACAGAGCCCAATGCTGTGTTACACCCACCATTGCCTGCCGAGTGCCACACACCTCTGTATTGTATTCCACTAGCTAGTGCATATGCTATGACACTCTCTAGCCCATGTGCACTGTAACACCACCCCGTGAAAATGTCATGCCACACTTGTCTTCGCACGGGTTATATTGCCCCATCTAACGTGCCTTCCTCGATGCCTATGTTATAACGCACAGTGCTATGCCATACATATTACAATTTGGGATCCATATCTTTGTCACAGTGCATATGCAACGTTACACTCCCCAGCACATATTTTATATTACAACTTTAGAGACTAGTTAGGTTACACAACACTGCCCTGTGCATATTACACTCCAAGGCGCATATCGCATAGCACACGCTAGTGCCTGTGCTATCTCGCGCTCTCCAATGAATCTGTCATTGCGCACAATGTATTGCATATTATATTTCACGCCTGGTTCATCTTATATCACACTTTTTGGTGCATAGTTTATACCATACACTATATCTAGTTTTCATTTTCAATCGTGCTCTCAGGACTATGTTCTATATAACACTGTGTTCACCTACCCTTTTCACGGGCATTACATTTTGCGATAGGGGGTGGAGGGTCAGGGGGTGTTTTTGCCAAGTGAGCCCGGAGTCACAGTCACTAACGTCTTCTTCTTCCTGAATAAAAGTGAGATTATGCTGCATACTTGTTCATATTTTAAGTAGTTTGCACAGACAAAATGTTTTAAAAACAATAAAGTTTCTAATACCCGCCTTCTCTGAACAGTTAGCTTGCTGCCCCATCCCCCTCCTCCCTATCCTCTGTTGTGTGAATCCATGGACTAGCCTCCTCCCTCCTGCCATGCATGGTCTGATGTGCTGCCACTGCCCTCAATTTAGTATGATGTACCAGTCCACTCCTCCTGCCCTCCATTGCCCAATTCTATGCCCCATCATTGACCTCCTGCTTAAACTCTGTGCTTAGCTTGCTGCCCCTATTCTCCTTCCCCCTGCCCTCCGATGTCTTTGTGCATGCCCCTGCTCCATCCTTTTTGCCCACCATGTCCCATGGACCTGCCACTCCTATCTACTCTGAGTGTTCTGTTGAGCTGCCACTCCCCTCCCACCTGCCTAGCATTGTCAGATGACTGTAACCTGTCCCTGCCACCTCCACCCTGCCTGTCCACATGCCATGCCTCTATCCTCTTCCTCCTGTCCTACATGGTCCATTGTACTGCCACACCCTTCTGCCCTCCCTGGTCTGTTGTGCTGCAACTGCTCCTCCTGCCTGCCCCGTGTGGTCTGTTGTGAGGCCCCTTCCCCTGAACTTTCTTGTCTGTGCACAGGTCCTGACCCTCCCTTCTATCCTCCATCGTCCTTTGTGCATGCCCCTGCACCCTCCTTCTTGCCCATCATAGCCATTGTGCTGCCACTAACCCTCCCACTTGCCATGCATGGTCTTCTGTGCTGCCATGGCCCCTTCCACCTTCCCTGTGTGGTCAGTTAGCTGCCCCTGACCCCCTCCCACCTTCCCTCCATGGTCTGTGTGTATGCCATCACAGTCTCACTGTTGCTCTTCATGTTGTGTCTTGCTTCTAGTGCCCATCCTGCCTGACCTCCATGGCCATCTTGCTGCTCCTGCCCTGCCCCCTTGCCCCCAGCCCTCTGTTTACATGTGCAGACCCCTACTCCCTCCCTCCTGGCTTGTCTGATCCATTGTAATGCCCCTGATCCGTCCCTCCTGCCCTTTATGGTCTGTTATGCTGCAGCCTTCTCTCCTGTCTGTCCATTAGGGTCAGCTAGCTACCATTGCCTCTTGCCCCTCTGTTCTCTGTTGTCCATGTGCATGGTCCTGTCCCCTCCCTCTTGCTTTCTATGGATTGTTGTGCTGCACTCCCGTCCTGCATGCCCTGTGTGGTGTATTGTGCTGCTGCAAACCCTGATGCCTGCCCTGCAGGGTCAGTTTGGTGCACCTCTCCATGTCTCTCCTGTCCTCTGTTATCCAAGTCCATGTCCCTATCCCATTTCCTTCCATGATCCAATGTACCATACTTGCGAACATTTTGAACTTGGTAAGAGGGAGATTTTGAAAAAAAACTGGGGTATTGATTTTCCCCTTTGAGTTACATTGAAAAAGAGGATATTGTAGACAGGAGACAGATCAAATAAAGCCCATTTGAGCTTAAAAACATTGGACGTTTCCTGGCTGAATCGGGTCTGTTGGCATGTATGGTTGTACTACCATTGCCTCTTCCTTCTGCCCACAATGGTCTATTACATTGCCACAGCCTTGAAGGAGGGTAGATTTTGTATCACAGGGGGCCCCTGGCCCGTTCTGTCCACACCTGAAGTAGGAGACCCTTGTCCTTGCCCTGCCAGCCGCATTTGTAGGCCGTATTAAATTGACCAGCGGGTCCTGTGTTGCTATATAATTATCCTGAGACATCCTTACCACTCAGCCAGCATAAAACCCCTGTGTAGGCCCTTCTGTTCAATATGTAGGCCTCTTTGTTAAATTGACCATAGCTCTGCAATTTTAGTGTATAGCAGTCTGAAGGCAGGTCTGCGAGGCCTTCTGCTCCAAACTAGTAGCCCCCACCCTACCCGAGTGCTCCGTGCTCGGTATCAAAGTTCAACATCCCCCTGAAGCTGTCGACATACAGTAGGCTGCATCCTGGACTGGTACTTGCTTCCTGGGCAGGTTTCCCGCTTTTAAGGAAGTGGCAACCGCAGAGCGTCAAGTTAGGAGAACTGAGGAGATTTTATACATGAATATATTGAATTCCTGTACAATACCCATTATTTTCTGCTTGCTCTATGGAACTTACGATAAGCGATTTGCCTGAGAGACTGACCTTTTCACCCAGTCCATTGTCAGCATTAAGTGGGTAAATGACGAAATGTCTGGTAAAATCTGCAGACGAAGCTTTTGGGTAGCATACGTAGGTAGATGTAGCGTGCAAAGGAGCCCACAAAATGATATAAAAAGGGAGCACCCACAGATATCGACGGACAACCTCGCCGTCTGTATGTAGGTTAACAGGCTGTGCAGGTTTTCCCCAAGAACTGGGAGCTCTTGTCTTCCTTTGCTTAAAATGTCTTGCTCGGCTTTGCTTGAAGTATCTTATTCTATTTTACCTATATGAAATGTCATGTTATGTTTAACCATTGTTCTCTTTACTTTTGCATTTAAAAGATGTTGTATTGTAATTGCAGGAATGCTTGCTCTAAGAGTAAATGTGAGTGTCCCTAGGTAACATTTTCCTTGGTGTAACTTGTTTCTCATGATGCATTTATAGATGTGTTTTCTCTCTCTCTCTGTCAGTCCATTAATTGAGATACAGAGAATATCATGACAGCTGTATGATTATCTGGATTCTGTATTTTGTACTTTAGGTCTCTATTCTGCGGTTTCTTTGAAGTTGCATCTTCTCATTAAACTGCCATTGTATTCTGCCTCCAATTCCATGTCTCATATGTCTGTTTTCTTCATTTTTGGAGCAAGCGTTCCTAGGCACCCCGGCTCAAATTAAGGTGCCCCTTTTGTCCCTGACTCACTCTCCTGCTCAGTTCTGTGGTGGCTCCCGGGGCTCTGGGGACCGCCCCTAGCTTCCTTGACCCGTAATAGATCTTCCCTCCAACAGCCTCTCTTGCAAGTCCTGTATTGTTGGTTTGTTGCCCCTGCCCCCCTTTCCACTGCCCTCCATAGTCTGTTGTGCTTCCACGGCCCTTCCTGCCTGCTCAGTGTGGTTAAATTGTTGCCTTTGCACCCTCCTACCTGCCTTCAATTTTCAGAGTCCGTGCCCCTGGCCTCTGCCTCTCAACAGTATCCTAATGAACAACTAGATTGCTAACATTCTATATTTATTACAAAAGTGTGGAGCGCCTGACATCATCTTGATGTAATCAAAACTGTAATACCTAGAGCATTCCTTTAGAAATTACATATATGAGAGGGTCTTATTGGCATCAAAATTATGGTTAGTGCTCTAAAAGACTAAAATAAGGACATATTTTCTGAGTTTTCAAATAGCGACAAAGCACTTTTAAATTATTTGTTATCTTTATGTTTTTTTATCTAGTTGACAACTTGATTAAATGTTGCACTTAGGGGAGAGGATGTGGTGTTACTTCCAGAACTGCAGACTTTGCAACTGGGGAACCAGGTTGAAGTTTCTGCTTCAGCTCGACATTCTGTGATTCTGGTCAAATCACTTAGTCTCCCCATGTCTACAACCAAAATGAATTTGTTCTTGTGTGATGTAACCAATGCTCATGTAAAGCACTCCAATACCTGACAAGTCTGCACTATATAACACTGCAAAAACACAAAATAATAAGTGTTTTGCACACTTCTGTCATTGGGCTATATTTGGGCTATATCTGGGTGATTTTGGGCTACATTTGGGCTCTTTTGTCTCCGGTGGCCATCTTGGGAGATTTATTTGTTATGAAGTTTCCTAATTTCCTCATGTACTGCAGTCTCCTCAGTCGGAAATGCTTTCAGTTTTTTACTTTGATTCCATCATGAAGGTATTCAGATATGTCACACATTTGCCATGAATTCTGAATGTTAGCACTCTAGTTGCTCATTAGATCACTGTAGTAAAACTACTGCTCACCATGGAAGTCTGCTCCTGGTATTAAAAGTGCATGTTTCAGTCTGCATGTCAGAATTTTTTAATGAAATAGAAGAGGATTTGAGAAGTCACTCAAAATGTGCCCTCATTTTCTTTCTTCAGCATTAATCATAATTTCTATGGCAAAATGAACCCCCTCATTGTGTTCCTTTTTAAATTAAATGTTTTAAGTGTTACCAGTTTATTCCAATCAAGATGGCTTCAGGTGTGCCATACTTTTGTCATAATGAAGACAGTAAGTGCTCTAGTTGTTTTTAAGAACATTCTTGGACATTCTGTCATTGGGCTATACTTGGGCTACATCTGGGTGATATTTGGGCTACATTTGGGCTCTTTTGTCTCTGGTGGCCATCTTGGGAGACTTATTTGTTATGAAGTTTCCTAATTTCCTCATTTACTGCAGTCTCCTCAGTAGGAAATACTTTCAGTTTTTTACTTTGATTCCATCAAGAAGGCATTCAAATGTGTCACACATTTGCCATAAAATCAGAATGTTAGCACTCTTTTTGCTCATTAGATCACTGTAGTAAAGCTACTGCTCACCAGGGAAAACTGCTGCTGGTATTGAAAGTGCATGTTTCAGTCTGCATGCCAGGATTTGAGAAGTCACTCAAAATGTGCCCTAATTTTTCTTTATGCAGCACTAATCATACTTTTTATGGAAAAATGAACCACCTCATTTTGTTCCTTTTTAAATTAAATGTTTTAAGAGTTACCACTTTAATCCAAGCAAGATGGCTTCAGGTGTGCCATACATTTATCATAAGTAGGACGGTTAGCGCTCTAGTAGTTCTTTGGAACACTCTGGAAAGCTGCAGTAGAACAAAAAGGAATCAACTGACAGTCTCTGCCCTTGTTGGATGTACATGTTTTACTGAGAATGTCAGACTTCATTCTCACATGACTGAGAAAGATAATGTGAATTTACAGAAAATAAGCTCTCAGTTTAGCTTATAGATCACCTTCCAAACCTCTGTGGTAAAAGCATGAGAAAATATTTTTCTCTCAATCATGATATCCCAGCAGAAGGCTTTTTCACATGGTGAAATCACCTTAGAACATACCACAATTCCTAAAATGAGTATGGTACCATCAACAAATGATTTATAATGTAACTAAAGTCTTAAAATCTTCTATTAACTGCAATGCTTTTTAATGAGGTGCTATCATGTATATTGGTCCCAAGATGGCTGCCAACACTTCTTGGATGAAGTGCTGACAGCCAATCAGATCTCAGGATGAGATGTGTGGTTAGGCTCCGCCCACATATATATATTGATTTAAATGCTATTTTCTCAGGAACTACTGAACAGATTTACACCAGACCTACAAAAGGGACTTCCTTGACCTGAGGACTACCTCTCTGCCAAATTTCAAGTAACTCTGTTCAGCCGTTCGGGCTGTAGCTGTGTCTAAAGGTCCTATGGAAAAATGCATGGGAAAAACGCGTTTTGGGACCCCCCTTTTTTCTCAGCCCCCGCTTGACGAATCCCCCCGAGACTTTCAGGGTAGGAGCGGAGTATAGCGCCCCACCTATTTTGAAAATTTCGCGAGGATTCATCGACCGGCGCCAAAGTTATTCCAAATAGAATGTTGCGGATTTCCTATGGAAACAGGGTCCTAACTATAACTATCTACTGGCGACCGCCAGTAGATAATATATATATATATATATATATATATATATATATATATATATATATATATATATATATATATATATATATATATACATATATATATATTATCTACTGGCTGTCGCCAGTAGATAGTTATAGTTAGGACCTATTTTCCATAGGAAATCTGCAACATTCTATTTGGAATAACGTTGGCGCCGGTTGACGAATCCTCGCGAAAATTTCCAAACTTTTGGCCAGCTCCACTCCGCTCCTACCCTGAAAGTTTTGCAGTGATCCGTCAAGCGGGGGCCGAGAAAAAAGGGGAGTTCCAAAACACGTTTTCCCCATGCAATTTCCCATAGGATCTGTTGTCGCAGCTACAGCCCGAACGGAATGACACCAAATTTGGCAAAGAGGTAGTCCTCAGTTCGGACTCGTGCCTTTTGCATATATGGTGTGAATCTGTTCAGTAGTTCCTGAGAAAATTAGGGTAAAAAAGTTAGTGATATCTATGGCCGCGGAGGATCCGCGGACCATACCCAGACCGTAAGCGCACCCTCCCCGAACCGAGCGCGCACCTTCCCGATCGCACGCTGAATGCTAATTGGCTGTCGAGTGTCTCTCTACATTCGAAACCAGGAACGGTTGGCGGCCATTTTCTGCCTCGGTAGAAGCGAGGCTGAAGATGCAAGGGGATTAAGTGTATAAAACATATAAAGGGGGCAGAGTGCTAATACTCTGACCCTCTAGAGGTGCTTAGGGGGTCCCAGAAGGACCCCCTGGGGCCCCCTTTTAAAAAAAAAAGAAACGGGGAAATGCGCGCACGGTGCGCGCATCCTATCGCGTTGGATGCACGGAGTCTCTCGCGGTGGGTGCGCGGATCCACGGCAAAGTTTTTTGAAAAACGACAAGATATCATTGGTTGCATGACAACTTTCTACACTGAAAGGTAGGGTGTATATTTCTGTTTTTTAAAGGTATGATTGTTATTGGTTAACAAAAACAGATTGTAAGGAACATTATGGTGCCAATTACGATCCGGTAAAAACCGGGTACGAACCGTCGGACGGAGCATATTCTCCGTCCGACGCGTACCCGGTCGTCAAAATATACAAACATGGAAGTACGATTCGCACGGAAATACCATTTCCGTACGATTCGTACAAAACCCCGACCGACGAAAATAAACATACAAATGTGATCCGGGAAAGCGCCGACGTGACGTCGGTACGCACGCAGCCTGCCATTCACGAACCAGGAAGTACGATTCGCACCGACGTCATCCAACACGGACAATATATTCCGGCAGCCAAAAACTGCCGGAAAATCAGGACGACGCGAACAAGGAGGACCTGTACGCGACGGACAGACATGGACCCGAACCTACGTGTCATCCCGGCCCTCATAGCAGTCGACCTCCTCTACAGGTTACGACGCAGACGCCGCAGAAGGTCAGAACAACAAAGGGAGCGGGGAAAGGGGGGGGCAGGACCAGGGGCAGGCCACAAAACCCCCACCAAAGTCACACAGCACACATGCCCTTGACATACCTGACCCCCAGGCCCTGGTCACTACGAGGGGGTGGGGGCGTGTCCAGCAAAGCCAGTGTCCGCCACAACGGAAGTGCTTGACGACGCGAACCAGCAACACAACAATACAGGTATGTCCCGTACCCACGCTCTTAAGGCATGGGTACGGGACATACCCCGCCCACACCTACGTCACACCAACAATGGCGGGACGGCTGTACACACGTGGCAAAGGCCTGGGTACAGCCCGCACAAGCATTCCATAGCGTGGGTACGGATATGTACGGACCGTACCCTCACCCACATACGTATGGAGCGTACCCCCCACCCCAACAGTGTAAGTACGACCCGTACCCTCACCTGCGTATGCATGGAGCGTACCCCCACCCCAACAGTGTAAGTACGACCCGTACCCTCACCCGCGTACGTATGGAGCATACCCCCACCCCAACAGTGTAAGTACGACCCGTACCCTCACCCACGTATGCATGGAGCGTACCCCCACCCCAACCATGTATGTACGACCCGTACCCTCACCCGCGTACGAATGGAGCGTACCCCCCACCCCAACAGTGTAAGTACGACCCGTACCCTCACCTGCGTATGCATGGAGCGTACCCCCACCCCAACCGTGTATGTACGACCCGTACCCTCACCCGTGTATGACTGGAGCATACCCCCACCCCAACAGTGTAAGTACGACCTGTACCCTCACCCGCGTACGTATGGAGCGTACCCCCACCCCAACAGTGTAAGTACGACCCGTACCCTCACCCGCGTATGCATGGAGCGTACCCCCACCCCAACCGTGTATGTACGACCCGTACCCTCACCCGCGTACAAATGGAGCGTACCCCCCACCCCAACAGTGTAAGTACGACCCGTACCCTCACCCGCGTATGCATGGAGCGTACCTCCACCCCAACCGTGTATGTACGACCCGTACCCTCACCCGCGTACGAATGGAGCGTACCCCCACCCCAACAGTGTAAGTACGACCCGTACCCTCACCCGCGTACGAATGGAGCGTACCCCCACCCCAACAGTGTAAGTACGACCCGTACCCTCACCCGCGTATGCATGGAGCGTACCCCCACCCAAACAGTGTAAGTATGACCCGTACCCTCACCCGCGTACGTATGGAGCGTACCCCCACCCCAACAGTGTAAGTACGACCCGTACCCTCACCCGCGTATGCCTGGAGCGTACCCCCACCCCAACCGTGTATGTACGACCCGTACCCTCACCCGCGTACGAATGGAGCGTACCCCCACCCCAACAGTGTAAGTACGACCCGTACCCTCACCCGCGTACGAATGGAGCGTACCCCCACCCCAACAGTGTAAGTACGACCCGTACCCTCACCCGCGTATGCATGGAGCGTACCCCCCATGCCAACAGTGTACGTACGGACCGTAACCCCACCTCGTATGCATGGAGTGAACCCACACCCGTGTATGTTCTAAGCGTACATATCCTGAAATAGGAGGGTTGGGTGCAGAGTCCTCCCAGCAGTGCCCAGACACAGGAGGGGTGTGTGCAGAGTCCTCCCAGCAGTGCCCAGACACCGGAGGGGTGGATGCAGAGTCCTCCCAGCAGTACCCCGACACAGGAGGGGTGGGTGCCTATCACTACCAGCAGTGCCCAGACGCAGGAGGGGTGGGTGCAGAGTCCTCCCAGCAGTGCCCAGACACAGGAGGGGTGGGTGCAGAGTCCTCCCAGCAGTGCCCAGACGCAGGAGGGGTGGGTGCAGAGTCCTCCCAGCAGTGCCCAGACACAGGAGGGGTGGGTGCAGAGTCCTCCCAGCAGTGCCCAGACACAGGAGGGGTGGGTGCAGAGTCCTCCCAGCAGTGCCCAGACACAGGAGGGGTGGGTGCAGAGTCCTCCCAGCAGTGCCCAGACACAGGAGGGGTGGGTGCAGAGTCCTCCCAGCAGTGCCCATGGAACGCAAAGGGTGGAGTACCCACAGATACAATGCCCACAAATGTCAGTCAGGTGCACAAAGCCCCTGCAGTACATGTACCACATGTGTGCGAGGCTGGGAGTATACACATGCATAGCGCCTAAAAGAGGACATGTCCACATGAAGTCTTCTCAACAGTGTACACACACAAGTACAGTGACCACCAAGGATGCTTCAAATGATGCAGGTGGAGACATCGCACAGCATGCATGTGCAAAGTTGAAGGAGTCCGTCACACCCCCAGCTGATGTAGACACAGCTCAGCACCACATAGTGGAAACACCCTGCAGGGAAGATGTCAGGTTACACAGAGGAAGGAACACACCTTGGGACAATGTCACCATGCAGTAACTGCTTACATGAACAAAGTTATGTAGCCAACAGCTTGTGATGGCACACAGATACCAGGATCCACCCTATGACCAGCACAAGACTACAATTCCCACCCACCCAACACATTATCACCACCCAAAATAATGGGGCAGGTCCACCAACAGCAGTACCAGACAGACAGTAGTGTACTAAGGAAAAAGAAATTGCTTTATTCAGCATCCAAAAATCAGTTTGTCCCTTGAAAGTCCAAAATGTACAATGCCCATAGGGCAATCCAAAGGACGAATCCAGGTGGGGGACACAGTGAGACGCGTGTCCCCTAGCTTGCCTGCACAGTCAGACTCCTTCGTCTTCCAGAGCGGGGAGGGCATCATGTGGGGGGGAAGGACCAGGCACCGCAGGGACATGAGGGCGAAGGGTAGGCGTCGTGGGTGCAGGGATGGAGGACTCCACCACAGGGGGTCGGGCAGGGCCAAAGGCGGAGGCCAGGATGTCGCTGCACACCTTAGCAAGGTCCTCCAGAGACTCCCCTGCACCCGAAGGAACCACAGGCCCCAAGGAGGGGGGGGGGCGGAGGGATGGGTCGCAGCGCCACTGGGGGAGGGTGTGGACCGGGGGGGGACTCAACCACCCTGACCGGGGACTCCCTTGACTGCTTGCGGGGTGGTGTCACAGTGGGGCTCAGGGACAGAGCGGCCATGAAGGAGTCTTTGCCGGATATGTGGCCAGGAGAGCTGAGGGGAGGGGATTTGAAGGGAGTGGATTGGGTGGAATGCGGACTCCCACTCTGGCTGCGTGTCTTACGTTTGCCCCCCGACCCAGTGGGTGTGCCTACTTCACCCCGCGTGTGCGTGCCAGGAGGTGTGCGTATGACCTTCCCTGCTGGTGTGGTGCCTGTGTCTATTGTGGTGGGTGCATGCTGACGTCTGGGTGTACGTGGGACAGGCATGGGAGTGGGAAGTGTGGATGGGTCAGGGGTAGGGGGTTGGACGTAGCGCTGCAGGAGACCCACTGCTGCAGTCAGTGTTGAGTCAATGGACCTCAGCAACTGGCGTTGGTCAGCCTGCGATGAGAAAATGCCCTCCAAGTATGCCTCCATGTTGGTCAGCACTTGGCTGTGGCCATGGAGGACATTAAGCATTGCAGCCTGACCAACCAGCAACTGCCGCTGGATGTCCACAGACTCGGCATTGGCGGCAGCAGTGGAGACAGGGGCAGGGGGTGCGGTGCCTGGCAGGAAGGAGACATGTGGTGACCGGGCACGCTGGGAAGGGACACGAGCAAGTGGGAGGCGGCTGATGGCAATGGAGGGGGCGGGGACAGATGTTGTGCCGCTGTCAGCTGCTGGTGCAGCCTCCGCCCACTCGGAGAGATCATCCTCGGACCCGTCAGCTTCATATTCTGTCGTGCCAGTGGACAGGTCCTCGGCCTCACTCTCCTCCGCCTCAGTTCCACTCGATGTGCCAGCCACGATGTCAACGCTGGCACTGGTGCTCGGTCCCTCCGCTCCGTCTGTGCTCATGTCTCCCTCCGTGTCCCCCGACGATGCTGTGGGCAAGGTAAAGAGACAGAAATTAATCATACACCTGTATACATATGTCACATGAGTCCAATCTACATAGGTTACAGTGCATAGCCTGAAAAGAAAGATCAGTAACATCTACAAAACAAGGTACAGATGTAGGGCATGCAACACACAGTTGGTTGACCCACCATGCCACTGAAAAACCATGGAGAGCATGACACAATAGCAAATGACATGAAATGGAGTTTGACAGAGGAGCCAGGCCCTGGGGACAATCCAGCACTGCATCTGCACCACACAACGTTGCCGTAAATAGGGATGAGCAGGGACCATATCCATGAACTTGAGGCACATGCTGCATAGGTAATACTGAAAACATGCCCACCATGACTGGCTCACTGCACCTTGAGTGTATGTCCAGACAAACATCACACACTGGCCAGACCTAGCAAGGAGACATCAGGTCATGACATGTAGGCTTTGCCCGCACCAACCACCCCCTACATGAGACTATTTGTTGAGACACAGGAAGCACTTACATCTCTTAGTCTGGGTGAAATACACAGGGGCTGCATAAATGCAAGAATGGACACCAAATACCCAAGGTGCGCCTGTCCGAATTATCATGTACAAATGGTCATCATCAGATGATTGTAACAAGACACACAGGCACTAGCCACCGTGAGTATGAACAAGGAAAATCAGGTCAGGCTGTACAGTGGACACTTGTACTACATATTACGTCAATATACATGGTGCCAGGGGACAATGGCACAGAGCACAACCTATGCTGTAGACACTGAGAGTGTCCACATTTTGTGATGACACACATGACACCTAGGAAAATATGCCCCAGGGGACAGTAGTGGCCACACAACTCCATGGTCCTGAATGGGACTGACAGCAACACATGCCACCATCCCTGCACTTTGCGTATCGCACACTCATGCACATCATGTCACAGGCCACAACATAGGACATGCGTGCTGTAAGGCATGACACTTGAGAGACTAACTCCCATGTCTGGACTCAGCATCAGTGCCAACTGACATGGAACCCACAAGTACTGAACTGGACAGGGCACAGGCAAGGTCCAAAAACCTGTTACACACCACCCCCACACATGATGCTACAGGCATTGTTCACTTGGATAAAGTGCCAGCCTACATAACCTTGTGCAGGAGTGACTACACACAGACCAGGGAACACATTGCAAGGAGGGGAAGGGAGGCAGGAGAGCACCGCTATACTGTGGGTAACCGGATCTGCACAGCACCTTTAAACCCTGGCAGTGTATCCATGCAACTGTGCACTTACAAATGCTGGTGACACACAACAAACACACATGTACCTACCCCCTTCCTGCTGCTGCTTCTCCTGTAGGCGCCTCTCCAAGTCTGGAAACACCACCGCCAGCACACGCTTGTGGATGTGGGTCAGTCGGCGGCGCCCGCGGTTCTTATGGGTCTCAGGTGAGTCCCCCAGCAGGACCCGTGCGATCCTCCGCGTCCAGCAAAAGATATCCTGCCAGCGTTTCCTCACCTGGGACAGGCGCCGCTTGCGACCCTCCGTCCTCCTCACGGCACTGACGGCGTCCATCCAGATCTGCTTCTTGGCAGAGGTGCCTACCTGTGAGGATGAACAAGTGACACTACATCAATACACCTGGCACATGTCACAGAGACACATATTAGAACAAATTTGCTGTTTACAACAAGGCATAGTATGCATCCAACGCATTGCACCTTTGTCATAGGGACATGATCCTCTGGGGAAGGGCAAAAGCAGTACGTGCCATTGAAAGTACACAGGTGGAATGAGGGCAACGACACAATCAATGATCCAGGCTCACACTGTGCATCACAAGCTACACCAGGATTATGTGCAGCACCTCAAAGCAGTCACATGCCACAGGCCACTGACGCTACCTCAGCAGAGTACACAGACACACACAGGCACAGAACATTCACCTGCCATTGCCAAATGCAGCTACAAACCTCACTCTGCACATGTGCCACTAGAGGGGGGGGGGGCTCACAGGTGTGGGGCTGCCTCTGCACGTCAGACACACAGCACTGCTCCCTCCTCACATCACATGGGCAGGGTATATCCATCCCTCATGCAGCTTGGGTGCTACACTCCACATATGCACCCACCCACATGACAGGGGACTTACACACACACCCATGTCCAGGGTACGAACACATCATGTGGACACTCTCAGCACAGGTACACAGAACTAACACACATCTGTGGGTACAGTCACCTGTCACACTGGGCTGACCACATTATCACATGAGGACTGTAGAGGCTACATTCCCAGGAGGATGAGACAGGCAGAATGTGGCATGCACCATGCAGTGATTGTCACAGTAAACACAATGCAAGTGAGGACGGCAGACATGCACCACAGCATGCTCTGGCTGGGAGGCATCAGGCATTCCCCCCCTGGGACCCCCCCTACAGTACATTGCATGTGTGTCACACCTGGACACAATGGCAGAAGTCACAGTCACAAAAAAGGGACACAGTCTGTGCTAGTGGACTCTGCACTCACCTGATACCCTGGTCGCCCATACAGCAGGGGGTACTGTGGGAGGATCACATCCAGCAATCCCAGGTTCTCCTCCAGGGTGAAAGGCTGTGACCTCTCCACAGCCCTTGACATGGTTCCAGGGAATCAGTAGCAGCAGCTGGGTCGTAGAATCCAAAGATGTGCAGGCAAGTGCTCCCTCATGGGACCTGGCTGCCTTATATCTGCCTTGCTGGCCTGTTTCATGCACAGGTGTACAGAGTGATTGGTCACTCACATTTGCATCCTATGTTTCCTCCAATCCCTTCAAACCTAGCACAGTCAGTGTGTTCTGATTGTGTTTTTTTCTTGAGCATGATGTCAACTCCAGAACCACATTGCAACAAATTTGATTTATTCAAACTGACTTCTGCTGTGCACCTGCTTAGACAAATTCAAACTTTAAACTTGGTCTCCATGACAACCAGCATGCATTTAGGCCTTTATACTTGTCCCTCATGTGTCCCCTATGTAATTTGGAGTTTCACACACATGTACAGTGCGTACCAGGGCCCTAGGGCACCCCAAAAGCATAGCAACGGCCCGTACAGGCGTGTGTACAGTCCGTACCACTATGGGTGTGCTCACGTATGCGTACCCATAGTGATAGTGAGCGTACAGGCGTGTGTACGGTCCGTATCACTATGGGTGTGCTCGCGTATGCGTACCCATAGTGATAGTGAGCGTACAGGCGTGTGTACGGTCCATATCGCTATGGGTGTGCTCGCGTATGCGTACCCATAGTGATAGTGAGCGTACAGGCGTGTGTATGGTCCGTATCACTATGGGTGTGCTCGCGTATGCGTACCCATAGTGATAGTGAGTGTACAGGCGTGTGTACGGTCCGTACCACTATGGGTACGCATACGCGAGTACACCCATAGTGATAGTGAGCGTACAGGCGTGTGTACGGTCCGTATCACTATGGGTGTGCTCGCGTATGCGTACCCATAGTGATAGTGAGCGTACAGGCGTGTGTACAGTCCGTACCACTATGGGTACGCATACGCGAGTACACCCATAGTGATAGTGAGCGTACAGGCGTGTGTACGGTCCGTATCACTATGGGTGTGCTCGCGTATGCGTACCCATAGTGGTATGGACCGTACACACGCCTGTACGCTCACTATCACTATGGGTGTACTCGCGTATGCGTACCCATAGTGGTACGGACCGTACACACGCCTGTACGCTCACTATCACTATGGGTGTACTCGCGTATGCGTACCCATAGTGGTACGGACCGTACACACGCCTGTACGCTCACTATCACTATGGGTGTACTCGCGTATGCGTACCCATAGTGGTACGGACCGTACACACGCCTGTACGCTCACTATCACTATGGGTACACATACGGCAGCACTCCCATAGTGATAGGGAACATACACAGGCCCTCTGAGCGAATGTACGGTGCCTTTCACAAATCACAGTGGTGACAGGCAGCACACAGGAAGGAATGGGGCTGACATACTTGTCCATGGATGGACATCAAGGCATTGTCTGGGCAGTACTACATGTGTGGGGCACAGGTGTGAAAGGCTGTGATGTGGCACATCACTCCTGAGTCGAGAAGGCACCAGATGTATGATGAGATGTGTACAGATGTCATTTGTGACGGTGCAATGTGTGCCAGGCATGCCCTTAACTCCTTTGACATGTGTGCATGTCGTACTGCACACTTGGGATGAGCGTCACTGGCATGGCACAGTCAACAACACACGCAACTGTCCCCTGATGCCCGCTACAGGGGTTACCACACCAGACATTTGACTACCCACGGTGCACGATGTGTCTATGTCATGTATGTGTGGGGTGTTCCCATTAGCTTGATGTTGGTGCTCCCTCAAAAGCATCAGCTGTTGCAGCAACCAACATGTGTCTGTGTGTAGATGGACATGGCACACTGTTACGCACACCAGGCCACATGTGGTATGGAATGTGAGGTGCGTATGTATGCATGGGACACAGATTAGCGTCACAAGGACATGTCTGCATCCTCTCAATGAATGTGTGGTGAGTCATTACATGTACACCTTATTGGCAAGGTGTGTGGGCTGTCCTAGTGTGATGTCATGTGACCTGTGGCTCTAGTGTTCCGCTACCAGTCTCTGAAATTGACATCCTACTTCTGCTGATGTGTTGATGTATGTCACTCCTGTGTTGCGTCTGGCTGTTCACTTACACTGGGACACAGCTAATCCCATGCCATGGCATGTGGAGGTTCCCAATCTCCGTGTGTAGCTGGGTCTTGGTAGGAGTGTCACCTGGCAGCCATACGTGTCCAGGGCATGTGGCACATACCTGACTCCGTATGTCGCATATGTGTATTGACAGATTAACATGTGCCCAGTACAAATAAATTGGTGTTGTAGTGCACTCACTCTTCCTTGTCACTTCCCAATTACTGCAGAGCGCCGCCTCTTCCCCGACCAATTCCGGACTCTTGGCTGACATGCGAGAGAATGACTGTATCCGGTGCTACCGCTTCCCCCAACAGTTGATTGAGGAGTTGACAGCGAGGGTGGCACCACACCTGCAACCACTGCACAGGTATCCTACGGCACTGACACCCAAGCTGAAGGTAATGGCAGCCCTACATTTTCTTGCCACGGGTACCTTTCAATATACCATAGCTCATGTTGGTGGCATGTCCCAGAGCATGTTCAGCCGTGTCCTGCATGATTTCTTAGAGGCCATGTTGCTTCACCTGGATGAGTTCATCCATTTCCCTACTCCTGAACAGTTGACTGGGGTCAAGCGTGGATTCTATGCCCTGGGAGGGATGCCCCATGTCATTGGGTCCATAGATGGGACACATGTGGCTTTGGTACCACCACAGGCACAGGAGGTAGCGTACAGGAATCGCAAGCACTACCACTCCATCAATGCCCTTGTGGTGTGTCTGTCCAACATGGTGATTTCACATGTCTGTGCTCGTTTTCCAGGATCAGCACACGATGCCTACATCATGAGGCGTAGCAGGGTGCCTGAAATGATGACGCAGCTGCGCAAAT
Organism: Triturus cristatus; assembly: GCF_964204655.1. Taxonomy (NCBI): domain Eukaryota; kingdom Metazoa; phylum Chordata; class Amphibia; order Caudata; family Salamandridae; genus Triturus; species Triturus cristatus. The sequence continues at coordinate 277,443,105 of NC_140586.1, read as the reverse complement.
GAACGAGCATGTGTTGTTGGTGGGTACACTCTGTCTGTCCTGTATTTAGCGTAGACTTCCAGCACGACCGCTTCTCCTGTCCTACTTATGTCCATGTGGTTTCCATGTAGGGGACGCTGGCTATCCCAACATGCCATGGCTGATCACACCTCTCCGCAACCCCATCACGCCGGCCCAGCTCCGCTACAACACCGCCCATGGCCGGACAAGGTGAGTGATAGAGAGGACATTTGGCCTCCTGAAGAGCCGATTCAGATGCCTCCACAAGACCGGCGGCGCCCTCCCATATGCCCCGGCGAAGGTCTGCAAAATCTTCATGGTCTGCTGCATGCTGCACAACATGGCAGTTGAGAAAGCTGTGCCACTCATCCTGGATCAAGATGATCAGGACCATCCACCCGTGGAGGACGAAGGGCTTGACAATGGGGCTAGTGATGTGGAGGATGTGGTTCCGCAAGAGGACATCCGGAGTCGGCTCATACGCGACTTCTTTGCTTAGTGGTGAGTACCAGTGTCTGTGTGTGCATGCATTGGTCCCCGTGTGGCATGTGTTGCGATGTGTGTGTCCATCTGCATGTATGCCACGTGAGTCAGAGGTGTGTGTGGATGTGTCACTGGAGTGATGGTGCCAGTGATGAGTGTATTTCCCCAGTCATAATTGTGACCTAGCATGTTGTCATCCTTACATGTGTCGAGTACATGCACATGCAAGTGGCTGTGCTTTTTGTGGCTGACTTCTTGTGTGTCTCTCATCCCCAGGTACTTGCGCATGCCGTCTGCTGGTTGCATTGTTGTGGCACTGCGATTCCTCATGGACACGTCATCGTGTGCTGACTCAGGGTTACACGCACGGACAAGCTTGGAAGTCTCCTTAGGGTAAGGGATGCATCAGGGGTGTATTGGGTGTGGCAGTTGTTTACGATGTGTGCACACTGCCCCTGTCGATGTTTGGTTCCTCTGCAGACATGTCGCATCACCATGGGACACATGACATGCAGCTGGGTACACCTGAATAGATGGTCAGACTTGTTGACAGTCATCTGTGATGGGATTGTGGATTGTGATGATGGCATCAATGTGTGTTACACTGCCCTCGGACACATCCGGTTTGCATTGGCTTGACATGGTGTGGGACTTCCACATCAGAGGATAAATGGTGTATGGCAGCCTCTCCGTGAGCAGCAGGGGGTGTTTAGCTGTTAGCCGACACTTGTGTGCCAGTTCCATGGCTATCACGCATTTGTGCTGCAGAAGGGGGGTTCCAGTGTTGGACCCACATGTTACTCCACATGACCTGTTCATGTGTACTCCGAGTTGCCTCTGCATTCCCGAAAACATGACTAATAAAGGTGTCCCTATGCCTCCAAGTTGCCTCTTCTCAGTCAATGCTGGTGTGTTGCCACGGTGCATCCGGCATGTCTGGCATGGTTTTCCGTGATAGTGGCTATGTGTCTATGTGTAAAGTTGCAAGATGCTAGCTGTTTGTGTGGGATTAGACTGTGTATTGTGCATGATGTCCATGACTGTGTGGGTATTGTGACATGTGCCATCCCCATGCATCCGACGTTGTCCAGGCCACCATTCTCTGCATTCACCTGACTCAAGCTTGCAGGACGTGGTCCTGCAACCTGTCCACACATACCTGGGTGCCCCACAGGACACTCCACATGATCCCTGACCTCTGCGCATGGCTGTCGCTGTACTCAATATGTCTGTCGGCACGGTTGTGCGGCCACCCCCTCAGCTGGTTGGGCCCATCACGGGTGTGTATGGTGCTCCATGTCTGTGTTGCCTAATACAATGTGACCCAGGTGTGTCCTGTGCCAGACTCAGGCCCCAGGGTGTGGATGGTTGAAGTCAAATGAGAACTCAGGCATGGTTAGACTTTACAAGACACATGTAAGGTAATAAAGCAAAATGTAGGCATCTTCTCTTTATGGTGTAACTTTTTATTTTGGTTGGGGTACGTGGGGGGGGGTATGACATGAGGGGCTTTGCGGGTGTGTGGAATCCAAAGTTCACTAGGGGAGTTGGTGTCCTTGGATATCCTCAGAGTCCATGCCACTGTCTTTGTCAACATTGGTCAGACAGTGACCAGCAAGTCCATGTGGCAGAGAATGTCTTTTGCTGCTGTGCTGCTGTTGGTCCGGTGGGCCAGGTGCCAGGCCAGGTGTCCTGGGAGATGGTGCTGTTGCGCTGACCCTCACGGTCTTTTCCGTGGACGACCCGCCCTCCTGCGGGGACCCTCAGAAGCAGGCCGTGACGATGTTTGGGATGCTCTGTCGGATGTATCCTCCTCCTCCTCATCCCTCCCTGTGGGTGGTGATGTTCTACGCCTGCTGGCACAGGGAGGGTTGCCCATGTTGTCGGCTATCCGACGGAGTGTACTGTGAATTCCCGTGAACACCGTCACGAGCTCAGCCTGTCTGTCCTCCATCCGCCGTTGGTGTCGCAGTAGACAGGCATGTTGCTCCGCATGTTGCTGGGCCTGCTGGGTCTTGATCTCCTCGAGGATGGACACAACCTGGGCCATGCCCGTGGTGTCCTGCCGGTATGTGTCCAGGATGTTTCTGACATGGGAATATACCGGTTCCGCAGCCAACCGGTCAGGCTCGCGCCTCCGCCATCCTCCACTCCCACCACCCCTGTCCACTTGCACCTGGCCTGCCCTTGTGGGCACATCGGGTCTCCGGGACCCCTGAGGGGTGGCATTGGCGTTGTCGCCTGCCTCCTCCTGGGTGCCCGGTACACCGTGTCCCTCCTGGCCAGCCTGGCTGCATTGTGGTGGTGGGGCAGGGATCCTGGGTGTCTCCTGGGATGTGGCAGGAGTGGGGGTGGTGGTTGGCACAGTTGTACCTGACGCAGGTGCTGCAGGTGGTTGGACACCAGAGGGGCCAGGGTGGTCGGGGTCGTCCACAGAGTGGTGAGAGTCGTCGCTGCCGGTGGGTCCGTCATCCCGCAGAGCCGGGTCCTGTGAGTCTTCCCCCCCAGTGTTGGGGGTGATCCACGACGTTGACCTGTGTGTGAGAGAGACAATGTTAATTTTGTTCCATGCAACATCCATGTTTCATTCGTTTCTAAGTTGGCACATTTCCTCTGGGAATTTGGATATGTCTTGCATTCCACTCACAGTGCACTTGTGCATGAGTGTGTCCCTTGGCCACAGCTTTTGCGACTTTACCTATGTGTTGCACAGTCTTACTTGCTGCGTCAATTGTGACTGCAGTCAGCAGTGGAGTGAGCGAGTGAGTGTGGCGAGCCATGCATTGGCGCCTTCCGTGTTGCACTGTACGTGGGCACATGGAGTTGTTCCACACACTTAGATAATGCAGGTAGCTGGCGTTGTGCTCGTGCACAGGTTGAGACATGGCCCTGTGTTTTGCCATGGAGAAGAGAGGGGGATTGAGGCACTGGCCACCCTTGTCTACATGCACGCAGTCCACCTGCTGACGAGCAGACATTCCCACACCCCCCAAGGCTGAATTAGTCTCCCTGTGTGTCCCTTTCTCCCTCCCTCTCTCTCCCCCTCTCCCTCCCTCTGTGTGTCACCCTCTATCACCTCAGCCCAGCTTCCTAGGCACACACTTTTGGCAGATCTTTGAATGGCCCTTGGCTTGTTGATGTGAGTTTGTTTCTGATCTCCAGGCACCCATTGGGTGTAGTGTCTGTGTCTGCGCTGCTGCTGTGGTGGTGTGTGCTGCCACTCTTTCACAGTGTTGGCTGTTCATTAGCTGCTGTCATGTGCAAAAACGTGCCGTCACCCCCATGTGTCGATGCAAGGCGTGCGCCATTTGCTGGCAAGTCTTTCCTGTGTGGGGACACACTGTTTGTCTGCCTGTGACCTAGGCCAAATGGGCAGGGGGCATTGTTGTCTGCTTCTGAGTTGCACTATGTGATTTTTGGGGCCCACACTCCCGCCATCCGGCTTACCGTGTCTTGTGTTGGTGTTTTCTGTGGCCTGTGACTTGGCGTTGTCCAGCTGGGTGCATGGGGCATGGTGGCGCCAGTGGCATGTGCGTGTTCATGGAGTGTGGTTGAGTCATGCGATAGCTTGGGGTGGTTGTGTGCCTGTTTGTGAGTTTGGTTGTGGATGGCGTTCCCCCATGTGAGGTGAGTTGTTTGTGTACTCACCCGGGTCTCGGAGTCCTTCTAATCCGTCCACTGCCACCACCAGCAGTATGGCCATCACCCTCTCCTCCCAGGGATGGTAGTGTACGGGTCTGCGGGGCGGCCCTCCTCCAGTGACGTTGGCCTGGTTGTGGTCGTCGGTCATTTTAGCTCGGACCCTCCTCCGCAGATCGTACCACCTGGCTTGGCATTCATGCCTGGTCCTTCTGGTGGCCGCAACAGCATTCACAGCATCGACAATCCTCTGCCACATGGCTGTTTTATCGGAAATGCTGGTCTGTCTGACCAATGTTCCAAAGAGGTGTGGCTCGACTCTGAGGATTTCGTGGACAAGGACCTCCAACTCTTGGCTAGTGAACTTTGGATTCTTGTTAGTGGGCATGGTGAGGGGTGTGGGTGTGGATGGTTGTGGGGGGTGTGGGTGTGGATGGTTGTGGGTGTGTGGGTGTGGTTGTGCAGGTGTGTGAGTATGTGATGAGGGGGTGTTTGTGAAGGTGTGTGTGAAGGTGTGCAAGTGTAAGGTGTAGTAAAGGTTCAAGTATGGTGCTGTGGGTTGTCTGTGGGGTCTGGCATCAGTGAGTCTGTTGCAAAGGCTCATGGTTTGTGTGTGTGGGCCCTTTTTATTGGTCCATTGGTGGGTGTGGCTGTGTTTGAACTTTGGGCGGGTGTGTTATAAGGAGTGATTGTGTTTTGGGCCTCTGTTTTGGATTTTGGCAGTTGCAGGTCAGTGAATGTGTTGTTTTTGTGCTTTTTGGACATGTTTTGTGGCTTTGTGCCATTCGAATGGTGTATTCTTGTGTTGTTTTGCTTTTTCCTGGATGTGTACGTGCGTTTTTAGCGTGTGTACGGTGTGTACTTGGGGAATTTTGTTGTACAGTGCTGTCCTTGTGTCTGGCTTGGTACGACTCGTACATGCGCGATGTTGGGTGAAGGTGCTGGTGTTGGGGCCTGGGGTGCACTCCGTACTTGGAATGTTGGGGTGGGGGTACGTGTCGTACATACACGGTTGGGGTGGGGGTACGCTCCATGCATACGCGGGTGAGGGTACGGGTCGTACATACACGGTTGGGGTGGGGGTGCGCTCCATACGTACGCGGGTGAGGGTACGGGTCGTACATACACGGTTGGGGTGGGGGTACGCTCCATTCGTACGCGGGTGAGGGTACGTGTCGTACATACACGGTTGGGGTGGGGGTACGGTCCGTACATACATGGTTGGGGTGGGGGTACGCTCCATTCGTACGCGGGTGAGGGTACGGGTCGTACATACATGGTTGGGGTGGGGGTACGCTCCATGCATACGCGGGTGAGGGTACGAGTCGTACATACACGGTTGGGGTGGGGGGTACGCTCCATTCGTACGCGCGTGAGGGTACGTGTCGTACATACACGGTTGGGTTGGGGGTACGGTCCGTACATACACGGTTGGGGTGGGGGTGCGCTCCATACGTACGCGGGTGAGGGTACGGGTTGTACATACACGGTTGGGGTGGGGGTACGCTCCATGCATACGCGGGTGAGGGTACGGGTCGTACATACACGGTTGGGGTGGGGGGTACGCTCCATGCATACGCAGGTGGGGGTACGGTCCGTACATACACGGTTGGGGTGGGGGTGCGCTCCATACGTACGCGGGTGAGGGTACGGGTCGTACATACACGGTTGGGGTGGGGGGTACGCTCCATGCATACGCAGGTGGGGGTACGGGTCGTACATACACGGTTGGGGTGGGGGTACGCTCCATTCGTACGCGGGTGAGTGTACGTGTCATACATACACGGTTGGGGTGGCGGTACGGTCCGTACATACACGGTTGGGGTGGGGGTGCGCTCCATACGTACGCGGGTGAGGGTACGGGTCGTACATACACGGTTGGGGTGGGGGTACGGTCCGTACATACACGGTTGGGGTGGGGGTGCGCTCCATACGTACGCGGGTGAGGGTATGGGTCGTACATACACGGTTGGGGTGGGGGTATGCTCCATTCGTACACAGGTGAGGGTACGTGTCGTACATACACGGTTGGGGTGGGGGTACGGTCCGTACATACATGGTTGGGGTGGGGGTACGCTCCATGCATACGCGGGTGAGGGTACGGGTCGTACATACACAGTTGGGGTGGGGGTGCGCTCCATACGTATGCGGGTGAGGGTACGGGTCGTACATACACGGTTGGGGTGGGGGTACGCTCCATGCATACGCGGGTGAGGGTACGGGTCGTACATACACGTTGGGGTGGGGGTACGGTCCGTACATACACGGTTGGGGTGGGGGTACGCTCTATTCGTACGCGGGTGAGGGTACGGGTCATACATACATGGTTGGGGTGGGGGTACGGTCCATTTGTACGCGGGTGAGGGTACGTCTCGTACATACAAGGGTGTACATACAAGGGTGGGGATTCGACTCGTACATGCGGGGGCTGGGGGGAGTGTTGGGCTCCTATGCGGGCACATGTCTCCAAGGTTGCTATAGGAGGTTGGTGCGGACGGTGTTTTTTCCATACGGTTGTGACATCGGACGCACGGGATGGATCGTACTTCCGCGGTCGGACTTCGCTATTTACATTTGTACGGTAAATCGTCCGAGGACGTGTCGGACACCTTTTCCGACCCGAGAACGTGTGGGGAATAATTCCCAATGCGATTCGTATGGACTTTTTCCCATGCGAATCGTACTTGGCAGTTTGTACGGCACTTGTACGATTCGTACGGTAAAAAGACCGGATACGAGTCGGACGGGGAAATTTTTTACCGGATCGTAATTGCCACCAAAATATGATAAGCTGATATGTTGAAAAGTCAAGCACACTTCCTGTCTTGTGTAGGAACATTGTGTGCTGAACTTGTGAGCTCAGTGCAGTGTTCCATGACCTGTTTCTATGGTAACAGGCAGAAGGCAGATTGGGGGAAGGGTTGAAATGTATTTCAGTTGGAAAGGGTTGAAATGTTTAACCAATAGAAATGTGTGTTTGCTTTTGAGTTTATGTGCGAAGGATTGTGATTTGATGTTTACATGTATATGTGTGGAAAATGAAAGGGAAACTTTTTCATTCTTTGCTTTTGCTGAGAGGTGCACAGTGCAGAGATTCTGTAAAAGAAAATATGGTGAGTGATTGATATACTTCTTAATATACAAAAGAACTTGAAAGATGAGTTATTTAATTGTGAGGGGATGTATGTAGACTATTTTGTTTTTCCTGCTAAAGTGTAGGGGGTACTTTTTTTCTCTACAATGTGTGTGCATGTAGAAACCATTCTGTGATAAGCATTTGTGTTTTTCATGTGTTTGTAAACAGATAACTGTGCAGTTTTTATATTTTGGTAGAATTAGAAACCAGTCATTGTTTATGAATTTGTGAAATGAGTAATGTTATGTTTCTATACTAAAATGTAGTACTACTTCTAGATGAAGAAATTTGTTTTGGTATAGTGCAAGGGATAGTGTTGTTTGTCTAGAATCACACAGTGAGTCTGTGTGCATTTGGGAACCACTGTGAGAGAAGCATTTGGTAACATTGTGTATTTGCTGACAGATAACTGTTTTAACTTGTCATGTTGTGAAGTTTTAGTAGCATTAGAAGACAGTTATGGGTTATGATTTGATTAAATGAGTCAGGCTTTGACAGAAAAGTGCAGTCCTGAAATATGTAGATTATGTGCAGTTCCCTTACCAGTTGCACTGTAGTGAATGAGTTTTGGTAAACTCCTAGGGATAGTGGTGCATGTCTAGAATCACCGTGTGAGTTAGTGTGTATTTGGGATCAGTGTGAGAGAAGCATTTGGTGATATCATGTATTTGCTTACAGATAACTTTTTTAAAACCTGTCATGTTGTGAAGTTTTAGTAGCATTAGAATCCAGTCTTTGCTTATGCGTTGATTAAATGAGTCATGCTTTGACACTGATGTGCTGTACGTAAATATGTAGATTGTGTTCAGTACCATTAACTCTTCCAGACTAGTGAATGAGTTTTGGTAAACTCCTAGGATATTGTTGATTGTCTAAAATCACACTGTGAGTCTGTGTGCATTTGGGTAAGGATTGTGACAGAAGCATTTGGTAACATCGTGTATTTGCTGACAGATAACTGTTTTAAAACCAGTCAGGTTGTCAAATTTTAGTAGCATTAGAAGACAGTTATGGCTTATGCTTTCATTAAATGAGTCAGGCATTGACAGTAAATTGCAGTCGTGAAATATGTAGATTGTGTGCAGTTCCCTTACCACTTGCACTGTAGTGAATCAGTTTTGGTAAACTCATAGGGATAGTGGTGCTTGTCTAGAATCACACTGAATCACACTGTGAGTTAGTGTGTATTTGGGATCAGTGTGAGAGAATCATTTGGTAACATCATGTATTTGCTGACAGATAACTGTTTTAAAATCTGTAATGTTGTGAAGTTTTAGTAGCATTAGAATCCAGTCTTTGCTTATATGTTGATGAAATGAGTCATGATTTGACACTGATGTGCTGTACTTAAATATGTAGATTGTGTGCAGTCCCCTTACCCCTTCCACAGTAGTGAATGAGTTTTGGTAAAGTCCTAGGATAGTGTTGATTGTCTAAAATCACACTGTGAGTCTGTGTGCATTTGGGTAAGGATTGTGAGAGAAGAATTTGGTAACATCTTGTATTTACTGACAGATAACTGTTTTAAAACCTGTCATGTTGTCAAGTTTTAGTAGCATTCGAAGCCAGTCTTTGCTTATGCGTTGATTAAATTAGTCAGGCATTGACATTAAAGTGTAGTCGTGAAATATGTAGATTGTGTGCAGTTCCTTTACCACTTCCACTGTAGTGAATGAGTTTTGGTAAACTCCTAGGGATAGTGTTGTTTGTCTAGAATCACACTGTGAGTCGGTGTGCATTTGAGAACCACTGTGAGAGAAGCATTTGGTAGCATTGTGTATTTGCTGACAGATAACTAATTTAAAACCTCTCATGTTGTCAAGTTTTAGTAGCATTAGAAGCTAGTCTTTGCTTATGCATTGTTATAATAAGTCATGGTTTGACACTAAGGTGCAGTACCATGTACTATTCTGTTCACTGTGGCAGAACTGAAAATTTAAAAGTTTTACCTAAGCACTGTCCTAGAAGTAGTCTGATTATTTAGTCAGTTTCTCAGTACCAAATAGACTGCTTCAAATGTCTATGCAGTATGCATGTAGTGTTCTAACATACTATACACTTGTCTTTTACACCTTCAATTCCCTAGTCAGTATCCATACACTTCCAGGAAACAACCTATCACTTCATTTGCAGTCCTCTAGAGACCCATTTAACAGCATGTACTAATCCATTCACTGTGCCAAAACCCAAACACTTATAAATTCACCAAGACACTCTCTTTCCAGTACTCTAAAGATTCAGTCACTGCCTAAGTATTTAATTTAATTTAATTTAATTGTGGGTTTATATAGCGCTAGAATCGACTCCCGGAGGAGTATCTCCACGCTTCGACCGCTGGGGAACCCATCCTGGCTCACCCTGAGAGATGGTCCCTAATGGGTATCTCTAAGGTGCGACCAAGCATCCCCAGCGGTCTGGGGGGGCCGTTGTGAAGATGAGGCAAGCTAATGCCCAGAGTTGCCGAGTGTGGTCCCTGACTGGAGTAGGCACCGAGGCGAGAATTATCGAGCCCGCTGACCCTGGTCCACGACCCTGCCACGTCGGGAATCGAACCCTGGTCCCGGGCCGTCCTCTGCTTACGGGTCTGCCGCCTCTAACCAGTGAGCCACACCTCTCCACTGCATGCACTGAGCCAGGTCTTAGCACATGGACTTCTTCAAACCCCTATCCACTATGCATGCAGTCCTCTAAGCACCTACACACCTTCAATTCCCCAGTCAGTATCCGTTCACTTCCAGCAAACACCCAGTCACTCCATTTGCACTCCTGTAGTGACCCATTCAGCATCATGTACTAATCCATTCACTGCACCAAACCCTAATAAATTCACCCAGGCACTCTCCTTGCAGTACTCTAATCATTCAGTCAGTACCCAAGTACTCATCCAGTGACCCAGGCCTTAGTATATGGACTGCTTCAAACCCTTATCCACTATGCATGCAGTCCTCTAACCACCTATACAATTGTCTTTCTCACCTTCAATTCCCTTTAATTCCCTAGTCAGTATCCATACACTTCCAGGAAATACCCTGTCACTCCCTTTGCAGTCCTCTAGTGACCCATTCAGCACCATGTACTAATCCATTCACTGTGCTAAAACCCAAACACTTAGAAATTCACCAAGATACTATCTTTGCAGTACTCTAATCATTCAGTCAGTGCCTAAGTATTCATACACTGAGCCAGGCCTTAGCACATGGACTGCTTCAAACCCCTATGCACTATACATGCAGTCTTCTAACCACCTAGACACTTGTCTTTCACACTTTCAATTTCCTAGTCAGTATCCATACAGTCCAGCACTTGTGACTGCCTTTGCACTCCTCTAGTGACCCATTCAGTACCAAGTACTAATCTATTCCCTGTGCAAAAAGCCTAGCACTTATAAATTCACCTAGGCACTCTCCTTGCTGTACTCTAATCATTCAGTCAGTACCCAAGTAGTCATGCAGTGAGCCAGGCCTTAGCACATGGACTGCTTTAAATGCCTATGCCGTATGGATGCAGTCCTCTAATCACCTACACAGTTGTGTTTCACACCTTCAATTCCCTACTTAGTATTCATACTCTTCTAGCAAACACCCTGTCACTCACCCAGTGTGTCTCCTTATAGTACTGTAATCATTTAGTCAGTTAGCATGTAGTCTTTTAGTGAGGTAGGCTTTAGGGCATGAACTGCTTCAAAGTAGTATGCACTATGCATGTAGTGTTTTAACGATCGTCACACTTGTGGTTCAGGGCTAGAGTTTCTTAGTTAGTTTTTATATAAAATGTGTTTGTACAGTAATGGAATAGTATAAATTTGAAAGTTATTAATATACATTTATTTGTGATTCTTTTTTACAGATACAGAACAGGAGTGTTTCTCATCTGTTTGCACTCTTCTCGTGCAAGATTGTTTGGATGAAGGGTCCTTAGGTGTTTCATCATACTTGCTGTGCCGCACAAGTATTTTTTGTTAGGATCCCCTCGTAACAGAACTCTTTGGCAAATCTTGCGAATGAAGAAGGTGGCATTGGTCTTTGTTTGCCCCTTGGAAAAAGTTAAAAATGTCTTCACCACTGAAGAAAAACGTTGTGGGCGTGGTGCCTTCTGCAAAAAAGATTCCTCAGATTCGGTAAATATTTTAAAGCGGCAACATTTACAGTTTTTGTAAGTTGAACTTATAAAATGTTGTTAGCTGTATGCATTTTATATATCTGTGATTTGTTTCTTGTGGTATTTTGTTGAGAATACCATGTTGTTTTTTTTTTAACAATCTTTCTGATTTTCCAGGTCTGTCGTCGACATCCGTGGTTCCCACAGGAGTGTTCCGCCTTGTTGTTTTGTATTATTATTGTTGCATTTTGTTTATTAGTTTATTGTTTATATTTATGGTAATAAAAAAATAAAGTTTGAAAATAGTTTATCATTTATATATTTATTATTATAAAAAATAAAGTTTGAAAAAAAGATTAATAATGTTTTTGGTTGTTCTCTTAACTGCTGTGTGACTCTTTCTTGTTCTTAGTTCTGTTATTTGATGGAGTCCACCATGGTGTTAAATTTTGGGGCACTTATCGCTGGAATACTGGTGATATCTGCAGTTTGCACCAACTTCTGAATAGTGTGTTAGATTTATCTCAACTTTACTTCCGATAAAGTGCCGATAATGAAATGGAGAGTAGCCGTTCCCGTGCAAAAAGACACGAGGTGCACCTTTGCGATTTATTCTAAATACTAAAATCCTGTATTGTATTGCACTGAGGTATTGGCTGCACTTACAGTGTACACACAAAATCTATTAAGAAATCTCATTGTATTTATATTGATTGGGAATGGTGCGTCAGGTGCTGGATCTTGACGAGATACACTGCTCAGTTCGTATATTGCTGTGCACACGAAAAAAATCACATCACAACTGTCACACCAATTGCAATGCGAAACAAATTCCGGTGATGAGACACGTTAGCACCGGGGATTTTACACCTGCTTTCTGCTGGTGTTAAGCAGGACAACTACCTGCACCATGAAAGGGAACACAGCCAAGAGCCACACCAGAACACCCACAAGTGCCATAGAGTCAATGAGCATGATACAGGGATACCCATGAGGGCCAGAAGACTCATCTCAACAACTCCAGGACCGCCAATGCCCCCCAAACCCACATCTTAGTATGTGTGTCCCTGTGGTCATTGTCTTAGCATGATAGGCATGAGCCCTGCAACATCACAGTGTGCTGTCACCTCAGCATTGGCAGTGAGCCTAGATGTGTAGCTATGTATGCATCCTCCTGCATGCACAACTGGTGTGTGCTGGTCTGTCGTTCACAGGTCAGTGCAGGGGTGTGCCCATCGGGCAAGGGGAACGGGGTGTCTCGGACATGACCGTGTACAGGAAGTGTGGTAAGTGTGTCTCTGTGTTCTGGTGTAGCCTGTTACAAGAGCCGCAGCAGTCGATTTTGTAAAGTGGCATGCACCACCTCCAAACGGCACTGTGATGTTGTAGTTGGAATGTAGCAGGACATGCGCAAATAGGCATTACAATGGCGTGCCGTACGAGTGCACGAGATACAACAGCTCACCGTACAAAAGTTTGGGGGCTCGTGGGAGGGAGGAGCAGCCGTTTGGCAACATAACACACAGTGAACTCGACCATGTGCCACATGCTGGGCATCTCATCCATGATGACCACGGTCGCAGACATCCCACAACACCAACGACTGGCCTTTCTACACATCCTGTATGAATGCAGCGTGGTTTTCACTTCTATGCTCATTTAGTGGTGTGATGTTGGTGGGTTGTGTGACTTGTGCTCCTTGTTGGTGTGTTTCATTTTGGCCATTGTTAGTCTATATGTGTGTTGTACTTAATTGTGCATGTGTGTCATTCTGCCCATCTCCCCCTCCCCCCACTCCCTGCTTCTTCTTCTTCCTAGTGCTGTTGTGTCTATAATTTTGTTGCTGCACACATAAATACATGTGAAGAATACATTAGAATAGTTCCTTGATTCTTTTAGGTTTCACAACTTCTCTATTGGTTTCTTTTTAATTTTCCATATGAACCGTTTTTTTAATATTCAACAACACATAGAAGTCAGAAGTGCAACGCATTCTATCAACACACTTTCTAGAACATTCTACAACACATGCAGGTTAAAAGTTTATCAATTTTTTAAAACTTAACAATATTTTTTTGCAACATTTTCTTGAACATTTAACGACACATGCAGGTTAAAAGTTCACGATTGTTTTAAGTTCCAACAGTGCCTTCCAAATGCAAGTAGCAGGTGTGGTTGAGCTGAGCAAATTTTATCCTGTGATATGTACTCCACGTTAAAACTGCTTTTTCTTAACCAATCACAAAGATGCTTTTCCACAAAACTAATGTGCACCCTACTTTTAAAAAAGAATGCTTTTCATGATAGCTTTAGAAATAAGTTATAGATAGGAATTAGCATTTAAAAAACCTTTGAAAGTCACTGAAAAAACCATAGGTTTCAGGCACGTTATAGTTAGGAACTAGCATTTAAAAAACCTTAGAAATTCACTGAAAAAACCATAGGTTTCAGGGGCGTTATAGTTAGCTGGACATTTCCCTCCTACAAAACCCTAGAAATTCCCCTGTTATAGCTAGTTCAGCTAACTATAACTCGCGCCCCTGCAATGCACTGCTGATGATGTCACATATTACATCACTCATGACATGGTCAGTGACATCACTGATGACATCACTGATGACATATCAAATGACATCACTGATTACATCACTGATGACATCATCCATTGAGCATGTGTTTCTGAACAGTTTTATTATGTTTAATATATATAGGGAAAGGCCTGTTGAAAAATAAGTGGGTGTACAAGTGTGTGAATGGATGATTTTCTAGGTCCGTAACTGAGTCTATAAGTGAGTCATTAAATGTATCTTACTGCAGACTAGTGACTAAACTGTGTGAATGTCTGTATGTGTCTGTGTGTTGGTGTATAAGTGGCTGCATGGTTTTGTGAATAGCTATATGAGTGTCTATATGGGTAATTGATTGGTTGTCTGAGTATCTGTATGGGTGCCTGAGTGTTTGTATGGGTAGGGTGTGTGTGACTCTGTGACTAGATGTGTGAGTGGGTGATTCAGTGGGTGCATGTTTTTAAGAGTGCATCTGTGATGGACTGTATGGTTGGGTGAGTGTATGTATGGGTGTGTTAGTGATTGAATGTATATCTCAGTTGTACATGTGTCAGTAACTACATATGTGAAACGCAGTGTATATGTGTGTAAGAGTATATAACTATATCTATATGTGAGAGTGTGTGATTTTGGGAGTGGCTGTATGCGCCATAGTGCAAGGATATCTGTGTCATGTGCTGTTTGTTTTTCTGCAGGAAGACACAGAATTTGTTAGTATTTTTAGGAGTAAGTGAACTTGAGTGTTTTTAACTGTATAGGTGAGTACATTTTACTGTGATTAATTATTTGCATGACTGACTAGATGTGTCAGTACCTCAATGGATGATTGGCGGTGTGTGAGTGTCTATATAGGTGTATAAATGCGCATTGTGACTGTAAGTATGAGTGACTGTACAGGTGAGTGAGTGGAGATGTATGTAGACCTAAAAGTCAATGAGTGGGTGAGTAGTTATTGGAGTATCTATGGTTGTCAAAATGGCCGTCTGAAATTTTGAGTCGGTGTATCAAAGGTTATATTAGGGTGTGAGAAGATGCACTAATTTATCACATGGATGACGTCATTAGTGATGTCATCAGTGATGTCATTTGAGATGTCATCAGTGATGTCATCAGTGATGTCACTGACCATGTCATGAGTGATGTAATATGTGACGTCATCAGCAGTGCATTGCGGGGGCGCGAGTTATAGTTAGCTGAACTAACTATAACAGGGGAATTTCTAGGGTTTTGTACGAGGGAAATGTCCAGCTAACTATAACACCCCTGAAACCTATGGTTTTTTCAGTGAATTTCTAAGGTTTTTTAAATGCCAATTCCTAACTATAACGTGCATGAAACCTATGGTTTTTCCAGTGAATATATATATATATATATATATATACTTAATTAAAAAAAATATCTGACTTACCCATATCTTTGGCCTCCTTTTTATCATTTTGAGTAAATCAGTTCAGTAGTTTTCGAGAGATTTAAAGAAATCCAAATTTGTATATCTAGAATACTTTGTGAATATTGACAATAATTTGCAAAGATCTGATTGGCTGCCAACACTTCAACCAGGAAGTGTTGGCAGCCATTTTGGGACTCTGCCAGCCGTAGTTGAGTCCCAAAAATAAAGTTAAAATAAAAAAAGGGGGCAGGGCAGGTACACTGACCCCTAGTCCTGGTGCTGGGACACCGCCAGGGAGAAAAAGCATTTTTGTTCCAATTTTGCTGCGATTTTGCGGCAGGTTTGTGAATTCGCAGCAAAATGTGGGAAAAAAAGAAAAACATGCTTGTTTAAACATGATCTCCCGGATAGGCAAGGTCCTGGGGGCTTTATTGTAATTTAATTAAGGGGAGAGTGCGCACAAGGCCCCCCTCCCAATGGCCGGTCTTGGTAGAGGAAGAACGCGCAGCCCTACTTCTGAGCTTCTTATGCGCCCCACCACCTCCCTGAGGCTTTATTATAAATGAGGAGGGGGTCTGCAAGTATTCCCCTCCATTGACCGTAAGGGCCCCGGGGACCACCGCCTGCCCGGGGCCATGCATATAATACAGGGAGGGCGGGGCTGCGTGGCCCCCCTCCCCTGGCCATTCTTGCCCCAGGGACCACCACCTCCTCAGGGCAGGCCCTAGAAAATAAATAGAGTGGGCAGAACAGCCTCCCTTCTGGAGCTAATAAGGGCCCTGGAGACCTCCACCCCGATGGGCAGCTCCCTATGTCCCGGGGTGTCCATACATAGCTGTTTGCTGTCACTTGGCAGGAGCTTTGACATCTCCCACCAATCGAAAGGAAACAGTAAATTTGCTCCCTGTGGGAGGGAGCAGGAAAACTGCTCTCGCTTGCTGGGAGTGGACTTTTCATCTGTTTTCCTGTCCGCAGTCAAGTGGGCTGGAAAACAGATGAAGGGATTGCTCCTGAATGCGGGGGGAATCATTTTGGCTGCTCCCTTCATGCAGGAGCAATGCTGGTGCCCACTGGAAGTGGGGAGCCAGCAGGGACCGCGGAAGCAATGGGGCTCCCCCCGCAGTCCCAACGTAGCACACTGGGAACCCTGGATGGGCTCTGTGGCACCCAGGAACAAGAGGCCAGGCCCCTCAAAATTTTTGGGACGGGAGATGGGGATCCCAGGGCCAAAATTGGCAGGGAAAGGGGGGGCCACATGGTTCTCCAATCCTTCCAATATTTGGTCAAGCCCTGGGAGATGGAATGCTTGAGGCCAAATTCGGCCCAGGGACGGGAACAACACGACACCCCTCCCCTTCCAATAATTGGTCAGGCCCCACGGGATGTGGGCCCTGGGGCCAAAACAGGCCCAGGAAGTGGGGCCCTACAAGGTATAGTACCACCAGTATTGCACATGGGTTTCCGCAGACTAGAGTACACCTTTAGGAACCGTGAATATCATATCTGATTTTATCTTCAACAAACCATCTTACCAAAAAGTTTGCAATTGGTCTTCCAGAACATGAATAACTCACAGTACATGCTTCTCTGTTACCTCTGGGTCTGACCTGAAAAGTGAGCGTTTCCTTGTGCTTCTTTGTGTAAACTGCATTTGGGTTAACCTTGCCAGATTATAGAGCGCATCACACATTCAATTGCAGTGGCGATGAACACTGCACTTTTCATTCACTTAAGCCTGAGTCAGTACTCTGTTTCTTAAGATTCAATGTGCATGCCCCTTCTGGCTCATGTACAATTCTTCCGCCCTTTAGGTGATGATTCAAATAGGTTGCTTGGAATGCTAATCTACACCTATCTAAATGTAACCTGAAGGCATTGCCTCAAATTAGAATACAGTAAAAGGGTTAATATCATACAAAATGGCTAAAACCATAATGCAAACACACATACTCACACAAGGCAAAATCACTAAAATATGTGTTATCACGTTAGACAATAAATATTATTCAACTACTGGGTGTCCTTTCATCAAATATAAGGCAGTAACATGTTTTTGTTGTAACTAAATTATAGCAATCTCACCTAAACAACGCAACGTTTGCATCATTTGTCTTGTTCTCTAGGATGTGTCAATATCCAACAGAACACATTACGCAAAACACCCTTCACAAATTCAACACAGCACAAACATTGTAGTTTACTAGCAATGCTTCCCTTTCAACCAAGAAACAAGACCAAACAACCCAAAATAATATATTAAAGTCAACAACCTTCATACAACCAATACAGTACAGAAGCACAATGTAGTCAGCTATCACTGCTTACCTTGTAACAAAGAAACAACAACACAAAACCACCCAAAAGAATACATTAAAGAGAGCATCCATCACATATCAAGTACAATACAAACTTATCAAAAAACTGCACACACAAACATTAGACAACATGTGTCACAACCAGATATGCCATATTGACAGCTACCATTTCTCCCACAAAAGCACTCATGATTAGAACATGCCACACAAAAATGCAATATAATTAATTAATTCTGTCACTTGCAAAGCTAGAGAAAACAGACAGAACATTTCACATAATTAATGAGCTATAATTCCTCTGGTAATGTTAGGCAAGGAGGAAATGTAAATTACAACAGTGCAATTTGTGTAATTTGGAGACTTTTTTGTTCCACATGTTCTACGAAATTCCCAAAATATGCCATTATGCCGCATTGCATAATTACACCACGATTCACTGCAAAGATATAGCATGGGAGCGAGCTACAACATGCACAACAGAAACACAATGTGGCTGTTGTTTGCAGCAACTGTGTTCTTCCGCTATGTTTTTTAGAGCAAAACCACAGGTGTATTTGTAAAGCGCACGATTACCAAAAGGTGTCCTGGCGCTGAATAACAGATGTTTATTGTTACCCAACTCAATGGTACTCATTTTATCAACCTCAAATGGATGAAAGGCTGAGTGGACCTGCCAGGATTTGAACCTGTAACCATGTGGTCAAACACAAGCCCCTGCAGTGGCTGCTTTAGTCCACTGAGCCACCAGACCCGGCTAAATGAGTCCTTGGATAAAAATTGTAACAAGTACATTTCTCACTAAAATATAGCACTGAATGATAGATTTATACTTGCACCCCTAGTTTTAGTCCTATTGACTATGGTACTCCATTGAGGCGATAAACAATAGACAATTTAACTCACACATGTCCATTTAATAAACAGTATGTACATACCAGTACCCACTCTAGAGAGGTCTGCATCTCCAACACCAAGAACACATTCAACATATATCACACACATGCCTAAAAGACAAATAACACATTAGATAGAACCTATACATGTCTTGCCTATATAAACAATACAGCACTCAGACTATCTTCAATCACAGGGCAATGCATGTTTATCAATATGAGAGAGATAAAAGATCTGGCTACACTTCTCCAATATTGCACCATTCAGTCACAGTGAGTGGTGACTGGTGACCTTTAGATGTGAGGGGACGTAATCCTTAATGATTCCAGTGAATAAGACTGACTTCTTCTCGAAGGTTCGGGGGGCTCTCTCACACTTGCTTGCACTTAGTCATACTCTCTCACGCATTCTCATTCATACTCTCTCAGTCCAACTAATTATAATTAATTCAAATCCAGTCAATCTCAAGACTCACTCAGTCTCACTTAGGGCACGATTACGAGTCTGGCGCTCTGAGGACTGCCAGACTCATGGTGGTGAAGCGGTGCCAGTCTTGCAACCGTCACATTATGACCCTAATGGTCATGCTGCGTTGGGACTGCCGACTCCACAGGCATCTATATGCTTTGCGGGACTTCCATCACCACCACTGATTTCATGGAGGTCTTTCCTCCATGAAAACAGTGGAGCCTCACGCCTTGTAGGTGCACACAAGGGGGCACCACATGTGTTCATGCATAAAAAGTTCCATCACGGCATGGACTTTTTCTTTCCATGCCGTGCTGAAACTTCCTTCGACATTCCCATTGCAGTGCCTATTTTATAGGCACCACCGTGGGAACAGCAAAGGAAATGTTCTCAATGACAAACAAATTAATTATAGGGTGGGCGGTCCTCATGCGGCTTTGGCTGTGTGGCGGTGGGGTTGTCTCGCCGCCACACTGTCAAACTTGTAATCAGGCTCTTGGTATCACTTGCTCTCACTCAGTCCCACTCATTCTAACTCATTCCGACTCACTCAATATCCCTGTGACTCACTCATTCTGACTCACTCAGACTTATTCTGACTCACTTTGATTCATGCAGTCTCATTTATTTTTACTGAGTCTCACTCATGCTCACTCTGACTCACTTAGTCTCACTTTTAGTCAGGTATTACCCCTCAGTCCCACACATTCTCAATCATTGTGACTGACTCACTCTCACTCATTCTTAGTCAGTTTCACTCTGACTCAATCGCATTCAGCCAAACTCGTTCTCAATCAGTTCCACTTTTTCTATATCATTCAGACTCACTCTGTCTCACTAGGTCTCACTTGCTCCGTCTCACTCTGACTCACCTAGTCTTGCTTAGTCTCACTCGTTCTCACTTAGTCTCACTCTGACTCCCCTAGTCTTGCTTAGTCTCACTCGTTCTCACTCAGTCTCATTTAGTCCCACCTATTCTGTCTCACTCTGACTCACGGTGACTCAGTCACTCAGTCTCACTTGTTCTCTGACTCACTCAGGCTCTGACTCATTCAGTATCACTCTGACTCACTCACTACATACAGTAACACTCATTTACACTCAGTCATTCTTCCACACTCACCCATGTTTATTCTCACTCATACTCACTCTTCCTTTCACTCATTCTGACTTACTCTTTCACTGACTCTCTCTCACTTTCACTTACACACACACAGACACACAGCCCATGCTCACCCAATCACATGCTCTCCCTCACAGAAACACATATCACCCATATGCACACAATATTTAAAATCTTTATTCACCTTACTACCTGTGTAGATCCTGTGTGCACTCCAACTCTTCCATATATCCTCAGGGTATCCAAAACAGCTCCTTCTCACTTCAACCAACACTGGAGTATGAAACTTCAATGCTGCCCAGTCACAGATTCAAGGTTTCAGTCTTGGCTCTTTCACCCACCCTTTTTCAACAGTGTAACAAGTTAGGAAAGGGTGGGGTGACAGACTGATTAGTGTGTATCCACAGGGCTTAAGCCTGCAGCATCCATGGAAACATTTAGCAATGATGCTTTAGCATGTCACAAATGAGGAGGCACTGAGGTGTGCCATGGACCTGAGGTCAGGGCTGGGATTTCACCAGCCCTGGACACCAGAGTAGGTATTTCACCAGCCCTAGGCAGTCTCTCTGATGGCTCGTGCAAGCACCTTCATGTGTCAGTGTCACAAGCTGCCTCAAGATGTTGCTGGACACAAAGTAGGTTGGCATTTTTATAATTATACCAAAAGCGAATAGTTATTCACTCTTGGAATAAAAACAAAAGGGGGCCAGAAATCATGGAGGGTTAGCTCTGAAGCCCATAAGGGAGTGCCGCCATTACAGCAGCAGCCAGTGCAGGTAAGAGCGGTGAGGTGGTGGGGCCATGTTTGGGGGGGATTCGACAGACATCCGCGAGGAAAAAATAAATAAATAATTAAATTTCCCTCGTCATCGTCTGTCGAAATGCACTTCCACCCGGCCCCACCGCTCTTACCTGCATGGGTCTTTGCTGCCCATAGCCTACAGCTCAATAAACAAGACAATGCTGTCCAGCTGAGAAAGCATGGTTTCAGAATATTGTTGGCTAAATATCTACAGGCAAAAACATTGTGTCCTAAACATCAAAAGCACCCCCACTGGCATTAATAATAGAAATCCACACCCAAATGAGCGATATTTTTGTAAACAATATTTAGACCTAAATATTCCTGTCAGACAAAACAACCATTTACTAATGCCAAGCATGCAACATGACATCCAACAAACTGTAAATGAGCAATCACCGTAGGTCTAATACCAGTGCAGAATAGTGCTCAAACACTGGAATCCTGCGGATGAGGTTGTATTTTATTATTAAAAAAGTGGTCTTTCCTTAAATTAAGACAACAGACACCTCGTTCCCATCATACATTCAGATTAATCAGAAGGTGTGTATCTGGGCAGGTGTGAAACGCACTTTTCTATAAATCTTGCCACTTTTGTTTGATGAAAAATCTTGCAGTTTCTGTTAGATGAAAATCTCAGCTGGGCTCTTGTCATCTTCCTGCAGCTATGAGCATCTTTATCTTCAGAAGCTCTTTTTCATGTTGTTTATTTCAGAAGCAGTTAGTTTAGTTTGAAATAATATTTTCTTTTTATTGACTCTTTTAGATTGCATGATGTCTTGTTAGCTTGCAAAACTGTGTCACTCTGGGCGCTGCATGTGGCGTTATATGTCTTGTATCGGAGTTGACATTTCTGGGTCCAGATTTCATTTCCTTTTATTGGTGGCAGATTGTTGAGAAATTGAGATGGAAGTTTCCAACTACAAGTTATTATGTTTCTGTTACCCTGCAGGCATCAGGTTTACTTTTGTTTGGAGAAAATATTCAGTACTGTAAATAGTGGAGAACTCTTCATGTGGGTTTAACTTCACATATATGAAGGAGAAACTCTTGTGTGCTTTAGGGAAGGAGGCTGTTATCTGCAGCAATTGTCAAATAGGATATATAAACTAACACAGTTTTTTTCTGTGGCTATGAGACTAAAAAAATATACTTCAGATGACATTCCGATTTTGGAAATGTAAGCAAACATTTTACTCAAAAGCAATTGGGTAAACGGATAGATGAACATCCATATTCTCAGAGTGTGTGTTTACTCCTTCCAGCCCTTGGGGTACAAGGGGACCCACACTATTTACATAGACCCTTCCTAACCGAAGGCGTCAAATGTCAGTGTGGTAGGATTTTGAAAACCAAACCTGGACCATTTCACAAACATGGACAGAGGTCTACACATTTGCATCAAAGGAGGAACAAAGAATGACTTAATTGACAGCTCTCATTTACATAGCAATGAAATGCAACTTTTGCACACAGTATCTGTACTAATTAAAGGCCAGACATATGAATAACTCGTTTCAAAATATGGCCAGCATTTTTGCAACCAATAAATAATTTTATGAACTGACCAAAGTACTAATAGGTTAGACCATCACATTTGGAATTGTAGTGGATTGCAATCTTACATCTGTCATCAAAATTAACGGAGTAGGTTGCAAATTACTACACACTTAGGGGGTTATTCTGATGGTCTTTGGACCGCATCCAACAGCCCGTCAGATGCGGTCCGACCGCCATCTGTTGCTGCTGTCTGACCGGTGTATTACAATCCGTGCCGTCAAAGGCAGCAGGCGGAGGAACAGTCTGACGCTTTCCGATGGGCTCACAGAGCCGTTTGGACCATTGGAGGGTCTGTAATCCCTACACTAGGGGTGGTGTCTGCTCAGGCACTGCCGTAAGGACTACAATGTCCCTTTCCACCTGGCCTTTCATGGTGGTTCGCTCGACATGAAAAGGGAGGCGGAAAGTGACTTTGGGGTCCCTCACAGGGCCACCTTACCCGTTGTCATCCACTATGGGGCCTGGGGTGCACCTATACCTAAACATCCCTTCACCATGTGGCAGGCACCACATGGTGCCTGCCTCTCCTGCCACACAGTGCAGGGATGTTTTTAAAGTGTACATTTTCTATTGCGGCATGTGCTGCAGCCGGCAGCATAATCTGCAATGGAAAATATACTCTTTGTGACGGCGGTGGCCTTGTAATAAGGGCAGCAGAACCGCCAACTCCTTGTCAGGCAGTCCTGCTTCTGCTACTGTGCTAGTCGGACGAGAGTCCGACCAGCATCATAATGATTGGAGGCCATAACAGGGATTATGGCTTGCTGAAGTTGGCAGAATATCTATGATCTCTTTTAACCGCTTCGGTGCTCATGAGGAGCCCAGCTCGTCATGAGGCACAGTGGAGCTGTGCTCATGACGAGCTGTGCTCGTCATAACGGTCGCGGCCCACCCACGTGCGATTGATTCCCCCCCTGTGCGGGAGAATCAATCAGTGGGCGGGGTCGTGACGAGCTCAGCTCGTCATGAGCACAGCTCCACTGTGCCTCATGACGAGCTGCACTCGTCACGAGTACAGCGCCACCGCCGCCCCCCCGCGCCGCGGGGGCTTTACCCCTGCGGCGAAGGGGTTAAATACAGCCCACTTGCTTTTTACATGCAACTCTTTTTCCTTGAAAGAAACAAGGCTGAGTTTAAAAAGAAAATGTGTGTGTTTGTTTGAGAGTTGGTAGCGGTCTCGTGGATTACTTCCTATTCCCTACAAAACCTTTTTTTTTATTTAAAAAAGGGAATTTGCTCCAAGAGGCCCTTTTGCAAATAGGTTACCATCACCATTGAGGTCTCTGCAACTTTTCAATGTTTTGTGACTAGATTTAGATCGTAAAACATTGCTACACAGCATATTGATTCAGGGTATCCATGTGTAATCCCACTGCAGGAGTTGGAGAAACATTTGTGACTCTTAAAATGGGATTAGGAGATAGGAAAATGAAATGCATTTTTACTGTTTCAAACACAGAATCAGAGCATTTGCAACTGTTAAAATGGCAGTGCATCTAGCCCTATATGTGTACACTCTTTAAAATTAAGTATTATTACACAAGTCAGTCCATTTGAATAATGTTCATGAATCTTAAAAGCTCACCAAAGAAGCATTACTTATTGCAGCATTTTCCTCATGTAATATTCTCTTGCAAATTCTCATGAGGAGGTGTTTTGGGGTAAAAAATCATGCAAGCCTTTAGCACTACTAGGTCAACCCCCTTGCCAGAAAGCAGCTGGATCCATCACATTATGCAGAGCCCACAAATATGTGTAGTGTTGCACCTATTGCCATAGTACGAATGGATTTGTTATGCATTATGTACATTTGGGCTTCAGTGGATGTGAGGAATTGAAGCCAGGGATATTTGACAATGAATGCTGCTTCATCAGTTCATTTTCTGCTATTCAGTATAATTGTGTTTCTTTGTTTTTTAAATTAAAGGCTTTGGCTTTGTTCCTCTTCTTCTATACAGTCTGACCGTAGCCTGTTAATAAGCTGTATAGCTAAGAGCACATGTCGTCTTGAGTTAATGTGCCTCAGCCACCATTCCACACGCAGGAAGTGGAGGCCAGAGGGAATTGAGACAGCAGTAGATCTATAAGGCTGGCAAAGAAGGGTAGACCACTCAGCAGCACCAGTGGGCTGTTACCATTGGACTCAGGGATGATAGATGGGAGGAGGTGAGTTGACGTCAATCAATCAATCAGTAGATTTTTAGAGCTCTTCTTGTCACCTGTGAGGGTATCCAGGTGCTGGCAGGGACCAGTTGATAAGCTGAATAGTCAGGTCTTCAGGAGCTTTACAAACTCTGAAAAAGACGGGGAGGTCCGTAGATGAAAGGGTAACTCATTCCATGTCTTTGCTGCTAGGTAGTAGAAGGACAGACCTCCGCATCTGCTACGTCATATGCACGGGGTGAGCGTTAGAAAAATTGGGTGTGGAACAGAGGTGTCTGGTGGGCTGATGGAAGTTCAGGCAGCTGTTCAAGTAGTTGGAAAAAGAACAATTGCTGGACAGAATGCAGAACAATGTCATACATTCCCCCCACTACAGAAATCTGGGCCTAAATCCATTGGTTTTTTGCTTGCCATGCCATTCCAGTTTGGACCCAGCCATATGCAAATCAGTCTTGACCCTGCGCCCAATGGGAACAGTCCAGCCTGAACTGCCAGACAAGGTCCTCCCTGGACTGGAACCAAGCATCCTAGGACTGGTTTCAGACTTTCTGCCCTCATCAGCCAGGATAGCTTGACTCCAGTGGCATGGAGATCCCGGGACCCACCTCTAGGCATACCCGTCCCACTAGGGGTGACAAATGCAAAAAGAACAATTGATGGACAGAATACAGAACAATGTCATACATTCTCCAAGTACAGAGATCTGGGCCTAAATCCATCGTTTTTTCTGCTCACCATGCCATTCCAGTTTGGACCCAGCCATATGCAAATCAGTCTTGACCCTGCGCCCAATGAGAACAGTCCAGCCCGAACTGCCAGGCCAGGTCCTCTCTAGACTGGAAACAAGCATCCTAGGACCAGTTTCGGGCTTTCAGCCCTCATCAACCAGGATAGCTTGACTCCTGTGGCATGGAGAGCACGGGACCCACGTCTAGGCATGGGTGACAAATGCACAAAAGAACAATTGATGGACAGAATGCAGAACAATGTCATAAATTCACCCCAGTACAGAGATCTGGGCCTAAATCCATTGTTTCTCTTGCTCACCATGCCATTCCAGTTTGGACCCAGCCATATGCAAATCAGTCTTGAACCTTCGCCCAATGGGAACATTCCAGCAGCCCGAACTGCCAGTCCAGGTCCTCCCTGGACTGGAAACAAGCATCCTAGGATTCAAGCTATCCTGGCTGAAGAGGGGTGAAACCCCGAAACTGGTCCGAGGATGCTTGTTTCCCATCCAGGGAGGACTTGACTTGGCAGTTCGGGCTGGACTGTTCCCATAAGGCTAGAGGATGAGTTGTGTGTCATCATCTAAGATATGATGTTGAGTCCGTGGGTTTTGTTGATGTTGGCCAAGGTGTCATATAAGTGTTAAAGAGAGTGGGGTTGAGGAAGGAATCCTGGGGCATTCCACAGATGATTTTCTTGGATTTGGAGGTGAAGGGGGGATCTTATTGATGCTGTTTGGGGAGGCCAATGACTGGGGATGAGGGGATCGTAGTGGTGGTGTGGGGGCATAAGGTGTGGAATGAAGCTGATGAATAGGACTGCCTGGGATGCTGGCACATTATGACTGCAATCTTGGACAGGCTGTAAATAGTTGCCTAGTATAAGTAATCTTAGAGGAAGGTGTTCTACCATGGCACTTCTCTGCCTTATATCCCAAGGTGGTCATCTGTCTCCTCCAGGGCCAGCAAGGTGCAGAAATGTCAGGAGTCCAAGAGATTAAAAAAAAACATTCTGTCCAAAATGAAGCAAATTATGGGGATTTCTAGAACAAAGTCTAAAAAACTCCAAAGTCCTGATCTGCCACCAGGAACTGCTCCAAGCCCTGTGCCTTCCACTGTGTGTATGTTTGATCTCTTCTAGGCAAGGTTCGCAAGCAGTTATAGGTTGGCAAGCCTCGATAAGCCAAATCCTACCAAGGGCTAAAAGCCAGACTTTGACTTGGCTTGGGGCACCCACACAAGTCAAGATTCTGCCCTCTCTTCTTTCTGGTTTTGCAGATTTGTAAATACGTTAACGCAACAAAATCCTGCAAGATGATGGAGAACTGAGTATATATAACAACTGAGAGGTTCCTACCAGGAGGTTAAATTAGCTGCAGAAGAAGAACATTTATTTTTTATTTATTAAGAAGAAAATAAAGAATGTCTAGCACCCAACTAGAATTTGCATTGGCTGCCTGTAAGGTGAGAACAAACTCCATGCCTCCTTCCATGACCTTATAATGTTTTGCAAATAAATGTTAGTGATTTTGTTGAACTTAACTAAACTGAATTGATGGGTATATGTAAATCGCATTAATA
Source organism: Triturus cristatus (assembly GCF_964204655.1). Taxonomy (NCBI): domain Eukaryota; kingdom Metazoa; phylum Chordata; class Amphibia; order Caudata; family Salamandridae; genus Triturus; species Triturus cristatus. Next base: position 277,416,158 of record NC_140586.1, on the reverse strand, counting down.
ACACTTGGCTTCCTGGCACCATAGGCTTAAATTTCCAAACAGAAAGAAAGCTGAAGCCCAACTGAAGTTAGCGAAAAAGATGTGTTTTTGTGAACGTTGTGTTGTAGATACATGTTATAGTATTCACCTTAGTACGCTGGGTGACATCTACATTGTTGTGACTCACCTTGGAATGCAGTAATGCCATCCACACTGTTATGACTGCAAGGTTCTAAGCATGGCAGCTGGAGCAGAGCAGTCCTTCAGATAGTTGCTGGTCTTTCTGTTATCCTGTTGTCTTACTGAATACATATTCTACATTCACTTTCTGAGGCCAGACTCTTGAGTGAAGAGACCGCATTACTGTGGTAAATAAAATATATTTATCCTTTATCGATCGGAATTTCATGCTAGGACCTTAAACAAATAGCTCAGAATAATGAGAGGCAGAATCCGTGGTATAAGAGGTTTCTGAATGGGCTTTATTCCAAAATGGCCTACTCGAGTAGCGGCCTTCAGGTTCCGTCACCAAGAAGGTTCAGGAAGTGAAGTACAATTCTTTATTGATATACATACATTTTTATAGTTATTACATTATAATGAAAACGAATGTAGGAGGCGTAACATTTGATAAGAAAAGTGACATATTGATTGCGTAAACGAAACTAGGCGTAATAAGGAGTAAAAAGAAACATAATTGGTTAACGTTATCAAATATAGGTGGTTCTATAAGATAATACTTGACATAGATGCGCGCGCGGCAGCATGACGTGTATTTGACGTGTAACTAGGGGGGTGAAGGGGACTTGACACTGACTCTACGTGTGGAGACGAAAAGTCTAAGGGGTCAAGTCAACCTAATCCTAAATCATATCTAACATCTTATGTTTAAAGAACTATGTTATCCACAAGGAAGGACTCTCGGACAGAATCTATTCTATACTAACTGTGTGTGCGTGTACAAGCGTCTAAGTGTCTATATGAGATGCGAGGGGCAGAAAACTTTCCATGGCAACTGGGCTATGAATTACTTGCAGGAGGACAGTCCTTTGCACGAGAGCTAAAGGAGATGTTTACCTAAATCACTAGACAGGAATGCATCGGCTGAAGAGCAAAATAGATAATTCGAAGGTGAAATACATCTTCTTGGCAGGCAGGCGAAAAACTGGCCGAGGCAGGCACCGTTAGCTGCACAGGGAGTAGGACAAAGTTCATGGATACAGAGGCGAGCTCAAGCTGAAGCTTGTCAGAGACAGAGAACAGAGAAAGGCTTCGAGGACAGAATCGGGCCTACTTGCCTGAACTGTAAAAATGGAGTAACTGAGCCATATAAAGTCGGTGGCCTTTCCTACTTAGGAATCGACTATCCAGCCCATAGATGGCGGATCTGACAGAGAACATGTTGACGGTAGACACACATATGTTTGCGTCTTAGAAACTGGAACTGGAGGGAACATACATGTACTTGTAACATGCATATAGAACCGTTGGGGTCCAAGATAGGGGACATAACTGATCAAGAAAATCCACATTTCCACATTCCCTCCTTGTCCCCTTCTTGCCCTTCAAGAGATATCAATCTTCATCATTCCATCGATTTGCTCATGGAGCATCATTTCTTCTTCCTTCTTCTTCCGGCATTTTGAACGAGAACTGTGATATGGAATGCATGATGTGGCACACAGACCACAAATCGCTGGTCCACATTGCAGGCATAAACAACAACTGAAGAGCATAAGAAGGCCAATACCTAGGAAGGATAGAACTCTCCATCCCCAGGCTGATATCACACTCCAAAACCACCCGGACCACGTCCAAGTGCCTGGATTCTCGTGTATCTGGCTTACAATCTTATGAAGGCGTGTTATAGCTTTATATACAGATGGCGAATTTTCTGGTATGAATATGCAGCAGCTGGATCCGATGACCCTACAAGCTCCGCCCCTATCGGCCAGGATGACGTCAAGGACAAGACGATTCTGGAGAACAACAATTCTCATCACTGATTGTTCCTCTGTCAGATTGCCTAGGGCGGCTATAGTCTCGTTTACTACAGCTTCAAGGGTCTTGGTGAGTCTGCGTATCAGCTTACTATTTGATATTGTACCTATATAGGGAAAGATACCTTTATTGAAATCTACATACTTGTCCCATGCCGTCTCAGTATAATCGACAACTGGGAGATCTCTTCGCTCTCTTTTGTGTACTAAATGAACATTTCGATAATAATCAGGGGGAGCTAGGAAAACAGGTGGCAAAAGGAATGCTATGTAACAGGTACCATCCCAATCTAGAGGTAGACGCATGTATGCCGTCTGACCACATATAAAGTAGGAATGGCGAGAAGCTCTAAATGAAGATTTACCTTGATCACTATATTCTACTGTAGTAACACATTTGCTATGGCCCATAGGTATGGAACCAACTTTCCTTACACATAATTCACCCTTAACTGGAAATACTGACATAGTGGGTAGAATTAGTTCAACTTCGGATTTGACATTCAGAATCATGAGATTAGGTGTAAAATTACCCAATCTATATACTTCGTTTTCTAGGTCAGTTCCCGTTCTACTAGGGTGACCCTCCTTGTCAGGGTGGCAGACCTTGTATAACACTATATTCAGATTTCCCCATATCCAATGGTGTTGATAAACTGCTGTATTTGAATCTATGGAATTCAATAAACTAAACCATGCTCCACAGGTGCCATTATATGTGAATGGATGTGGAAAGAAAGGCAGAACTCCTTTGTTATTCTGATAGGGAGGGAGTCGACCACACACCCAACAATTAGTGGCATTACTAGTCTGGTGAGAATGATGCAACATACTAATGAAAGTGTTATTACGCAGCGCAAGTCTGTAGGACAACTCATGTGGAGGTAGGTCACTAAAAGAATGCTCATCAGTTATATTAATAGCACGCCTAGAAACAGGATAATACATATGCAATAATATACTTGCAGTAACTATTATAAAACTTAAGAAAAACAAAATTAATAAAGTCACAATACAGTGGTTACGCAGTAATTTACAATAAGCATGTCGTTTCATTATGGTTCTGGACTCTACATGATTCAGACCTAAGGGATACATGTCGGGACAGATTCAACCGCTTCACCTTGGAGAGGACTTAAACAATCAAATCGTCCGACAGTTTAGGTCTGGACCTAAGTCTTTGCTTATAGAGTTCGGAGCTACTGGCCTCAGCCAAAGGTAGCTTTGAGTCAATGGGAGAAGATGCACGGGAAGTATTGTTCATATTAGAAGGAAGTCCATGAAATTTTTTAACATGGCTGGAGTGGATCCAGCCCTTCCTCCCTTCGATCTTCACGGCTGTTCTTGTTGTCAACAGGACCTGTCGGGGGGGGCTTCCACCTGGGGTCCAATTGGCTTTTCCTATCGAAATTCCGGACGAGGACGAAATCCCCGGGGACCACGTCATGGGGTTTCACCTCAGTGTTGTCAGGAAAAGCTGCGACCACCTGTGAACGAGAAGATTGTAGTGCAGACATCAAGGAAGCCAGGTAATCTGTCAGCATATTACAGTCAACATCAGTTATTTTACGGGGTATAGGCGTCCCCCACATATTTGGTGGTCTGCCAAAGATCACCTCATACGGGGATAGCCCTGTTCGAGAGTGTGGTACCATTCTCATGTAAAATAGTGCAACTGGTAAGGCTACTATCCAATCGACACCTTTTTCCTGACATATTTTTGACAATCTGATTTTCAAAAGTTGATTATGTCGTTCCACGAGACCTGCTGCCTCGGGGTGTCGGACACAGTGGAATTTCCACTGATATCCCAACAAAAGTGAGACATGTTTCATTAATTCGGATGAGAAAGGCTGGCCGTTATCTGAATATACAACACGTGGTAAACCGTACCGTGGGAAGAATTCTCGAACTAGCTGTTTGGCAGTAGTCGGAGCAGTGTAATCTGATACAGGATACGCCTCTGTCCAACGGGAGAGAGCGCAGACAACTACGAGAACATATTTGAATCCTCGACAACGTTCCATCTGAATATAATCCATCTGGAGGACTTCAAAAGGATGGTCAGGAGGCTGAAATCCACCCTGCTCTACGGGAACACTCTTTCCTGGTTTAAACTGACAACATATCATACAGGTACGGACTTTCTGCTTAGCAGCTGCTCGCAAATGTTTGTTAAACCAAATGTGCTGAATGCTGTCTAACATAGCCTTCTCTCCTAAATGTGCGGGACTGTGAACTGTAGCTATAATGACTTGAACCATGGAATCAGGGAGAAACCACACAGATTTTCCCGTCGTCATCCATCCTTGATCTGTCTGAATCCCTCCTAGTTCAGTCCACTTCTTTATTTCTTCTGCTGTGGCATGTGTCTGTATGTCAATTACGTCAAGTGCGGGATCCTTAATTGTCATACACTGTGTTGGTGTCTGAACTATTGGCTTTGTCATGTCGGATGTACGAGTCTGAGCAGTCTGTTTTGCTGTTCTATCAGCTAAATCATTGCCTTGAGAAATGGTATCAGTAACCTTCGTGTGTGCTTTACATTTCATAATCGATATAGCAGTCGGTAAATGAATTGCGTCTAACAAAGCATGAATGAGGGACCCGTGCTGAATGTGGGTTCCATGAGAAGTCAAATAACCTCTCTCTCTCCAAAGCACCCCGAAGTCATGTACGACTCCAAATGCATAACGTGAATCAGTATATATGTTGACTTTCTTGTCTGTGGCTTGAATACAAGCTTGTGTTAGAGCAACAAGTTCTGCTGCTTGGGCTGACAAAGTATCTATACAGTTTGTTTCAATAACTTCGGTGTCTGTAGTGACTGCGTATGCGGCCACTAAATCTCCTGTACTTGTTCTCATACACGAACCGTCTACATACAACGTCAGGTCTGGATCTAACAATGGAACGTCTGTTAAGTCTTGTCTGGGTTTTGTCTTTATTTCAATAACTTCGACACAATCATGAGCTAGTGGGTCGGTTCCAATTACTGGTAAAAGTGTAGCAGGATTCAGTGTATTTCACCGTCGGATCTCTATGTGTGGTTGAAACAATGTCAGTTCATAACCAGTAAGTCTTGCTATGGTCAAGTGTTGTGTTTGCGTTCGGTTCACAAGAACCTCTACTGCATGTGGTACTTGTACTGTCAATGGGTGTCCTAATACTATGGCATCGCTTTGTCTGATTGCTAAAGCTGTCGCTGCCACTGATTTCAGGCATGCAGGCAAAGCCTGAGCTACGGGATCTAATGTACTGGAAAAATAAGCACATGGCTTGCGTGATCCTGCTTGGTCCTGAGTGAGTACTGACAAGGCAGTACCTTCGCGTTCTGTAACAAAGAGTGTAAAATGTTTGCTATAACATGGTGTTGCTAAAACAGGTGCTTGACATAAAGCTTTCTTTAAGCTTTCAAAAGCTTGTGTATGTTCCTGAGTCCAAGGGAGAACAGTCGATGTGGCTGCCTCCTGTGTGGTTAACTGAATGAGTGGTTTTGCTAGAAATGCGTACTGAGGGATCCACTGCCTACAATATGAAGTGAGGCCTATGAAAGCCCGTACTTCCTTTTGTGTCTGCGGTTTTGGCATGTTTGCAATTAACTGAATGCGGTCAGGTGTAAGCTGCCTTCCCTCCTTGGACAGCGAGTGACCAAGATAAATAACTCGCTGAACACAGAATTGCAGCTTAGAAGGGGACACCTTGTGCCCCTTGTCGGCTAGAAAATGTAAAACTGTCAGTGATGCTTTTTCACATTCGGGTTCGCTTCGTGCGGTGATCAGCAGATCATCGACGTATTGAAGCAATGCGGTGTTAACTGGCATGTGGATACTGTCAAGTTCTCGTTTCAGTGCTTGGCTATAGATGCTGGGGCTTTCTGTAAATCCTTGGGGAGCGCGTGAGAATTTAAAACTTCGTCCATTTAAACTGAATCCGAACAAGTATTGGCTTTCCGGATCTATTGGGACGCTGAAAAAGGCATTCTTGAGGTCAATTACAGTAAAGAATGTTGCTTCGGAATCAATTGCTGTCAACAATGATGATATATCAGGGACCACAGGAAATTGTGGTACAATACACTTGTTTAGTTCACGCAAATCAATAACCAGTCGGTACACTGGTGGGGCAGTAGGATCAGTTCGTTTAAGAATCGGAATTATCGGTGAATTACATACATTGGAGTCTGTTTCTACAACTACTCCCTGGACAATCAGCTCATCAATGATTTTCAGCAAAGCCACTACAGCATCATGCGGTAACTTGTATTGTCGCATTCGTGGTAGTACCACTCCTGCTTTCAATGTGACTCGATAGGGTGTAATGTTCATGCAGCCAACATCCGTAGGGCCTTGTGCCCATAGATGTACTGGTAAATTCTGTAATCGGGAATCCATGTCTCTGGATACATAATGACCTTTAAAATCACGTAAAAACAATCTTACTCCTTCCGGAGAGCAACAAATAATAGCCCCTAGGGCTTTCAATGTCTTTATACCTAACAAGTTTTCTGGACATGATTTGGTAAGCAATAAATCAGTAGTTCGTGTCAAAGGTCCTATCGTAAGTGGTAGAGGCTGTGATACTTCATTAATAATAGGTTTTCCTGAAAAACCAAGGGAAACATTTTGAGAGCCTGAGAGGGGTGCCCCTGGAACTTCACTACTTTTTATGGTCGTTCGACTTGCCCCTGTATCGAGTAAAAACTTTCTGTCTTGACCTAATAATTCACTATGGACATAAGGTCCTTCTTGATCTACTGGAATCTCGATAAGGGGTAAGTCAACTTCCCTCTCTAGGCTGCTTCATGCGTAGCGTTGATACTCAGGGTATTCGTACTGTGCGGTCTGATACATTTGTCGTGAAGTTACTTGTGTGGCAGCAGCAGGCAACGGTGGTGCAGCTGGCACGAACTGTATGTGCTGTTGTGCGGCTGGCATAGACTGTTGCTGACCTGGCATGGACTGTCCATGCTGCATAGCTCCTTGTTCATTCTGATCTTGTCTAACTAATCGTGGTCTCTCCTTTGCAATACCTGTAGCTATATTACGTTTCAGGATTGGACAATCGTGTACATAATGGCCTAGTTGTTTACAGTAATTGCAGGTTCCTTTTACAGGAACTGCAGAATCACCAGAATGTGTCACACCCTTTTTGTGACCATCTGTTGGTACTGTCTGAGAAACTAGCATTTTCATTTTTGTATCCTTCATGCGTCTATGCTCGTGTTCTTGTTCATCCCTAATTCTATTGTGATGATACTGTAACATTTGTAGCATTTGTGACGGAGTATTACTTTGCCAGGTACTCTCGAATTTCAATATTCTATTCTTCACTGGAGGTAACGCATTTTCCACTAATTTTGTCACAAATAAATGTGGATATGAGTCGCTACTTGCTTTTATACCACTATTTATACCAAAACATTTTTCAAATCGAGCATAATAATCACTTGTGTCTTCATCTTGCTTTTGTTTACAGGCTGAGATTGCACCCCAATCTTCCTTTTTTGTAGTTAATAAACGTGGCAGTACCTGTACTAGTAAACCTGGTAACAGTTTAACTTTATCCCCGAGCCCTGAACCTGCAGTTCGGCCCCTTTCTTCCGCTGCTAATGCTGTCCAATCTATTTTTTGGTCTCCCACTTCCCACTCTTTTTCTTTCAGTTTTTCATAAATGCCAGCAGGCAAAAGCACCTTTAATATCGTCATAATATCAGGAAAGGTGTACTCTCCCATCAGTAACATGTCTTTAATTTCTCGGTGGAAACCCGCTGGGTCTTTGTCATGACTGGGCACTACTTTCTTCATTTCTAATAATTCCATTTTTGATATGGGTGTGTAAACAAATACACGGTGAAACTCATTGTCTTCGCCTTTTATTGGGTGCACTTCTCGTAAAGGATTTTGTCTATCCATATAGTACGGTGCTCTTTCTCTGCGGGGCAGCGAGAGAGAATCCGGACTTACAAAAAGGACATACTGCTTACGTGACACTAATATCTCTTTAATTAGCTTGTTACTAGAACCTCTCCATCTGTTCGTGAGTAGTTCCGTTAATATATCAGGTAAGGGACCAGGATCAGCATGTTGGCTCTTATATTGTATAAGAAGTTGCTGAATCATATAGATTCCGGCTAAACGTTGTTCATCTGTACTGAGATTAAAAAATGTGTGTGCTACGGTCTCATCACCGTATTTTTCAGGACTGTCAATCCAGTGAACGGCTGATCTGGCTAATTCTTGCTCATCCATGGAATCGAGGAGGTGGTAACCTCTTCGTTCTCGTAGTATTTTATCTGCGGCTTGAAACAAATGTTCAGGAGACTTCAGATTTATTACAGGCGTCGGATACGTTCTGCTATTATTTGGGCATACAGAGTGTATTGGATCAGAAAAACATCTAGTATTTTCACAGGATCTTCCTCTGCCTACATAGGCTATGGTCTCTGACTGTCTTGCGGAATTCCCTGATTCGGACACTTCATCTTGCTCAAACTCGTCTGTTCCCAATCTTTCTTCATGAATACGTTCTATTTCTTTACGGATTTTTCGGCACATGGCTATTATACAATTCTGTTTATCGTGTCTCCCTTCTGATATATTCTGACTCCATCTTGTAAGAATAAGCATTGCATTCGGGTCTACCCCCGGACGATCTTGATTTCTGATTACACAGTTTATGAGGAAACGTAACAGTTCCCCCTGTATTTCTACTTTCTGGAATTCCATAGCTCTGTTAATACATCCTGGATCTCGTCCTGTTTGAACAAAATGATATATGTTATCTAGATGCGTAGTCATTCCTGGTAACCTTGCTAAATACTCTGCGGCTCGCCTGATACGTAATGATGCCAGGACCATTTCGTCCTCTTTACCAGCCACTGGGTCATATCTACAATTTACAAGGAGTTCCTTAAGCGTACGTTCACTTACGAATTTAGGTGTACGTGAATGCGCTGACTCTTGAAAAACAAGTTTATTTATTCTGGGTGGTGTAAAGGTACTGCTAGCACCTCCCGTGGCCCTATCTGGGGCGTCGGGTGTGAATGGGTTCGTTGAACGTGACACAGCAACTATGGGTGTCGATACCTCTGTAGAGTCGACTGCGGAGACAGATGCGGAAACAGATGTGCTTACCGAAGCTTGTATCGGGACTTGCTGTTGCACGGGGACAGATACCTGATCCTGACGCTGAACCCCTCCGCCAGACGGTCTATGTGGTGTGGCGTTAGCATACTCGGGAGCTGCGTCGTCTAGATATGAGGAAAGAAAAACATCTTCTGCGGTTCTGGGATGCCCTTTTGGATGTACCTTAATTGGAAATAATGGAGGTGGCAAGTCTTTTGGCATCTCTGGAGCAGCCTTAGGTAGTCCTTCGGCTAGAAGGGGATACATACCATTCATAAGAGCATTTCTTTGTCTATTTACTTGTTCTGATTTCACTCGGATACCTTCCTCAATTAATAGATTTTCTTGAACTTTATTTGAACTTTCTTTACTCCTCTCTTCTTGTCTACGTTCTTTTTCTGTTCGTCTATGAGATTCTTTACGCCATAACTCAACAGCGTCTTTCTGTGACTGTCTGACCTTTCTTTTCCATAACTCTTCCTCCTTTCATGATGCACTCTGCATCCCAGGTTCCCGCTGCGGGCCACCTTTGACTTTCCGGTAATCCCTTGGTATAATCTACCCATAGATCAAGAAACAATATGGCATCTAAGCCATGCTTATGGTACATGAAATGCCCTGGAGTGTCCCTAGGAGGAATAGGAACTGCTTCTTCAAGCACCCCTTTTCGAGTAGTAATCTGTCTTAACTTCGAGAAGAGTGGCATATTGACAACTGCTAAATCTGGTACTTACTCTTGAACGGAACTGATCTGATACTCAATCTTGAACACACTTGGGACAAAAACACAATAATGAGCAAAGCACAGTAAAACAATCATTCATACCACAATATGCAAGACATTTCTGAATACTTTAAACATTAAACATTAAACATTTTTTAACAATGGCCGACAATGATGACAGTCTGCCTAACTAATCACCACGCTGAATTCTTGACAATAACTGAATACTTCGGAATACTTGATATACTGCTAAACAGTACATATACACTGCTAAACAGTGCAGACCGGATTTGTGTACCCAAATCCGTCTTGACCGGCACAACCTATGTGCACGTCAACATGCCTCCCCGGCGATGGTACTCACCGAGTAGCTCACAACGAAAGGCCTCGGAAACTGGACTTGATTTCGGACATCGGACCCTCTGGACATCGGGACTTCGGAAACCTGGTGGGCCTCTGTATACCTCGGATCTTGCTCTCTCAGCTAGGCTCTGGTCGGGATACTTTGCGCTTCTCACCGCCTCGTCTGGGTTGATCGCAGCCTCAGTCGCCCCCGCTTGACCGGAGGGAGCTACAGGAAATCCTGCTGGTACGCGTTATGGTCCGTCCAGCTATGGCAGGAGACCGGGCCTGCAACGCACCGCCGGCGCGTGAGATGAGAAAGTGTCCCTGTTCGGGCGCCATTATGTGGTAAATAAAATATATTTATCCTTTATCGATCGGAATTTCATGCTAGGACCTTAAACAAATAGCTCAGAATAATGAGAGGCAGAATCCGTGGTATAAGAGGTTTCTGAATGGGCTTTATTCCAAAATGGCCTACTCGAGTAGCGGCCTTCAGGTTCCGTCACCAAGAAGGTTCAGGAAGTGAAGTACAATTCTTTATTGATATACATACATTTTTATAGTTATTACATTATAATGAAAACGAATGTAGGAGGCGTAACATTTGATAAGAAAAGTGACATATTGATTGCGTAAACGAAACTAGGCGTAATAAGGAGTAAAAAGAAACATAATTGGTTAACGTTATCAAATATAGGTGGTTCTATAAGATAATACTTGACATAGATGCGCGCGCGGCAGCATGACGTGTATTTGACGTGTAACTAGGGGGGTGAAGGGGACTTGACACTGACTCTACGTGTGGAGACGAAAAGTCTAAGGGGTCAAGTCAACCTAATCCTAAATCATATCTAACATCTTATGTTTAAAGAACTATGTTATCCACAAGGAAGGACTCTCGGACAGAATCTATTCTATACTAACTGTGTGTGCGTGTACAAGCGTCTAAGTGTCTATATGAGATGCGAGGGGCAGAAAACTTTCCATGGCAACTGGGCTATGAATTACTTGCAGGAGGACAGTCCTTTGCACGAGAGCTAAAGGAGATGTTTACCTAAATCACTAGACAGGAATGCATCGGCTGAAGAGCAAAATAGATAATTCGAAGGTGAAATACATCTTCTTGGCAGGCAGGCGAAAAACTGGCCGAGGCAGGCACCGTTAGCTGCACAGGGAGTAGGACAAAGTTCATGGATACAGAGGCGAGCTCAAGCTGAAGCTTGTCAGAGACAGAGAACAGAGAAAGGCTTCGAGGACAGAATCGGGCCTACTTGCCTGAACTGTAAAAATGGAGTAACTGAGCCATATAAAGTCGGTGGCCTTTCCTACTTAGGAATCGACTATCCAGCCCATAGATGGCGGATCTGACAGAGAACATGTTGACGGTAGACACACATATGTTTGCGTCTTAGAAACTGGAACTGGAGGGAACATACATGTACTTGTAACATGCATATAGAACCGTTGGGGTCCAAGATAGGGGACATAACTGATCAAGAAAATCCACATTTCCACATTACATTGGTGATGAGTGGAACTTACAAAAGAGACAGGCTTTGACCACCAATCCTCCTTTTCCATACACAGTGAACCTGCACTCCTTGTTGGTAGATTGTACAAATGAACTGCTGTAACCGCAGAGGATGAAGCTACTTTGCCTTGATTGTTGTACTTATAGAGAGGTGTTTCTAAGAATCTACAGAGTTGATCGCTAAGTGCGCACTCGGACTCCATTTTTGTTGAGACCATGCCGTGAGTATGACCTGGTGGTTCCTGAATCACATGCACTGCAAGCAGTGTCTTTCCTAGATTACACACCACATTGCATAATGTGTGATGAGTGCTTCCTGGCAATCAGAATTTTGGATTGGGATGGCTACTCATTGTCACTGTCATGCATAATGTCTGATGTAAGAAGTTACCTCCAACATCTTGTTTAGGGATTGTATGAATCCCCAATTAACATTTACACAGTGTGACTCATGACATACATGTATATGCGGGGTTGTCAATGTGTCTTACTCAAAGATTGCTGCACATGTTTAAGGTTTGTTGAACTAAGGGCATCTGTCTAGCAGAATCCTTTCATTTGGTCAAAAAGAGTTTGCACCACAACGCTACAGAAGCTATGGGCTCTTGGTGGTTCAGGGAGAAGGATTTGCAGCCCAGTGAAAGCTGACCCCATGCAGGTGAATGGGCAAGGTGTGGCTGGGCTTAGGCTAAGGCGGAGTAAAATGGGATGTGGCACCACCCTCTGGTCCACGAGGGGCTGAGCTGAAGAGACTCCTACTGGGAGGTACTGAGTTTTTCTAACACCCTCCTCCCCCTCCGGTGGTGGTCCTGTTGGGGTTTGCTGGCTGCCTGCTTTGGGAATGCATGAGACTGGCCCAGTCGGGCTTGGCAATAGCCCATGGGCTATCTGCAGTGCACCCTACGGGCCAGATCATGGATCTAAGCAATGATGGTGTGGGGGCCCTGGTGCAGTGGTCGAAGTGGGCGGGATCGGCACGGCACGGCGTGCCCCTACTTCTTTAATTTCATAGAGTCCGTTCCCCTACTTTATTTTAAATATGCCTCCCGGACGGCAGAAATCACCTAGGCCAATAGTTAAGGCTTGGCTTTTGGGGACGGGCGGAACTGGCAGAGAAGGAAAAGGACTCTGTATTTTCCTTCGTGCCCAGGGAAGACAGGGACACTGTCCAGTTCTCCTGCCACTGGCAGCTGCCCCCCGCCTCTTTGTCCGCCCTCTTCTCTCTCTTTCTGTATGCTCCTCCTCATTTAGTGAAAACTGAGACTTCAAGAAACAGGCATTACCTTCTCTTTCCTCCTTTCATGTATTTGCTCCCCTGTGAAATGGATCCAAAAAACAAAGACACTTTTAATGGGAACGATGTCTTCTTCTGACATTTTTTAATTTTTAAGTGCAGCCTTGGGGCGGAGAGAAATTAAAAATTAAAAATATGAAAAATAACTAACTAACTAAAGCAAGACAGAGTGGTTGCAAGGTGGCCAGATCGATTTATTCACACTTAAACTCATTAGCACCACTTTACAGTGTTTGCCGGTGAAGCGCTAATTTTGTTTTCTCGTTGCTCTTTGAACAACATTATTCTCCCTGTGTCAGAAAGTGCACTATTCCTGGAGGTGCTGAAATACCTGCCTGATAAGTGAATTGGAAAACAAAATGCATACCGCAGCTCTGTATTCACAAATCGGGTCTTTTTAAGCAAGACTGCTTACGTTTAGTAAGGATAGAAGGAATGGGCATTGAAGAGGGTCCCTTCTGGGCCCTGCAGTCATGGCCTTAACTTTTCAGGCAAAACCACTCACTAACTTCTGAATAATGAGTGTAAAAATAAAAAGTTAAGCATGTTGTTCCTGCTTACATTTCACATGCTTTACTTAATCTTGCATTACATATGAGTGTTTGCTTTTGCTAGGATGTTGTTAATTGTTTTTAGGCAGTATATTGCTCTTGTCTGGTGTGTAATTTGAATTCAGTCACATCCAGGTGTTTATAGCGGGTCAGGGCAAGTTTCTCTCAGTGGGGCAGCATGGTGTTCAGTGAGGGAGAAGATGTGGCACTATTGTCAGAGCTGCTGAATTTGGAACTGGTGAACCAGGTTCAGCTTTCATGACCAGTCCACCAGACCACTCCCCCTGAGGGAGCACATTCCCATGCTAGACCTTAGAAGGCCCCGCAAGATCTTAAAAGCCCTGGTGTCTTAGCACCAGCAGGTGGACCCTAGCAGTGGCAAGTGTGGGTTAACCTTGAAGGCCTGTCCACCACAATTCCTTATGAAGTTCACCTCCAGTCTTGCAAGCAGACCTATGAAGCAGCACACCATAGAGTGACAGTGACTCTGTCACTGAGGTCACAGGACCCTTGAGCAGGGTGGCTCTAGGGAAGTACGACCACACCAGGCGCTGACCAGCCGCGGTCCATGCAGCTAACAGCGGTGGGGCAGAGGGGCCGGATAAGGGTGGATTTCGAGGGATGATGCAGAGGGAAAATTAAATAAATAATACATTTTCCCTCTGCATCATCCCTCGAAACCCCCCTTACCCAGCCCCACCGATGTTACCTGCATGGACTACGGCTGGTGCTGACTTCAGGTGGGGTCGTCGTGTTTACAAGTATAATATGGTTTTAAAAAAAACTTGCTGCCTCCTTCCTGGCCTCTAACAATTTTCGGCAAGAATAAAAATGACATGATAACTCCAGTGATTAATGTTATTAGTAGAGAGAGATGGTGTTTTGTCTAGTGGATGTTTTGACTTATGGAAAAGAAGCGCAGAGGGTAATGTGCCTGCTGCTAAGAACATGTACCATGCAGATCACAAATTGCACATAATGTAAATAGGTCAGTGGGTTACTGCTTTTGTCAGAGAGACTCTATTGTTACTTGCCATTAATAAGTTAAATTCCTAACAAAACAGTGAGCTCTGAACTGTCATGTAAGAGCTGCATGTAAACAGTAAGGTATAAATTAGAGCGTTATGTTTTTTTCCCTGTCTTTGATTATCCTAATTTTGCCAAAAAAGTTTCATTTGGGTAGAAATCAATTCTGATTATTAAAGAGAACCACCAACCATGGTATTACGTTTTAAATTCAGAATTTGTGTTTCTCCAGACCAATCACTATTAAATGATGCTGCCTACTAGTATGGCTGTCATGTGACTCTTACACCTTGTAGTCCTTTGTCTTATGTAACATTTCCTATACAGTGATTTACACACGGATTATTGATTGTCTCTGTGTAATAAGTGTAATATAAAGCGCTCTGACACCTTACACTGGTATTAGTGGTGCTGTAAATTTTCTGATTCTTTATTATTTTGACATTTTTACACATGCTAATAGTCTCTGCAAAGATTTTTCCTTATTAGCACCACTGGGACATACAACTGCAGCAATGAGATAGGTGACCAGTCAACCTTTGCAAAGGGCCCTCCATTTCACAGCAGCACAAGTCACATTTTAAGGAACTTTTGATCCGTTTGAGCTATAAACAATTTACTAGTTAAAATTGTCGGATTATGCAGCAGATGATGTATTATGTGACAAATATGGCAGAGCCATAATTATGTGGAAAACATTTGCAAATTAGGATATTTTGCCATTCATGGTTGAACTGCTCTTGTGGAAAAAGGGAAGTGCTAATGACAGAAACTCCATGGCTGGGAGACAAATGGCTTGCGATTCCACCTGTAAGGATATTTGGGACATCCTGTGATTGGAAATGCCCACTTTGTGAATGTATTTTAATGTTAAATTAAAAAAACATAATAATCTGTAACCGGTTAGTGAAATGGGAAACAAATACTGAAAATTGGGATATTTTGCTCTTTCTGCCACACCTCTGACTCTGCCCACTGACCCAATCCACGGGTTATTTCCGCCCTCTGATTCTCCGCCCACAGTTCCCCTACTTTTTTTTCCCCACTTGGACCACTGCCCTGGTGGCAACAACTGTGCTGCATCACTTGCCAGGACTATAGCCCGGGAGTGTATTTGAATAAAATATTGGCAAAAATATCTTCTTATAAAAATTTTATGTCAAGAATATGAATAGCAAAAATATGTCAAAGGGAATATCAAAGGTAAAAATATAGTTTTTAGGTCGAGCCTAGAGCAGCGCGCATGCGCTGCTTGCTCGACTTTTAATAATGGGCTTTAGAAAGCTCACCACACGCTCGTGCGTGTGGTGATGCTTTTCTCCCAGGCTATTGGGCTTTGCGTGCGTGTTTCGAAGAAAGACAACACGCAATTGGGCAAAGGCGGGTGCATGTCCCGCCTTTGCTCCGCCCACGGCCTATTGCTTGTGGTTACCCGCACAGGCCACATCTGTTTTCAATGATCGTGCCCAGACACGGGCGCGATATTTGAAAACAGATCGCTCGCTGTGGCGCATGCGCGTGCACCACTTGCGTGCTTGTTTAGTAAGTTGTCCATCGGTCTTGATTTTTTAGAAGCAGTTTGTGCTTTCTGGCAACATTTTGCTGTTAGGTCTTTGTATGAAATAACGTGCAGTGGACTTCATGCTCTGAATTTAGAAACTTTCACAAATAATAAACATAGGTTTGAACACGGTTCCTTAAGACGATTGCCTGAAAAGTCAGATCAGTACCAGAAGCCCACTGGACATTAAACTAGCACTGCCAGAACCGACAGAGGTGCACTGGGGTCACTATCCCCGAGAAAATTAACTTCTTACGAGCACCACGGGAAAAGCTTTGACTTTTAAACTGCATTTTTGACTTTTGTAAAGCAGGATCGCTGATCGCAAATGATGCACGAGCGAACTATTGGCTTTGGCGGGTCACAGGTTGGGCGTTAAGAGTATCTAGTAGTCTGTCTGTGTGAAGCAGCTATAGGTCGATAGCAGAGAATGTGGGGTCACTGTAGCAAGTATTCTACAGTGGGCTAGGTCGGTCGGTGTCGCTCTGTGCTAGCTAGTGCATCATTTTGAGGTCTCGGCTAGTTTCACTCTTGCATTGCGACTTGAGCGTGTAAACAAGAGCAAGAGCAGGCCGGCTGAGTCACGTTTCACCCAGAGCAGGCTCCAGCATCGAGAGAAGATGTGCCCGCCCCCACCACTCCTCTTTGTGCCGGAATCGGGATTGACCCTGCAAATTAGGGACGCCTGTTCACCATTCACTTTTGCCTCTGCGCTCCTGTTCGTGAACTGGCCCCAAATTGGTCTCTGTGCATTGTCTTCCGGCCCTCCATCTCGGAATACCTTTGTCAAGGCTGTCCGGGGGGTTGCGCAGCAGCCCCTCAACAGGGCGGCTGCCTTAGTGCGACAGGAAGGCACTGGAGTCGCCAGTCTAGTTCCCTGGGCCAGGTCCAGGGAAGACGTCTGGCCGACCCCACTTCCGGGGAGGGGGAGGAGACAAGGGTACTTAGGCTGTCCTCGCCCATCTTTCGGCCTCTTGTCCCTCGCCGTCTCGCCTTGGTGGTCGCAGCGTCGATCCGCGCAACTGGCAACCCCGCCTCGCTGCATCGCCGCAGTAGTTGTCGCTTTCTACGGGGAGTCCGCTTGCCTCCCCCCCCCGCCCCGGCCCAGGTCGATGGGGTCCTGTGGTATGGAATACCACGGGCGGGGGGGTGCGGGCAGCAAGTTAAGCCCAGTGTGACGGCCTGTGAGGCTGCTGTGTGGCGGGGGGGTTGTGTTTTGCCGGCGGGGATGTGGCGCTCGGGTGGGCCGCGGCGAGGGTCTTCCCTCAGGCCCCCCCCATCCCGTAGCCCCCCTTATGCCGTATGTGCCGGGGAGGGGAGGCGGTCCATTGGCTGTGCTGCGAAGTTGGGTACAGGAATCCACGGTTCCTGTAAATCGGGGACCTGAGCGCTAATAACGGCTGCTCCGTTTACCGACATTGAGTGATCTTGGACATTTGGTTTTACCTCCATGTTCCTTCGAATCCTTTATTTGCCGAAGTTGCAGGAGTTTAGGCACGGATTCTACCCTGTGTAGAAAGGTATAGATATGACTATTTAGCACGGGTGCAGGCCATCGCCCTGCCTTGCTATGTTACAGTAAAAAAAAAACAAATCCAGTAGAACATGCTGCCATGTCCTAGAGCTAATAGAGTGAGCCACTTCGGCAAAGATGATTGTGGGTACGTACTGAATACCCCGTGCTGATGGTGTGTTTTCGGGCCCATGTGCAGCTGCCGCTTGGGGGCAGGCAACCGGGCCTGAGCCTCACGGTGGCGCCCGGTGTTTTGCATAAACCCCTGTTTTCCCCCGCACTTGAATGGGTCGTTCATCCTCGGTGCACAGGTGCACCCGCCGTTCATCAGCGCTGGTGTCGAGCCTTGAGGTTGCTCCCGCGATTCCGGAGGAATATCTATCCTCCACATGCCTGAATATGTAATGTAAATTCTGTGCTCATGTAGCCGCTTACCTAGGGCAGTTAATTTTGCTCGCGCCTCGAAGTCGTGTCATGAAATTTTCGGAGATCTAAGCTACATACCCGCGCTTGTCGTAATGCAATACGGTGCACATGCGCAGCTGCTGATGTGGGGCAGGCAATGGGTCGAGCCTCGAGGCCGCGCACGGTGATGTGACTACATGCCTGTTCCCCACGTGCTGAATGGGTCGCTTTCACGGTGAATATGTGCACCCGCCGTCACGGTGCTGGGAATAGGCAGAGCCCAGAGGTAGCTCCTGGGAATTCAGTAGAATCAGTATTTGCCTGTGCCTGAATATGTACGTAAATTCTGTGCTTATGTCTGGCCGCCGGCCTGGGCGCATTTCATTAGTGCTCGCGCGCCCAGGTCACCGCATGCGATTTGGGAGAATATGGCAATGTACCCGCGCCTGTCCGGTGTAACTACGGTGCCCTTGGGCAGCAGCCGACGCGGGTGCAGGCAACCGGCTGCGAGCCCCGAGGCCGCGCACGGTGAATTAGAAAATGTCCTAATACCCCCCGTAATGAATAGGGCATTTAAACCCGGGGCTCGTGTGCACCCGCAGTCGGCGGAGCGGGTCGGTAGGGTTGAGTCCCGACGTCGCGTCCGGTCATCTTCGGAATCAGATTTATCCCCCCGTGCTGATGATGTATGCAATCACGGTACAACTCGCAGATGACGTCGTTGGCGCAGGGAGCTAGTGCGCGAGCTCGAGGTCGCGTCCTGCGAGTTTGGTGATTCCAGCTCTCTCCCCGCGCCTGATTAATAACGTGATTGCGGTGTTCATGTTAGGGGGGGAAGGCGCAGCGGGCTCTGTCGCGGTGTTTTAGAGTGGGGGAGACAGTCTTCCCGTGAGACTCTGCGCCAAGTTAGGTTGAGGAGCAGCATCTGTGGGGGTGTGTATATGTAACGTCTCTCACTTTGTCCCACACAGATCCCACCGATGATCCGCAGAGCCACCGGGACCTTCCGCTAGTGAGACAAGTGTGTAAGTGGGACGGCAGGAATAGTGGGGGCACCGAAAACAATGAACGCTGAAGATGGCCATAAGAATAAGCACATTGAGGGGGGGCTTAGTAATCTAATATTTGCTTCATTTTAATTCAGATTTTTGAAAATACGCAGGACCGGACCTGACAGGGGCATTAGCTCTAACACAAGATAGTAAGTAAGAGCGGGTCTGTGCGTCGCAGACGGGACATCTGAAGATGTGTGGTGTGCCTGTCCAGGTTGTTGTAGGCTGCAGCTCACGACGGTTTTTTCTTTCAGACTCAGGCGACCCGAGCTCGAGGGATGGATAGCCAGGGTTCCCCGTCGCTCTTCACGATGACTTCCCAAGTAGAGGAAACACAGCAGGGCACCCCCCAAGACGTTCAACTAGCAGCCATCATTGAACTCGCCAAGTCCAAGGGTCTGGCCTGGGCTGCGGACCTATTGAAGGCCAGCAATCCCGATGATTCTGGGGTCATTTCTGGTGGCTCTACCATGGGGCAGGAGCCTATTGAAGAGGCTGGCCCGTCCCGGTCCAAGCGGATTCGCAGGGCCACTGTGAAAGACTTCCTGGCGGATGCGCCACCACCCAGGAGTCGGCCGGCACCTACTCCCAGAGGTGCACCTGGGCCCGCCCCACAGCCCGTGTCCCTAGGAACTGTTCCCCCCCACGAGCGACGACCCATCGCAAACAAATGTTGCTACCACTGAGGACTTGGGTAAGCTCAATGACACTTTAAGGAGCTTTATGGAGGAGGTCAGAGCTGGCCTCTCGAGGGCTGGAGCATCCAGGGGAGCCTCACCTGCAAACTGTGTGGGCGGGGGTTTGACTTCGGCAGCAAATGTATGGGCGCTACAAGGAAAAGGCACGCAGGCCACAGAGTTGCCCATCCTAGGGGGTTCCTCCCGCATTTACACAGGCAAGAGCATAGAGGTGGTAGTGTCGGGATCAGAGGTGGCCTCCGGGCTTGTGCCCGCGCCTGCTGGGACCCCTGGGCTAGGCCTGACAATGGTAGGGTGGGGAACGACAGCAGCCAGTTGGGGGGAGCCGCTGGCCACGCAACCTATTGCTGTCTTCCCTCAGCCGGTCCCCACCCCCTCTGCAGGCGTTCCTCCCACCGCTCCGCAGCTCGGGATTCTGACACCGGCAGTGTCAGTTTTGTCAGCAACAACTAAGAAGGCGGTCACCCACGCTCCTCTACTGTCAGGTCACAGCTCGTTATCGTGGGAAGTGCCTCTGGCAATTAAAGAATTTATTTGGAGGCGTGAATTTCTGGACATTTTTTCCTTACTCTTGTTGGGCCAACACGGCCAAGATGCCCGGAGGGTTGGGGGGAAAGAGGAGGACAAGAAGATCAGGTTCCAGCAATGGCTAGAGAAGTCCATTGACACCTGGCTGTCCGCCTTCTCCATCCTTCACTCCGTCATCCTTGAAAAATTCCCCGAGCAAGGGAAGGCGCTTGTCCTTTACCAAAGGTTAATTCATACTGAGGTACAGAAGTGGGGGGGGGGGGAAGGGTGGCTCAACTACGACCGGGAATTCAGGAAGAAGATGGCCATATGCCCAGAAATGGAATGGGACCAAAAAGAGGTCCAGCTGTGGATGGACCACATGGGATCTCGTGGAGCGCAGAGCACAGTCGCCCAGCCTAAAATCCCGGGGGGAGGGGGCTCTCTGCCAGGGCCCAGCCAGTCCAGCCCTAAACCCTTCAG
This sequence comes from Triturus cristatus, assembly GCF_964204655.1. Classification (NCBI taxonomy): domain Eukaryota; kingdom Metazoa; phylum Chordata; class Amphibia; order Caudata; family Salamandridae; genus Triturus; species Triturus cristatus. The sequence goes on along the minus strand of NC_140586.1, from coordinate 277,395,362 downwards.
GCGGTCCTTTCGGGGGGCGCGCAGGGGGGGCAGCGGGGGGGGCAGGAGAGTCTCGCCAGGGACGTGCAACCTCTTCAATGCAGGGGCATGCTCGTGGGGGAGCAAGTGCAGGTTTCAGCACGTGTGCAGCAAATGCGGGGGTCGTCACGCTGCGTCCACGTGTCAGTCCAAGCAGGACAAGAAACCATCTGATTCTTGTTAACAGGCCAGTTGAGACAGCTCAGCCACCCCCAGTAGCATCCCCCCCACGCCCCGTCCGGTCTAGCCGCTTTGCAGCTCGCTCCCTCTTTTCTCCTGCCACAAGGGTACTTTCCAGCACGTCCGCATCCCCTGCCTGCAAGGGGCCATCCCCAGTTAGCCTGAGCAACATGCTCCATCTCCTTAGGAAGTATCCCAACAAACCAGACAGCGCGCTCTTGCTGGGGGGGTTCTCTGAGGGCTTCATTATCCCATTCGTAGGCCCGTTGTCCTGCAAGGAGGCAGACAACCTCAAATCAGCCAGAGACCTCCCGGCGGTATTGCATGAAAAAGTCAGGAAGGAACTAGGACTGGGGAGGGTCGCGGGTCCGTTCAGGGAGCCTCCGCTGGAGAACTTTGTGGTTTCCCTGCTGGGGCTGGTACCCAAGAAAGAACCAGGGCCCTCAGACGTATCCACCACTTATCCTACCCGGAGGGGGACTCAGTGAACCATGGGCTCCAGGAGGGTGCTTGCTCTGTGTCATATTGTATGCTGGAGGCGGCTCTGGACCTTGTCAGGAGGGCGGGCAAAGGGGCCTGGCTAGCAAAGGCGGACATTGAGTCGGCTTTCCGTTTGCTACCAGTGCACCCAAGCAGCCAACACCTGCTGGGTTTCAAGCTAGACGGCCTGTACTTCTTTGACAAGTGCATGCCCATGGGGTGCGCGGTCTCCTGTGCCTTCTTTGAAGCTTTTAGCTCCTTCCTGCAGTGGGCGTTACAGCATTCCTTTGGGGTGGCAGGAGTCTCCCACTACTTAGACGATTTTCTATTCATCGGGAGGAATGACACCCAGGAATGCAAGACAGCTCTTACTAATTTTCAGACACTAGCGCAGCATCTTGGCGTCCCCCTAGCCCCCAAAAAGACTGAAGGGCCAGCGCAGGTCCTCACCTTCCTAGGCATAGAACTGGACACGGTTGTAGGAGAAGCTAGGTTGCCAGTAGACAAAGTGCGTGACCTGGGCCAGCAGATTAGGCTAGCGGTGGAGAAGGATAAGGTCTCCCTGGCTTTCTTTCAGAGCCTCCTGGGGAAACTTAATTTTGCTGCCAGAGTAATTCCCGCAGGAAGGGTATTCGCACGCAGGATAGCTAGAGCCACAGCCTCAGTTAAAAAGAAGCATCACATGGTCAAGTTGAGCTGAGGCATGCGGGAAGACCTACGCATATGGGCGGACTTCCTGGACAAGTTCAATGGGTCGGTCATCTGGCGCGGGCCCTGGGCCAGCAACTCTGAGCTAGCGCTTTTATCAGATGCGTCAGGCCGGGAAGGGTTCGGCGTGATCATGGACAGGGAGTGGTGTGCAGAGAAGTAGCCGAATGCCTGGCACAAGAGAAAGATCACGTCCAAGATCACGGTACTGGAACTCTTCCCCATAGTTATCCCCTTTCACTTATGGCCTAGGGTGCTGGCAGCGAAATGAGTCTTGTTTTGGTCAGACAATTTAGACGTGGTACAGGCCATCAATACACAGTCAGCTAGTTGTCCCCTGGTTTTGTGTTTGCTGCGAGAGCTAGTGAGGGCATGTCTGAAGAACAATGTGGAGTGCAGGGCTAGGCATATCCAAGGGGTTCTGAACGTAGCCGCTGACGCTCTCTCTCGATTTCAGTGGCACCGTTTCTGGGAGGCATGGCCGAGAGCGAGAGAAGAGATGATCCCTTTCCCGCCACACTTGTGGCTGCTACTGAAGTGGAACAACGGATGAGGGGTCTGGGAGAGCAGTCCTTAGCCCCAAGGACGGCGAAGCGCTACAGGAGCTGTGTGGCAAAATTGTGTGCGATCACCGGGGCATGGGAGGAGGACCGGGCGGTCATGGAACTTAGAGTGCAACAATTCTTGTTGTGGGCCAAGGACGGGGGAAAATCTCACTCGTGGATTGTGGGTCACCTGCCTGCCATTAGCCACCATGCCAAGTTACGGGCACAGTTCGACCCCACCAAAGCCTTCGTGATCAAAGCTGCACTGCATGGGTGGGCTAGGAATGAACCGCGTCCACCTGACAGCAGGTCCCCCATTAGTTACCTCATCCTTCAAGGGATGCTCGACTGCCTGACTAGGGCCACCCGCTCGGGGTACGAGGCAAACCTATTCTCAGCCTGCTTCACACTGGCTTTCTTTGGGGCCTTTAGGATCGGGGAACTGGTGGCGCGATCTAAGTCGGACACCTCAGGGGTGGCCTTGAACATCAAAGACATAGACTTAGACTCAGGCTGTCTCAAGATAGTAGTGAGGCAGTCCAAAACAGACCAATCCGGGCGGGGAGGCTGATCCTGTTGCAAAGCATGGGGGATGCCAGATACTGTCCTATAGTTTGGGTCAGAGCCTACTTGGCCCTTCGCCCGGTGGGGGCGGGATACTACTTGTGCATGAGGATGGGTTTCCGGTCACTAGGTTTCAAGTTGATTACATCCTGCAGGCTTGCCTACGGTTGTCAGGGCAGGCAGACGGGACCAAAATGTTCAGTAGCCACTCCTTTAGAATTGGGCCAGCAACCACGGCCTTCCTAGCGAGGATGTCAACTGAGAGTATCAAACAAGTGGGGCGCTGGGAGTCTCAGTGCTACAAACGGTACATCAGGCCCTAGGCGTGGGGGTGGGGGGCGGGTGCTCGGGGCACCTCCCCCTGATCATTGCAATTGGAATCTCGAGTGGGGCCTAGGCCACTCGGACGTTTGCCGTGTTGTGTTATGTTGTATTTTAGATGTGATGTGCAGTTTGTTCACGCTACAATAAATATTTTCAAACTACCATTTCTTTATTTATCAGGAACCAAAGTATGGGTAATTGGCCATTCAAGCATCACGAGACTGGCTCGGTGGGCTGAGGTCAGAAAATGGCGACACAGCTTCTCCGCCACGGACATTACGTGGCTGGGCTATCCGGGTATGCTTTGGAGTGAACTGACCAGGAAACTGCAGCAGAGACTCGGGGGTGTGGCGTCCACCGCACCTGTTGGTAATTCACTTGGGAGGAAATGACCTGACCACACTAGGAAGGAGAATTCTGCTCCAAGATATGAGGGACACCTTTTGCCAGTTGAGCAATACCCTGGGGTCATGCGAACTGTTGTGGTCAGAAATGACACCACGGGCTGTTTGGAGAGGAGCACGCTCGGGAGACACAATTGAGGTTTTGCGGAGTAAAGTCAACCGCGCCATGCGTCACTTCACGGAGCAAAGAGGTTTTGGCTTCATTAGGCATGGCCTACTACACGCCAAGTCCACAGGGTGCCTGGAGGGGGATGGGGTGAACCTCTCAATACTGGGCATGGACTTATTTCTTCAGGACCTAGGGGAGGCCTTGGCAGCAGCAGGTTGTAAGTAAGAAGGGATGCCTTGGTGGGGGGGCCCTGGTAGTGACGGTGGCCACTCCCAAGGCTGTGGAGGAGTTACAGGGTGATCCAGAGTCTGCAGATACCAAGGGGTACTTCATGCAGCAGCACAGCTTGGTGCTAAGCCAGGATACCCAGGGATGTCTTAGCGTTGTCCCCTGGAAGAACTACGCCGTCCCGTTAGCCCTACGGGCGGTTGTGGGTCTGAGCAACCGGGGGCTGCCATGAACGCGCCGCCCACCTCTTTCGGGGGGGGCATGAGTAAGCGAGTGGACTGGTGGTCCACGGATGGGAGGGGTGGCCCCTCCCAAGATTTGGTATGCACCATTTGGTGACTGCCACGGTGTAATTTAGGCTTATCAGACGGGCAGGCATGCGTAGGGGTTGGCCTGCCCTGGGATCGCCCGTAAGATAACCCACCATGTTTGCATATAGGTTATGCTAATAAACCTGCAGCAATATTTCTCCACTACAAAGTGTTGTGTGGTTTATTGATGTATTATGTGTGTATATGTGACTACAATTGCCAATATTGGCACTATGAGACAGACTTGTGTCTCTACGCCAGGCACACAAGGATGCACAATTTTATACCAAGGAGTCTCGTATTGTCAGAGCCAAGCTCGAGAAGAGCCAAAAGGCAGGGCAACAATCCGGGGGAGCGGCTCGCACCTTCTGGGCCCCCTCCAAAACACTCCTCGGAGCCGACACCCCACAGGTGCAGGGAAGCTGGACAAAGCCACGTAATTGGGAAGAACTCCGTGCACATCTGGGGAGAGTTAAGCCTATTGCTAGATTCAACGATTACCCTTTTCGGGAAAGTGGGCAGTTTATTACCAACATTTGACAAAAAGTGCAGGTAAAGTGACTGAGGCTAAGCTTACCAATTCACTCTATCCATGGGTGGCACAATATATTTTTCTTTAAGTTCATATTCGTTACGTTAATATGAAGTTAAGACTACAACTCCCAGAATGCACTACATTGCAATGTACTCAGGACTCCAACCCCGTGCCCAGAATCAGACTGGCAGAACACGAAAGCTTATGACATTCATAGCCTCCAAGTGGCAACTTGTCATTTGTGACACCTTCGGCCAGTGCTGGCTTTTAGCAAAACAAAATGTTGAATTCTTGGTTTTGAAATGCAAGTTGAAAAAGCCCAGCATGTAAAGCTCTTCTTGCTAAAAAGCCTGAACTGTCTGCACTCTGGCGGTATCACACATCTGTCGTTGGCAGGTACGGACACTATGCTGTGGGGTGACTAGAGGCACGTGCCAGCCCATTGTATGCATCTTTGTTATACACCGTGTGAGGGGCACTGCATGAGTTGAAGTTGAAGTGGTCGTGGGCGCAGTTCCCGGCAGGTAGAAAGTTATTGGATGCGGCCTAGGGGTGTGTGAGAGACAGGTGCCTCTGTGAGTCAGTGTGAGTGATTCACACGTCTCACCCAGCAATGGATGCCGCAGATGGGGCGGAGTCAGAGCTCTGAAGCGCGTGTCTTCGCCCTGTTAATATTTATCTAACAGTAATTCTAGGGTGTAAACCTGTCTATAAGGGCCCAGAGGGCCGCAGTCACTCCAGGAGACCACAAGAATGACTGCTGGCTTCATCCCGTGGACCTCACTCCACCCACTCTCCTGGGTGATGCCTCTCACGCTCTCGGGCAAGCTCCATCCAGGCAGCGGTACCTTGCGCATGCCAGGGGGACACACTGACCTGTTGGTAGGCCGCTACCCTGCACAAGTGATAGACCTGTCTCTGCATGCACACGTTACCATGGGTGCAGCTTCCACACCCCGCCGCCTGAGAAGCATGCTATTTGCGGGAGAAGGAGTAGAGGTGGGACAATAGATGTAAGATTATTTGGCTGCCCCATGTCACTAGAGAGAGGCAGGAAGAGGCCAACAAGCAACTTTCTTGCTACCCAGCAGAGCTTACTTCCTCAGATTCTCTGACCCTGGTGCCCAAATACTTCAACCATGCGAGAGGTAAGGGAAGCCTATTGACGGCTGCCAATCTCCATCATGCAGTGGTAAGCCTACTCTCCCCAAACTGTGCACCTTCAAAACACAGACCTGAACAGTATTTTGCCCAGTTGCATTATCCTTCCAATCTACTCTGCAGGATCCACTTTCACGGTAATTTATTGCTGGGACATGAGTCCTATTTCCCTGTACCTGTCACTATTGGGAGATGGGCATTTCTGGAATAGTGGCACTGCAGAGCTGGCGGGTGTCGCCCGGTGAGGAGTGATGGGAGGACGCGGCTGCTTCTGGCTGGCAGTGCCAGCCTTGCAGCTCCATGGGCATTCCATAAAAGTCTGCAATTCCTGAATTGGAGGCATTGCTTAAATTTCCTGTATTTTTTTGGCTAAGTTGAGCTGGGCAGTAAGCACTATATTTAGGTGATTTATGTAGCACCGAGTTCCTGCTTTCAGGCGCTGTCTGAACACCTTGTGCAACTGTAAAATGCATACAGATGGGAATGGATTTCGGAATATAATTGACGCACCAGTTTGCTATTTGTTTTGAAATGATATTCCACCCTGCCATCATTATTTATCAACCTGGGCATTTACGTACCACGGACAAGAAATAATACCACTCAGTGCCACATAATTACACGCCACATAATTACACTCTACTCAATGCAACATAAATACACTCCACATAATACCACTCAGTGCCACATAATTACATGCAACATAATTACACTCTACTCAATGCAACATAAATATACACTCCACATAATACCACTCAGTGCCACATAATTACATGCTACATAATTACACTCTACTCAATTCAGCATAAATACACTTCACATAATACCACTCAGTGCCACATATTTATATGCTACATAATTACACTGCTCTCAATGCAACATACACTCCATATAATACCCCTCAGTGCCACATAATTACACACCACATAAGTACTCTACTGAATACAACATATACTCCCCATAATAATACCACTCAGTGCCACATAATTACATGCCACATAATTACACTCTACTCAATGCAACATAAATACACTCCACATAGTACCACTCAGTGCCACATAATTACATGCCACATAATAACACTGTACTGAATGCAACATAAATACACTCCACATAAATGCACTCTGTACCACATACCACCAATCAACATAAATGCACTTCACACCATGACACAATTTCACTAAGCATAATTTCACTCAACACCACAGTTCCAGGCCACACAATTCAACTCCACATATTTCCAATACACACTGCATAATTACACACCAAACAACATATTTCAACTCCACAACTCCACAATCCACAACATACCTCCAATCCACACCATATAGTGTCACCACCTGAGCACCAAACATAATTTGCCACCACCATTTTGCATCAGCGCACCACCTAAGCATCACATTTGTCTGCCCATGGAACCTGGCATCTGTTGACTCTCCCCTAGTGTCCGTCCGCTGCTCGTGTTCTAATTAAATTACTGTTTTCCAACCTCCGCTCACCCGTTATTTATGTCCAGCTCCCCCATAACAAAAAAAATTATAACAAACAAGCATGAGAACAGGCAGGAAGTAGTTGCCAGCAGTGCACGTACAAAAAAAGTAGAAGACATTTATATGTTAAAATTGTTTTTTAATCAGGTTTTTCAGTTGTATATAATGTCGCCTTCGTATGTATAAAGGTAACATAAATGCTTAACATTTTTTATTATAACTTTTCAAACATAATGCACAGCAGCCACAATGCTCTACAACATAGCCAAAGGTTCTGGCTAAACACATAAGGTCCCAAAGGCGAGACATATTGGCTATGCCAATGCTTGTTTTAGGGTTGTTTTTAATATTGTTGTATTAAATATCGATGTATAAAATTTCATTTTATGTAATGTTGTTTGTAAGTGTTAGTATGTACTTTTGTGCAGTTTGTTGGATTGCATCTGTTTATTATTTTTATTTACTTCTGTTTTTTAGTAAAATATTTTTTTAGGTTTTAAATTGTTGAAATATCTACCTTTCAATTGTATTAATTTATATAAATAATTGCTTCACTTTATTTTTAGTAGCAGGAAATTGGGTTTTTAGGGGATAAGGGTAGGGAGATTTTTTTATAGAAATCTATATTTTAAATGAAATGATAAATTAATAATTTTAAAAATATGCAAATTAATAATTTTGAATGTTTACATTTATTTTGTTATATCAATATTTTTAATGCATTTTAACTTCATAGAAATGAAGATGTATATTAATGGTATTAAATACATTTACACAAAATAAATAGTATAACATTAAAAATATATACCAAAACTTTTAATAAAGTTAAATATTTAGAAATACATTTTTGTAAAAAAATTGTAGACATTAAAAAAAAATGTGTTGTTTAAAAATTGAAATTTTATTTTAAAATTGATTTCTAATTATTTAATGTATGAAATGCATTTACTTTTTTATGATTGATAATTTTGTGCTATGATTTTATTTGTCATTTTATGGCTTAAACTTTATGAATGATAGTAAGTATGTTGAAAAATATACTAATTACTATTAGTAATTAAAATATTTCTTATATGTTATTATTTAAATATGTATATATCTAGGTTTGAAGCTTTGGTTAGTGTCTTTTTAGATGACATTTTTATTCATTTTATATCAAATAAATGTGTGCGAATATTGAGTATTGATTGTGCATTCAAAATGTTCAGTTTGTATTACCTTGTGTAAAATGTTATATTTTAAAGTAGATATTGAAAATGTCACCTCTTTAGTGCCCAACACCTTCTTAATATAGCCTTAGATTGGAGTGGAAATAGTAAATATCACCCCTTTAGTGTCCAACACCTTCCCCAATATTGTTTAGATTGGAGTGGAATAGTAAATGCAACCCCTTTAGGATCCAACACCCACATTAAATTGATTTAGATTGGAGTGGGGATAGTAGATTTCACCACTTTGGTGCCCAACACCTTCCACAAATAGGTTTAGATTGGAGTGGGAATGGTAAATGTTAACCCTTCAGTGGCCAACCTTCCCTAAATTGTTTCGATAAGAGTGGGAATAGTAAATGTCACCCCTCTAGAGTCCAACACCTTCCACAAATTGGTTTAGATTAGAGTGGGAATAGAAAAAGTCAACCCTTCAGTGTCCAATGTCTTCCCAAATTGTTTTAGATTTGGGTGGGAATAGAAAATGTCACCCCTTTAGTGCCCAAAATCTTCCCCAAATTGTTTTGGACTAGAGTCGGAATAGTATATGTCATCCCTTTAATGTCCAACGCCTTCCCCAAATTGTTTTACATTGGAGTAAGAATAATAATGTATCCCCTTTGGTGTCCAACACCTTTCCCCAATATGGTTAGATTGGAGTGGAAATAGTATATGTCACCCCTTCAGTGTCTAATATTTTTTTTTAACGATTCATGTTGGAGTGTAATTCTTTATGTTTAGATTTTATTCTGAAATATTATATTTTATTTTTATATGCATGTAGTAGAAATACTTTGGCCCTCATTGCGATGTCGGTCAGATGCATTGTTTAGGTGAGGGAACCGTCTGACCATTGGTCGGCAGTTCCGCATACCGTTTTAGGATGCGGCCGTACATGGTGCTGTCGCAAATTTCCATTTTACAATGGGAGCTTGTGCGGCGGTCTGAAACAGCCCACAGCACAATCTCCCATTGTAAAATGGAAGTTTTTGCACATCTCTGCACCGTGTGGCAGGCACCTTATGGTGCCTGCCAAATGGTGCAGGGATGTGAAGGGGGCACCATAGATGCCGCCCAGGGCTTCAACTGAAGGGTTAGTGCAGAAGGCAGGGCCCCAAATGTCGCTCTCCGATAGCCTTTCCATATCAGAAAGGCTGACATCGGACGGCTGTCAGAAACCAACATAATAATCTTGACGGTGGAAACGCTGCCCTTAAGGGATTATGCGCGGCTTCTGACTGGCCGAAGAGCTCCATGATCCTGTTTGGAACCCAGTCAGTTTGACTGGTTGGTTTACACTCCGACCGCTGACATTATAACTCGGCGGTCAGAATGTATATCTACCATGTCGGTCGGTAAGCCTTCGACGAGCGGTCGGCGGTTTACCGACCGACATCGTAATTAGGCCCAATCTGTTATTTTGGTAGTATTGTTGGTGACTAGAAATATAATTAAAAATATTTTTTAATGTTTTTTAATCAATCATGTTATTAAATACGTTTGTTTGTATAATAAAGACATGTGACACACTTTTCTAATTTTAATTATGTTTCCAAAATTTATTACTGCTCAGTTTTACATTTTTAATCCTATATACTTCAAGTTAACAATAAACATTTATATAAAGTTTGTTAAATACAACATTTAAATTTTGGTTAATAAAAACATGTTAATTATATTTCAATACTATTGTATATTGTATATTTTCATTGTTTAATTGATTTTTTAAAATGTGTAACTTTTTTACATACATGTTTCAACGTTATTTTTTGTATATATTTATACTATTATTTAATTCATACTCTTTAAATGTACTTACATTTTATCACAACATTTTTTGACATTTCTTTCATGTTTTATAATTTCCTACTTTTTGATATACTTTTTCAAAATGTTTGCAATATTTCCAATTCATTTCTATGGGAAGATAGTCTTTTTTTTAAAGTTTCAATTAGTGGGCATCAATTTTACCGCTAACTTCTATTTAGTAACTAATTTTGTGATATTTTTATTCTATTTTCCCAGAAACAAGTCACTTTTAGGTGTTGTTGTTTGTCAGAACAGAAAAGTCCTTCCTTAAGGATTTTTTAAGGGTTTTGAGGGTAAAGAGAGTTTAAGGAGAGGTCTACAAGTCTATCAGCTACGTTATGTTAAATTGTGTCATGTTACATATATCTTGATGGCTAAGGGGGTCATTACAATGGCATCGAATCAAGAGTGGGACCGCCCGAAATGTCGTTGGTGATCCCACCCTTCAGATTAGGATGCGACCGTCCGTCTAGGCAGTCGGAAACATCCATTTTGTTATTGCGGCTTGTGGTGCGGCCCATGAAAAGGGCCACAGCACAAGCCACAATAGTAAAAGGGATGTTCTTAAACACCCACGCACTGTGTGCCAGTCACCATGTGTGCTTGGCACATGATGCATGGATGTTTGGGGGGTATCACATTTGCCCCCATACCATATCACAGAGGCCTATGGGGTTGGGGGCCCAGCTGGGGGCCTACAAAGTCTGTCTCCGTCAGCCTTTCCATGGCAGGGTGACCACCATGAAAAGGCTGCCGGAAACTGCGACCCTAATCCCTATGTCAGGGCCTCTGCAGGCACTGCCTCCATTGTAGAGAATTAGTCCCCAGCCGCTGCCCCAACATGCTTCTTGAGCCTGTCTGAGGTGGCGGTCTTCCCCCCCCCCAAATCGCTCCGACTGCCAGTATCATACGCCGGTCGGACCGATACACTGAATGCCGGGCAGAGCGCCACTGACGTTCTGTCGGTGGCAGTTCGCCCAACATCGTAACTGTTATGTGTATGTATTTTTGGAAATGTAATGTGTTTTGCGGATGGGTTTTTAAATTTACTTTGCAGATATTTGTCTACGAGCTTGTCCTATGGGCATTGCGAGTTTACTTTCTTTTTTAAAGTAAATAATTTTTGGTTTATAATAAACCAATCCTTTTTACTATGATTTCCTTTTTTGGGGGGTTTCCTGAAGCATTTCCTTTTTCAAACACTTTTGCTTGTTTTTTATGGTTCCTCGATACTTTGGATTGCTTTGAGGGATTGCTACTGGATTCATATCATTTTTGCATTATTTATTGGATTTTTGAACAATACTTTTCCCATTTTTGGTGGATTTCTAGTTTTTTATCAAGTGGATAAAGATCTGCAGGTACAAAACAGTAATTTTAATTAAGCATTCTCTTTTGTGTGGAAAATGTGATATTATATTGTTTGTGTGAACGTTATGTAATTGTTATGTGACATTTTTTAGTTTATGTGTTGCAATTATTTTATGTGATGGATTGGGTATGTTTTGTTAGCACTGAGAGCTTGTTCTGTGCTGCAAAATCAGTGTGAACTGCACCACACAGGGTGCCAAAGGGCGCTGCTTCTTTGCTGACACTCAAGTAGATTTTCTACCGGAGCAGCAGCTTTCTCACTATGAATGGTCATGATCACCCACAACCTCCTGCAATCAGAACATTTTGCATGGGGATGCCAATTCTCACTTGCATTTGCCAACTTAGGGGCGATTCCGATCCTGGAAAAAAATTCCCCGTACGAATCGTATCTGGATTTTTTACTGTACGAATCGTACAAGTCACGTACAAACTGGCAAGTACGATTTGTATGTGAAAAAGTCCATACGAATCGCATTGGGTAAATTCCCCGACACGTCCTCGGGTCGGAAAAGGTGTCCGACACGTCCCCGGACATTTTTATGTACGAATCTGAAAATTGAAGTCCGAGCGCGCAAGTACGATTCGTACCGTCCGTCCGATTGTACAACCGTATGGTAAAAAAACCGTCCGGAGCGAACTCCTATAGCAACCATGGAGACGTCCAAACAGGTGCCCGGTATGCGCCGAACACCCCCCCCAGCCCCTCGTATGTATGCGCCGTCCCCCCAGCCCCGCGGATGGACGCGCCATACCCCCAGCCCCCCGCGGATGGACACGCCGTACCCCTAACCCCGTAGGTATGGTGTGGACCCCCACCGTGTATGTACGGCGCGTACCCCCACCCGTGTATGTACGGCGCGGACCCCCACCCGTGTATGTACGGTGCTTACCCCCACCCATGTATGTACGGCACGGACCCCCACCCGTGTATGTATGGCGCATACTCCCACCCCCGTAGGTACGGTGCGGACCCCCACCCGTGGATGTACGGCGTGTACCCCCACCCGTGTATGAACGCCACGTACCCCCACCCATGTATGTATGGTGCGGACCCCCACCTGTGTATGTACGGCACGTACCCCCACCCCAGTAGGTACGGTGCGGACCCCCACCCATGTATGTACGGCGCGTACCCCCACCCGTGTATGTACGGCACGTACCCCCACCTGTGTATGTACGGCGTGGACCCCCACCCGTGTATGTATGGCACGTACCCCCACCCGTGTATGTACGGCATGGACCCCCACCCGTGTATGTATGGTGCGTACCCCACCCCCGAAGGTACGGTGCGGACCCCCACCCGTGCATGTAACGCGCACAGGAACGAACTGCGTTAAGTGGGCGCGCACGCCACGAATGGCGTAAAGTAACTTAGCATTTAAAAAAACGTACAAATTCACTGAAAAAACCATAGGTTTCACACACGTTATAGTTAGGAATTAGCATTTAAAAAACCTTGCAAATTCACTGAAAAAACCATAGGTTTCACACATGTTATAGTTAGCGGACATTTTACTGATAAAAAACCATTGAAATTCCCCCGTTATAGTTAGGGCAGGCAACTATAACTCACGCGACCGCAATCTTCTGCTGATGACATATGTGTCTTTATGAAAAAAAAATATTTGTAATATATGTATAGCTAAAAATTTATGGAAGAAGACATGGGCAAATAAGTGTCTAAATACAGTATTAGCATCAGCAGAGGATTGCGGTCGCGTGAGTTATAGTTGCCTGCACTAACTATAACGGGGGAATTTCAATGGTTTTTTATCAGTAAAATGTCCGCTAACTATAACATGTGTGAAACCTATGGTTTTTTCAGTGAATATATAGATATATAGATATATATATAGATATATATATATTACCTACTGGCGGTTGCCAGTAGGTAGTTATAGTTAGGACCTATTTTCCATAGGAAATCCGCAACATTCTATTCCCAATAAGTCTGGTGCCGGTTGACGACTCCTCGCGAAATTTTCCAAACTTTTGGCCAGCTCTGCTCCGCTCCTACCCTGAAAGTTTTGTGGTGATTCGTCAAGCGGGGGCCGAGAAAAAAGGGGGGTCCCAAAACACGTTTTCCCCATGCAATTTCCCATTGGATCTGTTGTCGCAGCTACAGCCCGAACCGCTGAACGCAATGACACCAAATTTGGCAAAGAGGTAGTCCTCAGTTCAGACTCGTGCCTTTTGCATATATGGTGTGAATCCGTTCAGTAGTTCCTGAGAAAATTAGAGTTAAAAGTACATAAATATCTATGGCCGCGGACGATCCGCGGACCGTACATGCACCGTATGCGCACCCTCCCCGAACCGAGCATGCACCATCCCGATCGCGCGCTGAATGCTAATTGGCTGTCGAGTGTCTCTCTACATTCGAAACCAGGAACTGTTGGCGGCCATTTTCTGCCTCGGTAGAACCGAGGCTGAAGATGCAAGTGGAATAAGTGTGTAAAACATATAAAGGGGGCAGAGTGGAAATACTCTGACCCTCTAGAGGTGCTTAGGGGGTCCCAGAAGGAGCCCCTGGGGCCCCCTTTTTAAAAAAAAAACGGCAAAATGCGCGCACAGTGCGCGCATCCTGTCGTGTTGGGTACGCGGATCCACGGATTTTTTTTAAAAAAAGACAAGAAATCATTGGTTGTATGACTACTTTGTACACTGAAAGGTAGGGTGTATATTTCTGTTTTTTAAAGGTATGATTCTTATTGGTTAACAAAAACAGATTGTAAGGAACATTATATATGATTAGCTGATATGTAGAAAAGTGAAGCACACTTCCTCTCTTGTGTAGGAACATTGTGTGCTGAACTTATGACCTGTGTGCTTAGTGCAGTGTTCCATAACCTGTTCTATGGTAACAGGCAGAAGGCAGATTGGGGGAAGGGTTGAAATGTCTTTCAGTTGGAAAGGGTTGAAATGTTTAACCAATAGAAATGTGTGTTTGCTTTTGAGTTTATATGTGAAGGATTGTGATTAGATGTTTACATGTATATGTGTGGAAAATGAAAGGGAGTCTTTTCCATTCTTTATTTTTGCTGAGAGGTGCACAGTGCAGAGATTCTGTAAAAGAAAATATGGTGAGGGGCTGATATACTTCTTAATCTACAAAAGAACTTGAAAGATGAGTTATTTAATTGTGAGGGGATGTATGTAGACTATTTTGATTTTAATCAGACTAATGTATTTCTCCTGCCAAAGTGTAGGGAGTACTTTTTTTCTCTACAATCTTATTGACAGTGTGTGTGCATGTAGAAACCATTCTGTGATAAGTATTTGTGTTTTTCATGTGTTTGCAGACAGATAACTGTGCTGTTTTTATATTTTGGTAGAATTAGAAACCAGTCATTGTTTATGAATTTGTGAAATGAGTTATGTTATGTTTCTATACTAAAATGTAGTGTAGTGAGGACTCCCTTAATACGTACATACATTGTTAAGTTAGCACAACCACGTTAGATGTTAGAAAGCCATCTTGATGCTTTTGCGCACGACACTGCGTTTACATGTTATTGCTTAAACAAACTGCTGACTCGAGTTTTGCCTCACACGAAAGCAATCTGTTGTTACCAGCCCGAGCTCTGCGCAGCGACCTTGGTCTGTACATGATGTGACAAACAGTCTGGGTTGTTAGACAATGCATGTTTTCCACTCTAGGTTGATCGACCCACTATTTAGCCATAACACACGGGCAGCTGCAAATACCTGAAAGTTGGTGCTTTTAATATCACAGACATCATGTTTATTATTCAGACCGAAGACGAGCCTTCCTGCGAGAAGACTCCTGATGCTCCTGTGATGTGATTTCACTAAGCTGACCTTTGAGGTATGGGGTCCCCTATTCAAGCCTAAGAGACCTTCTACTAGCCTAATAATAATATTAGCTCCTTAGTAAAGGGAATGTGGTAGTATCCACTGTCATTATAACATGATCACCCCTTTTATATTCTATGGTATTGTAACAATGCTGATGGTTTTGATTTTAATCATTTGTCTGCTTGTATTAGCCAAAGTACTGCATCTTAGGACACGTGGTCTATAAAAATAAACTCTTTTTATTTACACCGTGTCTCTGTTGATTATTGTTGTGGACTGATGTGAGAATAATATACGAACAGGTTTTTCCGATTCCCACCATTCCTGAGAGCACACTAAGTAGCTTGTTCTGGGTTGTCTTTTCATTGGGATCTCTGAGCCGAATCTCGGATAACGAATGGGACACTTATGCTAGCCGGATACTCGGTTCTGGGTTCTGAGGTGAGTTTCTGGTACACCACAATTCACTGAGGTCCTGGGGTTCTACGCATAGTTCTGTGTATAAGCAGAATCCCTGCAACATGGCGCACCTAACGTTTGGTCTATGAGTTGAAACGCCTTAGTAGTGCTTTTATTAGTCCACAACACCCTCATTCTTGTTTCCGGATAACAAGTCTGACGGATTTAAACCTACCTAGTTCTATTGATATAGGTTCCTTCAAGCTTGATCATTAAAAAGGTTATTGAACCCTTGTGCTACTTATAGCTTCGAGTGTAGTTTGTCCTAAATGTCGGTTGATATAGCGGCGCATAGCCGTGCAGCTCTGAAACGTCATTTGATGCAGTATGGAGTGCCGGACACTGGCATGAACGTCATCTTTGTGGTAGGAGCCGATGCGGCTCATCCATTTGAGTTATTCTACTCTTGGGTGACGATTCCGGCAGTATGTGAGGACGATAATACATTTCATTCTTACACAGCCACTGCCGTGCCAGCGAGCTATACGCCGTATAGGACATAGGAAATACCAATATCTGCTTGGCAACATCAGATTTGGTTTAATGGCGCCCTTCCCCATGTGGTTATACCGCCGAGAATGGGCCCTTTATCAATTGCGGGGGCCACTTGGCCGGTACTAGCCGCATTTACGCCTCATCCCCGTTACCTCACAGTGACGGTGGCTGAGTTGCGTGTACTACACACTGCCCTTATAACAGTTTATAGGGCGTTAGTGCAGTATGTGTCGCGCACAGTGCAGGCGGGGGCACCTGCTGTTGCGGGACAACCTAATGATCATCACGCGGTGGTCATTAGTCCTGTTATGGTTAATTCTGTTATGGTCAAGCGCCCCCAAACAAGGGATGATTTTCCCTTTTGGCTTGCTGAAACATTTGACCAAATAGAAGCGGTATACCCGAATACATCTCCTGTGGAGAAACACAGGATCCTTACCATTAGTTTGCCTAAAGACTTGGTCCCCAACATAGATGATTGTGTTAACTGGGGTAAGGTCTTTGCAGCGACGTACGCGCAGTGCTTTGGTACTCCGTCTATGTTAATGCTGCCCTCCGTTATTAAACGTGTTCAAGAGAACCACGGTGCGGAGTCTGCGATAGAGTTAGGGATGCGGCTCCTCGGACAGTTTGACCTGGTGGCTACCATGATAATGGGAAACCTTAAGGGTGATGCTTTGCAGTTTCAGGTTCGTAATGAACTAAAGAAAGTTGCTAAAGAGGACAAGCCGCAGGAATTTGCGAAGATAATCTCGGGTGCTTACAGAGATTTGGGTCGTAGCTCTTTAGGAGTTAAGCCTGTGATCAAAACTCCCGATCTAAAGCAGCAGGGTAAGGCGGAAGCCTCTGGTAAGGACGACCGACCAAGTTTTCCAAAACAAAATTGGCGGTCTAAACAACAGGGAAAGCAGCAGCAGCAGAAACAGGGCTCTCGGCCTGCCTCTCCCGTTCAGTCAAGTAGTGAACGCACTTATGATCTGCGAGATCGTGCTACTATTAAGTCTCCTGATAGATTTCAGGTTTCTGAACAACGTTCTCCTCGTTCTTCACAGGAAACATCGGCTACACAGTCCCGTGGCGGAGGCGGTGGCAAAGGTCGGGGTGCTCCACAACAACGTGACCAGCCCCGACAGACTGAGGGTAAAGGCAAGCAGGACGAATTTGCACGACAAAGACCCCCGTTTCAGAAGAAGAAAGTGGCGGCTCTGACGGCAAGGTATGCCTCAGATAGTGCGGACACAGCTTCGGAACCGGACATGGGCGCTGACGCTACTGGACAGCGCAGCGGAAATTACCATAGTCCGTCAAGCTCTGCGTCCATTTCTGGCGGTGACAGCAACTGATATATTGGTTACTGTTGAAACAGCTGACACCAGAGTGGCTCCCCCTGACAGACTTTATGAAATAGTCTTATTAATTGAGGGTGACATACAACGTACAATAAAAGGGATTTTTTGGGATAATCTAACCACCACCTATGATATCCTCCTAGCGGAGGCAGATTGGCCTCCAGCTTTCATTTTAGAAGCTCCTAGAGGGGAGGAGATGATCCTCCCCTCCTTTGCGCACACGGTGCCTACGGACCAAGCTGAAGTGTACGCTGGAGAGTGGGCGCTGGCGCTTGCGCCGGCGGTGTATCGTACTCAAGTGGGATGGGACCGGTTGTCCCCCTTCCATGAGATTCCATTGCGGTCTATGCCCCAGCCTCAACCCCAATATCCCATGCGTCGTGAAGCTAGGTCACACGTCGCGGCAATCCTTGAACAATTGGAATATCAGGGTGTTATCGAAACTTGTGTGTCCCCTATGAATAACCCTTTATTCACTGTAACGAAGCCTGACGGCTCGTACCGTTTAGTTTTGGATTACAGGCACCTAAACTCCAAATTGCCAGACCTGCGCGGTACAGAATACACACAGCTCGGCGCTAGTCGACAGTCTAGTGCGTAAAAGGTTTAAAACGACACTTGACATTTCCAATGGCTTTTTTAGCCACAACCTGTCCACACTGAGTAGCCAGTGGACGGCGTTTACTTCGGGTGGCAAACAAAAACAGTTTACGAGATTAGCCATGGGTTACAAAAATAGCCCTGGCGTCTTTTCCGCTCGCGTGGTTTCTCTCTTAGAAAGAATTGACCCCGACGCATACTCCTATGTTGACGATATCTATCTCACGGATGATGAGCTGATGCCACATCTGTCTCGTGTCGACAATATTATAGTGAGTTTTGCTGGCTATGGCTACAAATTCAATTTTGCGAAGTCTCACCTCGCAGAATATACAGTGTTGTTTTTGGGCTACGAGCTCAACAATGAAGGTAAGGGGTTAGCTCCCCACTTTCTGGAGAAGTGCGCATGCTTACGTGCTCCTACAACACTGAAGAAATTACAATCTCTGCTGGGCTTTCTGAATTTCGGACGTACGTACATTCCTGATTATGCCCAGCGTATCAAGCCGCTTTATGCCTTGGTACAACCTTCGTTTTCGAAGTCTAGCTGGCAGCTAGAACACTCTGCTATTTTACAGTCTTTACAGGCTGACCTTCTTGCTTCTCAATACTTGCTGACACGTGATAACCGCACTAACCTGGTAATAAGAATAGTGCCAGGCGCCGTGGGTTTCACGTATTTGACGTTTAATGAGGGCGATACAGTCCCCATTGCATATAAATCACACTTGTACACCTCTGCTGAATTAAGTTTTTCCTCGGTCAAAAAAGTTCTGACTGCTGTGCAGATGGCGATCCTTAAGGAACGCGCACTGTCGCATGGGAAACAGATTCTGGTTGTAACACCGTATCCTGCCTTAGAGGCAGTGACTAAAGCAAGTGTACCAAATTCTAAAGCTTTGCATCCACGGTGGATACAATGGGCCACAACACTGACGTCGCCAGATGTCACTTATATCTTTGACGCCTCATTACAGACTCAAGAGTACTTGCAGTATGAATTCGTTCATCCGGCTCCTCTGTCTTTGCGCCCGCTCGAAGAATACCATTGTGTCATATACACTGATGGCTCGGCGCAGCCCGCAATTGGATCAAAGCACGCTTATTCAGCGGCTTGCACAATTGTCGTAGGTACATTTGTAAATGGTGAATTCCAATCTGATGCAGTGCATACGCAGTCATTGGGTGATTGTACCGCGCAATTGGCGGAGTTTCGGGCTCTGGTGCTTGCACTGGAGTTTGCTGATCCCCGGGTCACTACTCTTATAGTGAGTGACTCCTTCTATTGTGTCCAATCCTACAATGACAACTTACACTTCTGGTCTCAGAATGATTATCGAGACACGAAAGGTAGCACAATTAAGCATAAAACGCTTTGGGTTCGAGTGGCAGACTTTAAAGAACGTCTCCCTCTCGTGAATGTTATTCACACTCTTGGTCACCAACGACTTGGTGTCCATGCTGTCGGCAACAGCTTGGCTGACGAGGCAGCAAAAACAGCAGTGGCTACATACTTAGTGGCAGCAGTTACAAGATCCAAAAGTAAGATTGATGATGACATCTTGGCAGCTATTGCTGCTACAGAGAAGGGAAGTGATTACCCGAAGGGTTTTCCTTCTCGTTATTTTTATCATTTAAGTCCTGATAACGTCCCATTAGTGAGGATTAACGACGTTGGTGACAGAATTATTCCCAACGCGGACTGCAGACCAGCACTGATCCTAGCTGCGCACGAGGGGTTGGCGTCAGCCCACGCCGGTGTGTCCGCTACGATCTCTCTGTTACAACAACGTTACTGGTGGTTTGGTTTATATAAACAAGCGCGCGCTTATGTTCTTGATTGTGACATTTGCCAACAGATTAAACCTTCTACTGTTGCGCGCCCACCACAAACACAGTTGTACATATCTAATAAGCCATTTGGTTGTGTTTATTTAGATCACTGCGGTCCTTTTGCTTCTGATACTGCGTACAAGTATATCTTGGTTGCAGTGGATTCGTGCACACGTTTTCTTTGGGTATGGCCACAAAGGAGTGCTGACTCGCGGAGTGTCATCAGGGATTTGCGTGTCTTTGTGGGAACTTTTGCGTGTGGTACCTTCCATTCTGATCAGGGCCCTGCGTTTCGCCTCTAAGGCTTACAAGGAGGCTATGAGAAATTTGGGGGTCCTAGTCAAATTTTCGTCCCCCTACCGACCTGAGGGTAATAGTGTGGTGGAGCGAATGAACCGTGACTTAAAGCAATCATTGACAGCACGTGTTTTAGGCACAGGCCGGAACTGGCTAGCCCATTTGTATAACGTCCAACGTGCACTTAATAATCTCCCTAGAAGGTCTCTGGGTGGGTGGACCCCATACATGATGCTCTTCGGAATCAGAATGTTTGTTCCGGACCTTGATGGTCTAGACATGGCGGCATCGACCGCACTCTTTGACGTAGATGATCACTGTGCTGTTTTGCAGACTCTACAAGAAGCCAGAGACACTCTTTCGAAGGAACACTTGCCCTACACGTCTGAAGCTGAGGTTCAGATACCGGTAGTCGGCTGGCTACCCCGAGTTGGAGACCTGGTCCGTGAAAAGGTGGAGAACAAGAAGGAGTTTGGCCCCTCTTACCGTGCACCGGTTCCAGTGCTTGGAGTGCAGGGTACAAGAACAGTCATTTTACCTCCACTTCCTGGTCGAAAAGAAAACAGGTACATCTCTATTGACAATGTCAAACTTCAGCGAGTGGCCGATACTTCTTAGTCTGACTCCAGCAGTTTCATGCCAGACGATGCAAAGAAATTCAATGTTGGTGCCTGCTTCTACCACCTTGTCTGATGTTGCCATCGAGATGCAATCAGTTACTGATCCCTTGTTAATACCACCGGCTGGTGGTTTGCCCGACGAGACTGAGTATGCTTATCCTACACATGGTCACTCGCCTGTTTTACAATCTACAGCGCTTGGCCAGTCCCGTTTCTCCTTTGACACTAACTCATTGCCCTCAACTCCCCCATCGAACATTGCTGTTTTTGCAAGCTGGTTTAAAAGACATTTTTTGATAACCCCTTGGACATACATCTGGTTGTTGCTTTTCAGTATTTTTTTGTTTATGTCCATTGGATTTGTAATAGTTTTTTTCCGTTTGGTGGATGGCCACTATCTCGAAGAGAGATCAACGATTAGACTTATCAATGGAACTTTGGCACCCCACTCCTCGTCCCACATCATGAAAAGGGACCAGACTTTTGTGAATATTACTGCCTGGCCCGTCTTGGATGGAATCGCGTGGGATGCTGTTAAATTCCAAATTCATGGGCCTACAGAGGTCATTAATGTACCTAATGTGTTTCGTGTTTCTATGGGTGATGTGGTTAAGCAGAACATACGCTCTGATGATTGGGATGTACACGCCATTGAAGCACTGTTTTCTGATTTGAAATATTATGCCGCTTTTGATGCTGAAGATTTATATGAGAATGCGGCTAATTATGCGGAACAGTATTGTTTTCAGCATTTTGGCAATCACTTCCTGCATAAAGCGAATACATTTAGAAATTTTGTAAATTTTACCCAATGGGAACACTGTCCCACTCCCTCTTTCGGCAGTTCGCCTACATTAGTTGATAAGTATACTTATTTTACCGATTTCAGTGTTTCCGACCCGGCATCCTTTTATTTTAAGGTTATGCCTGAGTCTGACTCGAAGGTTAGACTGACACACACCAAATTGCTTTATTCTAAATCCTTTATGGATGAGTTGTCAATCAAATGTTATGATCTATGGAAGGCTACTATTGATCTTAAGTCGGTTTGGGGTTCCAAACCGTGGCAGGTTCAGGGAACTGAAGCTTTGCATCGTGCCTGTCTTGTACCAAATCATATGTTGTTTCTAAATTCAACCATCTCCCAAACCACCTGTTTCGGATTGGCCACTTCTAAACAACTAAAGTCACCTTCTGTGCCGGATCTGGGTGCTTTCCCCAATTGGAGTAACCACACAGATCTGTCCCTTCCTGCTTTGCAGTCATTGGTTTCCAATACGTCTTTCAATATTTCGAAATTTAGTAGTGATGGATGGTTGGTTTGGCAAAGCAGTTCTGATACCTGTCAACGTCGTTTTCTGGGTCTAAAACCGGGGTATACTCAGCAAAGAGTGGACCCTCGGTTTGAGTCGTCACATACAGTAACTACATACTCTGTAGGCAAGTTATGTCAATCCTGGCTGCGTCATTCCACCTTGGCATCTGTCAAAGTTCATTTATCAAGATTACATGACAAAATAGATTTGAATGATTTTGTTAAAGGTCCTGTGGGTGGCAGAACCAAAAGGTGGGCGTATGCTATTTACAACGAAGTATGGAAACTATCGCAAATTGAGGCAGCTTCACGATTGAGAGCTATTGATCAGGCTAATATGGAAAAAGTATTAGCAGTTATTGATAACAGCATTAGCACTCTTTCTTCCCGTATTTATACATTGGACAATATTGTTTCTTCTATTGTTGATATTGTGCATGATGATGTGTCTGTATTGTATCATGGTCAAAACCAGTTGCGTTCTGTTATGCAGTTTGCATGGACATTACAGACGTTAAAGGTGGGGAAGGTCCCCTGGGACTATTTGAATACAACATCTTTATTTCTTCCCTTTAACCTTACTGACAAGCAGCAGTTCATGTCCATGAAGGATGCTACATATTCATTGTTGCATATTGAAAAGTTAGAGCCGTTACCTTTCTCCGTGGCGGAATTGGATTCAGCCGTGTGGTTATTACATGGGTTGATAACTCTCCCGTTCGCGCTTTTCAAGTTTACGTCCTGTATGAAACACTATGCTCTAGGTAGATACGAACAGCTGGGTACTGCTTTCATACATGAGGTTTGGTCCCTCCCTTTTACTTATAGATGTACAAGAGACGGTACTGAGGTTTATCTGAAGGGTGAGGAATGTACAACGGCACCTGACCATTCTGTAGTATGTAGGCACATTCAGTTACACGGTGCATGCAATATACAGGCCCCGAATTTAGCTTGCGTCCTGAAAGGTATCCCAGTGCCAGTGATTACGCCGTCTTTCACGCTGCTTGCAAACGGTAGTTATTTAATTTTGAACAATGAAGCTTGCTGCGGGATGTTAGTGGGAATCCCATATATAGTAACTGTATCACAGAGGGTTGTCTGCTGCAATAATGTTCTATTTCCACCCCCGCATGGGCGGCTGGATGTTTCCATCTGGCCTTCGATTCCGACCTTGAAAGCAGAGTTCAACAAGATGAGCAGAATAAGGGCTCTTTTGTCCCAAAAGGAGGTGCCATTGACTTCCTCCCGTGAAACATTTGTCCTTCACGTGGCAAATACGCGCACTGAGGTGCAGGCGCTTTTGAATACTGACCTCCCCCTGCATTTTGGAGCTTTGATCCAAACAATTTTCAATGCCTCGTCCACAACCGGCCTGGCTCATTTTTTTAAACTTGTGGGCTCCGGCCTCGTGACCTCTTTCCAAACTATTTTTGGTGTGATTCCGGCATTTTTTCATTCTATTTTCTCGAGCGTCTTTGGAGGTGTCCCGCTGATTCTAGCGCTGGTGGCAGGTGTGCTGCTTTTGCTTTTAATACTACGGAATGGCTGCTCTCTCTGTGCCACACGACAGCCTGTCCCGTCTGCATCTTCTTCGTGACAGGATGCTTGAATATTATGGTACGCTGCCATTGGCGACTTTGAGCCTGGCGTATGGATTATCCTTCCGATACTCCTACTTCACCTGCGTACAGCCTGTCTTTCACTGCCTAGATTGTCCCTTTGAATGGCCTCTGGATTTGTGCTTATCCAACACGGTGTCTCCGGTGCCGGATTATGATCGACTGATGAGGCCCTTAGTGTCTCACGAGTTTGCCTGTTCTGGTGTTCGGATTATGGCCTGTGGTGCGGCGCATGGTATCCTGGGTAATTGGGACATCGCAAAGGCTGCCTATGATTTCTTGGATATGAGCTACCTGGAGGAACAATTCGCTTGTCCTCTGATCGTGCTAGAGGCTCCGCTTATTGAAGAACATGTATGTTCCTTTTCTTTATTTAATTGGATGGCTGAGACTTTTAGTGGCTCTGCAAACGATTTCTTGTTGGAAGCAGTTGCCACGTATGCTGCATATACGTTCATGGATTAAGTGAACTGTCGTCCACTATGTTTTTGTTCCCATGTCTTGAACATTACCTATGCCTTGGGCCTGCTACCTACAGCGACATTTTTTATTTTTTCCCATCAACCGCTTGGGGTTTTTTTTTTTTTTTTTTTCCATTTTTTTTTTTCTCTCATTCTTCATTTTGTCGGCTTTTGCCTGAACTATGACTTGTCTTTCCATTAAATACGCCTTGTTCTGCTCTATCGAATTTGAACTCTGCGTTCTCTATTTTTCTTGCCTATTGTATAGTGCTTCGATCAAGGGGGCGTGTAGTGAGGACTCCCTTAATACGTACATACATTGTTAAGTTAGCACAACCACGTTAGATGTTAGAAAGCCATCTTGATGCTTTTGCGCACGACACTGCGTTTACATGTTATTGCTTAAACAAACTGCTGACTCGAGTTTTGCCTCACACGAAATCAATCTGTTGTTACCAGCCCGAGCTCTGCGCAGCGACCTTGGTCTGTACATGATGTGACAAACAGTCTGGGTTGTTAGACAATGCATGTTTTCCACTCTAGGTTGATCGACCCACTATTTAGCCATAACACACGGGCAGCTGCAAATACCTGAAAGTTGGTGCTTTTAATATCACAGACATCATGTTTATTATTCAGACCGAAGACGAGCCTTCCTGCGAGAAGACTCCTGATGCTCCTGTGATGTGATTTCACTAAGCTGATCTTTGAGGTATGGGGTCCCCTATTCAAGCCTAAGAGACCTTCTACTAGCCTAATAATAATATTAGCTCCTTAGTAAAGGGAAGGTGGTAGTATCCACTGTCATTATAACATGATCAC
Source organism: Triturus cristatus (assembly GCF_964204655.1). Classification (NCBI taxonomy): domain Eukaryota; kingdom Metazoa; phylum Chordata; class Amphibia; order Caudata; family Salamandridae; genus Triturus; species Triturus cristatus. The sequence continues at coordinate 277,370,222 of NC_140586.1, read as the reverse complement.
CCTTTTTATATTCTATGGTATTGTAACGATGCTGATGGTTTTGATTTTAATCATTTGTCTGCTTGTATTAGCCAAAGTACTGCATCTTAGGACACGTTGTCTATAAAAATAAACTCTTTTTATTTACACCGTGTCTCTGTTGATTATTGTTGTGGACTGATGTGAGAATAATATACGAACAGGTTTTTCCGATTCTGGGTTGTCTTTTCATTGGGATCTCTGAGCCGAATCTCGGATAACGAATGGGACACTTATGCTAGCCGGATACTGGGTTCTGGGTTCTGAGGTGAGTTTCTGGTACACCACAATTCACTGAGGTTCTACGCATAGTTCTGTGTATAAGCAGAATCCCTGCAACAGTAGTACTACTTCTAGATAAGAAATGTGTTTTGGTATAGTGCAAGGGATAGTTTTGTTTGTCTAGAATCACACAGTGAGTCTGTGTGCATTTGGGAACCACTGTGAGAGAAGCATTGGGTAACATCGTGTTTTTGCTGACAGATAACTGTTTTAACCTGTCATGTTGTGAAGTTTTAGTAGCATTAGAAGACAGTTATTTATGGCTTATGATTTGATTAAATGAGTCAGGCTTTGACAGAAAAGTGCAGTCCTGAGATATGTAGATTGTGTGCAGTTCCCTTACCACTTGCACTGTAGTGAATGAGTTTTGGTAAACTCCTAGGGATAGTGGTGCTTGTCTAGAATCACAGTGTGAGTTAGTGTGTATTTGGGATCAGTGTGAGAGAAGCATTTGGTGACATCATGTATTTGCTGACAGATAACTTTTTTAAAACCTGTCATGTTGTGAAGTTTTAGTAGCATTAGAATCCAGTCTTTGCTTATGCGTTGATTAAATGAGTCATGCTTTGACACTGAAGTGCTGTACTTAAATATGTAGATTGTGTTCAGTACCATTAACTCTTCTAGACTAGTGAATGAGTTTTGGTAAACTCCTAGGATAGTGTTGATTGTCTAAAATCACACTGTGAGTCTGTGTGTATTTGGGTAAGAATTGTGAGAGAAGCATTTGGTAACATCGTGTATTTGCTGACAGATAACTGTTTTAAAACCAGTCATGTTGTCAAGTTTTAGTAGCATTAGAAGCCAGTCTTTCCTTATGCTTTGATTAAATGAGTCAGGCTTTGACACAAAAGTGCAGTCCTGAAATATGAAGATTGTGTGCAGTTCCCTTACCACTTCCACAGTAGTGAATGATTTTTGGTAAACTCCTAGGTATAGTGGTTGTTGTCTAGAATCACACTGTGAGTCTGTGTGCATTTGGGAACCACTGTGAGAGAAGCATTTGGTAACTTCGTGTATTTGCTGTCAGATAACTATTTTAAAACCTGTCATGTTGTCAAGTTTTAGTAGCATTAGAAGCCAGTCATTGCTTATGCGTTGATTAAATGAGTCAGGCATTGACACTAAAGTGCAGTCGTGAAATCTGTAGATTGTGTGCAGTTCCCTTACCACTTCCACTGTAGTGAATGAGTTTTGGTAAGCTGCTAGGGATAGAGTTGTTTGTCTAGAATCACACTGTGAGTCTTTGTACATTTGGGAACCACTGTGAGAGAAGTGTTTGGTAACATCGTGTATTTGCTGACGGATAACTGTTTTAAAACATGTCATGTTGTCAAGTTTTAGTAGAATTAGAAGACAGTTATGGCTTATGCTTTCATTAAATGAGTCAGGCATTGACAGTAAAGTGCTGTCGTGAAATATGTAGATTGTGTACAGTTCCCTTACCACTTGCACTGTAGTGAATGAGTTTTGGTAAACTCCTAGGGATAGTGGTGCTTGTCTAGAATCACACTGTGAGTTAGTGTGTATTTGGGATCACTGTGAGAGAAGCATTTGGTAACATCATGTATTTGCTGACAGATAACTCTTTTAAAACCTGTCATGTTGTGAAGTTTTAGTAGCATTAGAATGCTGTCTTTGCTTATGCGCTGATTAAATGAGTCATGCTTTGACACTGATGTGCTGTACTTAAATATGTAGATTGTGTGCAGTACCATTAACTCTTCTAGACTAGTGAATGAGTTTTGGTAAACTCCTCGTATAGTGTTGCTTGTCTAAAATCACACTGTGAGTCTGTGTGCATTTGGGTAAGGATTGTGAGAGAAGCATTTGGTAACATCGTGTATTTGCTGAAAAATAACTGTTTTTAAACCGGTCATGTTGTCAAGTTTTAGAAGCATTAGAAGCCAGTCTTTCGTTATGCTTTGATTAAATGAGTCAGGCTTTGACACAAATGTGCAGTCCTGAAATATGAAGATTGTGTGCAGTTCCCTTACCACTTCCACAGTAGTGAATGATTTTTGGTAAACTCCTAGATATAGTGGTTGTTGTCTAGAATCACACTGTGGGTCTGTGTGCATTTGGGAAGCACTGTGAGAGAAGCATTTGGTAACATTGTGTATTTTTTAGCAGATAACTCTTTTAAAACCTGTCATGTTGTCAAGTTTTAGGAGCATTAGAAGCTAGTCTTTGCTTATGCATTGATAAAATGAGTCAGGGTTTGACACTAAGGTGCAGTACCATGTACTATTCTGTTCAATGTGGTAGATCTGAAAATTTAAAAGATTTACCTAAGCACTGTCCTAGAAGTAGTCTGATTATTTAGTCAGTTTCTAAGTACCAAATAGATTGCTTCAAATGTCTATGCAGTATGCATGTAGTGTTCTAACATACTATACACTTGTCTTTTACACCTTCAATTCCCTAGTCAGTATCCATACACTTCCAGGAAACACCCTGTCATTTCCTTTGCAGTCCTCTAGAGACCCATTCAACAGCATGTACTAATCCATTCACTGTGCCAAAACCCAAACACTTATAAATTCACCAAGACACTCTCTTTCCAGTACTCTAATGATTCAGTCACTGCCTAAGTATTCATGCACTGAGCCAGGTCTTAGCACATGGACTACTTCAAACCCCTCTCCACTATGCATGCAGTCCTCTAACCACCTACACACTTGTCTTTCACACCTTCTATTCCCCAGTCAGTATCCAATCACTTCCAGCAAACACCCTGTCACTCCCGTTGCACTCCTCTAGTCACCCATTCAGCATCATGTACTAATCCATTCACTGCGCCAAACCCTAATAAATTCACCCAGGCACTCTCCTTGCAGTACTCTAATCATTCAGTCAGTACCCAAGTACTCATCCAGTGACCCAGGCCTTAGTATATGGACTGCTTCAAACCTCTATCCACTATGCATGCAGTCCTCTAACCACCTACACAATTGTCTTTCACACCTTCAATTCCCTAGTCAGTATCCATACACTTCCAGGAAACACCCTGTCACTCCCTTTGCAGTCTTCTAGTGACCCATTCAGCATAATGTACTAATCCATTCACTGCGAAAACTCAAACACTTATAAATTCACCAAGATACTATCTTTGCAGTACTCTAATCATCCAGTCAGTGCCTAAGTATTCATGCACTGAGCCAGGCCTTAGCACATGGACTGCTTCAAACCCCTATCCACTATGCATGCAGTCTTCTAACCACTTAGACACTTGTCTTTCACACTTTCAATTTCCTAGTCTGTATCCATACAGTCCAGCAAACATCTTGTCACTGCCTTTGCACTCCTCTAGTGACCCATTCAGTACCATGTACTAATCCATTCCCTGTGCGAAAAGCCTAGCACTTACAAATTCACCTAGGCACTCTCCTTGCTGTACTCTAATCAGTCAGTCAGTACCCAAGTAGTCATGCAGTGAGCCAGGCCTTAGCACATGGACTGCTTTAAATACCTATGCAGTATGGATGCAGTCCTCTAATCACCTACACAGTTGAGTTTCACACCTTCAATTCCCTAGTTAGTATTCATACTCTTCTAGCAAACACCCTGTCACTCACCCAGTGTGTTTCCTTATAGTACTGTAATCATTTAGTCAGTTAGCATGTAGTCTTTTAGGGCCTCATGTAGGTAGCATACCAGTTACCACTTCTAAAATACCGAACGATACCGAATCGGTATTTTAGAAGTGGTAACTCGTATGTAGGTAATGAGTCGGTATTTTTTACCGATTCGTTACTAGTCGGTAATTACCGAATCGGTATTTACCGATTCGGTAATGAGGCATACCTTCCCATTGATGGGAAGGTATGCCTCATTACCGAATCGGTAAATACCGATTCGGTAATGGGGGGAACACTTGCATGGGTGGCAGGGTGTCACATTGACACCCTGTTGCACCCCTGATTCGGCCATGTGTGCACATGTGGCACACATACATGCCCTAAGGGCATGTATGTATGCCACATTGCACACTGCTACGCGCGTAAAAATGCATAAATACATACTTTAATTATTTACCACCAACTAAAAGTTGGTGGTAAATACCGACTCTAAAACACACCCACACACTCCCCCTACATCTCGATTTTGGTGTCGGAATTTACCGAATCGGTAAAATTACCGATTCGGAAAAGTTACCGATTCGGTAACATTACCGATTCGGTATTATTACCGATTCGGTAATTTTAACGATTCGGTAAATTCCGACACCAAAAATTGTCCCCCTACATACCATTAGCCAAAATACCGGTCGGTAACGGTAAAATTACCGAAAATCGGCCGTTACCGACCGGTTTTTGGCTACCTACATGAGGCCCTAAGTGAGGTAGGCTTTAGGGCATGAACTGCTTCAAAGTAGTATGCACTATGCATGTAGTGTTTTAATCATCGTCACACTTGTGGTTCAGGGACATAGTTTCTTAGTCAGTATTTATATAAAATGTGTTTGTACAGTAATGGAATAGTATAATTTTGAAAGTTATTAATATACATTTATTTGTGATTCTTTTTTACAGATACATAATAGGAGTGTTTCTCATCTGTTTGCACTCTTCTCGTGCAAGATTGTTCGGATGAAGGGTCCTTAGGTGTTTCATCATACTTGCCGTGCCGTATGAGTATTATTTGTTAGGATCCCCTCGTGACAGAACTCTTTTGCAAATCTTGCACGTGTCCAAGGTGGCATTGGTCTTTGTTTGCCCCTTGGGAAAAGTAAAAAATGTCCTCACCACTGAAGAAAAACGTTGTGGGCGTGGTGCCTTCTGCAAAAAAAAATCCTCAGATTCGGTAAATATTTTAAAGCGGCAAAATTTATAGTTTTTGTAAGTTAAACTTATAAAATGTTGTTAGCTGTATGCATTTTATATATCTGTGATTTGTTTCTTGTGGTATTTTGTTGAGAATAGCATGTTGTTTTTTTTTTAACAATCTTTCTGATTTTCCAGGTCTGTCGTCGACATCCATGGTCCCCACAGGAGTGTTCCGCCTTGTTGTTTTGTATTATTGTTGATACATTCTGTTTATTAGTTTATCGTTCATATATATGTTAATAGAAAAATAAAGTTTGAAAATAGCTTATCGTTTACATATTTATGATTATAAAAAGTAAAGTTTGAAAAAAAATTAATAACGTTTTTGGTTGTTCTCTTAACTGCTGTGTGACTCTTTCTTGTTCTTATTACTGTTATTTGATGGAGTCCAAAGACTATCCCCAGTCAAGTTTTCATATGGAAAGAATCAATGTATTTTATTAAAAATAGTAATCATGTAACATCACACGATCAAAATTTCATACAGCACAAAATAAAACCTTTAAAAACATCTGAGGCTGTTCATAGTGATGAATGCTCAACAATACACACAATATATACACAAAAAAGTTTTTTCAAAAAATATATAGGGAGAAACAGTAAGAAAAAGATGTTTTCTTATCAGCTGGTCCCCTCTCTTTTCTTCTCCTTTCTCCGGATTATTATTTTTAGGCACGTCTGTATGACAGCTCGGATTTGCATTTAGGATTGGACCGCTGAGTGGTGTCCCTCGTTCCCTATAAGTGCACAAAACATTTATGTGATGTTTTATACCATGAGTTCCAAAGCCCCAACATTTGTTTGACGTTTTCCCAGTAGGGACATTGGGGGTAGTCGCATCACTATGTAAACGGACCACTAAGTGTTGGAGCATGCATCTGTATAAGGGAATGTATGGGGTGTTGATATTTAGAAATATTTTTGGAGTATAAGAGTAGTGGGCTTTTCTTCCATTAGATCTGTATAAGACTGCTCAATGTTGAATCAAGTCCCGCTTCTGTTGGACCGCCATTTGGACTAGGATCGCCAGCGGTATATAGAGATTCTGTAGATAATACTATGGAATTATTATTGTAAACGTTTTTGGGTACCCTTGACATATAGTGGGGGGGTTTTGGCTTTAAGGCATTTCCTTGTATAGAGTCAAGATAAAAAATGTTTTTCCCCACAGTGGGGATGCAGGCATGTCTGTATCCGGCCACCTATTTGGGAAAAACACGGAGCTAAGGCGTACATGTTGGAATTCTAAGATGGCCGCCATAGTTACGGTGTTCCATAGTTTAGTTGTAGCTACTTCGGGATACAAGTCACGAGTCTTTAAGTATTGAGATAGGAGTATAGTCAATACCTCACTCCTTACTGGGCCCGTGTTATCCTTAAGAAGCTTGCTTTGTCTTATCCCTTTTTACGGTTGTTACTGTGGGACATTTCAACATGTCCGCCAGACTGGAGGTCGGCCTGACGCGGTAGAGAAATTGAAAACAGCTGAGGCTTGCTGACCGAGCAGGCTGTTAAAAATTGCAGTATATAAGGTAGGTTAGTATAGGTGAAATCGTCGAGACGCTGGGACCTGAAGACTGCGAGGAGACGTACATGCGCGTTCAATGAGGTGAGTAGGATGAAGACTGTTGGTCCGGAGGTTTCGTGCTTTAGGGTATTCCACGTTTTGAGAAGTTTATAGTATTAAGAAAAGGAGGATTATGGATAGCTACCATCCAGGGCCCATTTGGCCGTAGAGGATATATCGCCCATTGACAATGTTGGGTTTTAGTTCTTTACATAGGCTCTTGGATGAATATATCGCCCATTGATATTGCATGACGATGTTGTGCTTAAGTTTTCTACATAGGCTCTCTGATGAAGGATACGCAACTAGGGGGCCGTTTGAGATAGAGCTTCCCTTAGGGAGCAGGAGTAAATTAGTGACTGCTTCATAGAAGCCCTTGACTTATTTACCAAAACTGGTATTTGTCTTTTCAGCAGTAAAAGAATTTCGTGATCGTGCTGTGCTATTTTGAGGGAAGAAAAGAGTCTCCCCATTACTGCGTCTCTGTAAAAAGAAAAAAGAAGGTAAAAACTTGGTATGATCTAGTTTGCGATGGACTAGAAGGGATCCATTGAATTGCATAATAATAACACATATTGATACTGGCATTCGGTCTTTTCTAGCATTAAAAGAATTTTGTGAGTGTGCTGAGATACTTGGAGGGAAAAAAAGAGTTTCCCCAGTACTGCGTCTCTGTAAAAAGAATAGAATACTACATGAATTAATACAGGTAAAAATCCAATGTATGATTAACTGTGAGATCCTAATAAACTTAATAGAAGGGGTCTAATGGAATTGTAAAATAATAAGATATATCCGGGACCTTTTGTTTTGTAATATTCTATCATTAATACCTAAAACCGAGTGACTGTATAAAAATACCAAAAAATGTGGTTGCTTCATAGTGTCTAAATGTTAGAAGAATGAGATTCTATCTAAACCACAAGTGTCTCAATTTCTTTAGATTGAAGGGTCAATCTATTTGTGTGTGACTCCATAGTATGACGGTGGCGAGGCAACACGAGGAGGCAAGGATCCCTTGATCATTCACCACTCTACTACATAACGTCCGCCATATAAGGTATAAAACTAGATATGATGATTAACTGTATATTACAATAGAAGCATGAGTGTATGGTACAATCGTATTCGATTATGCGGTTATCGCATTTGGTTGAGTGAGTTGTGTGTGAAATCACCAGGAGAACAACACTTTTTTACTTAAATGTGTATTATGGGTTCAATGGCAGGAATCAATGGTACTTGAGGAATGTGTCTATGCATAGCGAAATGTCCGAATAGTGTGGGATTTAAAGTTGTGGGTTTTTTTTTTTGTTAATACAATGATTCGAATGTTGGAAATGTTTTTAATGCTTATACTCTGTTATTTTATTCAATTGTAAATAGATTCCATGGGAGAATATAATATTAGTCCTGAAGAAGGTGGTCGTTTATCTCTTGATTTCCACCGAAATGCGTCGACGCAAGTCTAGGAGGGAGCTATAGATTGTATTGACATCTAATTTCCGAATCATTGAATGTTGACACCTTAATGATTTAACTTGTTATGAGAAAGCCAATTATCGACAATACAATCTTGCCAAAGATACTCTGAGTATACACCTATCACAATGGAAAAGGGAGGGAATGATATCCAGCGAGGAATACACATTTTTAAAGGTAGACTTTCCTATAATACCAAGGTTATACTTTATTCCTAAAGTCCACAAGAACTGTTCACGTATACCTGGCAGACCTATTATATCATCTATCAGCAGTATGGGTGAACATGCGATGGAATATGTGGACTTCTTTTTACAAAATTTTGTCAAAAAACTCCTCCCCACATATGTGAAGGATACCAGAGATTTTCTTATGAAATTGCATATTATCATATGGGCAGAAGATTGATTTTTATCACTCTCGATATTTAATCACTTTATACTAGCATCGAACATGGCACTGGTTTAAATGGAGTCAAATACTTTCTTGAAACAAGACCAGCGGAGAGTTACAATCATAACAAATTGTTGATTGAGTTAATCACATGGTGTCTAAATAATAATTTCTTTGTATTTGAGAACGATGTGTACATTCAAAGAAGAGGAGTGGCGATGGGGGCCTGCTTCTCTCCAAGCTATGCATGTCTTCACGTTGGTTGGTGGGAGGAGCAGGTCCTCTGGCGCACACACTTAGTGGAATATGACAATCATGTACTACACTGGTTAAGATACATTGATTACATTTTTATTGTGTGAAGGGGTGATGTCAAAAGTGCCACTGATTTCATTGACAATTTAAACCAAAACATGGCCAATTTGAAGTTTACCTCTCAGATCAACAAAGAAAGTATTGAGTTCTAAAAAGGTGTTTGTAAAAGATGGAAAAATAGCAACCACTTTACATAGAAAAGTCACTGCTGGCAATTCTACATTACATGCCAACAGTGTACATCCGAAAAAAACCTAATCAACAACATCCCTTATGGAGAGCTTCTAAGACTCAAGAGATTCTGTAGCAATCAGGAGGACTTGGATACATGTACCCAAGAGGCACTGAACAGATTCCGAATGAGAGGGTGCAATGAAAAAAGTCTGCAGGAGGCAGTGAGAAAGGTTAATATCAGATCAAGAGAAACTCTCATGCCTAAATCAAGAGAAGACAGTGAGTCAATAGTGGAAGATGATGAACCTCGGCTTCTTACTACATACAATAAGCAAGAGAGGAAAATTAGGTCGATAATTAAACGTAATTGGCCTATAATATTGACAGATGGAGTACTAGCTCCAAGACTCCCCGACCAACCTACCATCACATTTAGGAAGGGTCCATCCATGCGGTCACAAGTTGTGAAAAGCAGTCCAGAACTTACCACTTCCAGCATGCGGCTTTCTACTAGAATAGGCTTTTTTAGATGCATGTCCTGCAGAGCCTGCAAATTTGGGGTTAATACTACCCATTACTCTACCCCATTCAGCCCCACTGCAATTGTCATCAAGGGCAATTTTAATTATTGAACCGAATTTGCGGTTTATGTTCTGACATGCACCTGTGGCCTGCGATATGTTGGGGAGTACCAAGCTGCAGGTGCATGTCAGAATATTGCAACATCTACGTGCAATTGTCAATAATGACCCTGTGTACCCTGTCGCACGACATTTTAAATTTGAACACAATAATGATCTTGGGTGTTTACAATATTATGTCATCAAAGCTGTACCCAAACTGCACAGGGGTGGGGACAGGGAAAGAAAGCTGCGACAATTAGAATCAAGAACTATTCTGGAATTGGACAGTAAGGCTCCCAACGGGTTGAACAAAACTGAAGACTTACATTACTTTTTATAGAGCCATTAGACTCTTGATTGGGGCTGTTATTTTACTTTCCTGAAGAATGATGTCCTCTTCTTCTTAAGATTATGACCCACTAGACATTATCTTTCCTCTACTATTTAGGCAACTCTAAGCATTATGCATAGAATTCTATGTGCTTTACGCTTCCCAATGAAAGTCTTATTATGATATTTCATTTTACCACATGTACAGAGTTTTTTACAATTTTTAGGTAGCACTTGCACTTTATGTAGTTCAGTAAAGTTATAGAAGCACTTTTTTTCAGCACTTAGCTCTTTATTTATTGCAGCATTTGCACATTTCTAAACATCTGTATGTTGAGATTAAAGGATCTTCTTTTGATTTCCTTTTGGTTATGGAAAAAGTAGGAATTTGAGTATTGGCATTTTATGCAGACACAATTTAAATGAAACTCAGATTGACCTATTAGGAACACTTAAGAATAGTGACCAGGTTTTGTACCAAGTATATATACAGGAAAAATGTTCCAACTATGGTCCCACATATTGAGTAACTATTTGCACAGGTCAATGGTTTACATGATTTATTGCAATATTTGCATGAGGCAGCTGTAATTGGTATTAGGCACTGTTAGATAGATTCTGTTTTTACTCTTGGAGGCTTTTAATATGCTTTTTTATCGCTTTTAGAAGGCATTATATTATTTTAACCAGGTTTTTAGCTCAATGCTTTTACATTTTTGCCTTCTTTTCTCTATGTGTGTAATAATATGTACAGAATTATCAGAATATTTATTTATTCATGTAATTTAAAAAACAGATTATTGAATTTTCAAGCATTATTATACCATGATTGTAAATGTGTTAAGCCAATACGAGTTACTGAGAAGTCAACATTGGGAAACAGACTATGAAATGAGAGCTGCTAAATAGAGTTTGAGTAATTTTTCTAGATTCATTTTGTCACGTGGTGACTAACTAAGCATATTTAAAACATGGCGAATTTCATTTCTCTGTATGTGAGCAAGGACTAGTGTAGTCCAAAACGCGTCATTCTTGAGGTATAAAACCTAATCAAGCCATACCTCCCAGTGGTTCGTGCCTCCCTATTCACCGGACGGAAGTTGGAGAGTGAACTGTTTTTATATATATTAATATGTATGTGAACAAGGGCAAGTGGTGCCCAAAACGCGTCATCAGAGGAAAACAGCAATAAATTAATAATCTGCCTGGATTCTGCGGTCGCCAGTAGGTAGTTATAGTTAGGACCAAGTTTCCATAGGAAGAGTATTTTTTGTTTTCCTTATAACTTTGGCGTCATTTGATGAATCTTCATGACATTTTCCAAACTAATTCTTTGTTCATATCAGTTCCTATGTTGAAAGTTTGGGGGTGATTTGTCAAGGGGGGGGCGAGAAAAAAGGGGGGTCCCAAAACGTGTTTTCTCCATGCAATTTCCATAGGAAACTTTAGACAAGGCTACAGGTCGAACGGGTGAACGGAATTACCTCAAATTTGGCAGGGAGAAAGGTCTTGGTCAAGAAAGCATGCTTTTGTTTATTTGGTGTGAATCCGTTCAGTAGTTTTGGAGAAATATTGAAATTTACAGATATCGATATTTGGGAATTCTGCCATCTGATTGGCTGAAGCTTTACGAGCATGAGCTTGCTGGTTATTGGCTGCGAACGGTTGCAACTAGGTAGTGTTGGCAGCTATTTTGTGATTCCGTTGAAGCAAGTAAGGGGAAAAAAGGGCAAAGAAAGTAGGAAAGAAGAGGGTAGGAACGCTGTGAGCTCTGTGGGGTGGTTAGGGTGTGCTATACAGGAAGTGTGAAGCGAAGAATTCACCCCTACCGGTGTGAAAGGGCTGTTTTGCCCAGAGTGAGATGGTGCTGAGGTGAGGTGCCGGTACACTCGGGATGAAACCGTGAGCTGATTGCTGTAAACTGATGTGCTCTGGGCACTGTAGCAAACTGGTCACTGTAGCATACCGGTCTGAAGACTCGAATGGAGTGTTTTAGCAAGCAGGAATAAAGAAATAATCGTGAAGAATATAATGTAGAATGTTGCAATGCCACAGAAGACAAATGGTGAAATCAGGTGTGTTTAAAGAAAGTGGATGTGTGTAATAAAGCGATGTTGTCTGCAAGTTATATAAAAAGTGCCTTTATTTAAGTGTCTTAAATGGACCCACTGGTGCAAGAGCTAAGCCATCCAGCTGAGGCAAACTCTAACCGCTTCTGCTGTATTCAAACCTAAGCTCCTGCATCAGTCAATTCCACATTACATGTTACAGTTCCATGTGACATAAACAATACCTATTAGACATAAATGACTGTAAATTGTATAATGAAAATAAAGGTAGGATACGATTACCACACTGTACCAACCAGTTCCTAAACAATGCCGTGTTTTTTTCTATTGATCGCCAGCTCGTGAGCAGAGGCTGAGGATGAGCTAATTTGTGTGAAAGGACTTCGTGGATAACAGGCAGGCAGAGAAACGTGTGCACAAAGAATAGACATGGTTTCAAAATAGATGTCGGGTTTAGGCTAATTTAGCGTATTTGCATAGGCCATACATCACCCATTCCTGGTTAGTCTGGAGAGGTAAGGGGCAATAACGAAAACAGAGTTCAAATGCCTAGGCATACTTGGAAAGTTATTATATGAAAGTAGTTAAATTGAAGTTTATTAAAAAAAATTATATGAAAAAGTCAAAAAAGTTGGAAAAAATCAATCCAAGAATAAAGTGAATTTCTTACAAGTCTTGGATATTGCAGTCCAGAAGTTCTTCAGCGGCTTGAGATGCGTAATGTTCCAAGAGGCGATTGTTGCCATCATGTGAGAAAAGCGAAGCGATCCAATTCATTTACTTGAAGGGACAGTAATGTTCCTCGAATGTTGGAGTGGCAATTTGAATTGGCAGGCAATCTGCGATGTTGTCAAAGGTCACACGTTGCAGGAGATCTTTCGCGGCTGCGCAGAAATCCCATTCCGCCAGGATACCTTTTTGCGTGGAATCCGCCATTGCTCCACTGCCCGAACAATCAAGTTAATGGTTTTCAAGATACTCCATTACTCGCTGGATATCGGGAGAGTTTGTTGGGATGTTGGCAAGGCATAGATCCATTCGCCAGTTGAATGGGCAAGTTTTGCAATAAAAAGATGGTTTCACGCAGATTGCATATGTGTTAATAAATGTCATGTTGTAGCTGGCTCCGATAATAGATAGAGGTAGGCAGCCGAAAAGTTGTTCCATTTTTTCACAATATTGATGTAGCTTCGCGTAGAGGCGTATTCTGTCGGACATTATTGTTACCACAGGGAGCGCAGCCATTTTTTACAAGCAAAAATAGTAGTAGGATGGCCGCAAACAGAGCGAGAATTATGGGCACTTTTCCTGTTATTCCAGAGATGATCGAATGAATGAAGTCTGGTATTATACCAAAAACAGTTTGAAAGCCTGTGACAAGGCCGGAGGAGACAGTGTTAAAAAAGTGTGCCAGAGCTTAAATGTCAGATGTGTTGAAAATTGTGTAACAATTCACAAAGTGTAATGGGAGGTTCGTATTTAAAAGGGAGTGTATTTTACTTGAAGTTCGTGCTATCTGCAATCAATAAATTACTTTTGGAGAAGTGAGGGGCACTTCTGTTTGAAACAAAAGCACTTTCAGTTTGCTCAGTTTAATAAAATCTGTTTTCAAAGTAGGTATTGAAGGTCAAGTTGAATTTTGGGAGTTCCTTTATGTGGGTGGAAATAGAGATTGCCACAGGAAGTTACCCGGTTTGAAACAGTAAGGACATACGGAATGCCAGCTCACATTACGTAGCAGTCCATGTTATTAGGAACCAGATAACTGCCGTTAGAAAGCTGTGTGAATATTGATCTGATTGTGGGAGTTAGCGTGCTTTTAAGAAAGCACGCAAGATTGGGGGCTATAAGCTTATATGCGTCGTGCAGTTGGACATTCTTGCATAGTAATGAATGACTGCCATTGTGGTCGCACTTTTCACCTGTGAGAAAAACTTTGGTATCCTCTTTAAGACAGCAATATGTAAATGTAGAAACCACTGCTCGTAAATAAACGCGCTACCTTATATAATCACATACAACATGACAAACAACATGTACACCTAGCAGACACAATGACACTACGTACTGTGGGAACCGTGGCTAGCCATGTACACAAACCAAACATGGCATAGCACCTCTGCCACACAATGCAGAATGCGGGGAGAGATGGGAGCAAAGTATGTGCGAAGGTGGCAAGTGATTCTTGATTATAAAATTATACAATGCAAAGTGTTGAGGGGATGTGGCAGACAGACTTGAGTATGCAGAGCACAGACATGTACATGTCAACATACACTGATGGCCTATTGAGTGAAGTGGACAGTGAACGCAACCATGATAGTACAGTCAGTAGGGAAGATTACGAAAACATAGCGCGTACGTGCCCCCTACCCCACAAATCTTTAGCATAGTGGGCTGGCCCGGCGTACGCAAGGAAGGCATAGGGGTATGAATAAAAGGCACGTTTCTCTGGGTGTGGTTCTCCTCCGGAATGGTGAACATGTCTGCCAGTTCTGCACAGCTTACACCACCACGAGGCGGATGCCGTGAGCAAAGGTGGCTGCGGGAATAATGCTCTCAGCCTGCTGGTACCCAGAAACCGTCATGGCCACTGCGACGCACATATGCCCCACAGTTCACCTTTCGATACCGCCGTATGTGAAACAGGGCCCACCACATGCCGGTGGAAGTTTTTGTACCGAGGTCTGCAAGCTGGGAAGGCTCCTGAGATCAACGCTGGCTACCGCGACACTGGCAGACAGCTCCCAGCCTGAGGCCCAGCATCGTGGAGTGCTATGTATACTACTAACACAGTAGTCGAACAGATACCAACAGTGGAACCGTGTCTTGATCCCACAATGGACGATGTTAGAACTGCATCTGAGAGTGGAGATGAAGGTACTCCCTTCGATCAGGTGTAACCAACTCTAGGTCCCAACAGTGGAACGGTGTCTTGATCCCACAATGGACGATGTTAGAACTACATCTGAGAGTGGAGATGAAGGTACTCCCTTCGACCAGGTGCAAGCAACTCTAGGTCCCAACAGTGAGACGGTGTCTTGATCCCAGAATGGACGATGTCTGATATTACCTGCTGCTTGTTGGTTTTTACAGAACTCCCTCCGTTGAGGTGCATCAGACTCTGTGCTTCCATAGCTAATTGCTGCACATGATCATTGGGCTTGGCTGACTGCAGTCGCTGGAGTACACCGTGGTACAGCAGGTCCGAACAGTTAAACGGGGTCTTGATCCCACAATGGACGATGTTAGAAATGCATCTGAGAGTGGAGATGAAGGTACTCCCTTCGACCAGGTGCAACCAACTCTAGATCCCAACAGTGGAACGGTGTCTTGATCCCAGAATGGACGATGTCCGATATTACCTGCTGCTTGGTTTTCACAGAAGTCCCTCCGCTGAGGTGCATCAGGCTTTGTGCTTCCGTAGCTAACTGCTGCACATGATTATTGGGCTTGGTTGACTGTAGTCGCTGGACTACACCATGGTACAGCAGGTCCGAACAGTGAAACGGGGTCTTGATTCTGTGATTGAGGATGTCAGAAGTTAAAGTCTGTGCTGATTTGTGTGTACCCCCTCCGATCAGGTGCAAGCAACTCCGTGCTTCCGAATCCAATAGTACGTGGCTGTGAGGCGTTAATGACCACTGCCTTTGGCCTACACTGCGGTCAGCAGGGCTCACAATTCAGATTGAGTGGTGATTGTTTAATTACAGAATCCAGTAGGCAACTAACCACAATGTCTATTGAAATATACACAATATCCTTTTAGTATACTTGCTTGAAGAACTTTTTTTAGATGAGTTATAGGCTTTGTACAATGACCAAATTCTTCTTGGTAATGGAAAAGAACACTGAATAACAGTCTACACTGTGGACAACAGAGATCCCAATTCAAATTGTTTTGATTTATTTATTGCAGAGTTCTTTGTAATTCATGTTGTTGTATTTTGTGAAGAGGAAGTGAGAAAATGTATTCATGGATGACTGTGCTGACTACTGCCTTCAATTTACACTGCAGACAGCAGTGTTCACAATTCAGACAGAGTCGCTATTGTAGATGACGCACTCCTGTAGGCAAATACATTGCTCCAGTGCACACTGTCCGAACCACGCATACGCATCATCGCAGGCTCCGCACATGTTTTTTGTTGCTTCGTGTATGACAAACTGGGCAGCTCAAGTCAACGCCACGTGGCTGTGGGCCCTTGCTGACCGCTCTCTCTGGCCTACACTGCAGACAACAGTGTGTACAATTCAGATCGAGTTGCTATTGCATATGATGCAATCCTGTAGGCAACAGACATTGTTCCTAGTACGGCCCGCCCGCAGCACGCATCATCGCTGGCTGTGCACATGGTGAATGCTTTTGATGTGGCTATCTGAGTGCACTAGAACTGATGGACCCTTTATGATACAATCTTTTTGTGTATTATTTCAGATCTACTGCCTGTATCTCAGTATACCACAAGGTATGGTTCTTTTACAATAGAATCTTTTGTGTATTATTTCACATCTACTGTCCCTACCTTACTGCAGCACAAACTATTGACCCTTTTATTATTGAATCTCTGTGTGTGATCCAATGATTACTGTTGTAGTTGATGCTAGCAGCAACCATTCCCTGAGGGCTGGTTTACACTCACCCCACACACATCTAGCATAGACGTTACTGGATATGTGACCCTGGTAATAAAGAGGAGTCGAGCGCATGTGCCCGTACCCACTTTCACTATCTATCTGTGTCTGTGTGTTCATTATCTATGCATGATACTGCCCCTGGGCTGTACCACATTACATTTTGCTGTAGACAGCGTATGCAACCATGTTACCTCTGGCAGTGGGGACAACTTTGGGTATGTAACTTTTAGGTGCATGGCTATCACAGGTGGAAGGGTACTTTACAGAGCATAAATATTAATGAAGATGATGGTTGCATGTTGTGTGTAGTGTCAGATATGTGTACATGGCAAAAAGTTTTCAAAAAGCTCTCTAAGCAGAAGAGGAGTCTCTCATCAAACGCTGTAGAGAGAATGACTAAAATGGGTGGGGTCCTCCAACTGTTGCAATGGGAAATGTTATGAACCAATCAAATGCTTTTTTTTAAGGTCACATGGCAACCGTGCACTGAGCGCGCAAGGAGGCCGCACCCATCGCGATTTAGAGAAAATATATTTACCATAATATACGTTTATTACAGTTAGAAATATATAAATGTTAAAATATTTTAAATTATCGCTTGCTCTCGTATACACTTTAAACTTTTTAGATATAGTTTTGAGACATAAAAAAAAAATGAGGGAATGGCATACCCGGCGTGACACCATACGTCTATGATGTAACACAGGGCCTGGCAGCGTGCACTCGTCGCATACGCAACACGCAGTGGGTGCGACCCCATACGTACTTGCGGCTTGGTACTGCATACCCATCGCATACCAAAGTAGCAGCTGGCACAACCACATACATATATGATGTTACGCAGGACGTGGTGCCAAGAACCCGTCGGATACAAATGCGCATCATTTACGAGTTTAGCAATATGGCGGATAGGATTCACGTGCTGATGGAGCTTGGTATATAAAACATTACATAATTTTTAAAATAAAATAAAAGTATAATAGAGTTCCAAAATATTACAAAAAAAATTGAAAAAATATAGGTTTTATAAATATTAAAATATGAAATTAACAATGTAAAAAACCTTTGAAATTCACTGAAAAAACCATAGGTTTTACAGACGTTATAGTTAGGAATTAGCATTTAAAAAACCTTTGAAATTCACTGAAAAAACATAGGTTTCAGGGACGTTATAGTTAGTTGGACATTTAACTCATATAAAACCAGAGAAATTTGCCCGTTATAGTTAGTTAACCTAACTATAACTCGCACGCCCGCAATGCACTGGTGATGATATCACATATTACATCACTCATGACATGGTCAGTGACATCACTCATGACACCACTGAGGACATCTCAAATGACATCACTGATGACATCATCCACGTGATAATCTGCTGCACATACTGATGCCCTAATATAAACTTTGATACACAGACTCTAAAATACAGACTACTATTTTTGAAACGATACACACAGCAATGCCAGATACTACATACCACCCAGTATTTCGTAGGTCTACACTCACATCCAGTCACTTATACATGCAGTTACTCATCAATACAGTACTATAATATGCACTCATACACCTATACATACAGTCACGATTCGTCACTCATCCATAGAGTTACTCAAACAACTAGTCAGTCATGCAAAGAATCAATCACATACCCATTTACTCATTTATACAGTTAATCACACCAACTTCATTATTTATACACACACCACATCACTTATTTATGCAGATACTAACACATACTTACTGTCTTATACAATCACTGATACAAGCAGACACTTATTTATACACCCACTCTTCAAATAACTTACTCTCACGTATAGTCATTTATATACTCCAACACTCACATATACTGCCTTAAAACATATGTAGTTACTTACACATATAACACTGAGACATTCATTCACTCACCAACACACCCATACACACACTAACTCACCCATACAGCCCTTCCCATATGCACTTTTGAATCCATACAACCAGTGAATCACCCACTCAGGCATCTATGCACAGAGTCACACCCCCCACCCACCCACACAGAGACTCAGGCACCCATACAGATAGACAATAAATCAATAACCCATATAGACCTCATGTAGCTACTCACCAACCAATGCAGAAGTGTATACACCAACTGAGAGACTAATACAGACTTTCACACAGTTTAGTTACTAACCCATGCATTCAGTAACACACGTTCAATCACTCACTTATACAGTCAGTCACGCACCTACTAAATAATCCATTCAGGCACTTGTAAATCCACTCATTCTTCAATACACCTTGGCATAGATATATATATGAAAAATATTTAAACTTTACAGAAACACACATTCACTGGATGATGTCATCAGTGATGTCATCAGTGATGTCATTTGAGATGTCATCAGTGATGTCATCAGTGATGTCACTGACCATGTCATGAGTGATGTATTATGAGACGTCATCACCAGTTCATTGCGGGCACGCGAGTTATAGTTAGCTCAACTAACTATAACAGGCGAATTTCTCTGGTTTTATATGAGTCAAATGTCCAACTAACTATAACGTCCCTAAAACCTATGTTTTTTTAGTGAATATATAAATCTGTATATAATCACTGAAAAAAACATAGATTTCAGGCACGTTATAGTTAGAAATTAGCATTTAAAAAACTTTAGAAATTCACTGAAAAAACCACAGGTTTCAGGGACGTTATAGTTACTTGGACATTTCACTCATACAAAACCAAAGAAATTCAGTCGTTATGGTTAGTAGAGCTAACTATAACTTGCACCCCCGCAATTCACTGCTGATGACGTCACATATTACATCAATCATGACATGGTCAGTGACATCACTCATGACATCACTGATGACATCTCAAATGACATCACTGATAACATCACTGATGACATCATCCAGTGAATGTGTGTTTCTGTAAAGTTTAAATATGTTTTATATATATATATATATGCCAAGGTGTATTGAAGAATGAGTGGGTGTATAAGTGTCTGAATGGATGATTTAGTAGGTGCGTGACTCATTGTATAACTGACTGATTACGCATATCTTACTGAATGCATGGGTTACTGAATAAACTGTGTAAATGTCTGTATCAGTCTGTTAGTTGGTCTTGAAGCGACTGCATGGGTTGGTGAGTAGCTACATGAGTGTCTATATGAGTTATTGATAGGCTGTCTAAGTATCTGTATGGGTGCCTGAGTGTCTTAGTGAGTGGGAGGGGGGTGGGTGACTCTGTGCATAGATGTGTGAGTGGGTTATTCACTGGGTGTATGGGATCAACGGTGCATCTGTGAAGGGCTGTATGGGTGGGTGAGTGTGTGTATGGGTGTGTTGGTGAGTGAATGGATATCTCAGTGATATATATGTGAGTAACTACATATGTAAATGGCAGTATTTGTGAGTGTTGGAGTATATAAATGACTATATGTGAGAGTGAGTGATTGTGAAAGTGGCTGTATGGATGAGTGTGTGCTTGTATCAGTAATTGTATAAGAGAGTAAGTATGTGTTTGTATAAATAAGTGAGGTGGTCTGTATATAACTGTTTTGGTGAGTAAATGGGTGCGATTGATTTTTTGCATGACTGAGTAGGTGTCTGAGTAAGTCTATGGATGAGTGGCGGTGTGTGAGTGTATGTATAGGTATATGAGTGCATATGGTAGTGCTGTATTGATGAGTAACTGCATGTATGAGTTACTGTATGTATGAATGAGTGGATGTGTGTGTGTAGGCCTAGTAATCACTGAGCAGGTATGTACCAACTGCTATTCTTCTCTCTATGGTTTCGATATTGGTAGTCTGTATTTTAGAGTGGGTGTGTAAAAGGTTTTATTAGGGTGTGAGGAGGTGCATCAGATTATCACATGGATGATTTCATCAGTGATATCATCAGTGATGTCATTTGAGATGTCATCAGTGATGTTATCAGTGATGTCATTGACCATGTCATCAATGATGTAATATGTGACGTCATCAGCAGTGCATTGCGGGGGCGCGAGTTATAGTTAGCTCTACTAAAGATAACGGCCGAATTTCTCTGGTTTTGTATGAGTAAAATGTCCAACTAACTATAACGTCCCTGAAACCTGTGTTTTTTTCTGTGAATTTCTAAGGTTTTTAAATGCTCTTTCCTAACTATAACGTGCCTGAAACCTATGGTTTTTCAGTGAATTTCAAAGGTTTTTTTTAATGCTGATTTCTAACTATAACGTCCCTGAAACCTATGGTTTTTTCCAGTGAATTTCAAAGGTTTTTAAAATGCTAATTTCTAACTATAACGTCCCTATTAAGTCCCCTTGAATCCTGAGGATCCCTGGGGGACAACTAGCCCACCAGGTACCTCCAGTAAGCACCACAGAGCTGTGTTGCAGAGAGGTGCTCCGAGGCCACTGCCCTTTTTACACCACGCTGCAAATGAGGCTTCTGGCTCACTGCTGCTCGGAGGATAAAGTCTACTTGTGTCTGTGTGGCCCCCCTCAGGCCAATTATTGCCCCGGGGACCCCATACCCTGGGTCCGGCCTTACCTTATTTATTTATTATTATTTTTTTCACAGGGAAGGGGGTCATGTGGCCCTGGGGACCCCATCCCCTTGGGCCTGGCTGCTCCATTGGCCCCACGGTCCCGCGGCTACCCGCCTCCTGCAGGAGCTGGCATTGCTTTTGAACAAGGGGAGCTGCTAACATGCAGTTCCCCTTGCTCAAAAGCAATCCTGCTTTGCTTCATTGAAGCAAGAGTAGGATTCCCTGCTCTCGCTTCAATGAAGCAAAGCAGAGTTTGCTGTGGCCGGGCGGGAACTGCACAGCCCCTGCCCTGCCATAGCAAATGGCAATGTCCCGGGGAGGGCAATGTCCAGGTGGTGGTCCCTGGGGCTTGGGGGGCCCTTGGGGCCTACCGCATATAATTAAAGAAAGCCTTGGGAAGGAGGTGGTCCCTGGGGCTTGGGGGTCTGTGAGGCCCCCCACTCTAATTTTTTTATATACCAGCCCCGGGGAGGTGGCGGTCCCCGGAGCAGTGGGGGGCTGTGTGTCCCCATGCATATTTAAGAAAAGCCCCAGGGGTGGTGGTCCCCAGGGCTTGGGGGGTCTGGGAGGCCCCCCACAAATTAAAAAAACAGCCCTGGGGAGGTGGTAGTCCCTGGGGCTGCGGGGCCCCCGCCGGCCCCTGTGATATATTTTTAGAATTCCCCCGGGGCCTGGCCCACCCGGGGGGCTCATTTAATGAAGCGTGGGAGCCCGCACTTCATTTTTTTTATTTTCTCGGCCGGATTTGCGACCCCAGCAGGAATTCGGCTGATTTATTTTTCAAATGCGACAAATTCCTCAATAACAGCACTGCTTCCCTCATGTGAAACCGGACATTTCCCTGCCAGTACAACTGCGGGCATGGAAACTGCTATGTCCCGGGGGTGGGCTCCCCAGGACAAAGCTACAGGGGCCCCCCCTGTAAAATTCAGTGAAACAATCATAGAGTGGCTCGTCACAGCATAATAGAGTAAATGACAAATCTGTAATCGGCCCAAGAAGTGTTCTTCTTACTATAGTTTCGGAAGGGCCCTAGAGTAAAATAACAGTATAACATCCAATCAAAAATACATAACGAAAGATACGTTGGGATAAATGTCAAATCTGTCAACAAGGGGACTAGAGAAAGAGTACATGATGATGCAGTTAATGTCCACTCAGGAAAAGCCATTTGGCCTGTTTCTTGAAATA
Organism: Triturus cristatus; assembly: GCF_964204655.1. NCBI lineage: Eukaryota > Metazoa > Chordata > Amphibia > Caudata > Salamandridae > Triturus > Triturus cristatus. Next base: position 277,347,787 of record NC_140586.1, on the reverse strand, counting down.
GGCAGTGGAGGGATTGGTTCTCATTAACCCTGGGCGACAAATTCCGTTCCGCTCAAAACTTTCGCGATCGCGGCGGAACGGAAATATGGAGGACAGGATTCATTCTGGCACGATGCTCCTGTCACAAAAATTAAACCTCAACAGGAAGCACTTACAGATATAAATAAAGCAGGTGCCCAAGTTTAAGCTCAAATTCAGTAACGCATTAATCAGCACAAAACATTCTTCAGCACGGTCGAGGCTAGGCAGGTGTGCTTTTCTCCCCATATCTACAGTCAACAATTTGCTGTAATCCTTGATAGAGCTCTGTGCATCCATGCGTTTCTCGAGCGCAATCCCCGTGTAGTTCCTGACACCAGGAGGGTCTGTCTCCTCATCTGCTGCTCCGATCGGTCTCTGGCCCTTTATAAACAAGAGGCATGTGAACTGCATGGAAGCCCCGCCCGTTTGGTCCCGGCCCACACACCAGCGGTGTACAACGTCTTCCCGCCCTTTCCCCACTATGATGGACAGCTCACTCGAGGGACTCCGGCGCCCGTCGGCGTGGTGGCAACGTTACAAACACACATGGTCGCTGTAGACAACTCTTCTGGCCCTTTACGCAGCTGTAGTGTAGGAAAAGCACTATACATTTACCCAACGAGGTAGCACTTACTAATCAGCCAGCAGAAAGTACTCCAGTTGAGTAGAGGTATTGCAGTGGCATCTTCTTGGGTAAATATGCAGGGCAGTATTCATTTTGGTACGATGCTCCTGTCACAAAAATTAAACCTCAACAGGAAGCACTTACAGATATAAATAAAGCAGGTGCCCGAGTTAAAGCTCAAATTCAGTAACGCATTAAAATCAGCCCAAAATCTCTGCGAGCACGCGAAATTTCGCGTGTTTGCGGAGATTTCGCAAATTCCGCCCACCCTTAGTTCTCATCTCCGTAGGAAGAGCGTTCCAAATTCTAGGCGCAAGGCCGTAGAAAGCATGTTTGTACGTACTTTTCTTTTTGAATTTAGGAGGTTTCCAGAGTAGTGTGGACGTACTTCTTAAGTTCCGACCGGAGCCAGAAAGAACAAGCTTGTTCGCCAGATAGACCGGAGTGTTGAAATGCAGGGCTTTATGTGTGAGGCAAGCAATTTTGAAATGGATTCTGGCTTCAATAGACAACCAGTTGAGCTGCAAAAGGTCAGGTGTGATGCGATCGTGTTTTTTGGAGTCCATGATGAGCCTGGCCGATGCATTGAGCGTGGCTCTGATAGGGGCCAAGCTCGCTATAGGAAGCCCCTCAAGGGTCACCAGGCCATATTCCAGTTGTGATATCACTAGGGATTGGACTGCAGACTGTAAGTCTTCTGGTGGAAGGAAAGGCTTGATTTTCTTAATTGTGTTAAGATGAAAGTTGGCACCCCTAATAGTGGTGCTGATGTGAGTTTGCATATTAAGGTATTTGTCCAAGGTAATGCCCAGTGATTTAGAGGAATCAACTACGTGAGGGGTGTAATTAAGGGCTCTGAGTTTTTTTTGCCATTAGACGGTCAGTGCAGAGTGGTTGTGTGGGGCAATCAACAGGAATTCAGTTTTGAGGGTATTCAACAAAAGCTGGTTCTGGGCTAATCATTGTTGAGTTTGCGAGAGAGCCTCATTTAAGGTTTTAATGTCCTCAATAGAGGAGATCTTCAGGTAAAGTTGCGTGTCGTCGGCGTACATGTGGTAATGAATTGGAGAATTGTTCAGAATGACAATGAGAGGTTCCTTATAGAGGTTGAATAGCGTGGGTGAGAGGGCGGATCCTTGCGGCACTCTATTCCTGACCTGGGTACTGGATGCGAGGGACTGGTTGAGTTTAATCCTTTGAGTGTGGTTATGTGAGAAAGAGGCAAACCACTTTAAGACCGGCCCCGAGAGACCCATCCTAAGTTGAAGAAGATTAATCAAGTTTTCATGTTTGATGGTATCGAATGCAGAAGACAGGTCCAAAAGGATCAGAAGACAGGCGACATTTTGATCTAGGGATTTCAGGGTGTCATCCACAATGTGAGTTAGAGCAGTTTCAGTACTATGCCCTGCTCTGAAACCGGATTGATAAAGGTCAAGTAGTTGAAATTTCTCTATATGGTTGCAGAGCTGCTTGTGGACAGATTTCTCGAGGAGTTTGGCTAGTGTCATGATGTTGGTGATCGGTCGGAAATTGTTAGGATCAAATAAATCTGAGTTGGGCTTCTTAGCGATGGGAGTTACTTGCCCAATTTTGAGACAATCAGGGATGCTCCCTTGCAGGAGAGATTCATGAATGATCCTCGACCAAAGCGGTAGAATGGCCGAGTTGAGGTCTTTAAAAAACTTTGCCAGCAGAGGATCATTGAAGTGGTTGGCCGGTTTTCGAGTTGTCATAGCGTGTTGTAGATCTGTGCAATCTGGCAGGATAAAGGAATTCCAAGAGGCATCATTTTTGGGAGAACAACCCAAAGGTAAGGAGAGTGCCGAGGGAACCCAGAGCTCCCCTGATGATGTGGTGTAGATTAGAGGTGGCACCCTGGGAGTGTTAGGTTGCATCTCCTGTTCAATTTTCTTAGTTTTTTCAGAGAAGTGCACTGTGAAATCCTCCCCGCTCGGAAGCGGAGTCAAGGAAGCCAGGTTGGGGTTGTAAGTGTGGTTTGCTTGCTGTTTGATGATTTCAAATAGCATCTTGGGTCTATTTTTAGCACCGTCCAGCTGCTCCCTGAAATGGTCCATTTTAGTAATGTGGATTTTTTTGTTGTAGGCGGTTCTCATTTTCCTAAGCTGATAGAGGCTAGTAGTGGAAGGCTCATTTCTCCAAAGCCTCTCTGAAAGCCTAAGTTAACGGCGTTCGTCATTTAGGGTACCATTAAACCAAGGTTTGGATTGTTTGAGAGGGATCCATTTAAGTTATTTCGGCGCAATGGTGTCAAAGATATTTGCCACAGTGCTAATGTAGTGCTCAGAAAGATCATCAAGGTTGGTCATGTCAGGGGGAGGCTGAAATCTATTCATAGTGATGGAAGTAGGATCATTAATGTTGATGTCTCTCATGTTGCGAGACAATTGTTTAACTTTAAGAGGTTGTCCCTTTCGGTGAGTGGTCTTTTCCAGTATGTGGAAGGCAATTTGATGATGATCTGACCAGTCACAAGGTAGGATGTCATCCAATTGGATAATATTGTCTTTAGCAATAATGAGGTCGAGGGTTGCACCTTTGTTGCGGGTAGGTCCCTAAGAAACCTGAGATAAGTTGAGATCCGAGAGGAAAGACTTAAAGGAGTTGACTAGAAGATCATTTGTGTCATTCCAATGGAGGTTGAAGTCTCCGAGGGAGATATGGTATAGTTGATCTGAACAAGAGCTGATAACCACCATGATTTGCTCTATGAAGAGCAAATTGTCACCCGGTGGATGGTAAATCGTGTTAAGCACACAGACAACCTTGCCCCTATTCCAAAATTCTGCTACTAGCAGTTCACAGGAAGATAGCAGAACATTCTGAGATTGTTTTATAGTTCAGCTGGAGCGATGAATGAAAGCAATGCCCCCCCCCCCCCAATTTTCCCCAGCCGATCGTATCGTATAATGGCATAATCAGGTGGGACTAAAATGTCAAGAATAGGGGAGGAGGCCTTGTTGAGCCAGGTTTCTGTGAGAATCAGTAAGTCCAAGTCTTTCGCTAATATGAGTGCAGAGATGTCCGCAGCATGTTTCATGGCAAATCTGCAGTTGAGCAGCATAGAATTAATGTAGGGGGAGGTGTTAATCTCTTCCTGATGAGTGGTAGTAATTTGGAGTAGGTTATCCTTATTAACCGTTCTGGAGTTGACTCTGGGTTCCCTGTCAGGGTCTGGGGAAATAGCGAGGATGTTATTAGGCGAGTTAGAGGAGGCGCCTGGCCCTGTGCCATTGTATGAGAGTACAAGAGCGAAGGTGTCCCCATCCGAGAGCTGAGGCTGAAACCTATGAGGTCTGGATTGATGGTTAGGAAAAGGCCTAGAATTCCAGCCAGAACTAGGTGGGAATCGGGTAAAGGATTGTTCGTCCCCATCCCCGAAGACTCCAGGAGGATTGCGTTGCACATTCCCCAGTGGAGGGAGTATATTCCATATCTTCTCCATCTTCATGGAGAATTGTAGTAGGGACTGCATGATCTCTTTGACAGCCCGGAGATCTTGCTTGAGGTCAGCGAACTTCTCCTCAAGGTAAAGCCCGTTAGAGACCTCCTCAGCCACCCTAGTAACAGACAAGGGGAAGGAATTGGAAAGGACAGAAGGTCCCTTACCACAGTTACGAGAGGAAATGGAGTTCCACCTGAGTGCGGTTTTGTCGCCAGCCAAGGGTAGATTATCCGCATGAGTTGGAGTCAGATACGATGCAGGAGGGAGCTGCGCCGCTCCAACGGAGAGATTGGTAGCAGGCAAATTGGTTTCAAAACCAGCAATAGGAGAAGTGCAGGAGGCAGAGGAAGGTGAGAAAGGGTTACGTGGAGAAGAACTGGGGTCAGTAGCAGGGTCCTGCTCCGTTGAGGAAGGAGTATATGCCTCTGGGGGTAGATTAACAGGGAAGTCAAGCTTAGTAGTGTGGGGGTGTGATGCACAATCCTTGTATTCTTGGTACTATTGTAGATACTTTTTAATACTTTGTAGTGTATTTCGCATGAGAGTTTCACTGTCTGCAAACAGTGTGGTAGTGGGTAAACTCTCTCCATAGTGTAAACACTGTTTATAGTACCCACTTCTCTATTCATTTCAACTTAATTTCCCACTGTAGGTTTGGTGAGTGTCAGGGGTTTGATTCAAACAAAAGTCATGATTAGTAGGAAAATTCTTTTTGCAACAAACATTCAGTATTTTTAGGAACAGATTGATCACTGTATTCAATGAGGGCTTTTTATATATCTGTGATTGATTGTTAATGTGAGCTGTACTACCCATGAAGTGTACAGTATAGTGTCAATGTGACACATAATCCATGCTTTCTACACCTAAAGGAGTTGTTTCTGAGATGACATTAATGTAGCCTCAAAATCTTCTGAGCCATTTGGCACTTACTTTCTTAGCTCTAATGCTATACCTGTTTACAGAGAAATGTGTTCAAAGAATATTGGACAATGTCATCTAAATAAAGTTAATGACCTTGTCCTCTACAAACTACCAACAGATTAGCATTTAAAATGCAACTGTTGCTTTTTTTCATACGAAACAAAAGAAAGCACCTGTTCTGGATTAGAACACCCCAAACGGACAATCTTCAAAACAGTGTGACACATCTAAAAAGAACATACATGTAAATATATAAAATAGAAGTAGTTGCATAATTATAAATGTAAATAACAATTGCACAAACTGTATATATTTGTACTATTACACTGCTTTCAGATACAATGACAGAGAGAACCAAATGCATAACATCGCAGAAAGGAAAGCAGATACTAAGTCACATGAGCCACACCTAGAACCAAGAAAGTGCATCAACAGAAAATGTAAATTGATAATGTACCAAATATTATTCAAATGCATGCTATGGGAGGGGCACTGCAAAAGATGATGTTGTAATTCATTTAAAAAAACACCATCACCCCCCCCCGCCCCCCCCCAATGTGACAGAAATAGTAGTAAGGAAAGTAGTGCAGGACATAAGAGAGGCAAGCACTAGCTCCCAGCCAAAATCCTAAAATGTATGCTGCCTAAAGTCCCTGAGCATATCACAGGTCAGCTACCACATACAATGTTTTACTGCATAAATTAAACAAACTACCAGTGATACTCCTTCTGTCCCTAGAAGGTACCAAAACATAGAAATAACTGAACATTTAGCAATGGCACATGAGGATCCCTATCTTTTATATGACAACCTAAACAATGAAAAAAACAACTCCTAATATACTCTAAGTTACAAAAAATTCTCCATTGTTAAACCTGGATGATGGATGGGACCTTCAAAATGTGTCCCAAACCCTTCACTCAAATATCCACCATATGTGGTAAATGTCGAAACACAAAAATCCCTTTTATATGTGCCATAATACCAAATAAAGCAAGAAGCACTTACTATGTCCTCTTAAACTACATTAAGCATAAAACAAATAACACAACCTCCCAAAAATATTCATAGACTTTGAGCAAGCCATGATTCAAACCATTTAAAAAATATACCCTCACACAGCAGTACAAGGTTGTTACTATCATTTCAATCAAAGCATATGGAGAGGGAGACGTCTTCAACGATTTGCTCTAAAGGCCCGATTTTGAGTTTGGAGGTGCGGCGCTGGGTCTCCCCACCATCACACCACCAAACCCGTGGTGAGGCTGCCCACTAGATTTAGAGTTTTCTTTTATCTGGCGGCTTTTTTGGGGCTGAAAGGTCCATGCCGTAGAGGAGCTGGTTTGCATGTGTTTCCTCTCCACCAGGGTTTTCATGGAGGAGGAACCAGTGTGAAAACCCTGGCAGAGAGGAAAGTCCTAATATGCTTGTGGGACTGGGGCTGTCCTGCCAAGTATATGGATGCCTCCTGACTGCTGCAACACTGCCAGGTGGTGGCTGTGGCGGGGGTGTGGCAGTTCCACTGCCCATCTCATAATAGGGCAGTGGGGAGACCACCACCACTGCACCCATGTGGGTATGGCGGTCTGTGGTCCCCCAGACTTGTAATCAGCACTTAAGTGTAGAATATTCTACACAAAGCCAATTTACCGTTGAAATAACAAAAATGATAGCACTAATGCATGCCCCTGTCAAAGAGGTAGCTAACCACTACAATTTATTGATAGAGAGCCCTTTCTATTAACAAAAGGAAGACAAACTAAGCCCGTAAATGATTATTTTGAAGATACTTGGGTTGGCAGACTGCATCGCTTCGGGCACATACGCCAACCCAAATTCCAAATACCATGGTAGAATGTCTATGACAGCACCTTGGAACAGGAAGCCAAAACAAACAACGCAGTGGAAGGATTGCATAATGCCTTTCAATCCACACTAGGCAGAACCCAACATACACTGTATAAAGTTATAGAAGCATTACAAAAAGAGCAAAGCTACCAACAGCTATGAATGTAGCAATCTGTTAGCCAAATAGCACCTAAATATAGCAAACATACCAAAAGAATGCATGACATGCTACAATTTAAAGTCAAAATCTTTATAAATAAAAAAGGTGTAGATTACTTAGAAATAATAAGCAAAAGCATACCATAAAATAAATACTAACCCACCAAAGTCCCAAACAACTGTCACAAAAGCAAAACCAAGATATATATATAATAAACACAATATTTTATTACATCAGTCTAAAAATTAAATAAAACTCCAATGTTAATTAAGACTGAGAAAATAAAATAATATATATATATGATTTACACCAAAAATGGAACCCTCACCAACCAAAAAGCTCAAAGAACAAACTTAATTCACCATGTAAATTAAATATAATGCGCAAACCACATAATTCAAACTAACAATCACAGAATATTTACACACATGATAAAATATAACATTTCGAATCTAATATATAAGGCTTGTTATTCTGTAACTGCAGATCTTCCTCCGAATCCACATAGTCAAAAATAATAATCCACCAAAAATTGGAAAAATATTGTCCAAAATGCCCCCTCCCATGAAAAATTTTGCAAATCCAATAGACCTTCCTCAAAGCATTTCAAAGTATCTACACAAAGGCAATTTAATGTTGAAATAACAAAAATGATAGCACTAATGCATGCATTGTCAAAGAGATAGCTAACCACTAAAATTTATTGATAGAGAGCCGTTTCTATTAACAAACGGAAGACAAACTAAGCCCGTAAATGATTATTTTGAAGACACTTGGGTTGGCAGACTGCATCGCACCGGGCACATACACCAACCCAAATTCCAAATACCATGGTAGACTGTCTATGACAGCACCTTGGAACAGGAAGCCAAAACAAACAACGCAGTGGAAGGATTGCATAATGCCTTTCAATCCACACTAGGCAGAACCCAACATACACTGTATATAGTTATAGAAGCATTACAAAAGGAGCAAAGCTACCAACAGCTATGAATGTAGCAATATGTTAGTCAAATAGCACCTAAATATAGCAAACAACCCAAAAGACTGCATGACATGCTACAAGTTAAAGTCAAATTCTTTATGAATAAAAAAGGTGTAGATTACTTAGAAATAATAAGCAAAAGCATACCAGAAAATAAATACTAACCCATGAAAGTCCCAAACAACTGTCACAAAAGCTAAACCAAAATATAAATAATAAACACAATATTTTATTACATCAGTTTAAAAATTAAATAAAACTCCAATGTTAATTAAGACTGAGAAAATAAAATAATATATATATATTATTTACACCAAAAATGGAAACCTCACCAACCAAAAAGCTCAAAGAACAAACTTAATTGACCATGTAAATTAAATATAACACACAAACCACGTAATTCAAACTAACAATCACAGAATATTTACACACATGATAAAATATAACATTTTGCACCAAAAAGAAATCAAATAAATAAGACTTGTTATTCTGTAACTGCAGATCTTCCTCCGAATCCACGTAGTCAAAAATAATAATCCACCAAAAATTGGATAAATATTGTCCAAAATGCCCCCCCCCAAAATGCAAAAATTTTGCAAATCCAATAGACCTTCCTCAAAGCATTTCAAAGTATCTAGTAACAATAAAAAACAAACTTCAAAAACGGTTTTCAAAAACACATCTGGAAACTCCCCCAAAAAAGGAAATCAAAGTCAAAAATATTGGTTTATTATAACCCAAAAGTGATTTCCTTTTTTAAAAAAATGGTAGCTCCAAATACTCATTGGACATTTTATTTGACAAAAACTGGTAACGTAAACAGGAAAACCCACTATTACATTCTGACAAACACATATGCATCACACTTAATCATCAAAATATATGTAACATAACAGAATTTAAAATAAATTAACAATACATTTTCAAAACAGTGCATGAAAACCCCAAACTACAAATTTGTGAAAACACTACTATTAATACAAGTAAGGTCAGAAAGGCTCAAACGTGATTCAGATTTTCCTAACCCGTGTCGGAAACTATGTTTCCGACCGAAACTATGTTTCAGACCGACTCTGAAACATATCCGACCAACCAATTAAGATGGAAAGGTAACCGCTTCCAACTCGGTTCTGGCATTTGAAGACTCCAAGTCAGTCTGAGCTGAATTGTACAGATCAATGGACCGCATTTCCGACCGATGTATTACGACGTCAGATTCGGACAGCCTTTCTGAATCGGTCAATCCGACACAAATCGGCTGTCGGAAACTGACTTTGGGGGCCCGTGGCAGGCCCCCATTCACCCGGAGGCCTCTGCTTGGGGCCCATCAAAATGACACAGCTAGATTACAGCACAGAAGGTTTGGGTAAAGAAAAATGTCTGCTAAATTTCTCCCCATATAAATGAATGGGAAATAATGTAAAAATGGTGAATAAATGTATTAAAAATTTAAACAATTATGAAACATGTAACACATGTAACTAAATGTTGTAAAAATGTTAAAAGGTTGTGGAGTATAAATTAAATAATAGCATATAATATATACAGTTATCTAATATACTGAAAAAACGTATGTGACAATGATATATATATAAAACAATTTAAGAAATATATAAAAATGTTGAACAGTGGTTAAAAAGTGGAAAATGTACAACATACAGTACTATTTAAATACAATATAATTTTTTTATGTTTTATGTAATAACATTTCATTTATAATGTTTTCTTTACTATCTACATGTAAATGGTTATATTTAAGTTTAAACATATATGTTTAAAAAGGTAAAACTATACATTAAATAAACTTTGAAAACATAAACAAAATGAGAAAAATGTTTTATGTGTCTTTATTCTATAAACATATTCAATTAGTTATATCATTTACAATGAGCTATTCTTTATTGTATGTGTAAAAACCAACACTAATAATTAAATAACACAAACTATTTATACTATATACAAAAAAATTAAACAAAAGATGTAAGACTAAAATGATTACATTAAATAATCACATTCCAACATAAACAATTTCAAGAACGTGTTGGACACTAAAGGGGTGATATTTGCTATTTTCAATCCAATGTAAACCAATTTGGGGAAGACGTTGGATACTAAAGGTGCACCATTTACTATTCTCACTTGAAACTATTCCAATTTGGAGAAGGTGTTGGACACTAAAGGGGTGACATTTACTATTCCCACTCCAACCTACACCAATTTGGAGAAGGTGTTGGATACTAAAGTGGTTATATTTACAATTCCCACTCCAACTTAAGCCAATTTGGAGAAGGTGTGGACAGTAAAGAGGTCAAATGTACTATTCCCACTGCAGTTTAAAGGACTTTATATAAGGTGCTACAAAATAATCATTTTATATATCCATTCAATACTCCATACTGACACACTATTTTTATGTATAGAATATACTAAACTTTTTAATTTAAAAACACACTGGCCAAAACTACAAACCTATATATTCATATTTAAATATTAACATGTGAAACAATATCTTATTATTAACAAATTTATTTTTAACATATTACTGCTAGCGGACTCCCACCCACCCATAGTTTTTGCTGTTTCTCGCTTTTTCAATTCCATGTGGGACAACGGGAGGTCATTGTTAAATTTAGAACTGCAAGTATAAATTATCTTTTTTTCAGTCCCTATTCTGCTAATTTTTTATATTTACAGCCATTTTACATTTTATAATTTATTTTTTGACCAGTTTCTAGTATATTATGTTCCAAATACTAGCATCTTTGCACTATGGAAAATTTAAGCTACCAACCTGAAAAGGGCCAATCTGTGGTCGCTTACTATTAACTGGATTTTATTAATCTCCTTTTGTTATGAGAAATTCTAATGGAGATTTTAACTGAGTTTGTTCTTATTTTGTATTTATATATTGTCTCTCTTATGTATTTTATTTATTATTGTCTGTATGTTTCACTTTTAAAGGTCTCTAGGACCGAAGTAAAGTTGTTGGAATGGAATGGCTATTCCAAAACTTTAAATCATAAAATAGAAAAATAAAATCGTGCATCAAAATGAACAATCATAAAATTTAAAGATATATAAAACCAATTTAAAAACAAAAAAAATATATATATTTCCAATGAAATTATTATTTATAAACAGATTAAAAATATATTGTTATTACAGTTTGTTTAAAAAAAAATTACAATTTAAAAATTGTATTTGAAAAATTCCAATTATTTTCCTTTAAAGAAAATTATGTTTATATATTTCTAATTTTGAACACCAATAATATATATTTCCTTAAGTATAAATAATACTTTAATAAAAAATGTTACGCTAGAGAATAACTCAAGAAGAAATAATTTAAGGCTTCTCAATGTACCGGAGGGTAAGGAGGGTGAGGACTTGAAAAGGTTTTTTATAAACCTGATCAAAGAAACAATACCAGAAGCGAGGGAACTAGACCTTTTCCCAGGATATCCAACAAATTCACATTTTAGGCGAAATCCCAACAGAGACAAACCTAGGAAAATACTTATTAATTTTAACACATACTCCGTTAAGGAAAAGATACTTTCTGAGGCTTTAAAAGTTGGATCATACACCAGAGATGGATGGTCATTTCGAATTCGCTCGGACCTAGCAAAAGAAACATGAACACGGCAGTGGGAGCTAGGTAGGTACATACAGGAACTTAAATCTTTAGGAGCTACCGCTCAGATTAAGTTTCCTGCCACATTAAAAATAATGTGGAATAATAAAATGCATACTTTTAAAGACCCTGAGGAAGTGGAAATCTTTGTTAAACAGATAAAATCAAAATAGGCTAAGTCCACACACACATTTCAGTTACATAAGGCTGGAGAGACGAGAGTAGCTGGGCAACCTCAATGCCCATTTTGGTAAAAGGGAGGGTTCCCCTGGAAGGGAGGGAGGGAGGGATGGAGGGAGGGTGGTGATTCGTAACATTGGGGTAAGGAAGTTTTACACATATTATATAAATAGCACACTGGAATGAGAGCATTGGGAGAAAACACTAAACAATATATGGTCATCATAAGAGAAAATTAAAGAAACAGCAGGGAAATACGGGAAACATGCTGCTGTAGGAAGATGATTAAATTAGATAATAAACACATCCTGAGGATATTAAGCTGGAACATAAATAGGTTGAGAGTAGCAGGCAGGCAAAGGTGAATTCTCCAACTTCTTAGACAATCTAAGAGATGTATAATATTGCTGCAAGAGACTCACCTCCGACAAAAAGAATGGGAGTCAATACTTAAGGGGCATAAGTGGCTTCAGCAGTTTGCTTGTAACAATCAGAACTGTAACGTTAAAGGGGTTGCAGTTCTGATCAAGATGTCGGCTCATTCAAATATAATAAAAGTAGTCTCAGATCCTAAAGGAAGGTGGGTCATTGTTACAGTTAGAATTCATAGCATAAAATATTACATGATAAGTTATTATGGCCCAAATATAGATGACACGTCACCACTACATAACCTGCTTCAACAAATACTGAATGACGATAATCCCATTATAATGGCGGGAGATTTTAACACTCTACTTGATCTCGAATTGGATAAATCTACCCTTAGGCTGACAGTTAAAACCCGAGAAAGGCGAGCTTTTATACACAACACCATGAAGAATCTGGGACTAATAGATCCCTGGAGGCAGAAAGCCGGTAGAAAGAAAGAATTTAAACATCAAAATAAGAAATATCGCCATGCATCTCGAATAGACTACTATCTCATTAACTCAAGATTAAGCAGTAAGGTCAAGGCAGTTTTTCATCACCCCGGCCATTTATCTGACCACTCAGCGGTTAGTCTTGAGTTACTCCTAGACCACAAGGTGCCTGAATTTAGATGGACAATGGATAGATCCCGCTTAGGAGAACAGGAGATAGAAAAAAATCTGAAACAAGACAACCAAAAATATTTGTAACTAAATACTGTCTCCTCCTCCCTACAGGTTATTTGGGATGCATACAAAGCTTACATTAGAGGGAGAAACATCAATTATGCCGCACACAGGAAAAAAGAAAATGATAAAAAAATTAAGGAGAAAGAGAAGAAAATATTCTCCTGGCAAAAAGATCTATATGTCGCAGGTGATTCAGCAGCAATCAACACAATACAAGCACAAATTGACGAGGGGAAAAAAGATATAGTGGAACATCTGGAGGGTGCAGTAAAGAAAAAATGGTTCGCTAGTAAGCTCGCGCACTACAAGTATGAAGAGGGATGCTGGAAGTTTTTGGCATGGAAGACCAGGGGAGACTTAGTAAGGTACTCAATAATAGAGGGAGTCTTGGAGGGGTCGGGTGTAAGTTGCCAAGATGACAAAGACAATGCGACCGCCCTCACCAAATTTCTCCAAAATTTATATAAGGAAGAGTTACCATTGTCAGATGAACAGTTATCTACGTGGTTCTTAGATGACCCCTTACCTAAAATCTCGCAGGACAAGAAACTCTTACTTATTAGCCCAATAACATCCAGAAAGGTATCCTTAGCAATAAAACATTTAAAAAACGGGAAAGCCCCCGGACCAGATGGAATTCCCAGTGAAGTTTATAAGGCTCTGGCAGATTAAATAATTCCCTCATTAACCTCATTACTCAATTCAGTATATATAAATGGTGAAGCTGTTCCGGACTCTTGGAATGATGCCACCATAACCCTTATATTGAAACCCAACAACAACTCCAAAAAATGTGAGTCCTATCGAACAACATCCTTACTTAAAAACGATTATAAGCTATTTACGAGTATATTGGCTAAAAGGTTAGATAAAGTATTAGGAGACCTAATTGGGACCTCTCAAAAAGGATTTATGAAAGGTAGACAGCTAAGTGACCTTACCTATGACCTGTTTTGTGCCATTGACTTGGCCACCAACAGAAATCTTCCATTAGCTGTTCTGACAGTTGATGCGGCTAAGGTATTTGAAAGGGTTAGCTGGCCCTTCCTTTTTGCCGTCATGTTTCACTATGGGTTAGGGAGTAAATTTCAGAACGCAATAAAAAATATTTACACATGCCCCTCAGCAAGGATCCTAATTAATGGTTCACTCACTCACCAATTAAGAATAGGTAGAGGCACACGGCAAGGCTGTCCCTTATCCCCTTTATTGTTTAACCTGTACATCAAGCCCTTAGCTAGGAGGATTAGGAAGAAACAGCGGATTCAGCCTTTTCAATATCAAGGTTGGGCTACGAAAGAGACTCTTTATGCCGATGAATAGAATAGAGTTTTATTGCACAATTAATTAAAATCATTGCAATTGCAAATACTGGGATACAGAATAAAATGCATGAGCTTCAATATTAAAAGTTTTTAGCATTTACATTAAAAAGGATTTAAACTGATAGTGGTTTTATGAGCTTAATGATTCTATGAGTTTTTCGGAGGCCAAAATGTCCTTTGTGGCCATCAGGAATTTAAAAAAGCGTGGCAAAAACTGTGCTGAGTCACCCTTCAAGCATTCCACCATGGCATCCTGGCATGTCCGAATGTTTAAAATGCGCCAGATCGGTCGAAACCAATAAGATCTTAAAGGGCCCAGTGTCTCGCAAATGCATAATATGTGAGTTAAGGTTTCTTCTTCTTGCCCACAGGCACGGCACTGTGTGGATGAGATTTCTTTGTAGCCTTGCCCATACTTGTATGTCAATAGAGGGATCAAGCCGAATCATAGCCTCATCAGTTGCCGCTCCATTATTGGCTTTATGGGGGATGACAGATAGTGTGGTAAGCCTCTGCTGTTGTATAGTTTTAAAGCCCAACTTCCATGCTTAAGGTTTTTTAAGCTTATTGCATCGTTGACCTCTGACATTATTTTAGCCTGTTTTATTAAGAGTTTTGCTGCCGCCGGTATGGGTATGGGGCGGCCCATATTTCACAGCTTCCAGTGTTTCAATAGAATGAGTGAGATAATTGTGCCAGGTTGACCAGGGTTTATTTATCATTAACCAGATGTAATTTGTTTATGAGTTTTCCCGTGCTTGTTTGGCCTTTAAACAGAATGCTATGAATCGTGCTTTAAGTATCAACTTTTGAGACGTCAAGTTGAATTCCTTATGGATTTGCACAGAGGGTAAAAGAAAAATTTCACAGAAGCAGGCAGATTGTGCTCTGTCCAGCCACGATGACATCTTGTCTTTAAAAACAATACCGTCATAGGAAACGGACTGTAGGAATTTTGCCCCCATTGCTTGGATTAAGGGTGTGAGGTCAGCTGAGCAGATAGATTTCCTTGCTCTGCAGAAGGAAACCTCCAAGGATTGTGCCAGCCCGTGCATCGCTGTAATGTGTGTGGACTGCCTTCCTTGATCGATCCATACCCCAAGGTACTTATAAGTTGAGACTGTTTCGATGGATTTACCGTCAACTTGCCATAAACCTCTTCTCTTTGTTTGCCTAGAGATTATCACCGTCTTTGTTTTTGGTGTGTTTATTTTCAAGTTGTTGGCTTTGCAGTATGACGACAATGCAGTTAGAAGTCGCTGTAGGACAATCGGAGTTTGATCAAACAGGATGGTATCGTCTGCGTATTGCAACAATTGGATTTTAAATCCGGCGAGTTTAGGAGGGAAGGCTCGAGCCTGTGCCAGGAAATCAGGAAGGTCGGGTAAATACAAATTAAAAAGCATTGGGGGCAGTATACAGCTTTGTTTTAGGCCCTTGTTGGTTTGTATCTTCTTGATGTTGACCAGTCGGTAGACACTCTGATTTTGACCCAGGTTACCCAGGTTGATCCAGTATAGAGCCACTCGTGTGTCTAATAGTGAGTTGTTAATGCCCCAGTTCATTCATTTCGTCCACAGTCTCAAGCGGTCCACGCTATCGGAGGCTGTTTGAAAATCGATATAAGCTAGGTAGAGTGCCTTCCCTTTCTTGTCCAGTGTTGTTTCTATTAAGAATGACACACAGATCAAGTTATCTTCGATGCTAGAGCCCTTTTGGAAGCCAGTTTGCGTAAATGGGATCAGATTTTGTGCTTCAGCCCAGGCAGTCAATTCTTTTAAAAGCAGGTAAGCGTAACATTTCCCATCGACATCCAAGAGGGCAATCATGTGATAGTTTTCTGGGTTCTATCGCGTCCCTTTTTTATGTATTGGGACTCAAAGGGAACCCGTCCATGACTAGGGAATGTGCCTTCCTGCTCTATACTCCGTAAAAATGGTGCCATAATGGGTGCCCATTTAAGGCTGTTCCCTTATATACTATTAGAGGTATGCCGTTTGAGCCTGGTGCCCCGTCTGGGCGCACTTTATTTATAATGTGCACAACCATATCTGCTGTTATTTCCTTCTGATCGTTTGGTGCTTGCAGTGACTATAAGCGAGGTAGTATTTTGGTGAAAGTAGCTGGTTTGTGACTTGTGCTGTCTTCGCTTGGCGAGTCCACTTAGAGAGCGTATATGTGATTTTCCCACTCTTGGGCTGAGATGTTTGTGACAGAGGGTTGCAGATTTGATTTAAAGCAGTTGTTAAACCACTTCCAGATTCTCTTCTGGTCCAGAGACTTTATTATTTCATGAGCTTTGATCCAGTGAGATGCAAATGATCTTATGGTATATACACAAAACCCTATAGAATAATTTCCGATCATTATATGTATATTAAAAGAGTTTGGTAAGGTAGCTGGATACCAGGTAAATGAAGAAAAGACTGAGATATTGGCTTGCAATGTACAACTTGGTGCCACCCTGGGAAAAGACGTGAAGAAAGAGATAAGATATCTAGGAGTTCAGGTGGTCAAAACACTCGAAGAAATGACCCAGGTACATTTTTTGAAGCTCATGAAAGAAACCAAGAGACTTTTGCAAGCGTGGTCTTCCTTACCTTTATCGATCATTGGCAGAGTTAATCTGATAAAGAAGATGATTCTTCCAAAGTTCACCTTTATATTTAATGCCCTACCACTGCATTTTGAGTCAAAGTGGTTTAAGCAACTTCAAGGTAACTTGGTAAGTTTTATCTGGGCCAGTAAGTATCCAAGAATTGCCTGGAAAAAGCTCTGCAAAAAAAGGATAGAAGGCCGGCTTACCTTACCAGCTATATTGTTGGGCTTTTCAGCTAAAAAATATTATAACACTACCAACTAAACATGCTCAATCAGTTCGACCATGTTATGGAGCACTAATTAATGACCTTGCCGCACATAGCAGTTACTTCCTGTTCAAGTTTGGGCATCCCAATTTTTTTTTTTAAGTCTGTCTGAAAGTCCTGAGCAGGGCGTGGAGGCTTTGGATCCAGGTTAGGAGAATATTAAATGTACCCTACTGCAGCCAGCTTGCCCCAATCTGGAAATCACCTGGGACTCCACTATGTCTACAAGATTCATTGTATACACAACTTATGGATGCCGAAATTGTAAATTAGGGCCAACTAATGGATGAACAGAATCAAATTACTTGGGACTATCTAACGAAGAAAACCAACAACAAATTGATTCAAATATTTGCAACTAACAAGCTGGACTCAATGTCAAGCATCTGTAGGAGCCTTGAATAGGTGGAAGACAGCACTATGTGGTAACCCTCTGCAGAAAAAAGAGACTGCTAAATGGTACTGGAAGCTAGTCCAGGAGGAAGATTCTCATGATACACCACAGGAGGAAAAATGGAAAGATGCCTTACCAGACGTCGACTTAACAACTCTCTGGCAAGTATCTATGAAGGCTCTTTGTTCATTTATCAGATATGCTCCATTAAGGCAGAATCATCTATTTACTCTACACAGGGTATACTAGTCCCCCAAGAAGCTGTCCAGGATAGGAGGGGAAATAGGGTGTTGCCCGAAATGCGGATTGGCAAAAGCAGATGATGTACATATGTTCTGGCAATGCTCTGGAGTACATACTTATTGGCTAGATGTGGGTAAAATATTAACGGTTATCCTGAAAAAGAAAATAGAGGTAAGCTTATCTCTGATTATTTTTGGGATCTTGGATAATGTTGTTTTTTGGGTGAAGAACAGGAAATTACTTGAGCAGTTGTTATTAATTTTGATCATCATTGCCCCTAGTCCGCCCTCTTGTGCAGCTTGGTTAATGGTAGCTAGACGATTCGGCAGGCTAGATTGTATAAACGCCCCTGAGAAGAGAATCAGCACATGGGAACCCCTTGTACTATATAAATCAAACCCAATTAGGCAATAGAGGATTAAATGGTCCAAGGATTAAGACACTCTAATCCAAGGTGAGGTAAGAGGGGGTAACCACGCTGCCTCAAAATAAAGGTTGAAGGTAGGTGTATCAGGGACAAGGAACATCCGGCAGGATGTGAGTGCATGCTTCGTTTCCAGACCCTGAGCGCACCATAACAAACACCTTTGTTGGATTGTCACATATAAGGACCAAAAATAAATAAATAAATAAATAAAAATACATGTTCTGCAATATAATTACATTTGAAAATGTACAATATAAATTTGCATATCATTAAAATACTCAACATAACATTTACTTAAAAACATATGCTTTTTGAAAATCTCCCCACCCTTATTCTTTAAAAACACAATATCCTGAAGCAAAAAAAGAGAAATCCATTATTTCTAGACATTAATAAAACTAAAAATGCAAAGAGGCGCTACTGGAAGTGATGATCCTGCTGACAGTGTCTGGACAAATGTCCGGCTTGAAAGTCAACTGGAGTAAGTCTTGTCTTTACCCCCTGCAAATTATGAGCAGACCAGACTGGTGATCGATAAGTGCTGCTTCTGCGATATGGAAGGTTGACAAGTTTTGATATCTGGGTGTACAGATCTTTTGTGACAGACCATGTTTGTTCAGTGGAAATCCAGATTAGGTACTAGTGGCAGCGAGAGGCTCCCTTGCCTTATGGTGTGCTCTTTCCCTGTCCCCAATGGTTCGTATGGCAATAGCCAAGATGCTGTAGCTTCCCGGGGTTCTCTAGTATATTTCAGCTCTCATAACATTGATGCCCATGGGATTTTTATGGGAGCTCTATACTCTCCTCCAACAATGATCTTGGGAGTAGGCAGAAGAAGAGTGGGGCTTTGTAAACTCCAGTGGGACTGGGTGCCCTAAATTAAGAAGCTTACTACTTGGTGACTAAACATCAATGGCCCACATGATGGGTGGTCCCTGAGCCAGAAATCATGCACACAGAACATTTCAGAGCACTGGACCCTATTTCCTGCTATGAAGTGTTGTTCGGCAAGGTACCTTTGCTGCTAAAATGCCCACATGCTATATGAGTAGTTAAACAGTGCTGGGTATGCTTGAGAAAGTATTTGGAACCCAGGAACTGTATGCCCCAGAGATCCCTCTATGGCTTCTTACGCAATTCCGTATTAGATACTCATTACGATGTCGGGCAGAAAGCCTCCACCCGACAGTTGAATTATCCTAGACCATGTCATAACCCTTCTGACCGACTAGGTGGGTTCACAATCCTCCCGACCGATTACAATGTTCGCGGTTGGATTGTAAGCCTAGTGGTCCTTCCAAATCAGTTCTGACTGGCTCTCGGAGAAGTTGTGTCAGTCGGAAACGCATTGTGTAGCTCTATGGACAGCATTTCTGACCAACCATTTATGATGTCTATTTCCAACAGCCTTTCCAAGTCTGCCTGTCTGACACAAAAAGGCTGACAGAAAGTGGATTTGGGGGCCCCTAGCAGGGTCCCCTTCATCCTGTGGCCTTCAGTTAGGGGCCTGGGGGGTACCTAAGGAATACCCTTGTAAAACACTGCACTGTGTGGCTGGCACCTAGGGGTGCCTGCCACAGGGTGCAGGGTTTTACACACACACCCCATTTCCCCATAGTAGCCTGTGTTGTCGGTCGGAACACGGGCTCCCATAGGGAACAATGGGAATCTGACTGAACAGCATTTGGTTGCTTGTAATCGGTCAGGCGAACCCGCCGACCACGAGTCGTTCGTTTCTGTCCAACATCATAATGAGGCAATTTTTTGGGTCACCATAACCACCGGGTGGGGAATGAGGCTGGGATACTAATGATGAAAGATCTATTATCTAATGGCACTTTATACCCCTATGACACCCTTGCCGATACAAAGGAACTCCGCTCAGGTCACTACCTCACATACACAGCCTCTGGATGGTGGCCAAGTCCATGTGGAGTGACAGCAAGATTGAGCTGCCCAAGTGTGACATCCTCCATACCATTCTTAATCATGGGATAGAGTGGAGTGCCATTACTTGGTTGTATGTCACCATCTTTGTCACTCTTTGAGCCCTATTAAAATACTTTGGGAGGAGGCCCTGGGAAGGGAGGTTACATACTGGCAGTGGGATATAAGTCTGCAGTATACTATGATAGTAGAAATTCACATTTTAAATTCATGCAACTTAATTGTTTGCACAAGACCTACTTGGTCCCACTAAGGATTGCTAAGATATACCCGAGTTCTATGGATACCTGCCCTAGATATTGGTTGCCAGGGGCATACTCACTATGTGGTGTGACCTGCCCATTGATCAAAACCTACTGGGTACTCATAGCCTCATCTATTTTCAACACGACAGGGGAGGTTTTACACAAAGACATATTTAACTGCATTTTGGGACTCTTCCCGTGCTCACGGCAGAGCAGCCAGAATGCCAGGGTTCTTGGTGTAAGCTGGGGGTGGTTGAAAGGTCCATAGCAATGTTCTGGAAGGCCCATTGTTCGCCAGTCACCAAGCAATAGTTATTAGCTGTCCCAAGGGAAATGGCATGAGTCAGGTATAGCACATTGGAAATCTGCTCTGGCAGTGATACAAGCTAACGACTGATGACAACCCCTAGACATTTACCCAGGATGCCTTGTAGAATGTTATGTTATGTTATTAAAATGTATACAGCGCACCAATACCAAGCCGTGTCTTGGCGCTAACAGTCTAGAAGGGAGCTGGAGCACTATTCATTGAACAACCAGGTCTTAATGGCTTTCCTGAAAGATGTCAACGAAGGGAGCTTCTGCTGCCCCAATTAGACTTAAAAAATCTCTGAGAGAGTATCAGTTTGCCCCTTCCGACCGAAGGCATCTGTTTCGAGAGTACCAGTGCAATGACCGCCTCAAAAACTGAGGACCGGTACCATGTAGTGAGTTATATGTGATACACAAGGCCTTGAACCAATGCAAACTCCAGAGGTGCTTTCCCACTGATTGAAATTTGGGGATCCCCCGGAGGAGCCTTGCAGCCGCATTCTGGATCATCTGAATCTTATGTAGCTGCTTCTTGGGTATACCGAGATATGGTCCATTGCAATAATCCAGTTTGGAAAGGACTAAAGATGTAACTACCGTTTTCCTGCTCTCTGCTGGGATCAAAGGTAAGATCTTCTTAATCGTGTTGAGTAGAAAAACTGGATGAAAAAACTGCCTTGACTTGAGCTTCCAAGGCCAGTCTCTCATCTATCACCACTCCCTGATTTTTAGCTTTAGGGACCGGGATAGGTACTGCTCCCTAGTCGTTCGGCCACCAAATCTGAGACCAGCTGGGGGAGTAGTTGCCGAACAGGATTATCTCCGTTTTTCCTGAGTTTAGCTTATGGCAGTGCGTGCTCATCCATGAGTCGACTGCCAGCATGCAATCCCTGAATCTTTTTACTGGCGGAGAGTGAAGTGAAGTGAAGGAGAGTAAAGGACGGAGAGGCGTAGTCACCCACGGCAACTGATTGTATCAGATAAAAAAGAGGAAACCAGTGCCAATGCCTTATCTAAAATGCCAAGAGTATTCAGACAGTTAAGCAGCATCTTATGGTCGAGCATTTTGAATGCTGCCAACAGGTTGACCAAAATAAGGGCCGCAGCACCTCCTGTGTCTAAAACTGCTCTGATTTCATCTGTAGCTTTTATTAGGGCTGTTTCGGTGCTATGTTCTGCCCTGAATCTGAATTGGGACTCGTCCAGAAAATTGTGTTCATGTATATATAGTGTGAGCTGGTTATTCATGATTTTTTCAACCAGCTTAGCTGGAAGTGTAGGACATGAGCTAGGCCTATTGTTATTTGGATCTGATGCATCGAGGTTCGATTTTTTTCAAAAGGGGCAAAATCAAAGCCCTCTTCCAAATGGAGGGAAAAACACCTCCTGTGAACATTGAGTTAAAAATGGAGGTTAAACTGGGGCCAAGGATTTCAGGGGCTTCTTTGAATATCTCGGGAGGAAAGGGATCATGGGAAGAGTCAGATATGGCTTTTAAAATATGAGTAGTTATCTCATCCACAGTTACTGCTCTGAATTCTGCAAAGGTGGGAGCACTCAGGCATTGTGGCCTTACTATATCATAAGTATCAGATCGTACCCTATTGTCAAATGTGATATAGATTTGTTCAACTTTGTTTTGAAAATGCTGTGCTTTTGAATTACAAAAATCCTGAGAGTGATCATTTCTCTCAGGAAGTGAGAACAGTTTAGTCACCACCCGAAAGAGCTCTTCAGAGGAGTTTTCTTCCTCCTTGATTTGTTTAGCAAAATCAGATCCATTTTTTATAACCAGCTAATACGATCTTGTGCTTGCCAAGTTTGGTTGCTGGTGGACCAAGGATCCCTTCATGACGGAGTACTCCAGGTACGAAGGCGCTGTTTCTCTACGTGACACAATTTCTTCCCCTCAGGCCCTCTCCTCCTCTTGACTAAACTGTCACCGGCAACTTCTTGATGGACCTTTGTGATCTGAGAGGTAAAGGAATCCCACTAGCTTCCCAAGCACTTCACTAACCCACGCTAGACTCTCCTGCACTTGCTCCACCATGATCCAGAACCAGTCGACTGATCTCTTTGTTACTGTTCACTGGTCATCTGTTTCCATTGCCTCATTTTAGTAGAATGGTTGTAGATCTCCTTACTCGTATACTGTGGGCGAAAGTTACTTGTACTTTGTCGTATATGACTAATCTGTTTCTGATTTCACCTAACCATGTGTCCATTACACTGTGAAAACTGATCAATAAACATACTTACAAAAACAAGAACATCACATCAAAAGGAAGTAGTAGTCCAATTCCACTCTCAGAATCCAGCTACTCCTCCAATCACTATTTGACTGTATTTTTGCCCTTCATCCTTTAAAATACTTCTCCGATGTTTGTCTAGGTTTATGCTATAGACATGCAACATACATACATAGATGCAGAGAGAGGAGAAAACAATTTTCAATCAAATGTACATGTTGGGAAGAATTATAAAGACATTTACTCTGCCAGAGAACACTGTGATTAAATATTAGTTATGTTATATATAAGGTTCCTACAGTACAACATGATGTGTAACATGTGCATTTATATGGTTACATAACTTCACTTCTTCTGGGTACTAAAATAATCCTGAAAAATTGTGGATATTGTTTTAGAGACAAATGTAAACTGAATATTTGTCTATTACCTGTAAAAAAGGCATATGATAGCATTTGAGGAGAGTTAAAAAGAAAAGTAACATAAAGAAATACAGTATTCTTCACGGTGATTTTATTGTTTTATACTACAGGTTGTCTAATTGAAATAGGCATGTAACAATAGTGCTTATGTGATCTACACACCATTCCTTTAAAACCTAATGGAAAGACAGTGCTGTATATGACTTCACCTCTCTTGGTAATATGGGGATGATGAGAGTTGAGTGTGTCAGGTATGTAATGAGGTACACTGCCAAAGCAGTCTCAGGTGAATGATCTGCAAACACTATCAAGGATATGTATACTAATGTTCCTGTAAGTGTACATTAACCAGTTATTTAAAGCTACAAGAGAATGATTTTGGTGGTGTCTATATGACGAGGACAAGGCTGCAGACACCATATGATTGTTACTGAGGAAATATTGATTGCTAAAAATCCTCATAACTCAAAAGAACAAGACACAAACATTAGCATATCTCCCACCTCATTATTATTAAGGTCTCATGAATCAGTTTGCAACACCCTGAGACCTGGAACGAAGCTAGTATGGAGACCTGCATTGGACAGCAAACCTCCATCACTGCACTCACATTTACAGAATGCTTTAGGGGCTGATTATGAGGACCGTCAGACTCACGTGGCAAGGTGGTGGCGGTCCCCTCACCACCATATTACGAGATTAGCGGTGGGACCATCACAGCCCTGCCGTAGAGGCCAGTGAACTGCCATTCTCTGGTGTTGCGGCGATGTAGAGGCATCCATATGGCAGGACAGCCTCGGTTCTGCCAAGCATATTAGGAGTTTCCTCTCCGCCAGGGTTTTCAAGGACCTTCCTCCGCCAAGAAAACCCTGGCGGACAGGAAACAAAGGGGTCCTTACAGGGTCCCCTGGTGCTTCTGCACCCTGTAGAGGCATGCAGGGGGGCACAACATATGCCCCCGTGAGCATGCACACCAGTTCATATACCGCATGGACTTTTTAGTCCATGCCATGCAGGAACTGTTTTTGATATTCCCATTGCGGTGCCCGTTTTTAGAGGCACCACCGTGGGAATGCCAAAAAAAGCCTGCCAGACAGGAGGAAACTCCTAATCTGGCTGGCGGCCTCACCACAGGTTTGGCAGTGCGGAGGTGGGCGGACCTTGCACCGCACAGCCAAACTTGTAATCGGGTCCTTTCTGTTTTTCTGCTGCTATGCCTGTTCCTTGAGGGGACGAAGGCTGCAAAAAATAATATAGGCATTCTGTGAATAAATTTGTGGAGCATTTAGAAGTTCCCTGCACCACTCAATACTCTTTGCTATCTAATTGGCAATATAGCCTCAATGGTACATTAACACAATTGTGGTTGCAAAGAACTGATGCAGATCATTATGATACATAAGGGGGACATCTCTTTCACAATCACTCGTCTTTCCAAATTCCAATGTATCCCAAAGTGTCAGATAGATACTTCTGACTCAAAAGGAGCCTTGGGTACATTGCAATGTATAGTTTTGCAGTCACAAAGCCTGTGATGTTGCAAATTGCAGGCTTTGCAATCTTAAGGTCCTTTGGGCTATATGTATCATGCATTTTACTGGTTGCAAATGGCCCAATTCGCAAAATCAGGCCGTTTGTGACCGGTAAAATGCATTTTGGCATCTATGAATTCCAATTTGTGATTTGGTAGCATGTTACAGAATCACAATTTGGACCTGTGAATACATACCGATTTGGTATTCGGAAGCAGCATGTTTAGGGCGTCCCTTCCTAATACAAAATTGCAGCGGTATGTAAGAATGTTTTGCAACCAAAATGCAGTTGCAAAACATTCGCATTTTACCACCTACTTCAAGTAGGTGGTAACCCATTTGCAAATTGGAGGGAGTCCACAAGGGACTGAAAAAATATTTTCAGGGCAGGTAGTGGCCCCAGGGATCACTGGCTGCTCTTAGAAATGAAAGGAAACATTTTCATTTTTCTTTTTTAAATGCATCCTGTTTTCCTTTAAGGAAAACGAGCTGCATGTTTGACAAAATTAGGGGCATATCAGCAACAACGGGTGATAATTATCACTAAGCGCACTTAGCACTAGGATAATTAACGCCAGCTGGCGTGGATTTTTATCGCTGAGATAGCGTGCTATTAGCAACGCTTATCTCAAATGCAATAAAAGTCCTAGCGCTACCTGCCAAACGTGAGATTATTGCTGGAAACCCAGCGATAATCCCACGAAGTTTGGCAATAATTTGCTGATAGGGCCTCACATACTTAGCCATGATATCCACCTTCCATAGGGTATCATGGCTAAGTCAGTTTCAAAGCAGGCGTAAGGAAAGTAGCGATAACAGAGGTTATCGCTACTTTTCCTGTCGCTATGCTGCTTTGCGTGAGGCTTGATAAGAGGAGAAATGTCGCTTAGCGACATTTCTCCCGTTATCCTGGGGAGGAACGCCCACTTTGCATCTCATTAGAGATACAAAGATGGGCGTTAGAAATTCAGGCGCTGAGGCAAGGATTCACGCGATAGCGTGACCTTGCTAATTTAGCGATAAAATTATCTCCGCTTTTCGGCCGAAAGCGGCCGCAAAAGCGGCGATAATTTTATATCGCCACATTGTAGATACGCCCCTTATTGCTTTATTTAAAAGCAGTCACAGACATAGTGGTCTGCTGACCCCAACAAGCCACCTGCTCTGTGATTTTAGCGATTCCTAGTGGGTCGCAAAATTGTGACCTACATCACTAATATTTATGAGGTAGGTCGATTTGCAACTCACTAGGAATTGCTCAATTAAACTCTTGGAGTTTCATACATTAGGAACAGTGATTATCTAATTGCGATTCACAGGGATTCACAATTAGGTAATCTCTATTTCCAATAATGATGTATATGGCCCTAAAGGCCACATGCATCAAGCTTTTTTCTGGTTGCAAACCCGCTTGCGGCTGTAAAAAGGCCTTTTCCGATGCATCAAAGGCTTTGAATTAGCAACTTAAATATTCACAATTTACTGCGATTACCTAGATTGCGAATGCATCAAGCCTTTCCTAAATGTGCATTTAGGAAACGCTAATTACCATCAACTTGAAGTTGATGGTAATTTGCGCATGCTTTGAAAAATGCACAAAAGTGCATTTTTCAAAGTGGTGTGCAGCGCACACATGCCCAGGCCCTTAGGGCATGTGTGCTGCACATGTGCATACTTACCTTTTTCGGGGGGTGCATCAGGGGGACCTTAGGCCCCCTGGCACCCTCGGAATTGCATTCGCAATTTGCGAATACCAATTTGGTAATCGCAATTTGCGAATGCATTCCCATTCATTCCTATGGGCCTACAGGCCCATAGAAATGAATGGAGTGACATTAACTAATAGTGATTCGCAAATTATTAAGTAATGTTTGGGAATCACAATTTATTTTGCGATTCCTACATGCATAAGGAGTTGCGATTCATAAATAGCGATTCTCTAGAATCGTTATTTAGAAATTGCAATTCCTTCGGTTGATGCACGTGGCAGTAAGTTCTTCACACCAATGCACCTATGTCAGCACAACTAACCTCAGTAGGTGGATGATTATTGCATGTTCACGAATATGTAGAGGGAAGTGGTGTGCACCATGAATATCAAATAAATAATATAGAGCTATGCACATATCAAGGACAACATATCAAATCCAAAATATTGAACGACAAGTAAGTATACATTTTCTATATCCAACTCCACATATATGTACTTTGGTGATCTCTCTATATCTTCAAAGTGCTTTAAAGTAGAGTTAGGAATCTATACTTCCCTTTATGCACTTATCCTTTCGATACTCTGTCCATGATATTCTTCTACGTCGATATTAGGTGAAACAGCTATTATTAAACGCCCACACCCCTACAGTCTCAGCAGCCTCTGGTATTCAGCAACAAATGTGAATGTTTGCCTCTGCGCGGCGGGTACCAAGCACTGCATCTCCATTTCTGTTGGCTACAATTGAATAAGCATTTTACAAGACATACCATTTTATTGACTGCATATAAAACTGGGAATTCACAGCTCCAGATACAGTGCACAGCAGTTTACAGGCAGGGCCCTAAACTGCTTTTAGTCAAATTGAAATATATATGTGTATTTATATGCTATATAAATGCACTGTGTATGCATGAATTCTAACCTGGCTGTCAGCGAGCGATAAATGTAGAAGGATACATTTCTGATGTACCAAACAGCAGAGCCCTTGAACCAATAAGAATTAATGCAGCACTTCACTAGCTGAGATTGCCTCCTTACAATAGGGTGCCTTGCTGTACACGTTGTGTTTTCATTCCTGTGTGACTTATGCGAAATATTAAGCAAAACAGCAGTGTGTTCAATCTGTCTCTGTGCCTTGGCATATGGGTTATAATATTCAAAGGTACACCCTCTGGCCACCCCCCACTTATTTCATATGAGTGTATATATTGAAATGCCTACTCTGTGCTGAAGCCAATTGAGCTTCAACAAATAAATGGCTAGATTGCTAAATCTATTTTCAGGCTTAAGTGTGATTTACACATAGAAAATGCATAACGGGCAGATTTGTGAAATGCGTGTGGATTAAAAAGGTGAAATGGAGGACAGTGCTTGCATTGTACATATGGGTGCTGAATGTGGTGCATTTCTGCATTCAGGGCAGCTGAAGATGAAGAGGGGACCATTAAATTGATATGTAGGCCAACCTGCCTGCATTCAGGACTAAATTGCAATGACAGAAACAAACTGTGCATCACCAATAACATATTATAAAAACATTATCCTACCGTCAGTCACTCTCTTTTGTTTTCTTGTAATTCTTTCGTCTTTTCTCAGTTCCAGTCACTCTGTCTTCCTTTATGCCAGTCTTCGTGTCAATCTTTCTACAAGCCACTATTTCCCAGTGAATCAAACTCTCCCTGCCACCACCTCATCATCTCTCTCTTGATCCCCAGAGCTATTATTTTCTTGCGAGCTTTTACAGCTTCCTTCTTTTTTCTCCATTTCCATTCATCATTAGTTTTAGGGAGTGATTTATTGCTTGGCACGTGGACCACTATTCGTCAGAGCCGCCACCCTGATGGACAACCACCCACCATATTTTAAGATCACCGCCGGAATTGCGGTGAGCAACAGCAGCTTCTGTGAAGGCATGGAAAGTTTGGTGAGTGGCTGCTCACAAAACTTAAAAAAAAAAAAAAAATTATAAGCAAATTCCAAAAGCGGGAGATTGTTTCTGAGAAAAAAGACTAATGACCCTGACGACACCCTGGGAGCTTTGAATACATTATGTTAGTCCCAAAAATATTAATTCAATCAGACCATCAGCTCTAAATAGTGGTTGTCTGATGGTTCTCCTGACTCATACTAGAGCTGGAGGACCAATAGTTTGATGGACAGAGTACTCCGCCATGTTTGTATCCTTTGCTTTGACCATATGTGCAAAAACAACAGTTGATGGACAGAATGCAGAACAATAACATGAATTCACCCCAGTACAGAGACCTGGGCCTAAATTCATCGTTTTTTTTTAATGTTTTGATTTGTTCTGCATTCCGTCCATCAATTGTGTGTCTTTTGCTTTCTCGCCCTAAGTGCGCCAGGTGTGCCTAGACGTGGGTCCTGGGCTCACTGTGCCACTGGAATCAAGCTATCCTGGCTGAAGAGGGGTGAAACCCCGAAACCGGTCCTAGGATGCTTGTTTCCAGTCCAGGGAGGACCTGGCTTGGCAGTTTGGGCTGGACTGTTCCCGTGAGGCACAGGGTCAAGACTCATTTGCATATGGCCAGGTCTAAACTGGGGTGGCATGGTGAGCAAAAGAATTATGGATTTAACCCAGATCTCTTGACTGGGGGTGAATGTTTTGATTTGTTCTGCATTCCGTCCATAAATTGTGTGTCTTTTGACCATATGTGGGCAGTATTTCCAAGTTGTGAGTGATGACTACTGAGTTAAGATTATGATGTTAAGGAATATGGGGGCATATGTATCAAAGGTTTTTGTATTCGCAAACGCTGCGAATCGCAAAAAAACAGCGTTTGCGAATACAAAATTGCAAAAGGAGATGTATGAGGCATTTCAGCCTCGCAATGTTAAGGAATCGCTAAATTTGCGATTTCTTAAGTTTGCGTAAGCATTTAAGAAATCGCAAATAGCGATTTCTTAAATGCAATGTAACACGCACCCAAGTTGTGCGATTTCTCCTTAAGAAATCGCAAATTACCACCAACTTCAAGTTGGTGGTAAGTTGCGATTTCTTTGAAATATGCACTTTTTTGCATATTTCAAAGTGCCATGTGGTGCACATACATGCCCTTAGGGCATGTATGTGCGCCATATGTGCACACATGCTGATTTCAGGGGTGCATCAGGGTGTCATCATGACACCCTTGCACCTTTGAAAATATTCTCAATTTGCGATTAGCAAATAGCGATTCGCAAATTGAGAAGGACTTCACATTCATTGCTATGGGCCTCCTGGCCCATAGGAATGAATGGGAAGGTATTCCTTAATTGTGATTTTGCAATTTGCTAATCGCAATTAAGGAATTTTAAGACATCGCAAAATTTGTGCAATTTTTTAAATACATCCCGTTTTGCAATTCTCAAATAGCGATTCTCAAAAAATCGCTATTTGAGAATTGCAAATGGAGATGATGATACATATGCCCCATGATGCATTGTGGTATAATAGATAAGGAAGTGTGAGAGAGATGTGAATGTCAGTAGTTTGTGGTAGACTTGCAGCACTGATTAGCACTGCAAGTCACTCTAATGTTTTGGCACTTTTTCTTTATGTTCTCAACCAATTTCTTCATTGACTCTGGAATATTGTGGATCTGGGAAAGGTAACAGGTGAGGAGAAGGAGAGAATGATAAACACAGATCTGCCCAAAAACAAAACACTATAGTTAGGGCCACTGGAATTATGCAATTGAGCGGCTGCTGCGGTATAGATTTGCCACATAAATTCATCATCTACCACATAATCTGTAGACAAAAAAACAACTTCTACCTCAAACTGTTAAAAAGTTACTAAAAATGCAGCAACACATGTTTCCGCGCAGTGGAAGGCCCTTTGAAAAGCTGGACTGGTCACCTTTCTTTTGCTTATTGCCATATTTGGATGTTAAACTGGTACTAATGAAGTGCAACCAATGCCCATACCAAGTTTACAAATGACAAAATATTGAAATAATACTATTCTAAAATGTGGCTCATTATGCCGCATGGTTTGCCTTTTCTTGCCCCATAAATTTCTCTACTCTGCCGCATAATTTGGCCCTCTCCTGCAGCATATTTCTAGTGGCCCTGCCTATGCTTCTCTTTTATATGACTGCCATTATAAGACATCAATTAAGGATTTTCGGGAAGAAACGCTGATTTTTAAACATCCTGTTGTTTTAATAGGATGTTGGTGTCCAGGGTATTTGATGCCTGCAGGATGGACTATGTTAGACTCCTCTAGTGAACAGCAACATGGGGCACATCTCTCCAGTCTTCGCTTGTGGTTCATATATTATTATATTTTCCCATTTTTATGAAGGGAATTAAAGATTTATCAAGCATGTGGGAGAAAGGGTGGATAATGCTTTCTATCAAAAGCAGATCTTCACATCTCAGTGCTAATGAATCATACATTAACACTATCAGGAACTCTGATGTTTGGTTGCAGAAGACTAACTCCTACCTCCATCCATGACATGCACAATAAACGAAGAAGTGCAAATTAAGAAAGAAAGGCAACAAAAGACAGGTTAAAAAATGTACATGCGGAATGCAAGCACAAGACTGCAAATCCAACTTTCCCCTTCAAACCTAAGCTAGATATCATTGCTGTGCTTGCACACAGACATACACAATTTGTGCTTAGAAAAAAATGGTGGGTGTTTTCAAGGACGTGTTAGTGCATTTACCAGAGAATCACAGTCTTATCTTTTAGGTAGTTAACAGATATCTTGCCATTTGCATCTCGCACTTACCTGTACCCTAAACGTACACCCCAATTGTTAATGAGTAAGTTTTGCATTAAGTGTGGAGAAAGTTCACCTATCTATCAAAATTTCACATGATGTGTGTAGGAAGAGATGTCATTTACAACAAAACTACTTACAATAAAACAGTTACAAAATTCCTCGCTGATGTATGCATAACTTGTACAGTCTAACAACATATGGCAAGGAAAGTATGCATAAGTCAACAATACATGAATACCATACATGTATATGCTTGCAGTATAACACGCAGAATTCACACACAAATCAGAAAGGCAAGTGTTTGAGAAGTCCTCATTAAAAAAGCTTACAAAGCAGGTAATAATGATGACAAACATATTGACATATATATTGAACCAATAGTAACTTGCCTACCAATTTAATCAAGGGTATCCATTTCTACTGGAAGGGACCGTCTTCCCTTTGATATTATTTGGAGCACTAAACCACTAAAATATTCAACAGCCAGCTGATAATAATTTAGCCAGAGCCTGACAATACTAATTCCAGGTGAAGTAAATTCCTCGAATTCTGAGTTTTCTCTTAACGTTTGAGAATTTGATTTAGATTCTGTATTTCATCCCTGAATTCTACTTGTTTGGACTTTACTGCACATTCTGTCCGAATACATTTCAGCAATTTAACCCACTCAAATTTGCCCTGGCAAAATTGCAGGAGGTGTGCTAATTACTGAATTACAAAAAATGTTCAGGCCCTATACCCCAGCCCGTTCCCTAAGATCCAGCACGTTGGGTCTTCTCCACATTGATAGGATTAGGAGAGTGAGATGGGGTGGAAGAACCTTTTCTAATTGTGCAGCAAAGCTGTGGAATAAAATGCCAACAGCCATGCAATTTCAGTCTAACAGACAATCCTTTAGGAAAGAACTAAAGACCTGGCTGTTCGCCTTAACATAGTCTTTGTAACGTAGGCTGCAACACTTCCATTTACACTAGAGCCAAGACGCCTCGGCATTCGAGCGCTCTATAAACATATATCCTATCCTATCCTATTTTCAATCTCTGCAAAAACTCCTGTTTGCATAGGGATCAGTATTTATCCCCCACCACCTCTAGTCCTGTCCTAAGACATATAGCAACAATTGCTATAGAATATGAAAACCTATGTCCAAAACAGGATCATAAGGCTCATTGTCACAACAGGTGAGGGTTGGCAAATCTCATTAATTATATAGGGGAAGATAAATGTAAAGCACAACTGTAACCATGATAAGAAAAATGCATAGCTATGGATGTAAATGTGTGTCTTGTGACTTCTTGACCCATGCTCTTCACCTCAACAACAGAAATATCTGTGAAAGTTTCTTTTTCCCTGTGCTGACCCTGTAACATGCAAATTAGACCTTTCTGCTTTGAGACAACTGTTATCATTATACATTTCTTGCCGTGTATCAGTGTAGAAGGCAAAAGATTGATTATCTAGCTTTGAGAACTGGAAACTGTTTCTAATTGCAGGAAGCCTTGTTTGAGTAAAGTTGCTCACCTGTCAAACCTAAAACACTATGGGGCATATTTACAATGATTTGGCACTGCCCTACGCCAATTCAAAAGGACAGAAATGCACTGTACTTATCAGATACGGTTCATTCCTGTCCTTTCAACCAGCGCCGGTGCACAAATTGCAGCCATGCACTAACTTAGGCACCCTTGCACCATGGTGTTGTTGAAATGATTGTTTTTGTGCAGGAAGGAGCTCCTTCCTGCATAAAAACAGTCACATGATGCATATTCCTTGTTGTATGTGTGCTGCAGAACGCTCCAGTGACACAAGCACTTGTAAATATGCCGCTATGTCACTACCGCCCTGAACTTTACCGGAATCCAGATAACTGTTGACTGTAGACATTTGTATAAATACTGGCTGTGATTTCAGTCCCGGGAGGAGTTTGGAAGCTGCTTTACTTATTTTTATTTTCTTTATTTATAAAGTTTTATATAGCGCGAACATGACCCAAGAGGTTATCAGAGCGCTTTACAATACACAGTTTTTAAACATTAGATGAATGGGGTAATATACATACATTTGAAATTCGACATTCAATACAAAAGAGGTAGACAGTGGTATATGGATAATATAGGTGGCTAGTAGTCATCAAAGAATTAAAGTCTTAGGATGTGAATTTGTTCATTAGAAGCATTTTTACTTCTTTTTTTAAGGAGGTAAACGAAGAGATTCTGCGTACATCTGAAGATAAGGAGTTCCAAATCTTCGGTGCGATACCTGAGAATGCTCTGCAACCAGTTATTTTTTTGTGGAAGGATTAAGGTTTCAGTAGTAGTGAACTCATACTTCACAATTGTCTGCATCCTCCCGACCGCTCTAGCCTTTGTGCTAAGTAACTGGGGGTATTGTTATGCAGGGCTTTATGGGTCATGCAGGCGATCTTTAGTTGTATTCTTGCCTCGTTTGGTAGCCAGTTCAGAGCTTGCAAGGTCAGAGAAATGTGGTTATTTCTTTAAGTTCCAGAGACCAGTCTGGCCACAGCGTTAAGAGATGCCCTCAGCGGGGCACATGCATTTGGGAAACCCACATAGAGTGGTGCTTCCATAGTCCAATCTTGGTAACACTAGGGCTTGTACCGTCATTTTTAAGTCGGTCTGTGGGAGGAAGGGTTAAAGTTTCCTTAGGATACTCATCTGATGATAAGCTCCCTTGGTGGCATTATTGATTTGCGACTGCATATTTAAGTGTTTGTCTAGGGTGATTCCCAAGGATCTCGCGGAGTCAATGATGTGGAGAGCGCAGTCAAAGGAAGTTAGATGCTTCAGCCATAAGTCTTATTTGGGTGTGTGATTGGGGGGAGATGAGGAGGAATTCCGTTTTTTTGGTGTTAAGCATGAGGTGGTTGCCAGAGGGCCAACTTTGAGTATTATGTAGAATAGTGTTGAGGAGGAGAGGAGAGGAGATTTTCATATACAGTTGTCATCCACATACAGGTGATATAGAATGTTCGCAGAGTTCAGTGTGTTTCCCACTAGTTCCATGAGTAGATTAAAAAGAATGGGTGGTAGTGCTGAGCCCTGTGGAACCCCTAGGGTGACCAAGGAGGGTTGAGAAAGTGATTGCTTCATCTTGATTCTTTGGGTTCTGTTATTTAGGAAGGAGGTGAACCAATGTAACACTGGGCCTGTTAAGCCCATCCTTCGTTCCAGTAGGGACAATAGGTTGTCATGCTTGACCGTGTCGAAAGCGGAGGATAAATCAAGAAGTATCAAAAGACATGCTTCATTATGGTCTAACATTTTTAGTATGTCATTTATTATGTGGGTGAGGGCTGATTCAGTGCGGTGACCTTGGCGGAAGCCGGATTGGTGTTTGTCTAGGAGGTTGTAGTTCTCTATGTGGTTGCATAATTGAATTTGTACACATTTTTCCAGCAGTTTCGCCAGAGTGGGGATGTTGGATATAGGGCGGTAGTTGTTGAGATCTGAGGAGAGGGAGATGGCTTTCTTTAGTATAGGTGTGACCTGACCTACTTTGAGACAGTCAGGTATGGAGCCTTGCCCAAGAGAGGCGTTTACAATCTTTGACCATAAGGGTAGAATAGAGGTTTTTATCATTTTGAATGGAGAAGGAGGTAAGATATCAGAGAAGTGATTGGAGGGGTTAATCGCTAGAAGAGTGTAATAGATTTCGTATTCAGGGATGGGCAAGAAGGTGTGCTAAGAGGCATTGTTTTTTGTAATTTCAATGGGAATACTAAAATGGTCCTTGATCTGTGAGTTGAATGTCTTTGCCAGTTAACTCACTAATTCAACATGTCTAAATATAAGTATTCTGGGGCAGATTTATGTTGCACTTGCGCCACTTTTGCGCCGCCGTTGCGTCACTTTTGTGACGCAGCAGCGGCGCAAATCCTGCGCCATGGTGCGGGGTATTTACAACGTGACGCATCTGGGAGATGCGTCACGTTGTAAAGCCCTGCGCCACATGTAGGCGTTCCAGGGCAGGTGGGGGTGTTCCGGCGCAGGAACGCCTCCTAAAAGTGGCTGAGTGAAATCTACAAGATTTCACTCAGTCACTTTTAGGCCCATGCTGCGTCAAAACCCTGCGCCTGCTTGAAGCAGGCGTAAGGATTGACGCAGCATTGTACAGATAGGGCCCCCCAGAACATTGCTGGAGCTGCGTCGCGCTTGCGACGCAACTCCAGCAATGCGCCACTTTTACGGCACAGATGCGTCACGCATCTGTGCCGTTTTTGCCCCATGGTGCGCCGCATTATAAATGCGGCGCATCCATGGTGGCGCAGCTGTGGCGCATAATAATTGGCGCATCCCTGCTGATATGCAGGGATGCGCCAGTTAACATAAATCTGCCCCTCTGTTTCTACCTCATGAGCTGCGAAAAGTGTGCTCTTCCTTCCATATAATACTGAGCTCTCTTCCTCTTTTGTGCTTCCTCAAGCACAATTAAAAGCACTTTAATGGCCTTTATTCTTTCTGTCTCTTTAGAATATGATCTTTTTCATTCCATTTACTGTCCACTATTTCCTCTACAAATCACAACCACTCCTCTTGAACACACTCTTTGTCATACAGCACATTTTTTCCCTTTACTACATAAACCTGCACATCATACAGAACGTTATGAAGAAACATATTTTTATGGCAAACCCCCCTAAAACCAGGAATAGAAGGAATCTCAGCACTTTTCTTTCTGAACTGTGACAATGACCAATCGCCCTGCTTCATACTACTTTGAGAAGTGTCTCTTCAATGAGTGATTAATGCACTCATGGATAAGGGCCATGCCTTTCGTATTGGCACCTAGTTTAGTCCTCTTCCTTTCTATCACTTTCCTAACTTTGGGGCATATCATCAACGAGGCGATAAAAAATTATCGCCGCTTTTGCGTCCGTTTTCGGACGAAAAGCGGCGATAATTTTAACGCTCTATTAGCAAGGACACGCTAACATGTGAATCCATGCTTCTTCGCCCTTTCCCTTAACGCCCAGAGATGCAAAGTGGGTGTTCCTCCCCAGAATAACGGGCCTCACGCTAAGAAGCATAGCGGCAAGAAAAGTAGCGATAACCTCTGTTATCGCTACTTTCCTTATGCCTGCTTTGAAACTGACTTAGTCATGCTATCCTATGGAAGGTGGATATCATGGCTAAGTATGCCTTGCCCTATCAGCAAGCTATCGCCAAACCCTGTGCGATTATCGCTCTATTTCCAGCGATAATCGCACAGTTGGCAGCTTGTGCTCTGAATTTTATCGCTTTGGAGATAAGCGTTGCTGATAGCACGCTATCTCCGCGATAAAATTCAGAGTTGGCCAGCGATAATTATCCTCGCTCTAGGAGCGCTGAGCAATAATTATCGACTGACCTTGATAATATGCCCCTACATTCTCTATGCTTATTATTTCACGATTTTTGTATAGCACAGGATTAAACAGTATTTGCTAAGAGGTCCAGGTATTTACTTTATGACTCTAAGCAGAAATCCTCCAGGACCTCACATTCTCACTGCTAAGAATGGAGTGCCTTGTTAGGCACATGCCTATAAAATGTGCTATTTCTCAATGCCCATAGGATAATGGTGATTGGCTTCCAGATCCAGGAAGCTTGTACCAGGATTCACCTCATGTCCCAACTTACCTGCTCTCAAGGGTTCTAAACTGCATCGGTGATACCATGTGAAGCTGCTGCAAGGGCATTGTAGTCAGCAAACTGGAATGACTTTTTCTGACACCCATTTGTACTTCCACGTCTATTTTGAGTTTCTATAAAGGCCTTTGGCCACTGATAATAACAGGAAGAGAGAGGCAAGCCAAGTGCCTACCTGAAGCCCAGGTAACCTTTTCATTACAGTGTAATGTGAGCTTTGACCAGATCATAAGGGACATGGGCACTGACAAGTATAAAGGCCAAAACCTGGCTTACAAAGCATGCAGATGTGTTATCTGAATCTAATGTTCCCTTTAATGGTGTCTGCTATTTGCAAGGTCCACTGTAAGTGCATTGATCGCCACATTGGAACAAAGAGAGCACCCTAGACTCAACTTGCCATATCTTACTAACTCCCATCTCCTCTCACTGAATTTCTTCATTGGCCAACAGGTCATCATTTCCCTGGCATCTATTCACTTCCTCTGCTACTGCTAATGTGTTAAAAAGTTAATTTACATTGCAAGCACTCTTCCTCGTCTCCCATTATGTTTCTCCACACTCGATGGTGGCTTGTATTGTTCGCTTCCTCTAGAGACACTTCCAGTCTCATTTGCACCCAGGCTATCAAGTAAATGTGATGTTGTGCCCCCATCCACATGTGCTGTATGTACTCTGCATACCACACCAATGTCTCTGCCCATTAGACCCCCCCATTTCCTGGTTATGAAAGGCTGGTCTGTTTTAAATATGATGACATTGGATACTTAATAAAAAGAGCTTTATGGAAAAAGACATTAATGTCTGGAAATTTATTGAAAAATGAGATATGGGAAGTAATTGAAAACAAAAGACTGACTACAGATATATGCAGTTCGAATTGGAAAGTTCAATGTGAACAAGGAAATGAGGTTGCCCTCCTAATATTGTGAAAGCATTTACCAAGGATTAAGGTTTGTGGGCAGGCAAAACTCCAGGAGTGGGCATAGGAGAACTATAAGATTGGGATATTTGACTGGTGCCATCCAGAAACACCACTGCTGGCTGTCTTATTGGAAATGGTTATGAAACACCTTACTCTTTCCTTGGGCTTGGTTTGTTAGAACGCCCGCTCACTGGTCCATGTTAGCCATTAGTCCCCTACGCCACGGCCTTGTCAGCCTCTTTCAAAGATCATCAGGCAGTGAAAGGCCTCGCGTTTGATACATGGATAGTTCTAGACTAGAGGGCACGTCCTTCTCGAAATCTTGCAAGATTTCGGGAACAGCGGTCATCTTGGGTGCAGTACTATAAATACCATGCCCAGGCCTTGTAGCCTTGCTTGGCTTTAGCCCTTCAAGAGAGAATGAAGCTTTGGTCCTCATTTCGACTTACCTACGGAGGTGACACTGAATTCTGTTTCCTGCCACTTCTGGTACCCTCTTTGAGTCCCTGGATCTGAAAAGAAAGAAAAGGAACATGTGAACCAAGAGCAGTAAGGCTGAATTATTGCAACAGCTGCAAACCAAGGCTACAAGCTTAGTGCACAAAATCCTGTAGCACCAATAGAGGTGGTGTTGTAACAACTAGAAATGTGATCTTGGAGAGGGTTGTGCGGCGAAAACAACTTGTAATCTATAAGTACATTTAAAGGATAGACTTTCCTTGTTTGGAGACTGCGATTAAGACTCTGATCAGAGTTGGTGAACATTAAAGGACAATTTACAGGAGTCTGTGAAAAAGGAAACAATAAGAGGTAGTGCTACTTTGATTGAAGAACTCAAGAGTAAATGGAAAAGTAGAAAAATCAATGACAATAACTCCACGAGATAGAGTTTCCCAAAGGCGCAGAACACTCACCCAGAAAACCTCTTAAAACACACTAGCAATCGTGTACCAGAAGATTAGAGGTACCAGGATAATAAGGTGTTTTGTAATACAGTGTGTAATGTGTAATCAAACCATTAGAAGGGATTGATTGTTTGTGCTTCGCCTTCTAGAGACATAACCATAGGAGTTCCTCATTCAGCGTGATCCTAGAAAACCTAGAAGCCCCTACTTCTGCCAGACGCGGTCCAGTCCAAGGCACCTGAGACATCTTCTCTTTCTTTTTCTCTCTCTCATCCCAGCCACCTTCCCATCGGGGTGATTTCTGCATCTCGGTGTAGTCAGATTGATATCGAGTTGGGCGTAGCCACATGGGGCATTGGTGGACAATCTTTGCTTCTGCAGGTGTGTGGATTTGGTCTGACACATGATGAGAGCAATAAGAAATGCACATTTGTATATCAATGTAGGTCACATGCTGTATGCCTATTTTTGTGACAGAGAAAAGCACTGTGCAAGACTTGAAGATGGGTAGGATGCCAAAGGAAGTTGTTTCTCTGAGAGAGGGGAAAATATATTTTTTTCCTTGCCTCTCCAGGGTGGGGGAATTAATTATCCAATATCATGCACTTCAATTTTCCACCACTTAAAATCCCTGCAAGATGCGTTGTGGTGTGTATGTATTGCATCACAACTGAGGCATTTAATAAATCCTTTACATTTACTTTCAATCTAGATCTACTCACCTCTTCATTACCGTTAGACAAGCTGATATTAGCATAAGACAATGATGGTACAGTTAGCAGCATTATTACTAGCCCAGATAAAACAGTGCTCTACTTGTCTTCGGTCAGCTGTTTACAGTGCAAACATATTTTGTTACTAGAGAAACATTCCATGCTACAGGGGAATTAGGATTCTGAGCGATATAAAAAGTTATTGATATGAAATCTCCAGCATCCAGTGAGTGAAAACTACAGGTAGCTACATTTCAGTGTCATTTTTATCTGCCATAACTCTTGCAAATCCAGTTCTCTATGGGTGTGGCCCAGGCCGGGAAGGAGCAATTCCTGGTGGCATCATAATGTTAGCAGGTCCACCATTCCTGCTAGAGGAAAGAACAGTTATGCTACCCAGCCTTATGTGGGGTCCACCTTATGCAACTGTTTTCCTTGGTCGGATGTGGCATCAGTGGGGCTGCACATCACTTTTGTTTTGTGGTGGCACATCTTCTTTGGCATGTAGTTAAAAATCCTTTCTGGCAAGGTTTCCAGCATGTGCACCCTGACATTTACTCCACATTTTAGACAGAGAACATGTCTTTTTGCAGTTGGGCACACGCTCCATCACTGAAGGTCTTAGTACTTGACCCTGTGGTGGTGATAAGCAGTACAGGGATGGTCCCCTCCACGCAGTGGCGTAGCAAGGGGGAAAGCGGGAGGAGAGCACAAATTTTGGGGGCGGTGTCCTCCCCAGCTCTTTAATGTGTTTACCGCTGGGTGGCAAACGCAGGAATCGCCAGCACCCCCCACCTTCCATGCGGCTGCCGGAAAGACAGGGGGGCAAAGACAGGAGCTGCCATGGATGGCAAAGTCTGTAGATATGCCACTGCCTCCATGAGGCTACAATGCTGTATTTCTCTGATGCACTTGCACGTGCACCCCATCCACAAGCTAATGTTGATGGCAGGGTTGACTAGGTCCTTTGGGTGAGGCCTTTACCACCTGTGAATGGAAGTTCTTTACACAACTTATTAGAACATGGTAATAGTCAAAGACAACATCAACATCATCAGCCAAGTGTATGTCTAATGCAGCTCGAGGCACTGGTGGAAAGACAATGAGTCTCATTGGTCTGTCACTAATACAATGCCAAAATGAAGTGTTAAATATTTTTAGTGCAGTCTTTGCACCAATTAAATCATAAACAACCATAAGCACAAAATCAGAATTGCGAAATGTAGGCATGTTAATGAAGTCTACCTGAATATCTACAAATGGGCACCATTGTGGTGGATGAGCAGCCTGTGTTTTACAGCTGCAATCATTCCCCCTGATGACATGCACCCTTCCATTGTGCTCCCAAGCAAGGTATGGGATTAGAAACTTGGCGATACCAAGTGGCTGCCTTGGGAGCACCCTAAGTGGTCCAAATGTAACCTACATTTCTCCTGCCTCCATTACTCTTTCTCCCCTTCTGGTGCCTTCTCTTGCAATTTAGCAACTCTTCCAAGGTCGCCAATTAGGATTCACCATGGGGGAAGAAGAAGTGCTGAAATAGCCTGAGGAACTGAAAAGACTGCAGTTCTATCTGCTAAGTAAGCCTGGGTCCTTAGTCAAGTAACTTCCCCATGGACAAACTGGTGGGTGAACACTTTATGACAACAATTTCAGGAGGGAGTTGAAGAGCCTCTAAAAGGATGTCTGTGTTGGCTTTATTTTTCATTTGCCCTCCGCTGGAAGTGAGAATTTATTGTGGCTTCCACAACTGTCCATAATCTTGTATGGGTTGGAAGGCATTACAGGAGTTAATGTACAAGCTCCAATGAGAACTTGAAGCTCAACCACCTAAGTGATGTGGGTGGGTGTATGATCTCCATGCCATCATGCTAGGGACATATGCCTTAATCAGCTATCAATTAACCACTGCCATTGCGTAAACAACAGCTATCCACATAAAGGCTGGATTCTTTGTGTTCGATACCAGCTGGGTTGTGGTGGCAAGGCAATCATGCTGCTCACCACTCTGGAAATGGGGGCCATGATGGGTGTAACCAGTCAAGGCAGGACATCAGGGTCAAGAAGGCAAATATGTTCTTGAAGGGAACGTTGAGAAGAACACTGGGAACAATGAATGGTGGACCCTATTTTACCAAGGAATCTCTCTAAATGAGGATAACAGGATAAAATGGACTAATGAGAGAGGCATGCTTGTCAGAGATAGGGCAAAGGGTAATGTGGGCAGGCTGAGAAGTGGGGTAAGATATCACATGTTGGCCTATTCTCAATGCATTAATAGTGATATCAGTGAGGAGCAAAGTAGGGAATTGGAACCACGTGTCTCGAAAGCAGTTAGTCACTTTCCCATTTATTGTGAAGGAAACATAGGGTTCGTCCTGAATAATAGGGACCAGTGGTATCATGATGAACTTACTTCCAGCTCTGGCCTCTCACCTGCTCATAACTGTCCCGTCCTTTAAGTTGAAAATAGTGTATCCTCAGAGTCATCAGCCTCACTTCAGACATTTTTCTCTTCTTTTCCTAACAACTCTGCAACTAACTCATCCAAATCTTTAGTCTGCCAACCCACTCAGACGCTATGCAGCTGTTCCTGCAACTTAGATGGCAGCCCTTGTAGAAAAGCAACTGCTACAGTTTGTGTGGCATTTCTAGATAGATCTGCTATCCCAAGTGTCACCCAAAATCCCCCTTAAGGTGATCTAAATAATCTGCTGGTTATTCATTTTTTAATTAATTTGCAATTGTTTGTTTACACCATCTGCTTTGCAAGGACACACATAAGTTACCATATCTATTATTTTGACATATGTACCATATACCCCTACTGTGGTGTCTGGTGCCTTATCTGGCCAAGCTGCCACAGTCAGGAGTCTTACAAGTGCCCCTGGAAAAATGCAGTTCTTATCAATTGATTTATATCTGACATGTAGGGTTGTGTGATAAAGATATACACTAGTTCCTCTTGAAGCATGGGAGGTTGTCACCTGTCTCTAAGAAGATTTCAGGATGTCCCCTGGGGCCCAAGGGGCATAGTCTACAACTAATGTGCCACCTGTAGCAGGCAATGCCTTAGTGAGAGCATCCCCTCTTGTGTTGCATGACTGCTTGTTTGGGCAGTGACTGAAGACAAGACACAGGTCATTTTGCCCTACAAATTCTCTCTTCATTGGGAGATGTAGGGGGACTTTGGAATTGTGACCTCTGCAATACAATTTTCCCTGGTGTCCCGATTTGTAGGAGGGAGGGTGTATTGGGTAACACCTGTCTAGTGCTGAGGTTACCTAAGTGTGTGTAGTGTGGGGAAGCTCATGCCCAGGCATCCTCGATAGCACTCTTCAGGGAGCCCAACCCATAATGGCCCCCCTTCAGTCCGAGGCCAAAGGACATCTGTGAGATATGGGAGACGCAGTGGCCCCTCCTCATATTCTATTGAGGGGCCCCAACATTTGTGTTATGTCATTGGTGTAGGGTTGTATGAGATGGATGAAGGAGGAGAAACTAACCCTGAAATAAAATCTTCGATGTCTTTAGGAGTCTCATCATGATGATTAGATGTTTATTTAAGCTGTGAATACACTGAGGCAGTAGGCTTAAATGTAACCCTGGGCGTAGTTCGCGTAGTAACGCTACGCGTAGTAACGCTACGCGTATCTACGCGAAGTGCACTTCGCACTATGCGAGACACGCGTAGCACTATGCGAACTGTGTAGTATGCTGTTCGCGATGATTGCATAGTGCCGGATGCTTGTCCGCACTGTGCCATCATTGCAAACGGCATCTTGCACAGTGCAAGCGGTCCTTTTCTGCCGCTCGAGTAGATTTTTACTCGAGCGGCAGCTTTCTCAACGCGGACTGGTAGTTTTTCAGCGTGAGCATACGCGACCATTT
This sequence comes from Triturus cristatus, assembly GCF_964204655.1. Taxonomy (NCBI): domain Eukaryota; kingdom Metazoa; phylum Chordata; class Amphibia; order Caudata; family Salamandridae; genus Triturus; species Triturus cristatus. The sequence continues at coordinate 277,304,348 of NC_140586.1, read as the reverse complement.
GCAATGAGAAACCTGACCTCCCCGCATTGAGAATCTTGCTGGGAGGTTTATTTTCCATGCTAGCGATCGGCAACTTGATGTTGCTGATCGCGAACAAGGAAAAAGTCTCGCCAGGATGTCATTTTGCTCGCTTGCGGTCACCAACTTGACGTTGAGGACTGCAAGCGAGCAAAAATGGCAACTACGCTACGCGATTTTGCACTGTGCTACATGAAATTCGCGTAGTGCGAAGTAGCAGAAACTACGCAAACTTCGCGAGCGTAGCGTAGTTGTCCGCCCAGGGTTACTTAAATGTCAAGTCTTTGCCATTTCTCTCTGTCACCCTATCATCAGTCAAATATTCAATACATATTTCTTTTAATTACTTCGCCTGTTCCTTTAATATTTACTAGGAGTCTTTAAGACTCAGCACTCAAGGCTCATAGGATCTCTTAGTGGTCTCTTCATGCCAATCAAGGTATGTATTCCATTGTTCCCTGGGGCCCCCTTTTCCTCTCCTTTAAGGCTCCCCTCAAGCACACTATTTTATCCAAGCCAAATGTTTCCTCTATTGGAAATCGTTTGGAGGGCTATGTTTTCATATACCAGTGCCATTTAACCAAAAACCTGCATGTTCTGTGGCAATAATGCACATACACAAAATAAACTGGAGTCCCTTTTGGTGCGGTGGGAACTCCCTTGATTCTACACCCCCAACCTTAGTTTGTCTCAGACACTTTATCAGCAAACACACCGAAAGGGCTGACGTTTTGTAGTGCTAGACCTAAGAAAGAAAGAGTACAATACCAGACCCCTAGCACTTTGAACCTAGCACTTCGATCTAGTTCTTTAAACCTAGCACTTTAAACCTAGTACATTGAGCCTAATACTTTATATATAGCATTTTGAGCACAGCACTTTGAACCTACAACTTTCAATCCAGATCTTAGAACCTAGAACAGAAAATATTGAAACCCTTTTTATATTTGCAAAATAATATTACCCCCTACTTGTCCTTACCCTATTTCTCACCAGTATACTGGTAACCTGAGCCCCATGGGGTTGTACGACTTGAGCGCAGAGAGCAGACCTGGCAGACACAATTAAATTACTGCTTGAATGATGGACTATGGAGTTTAAAAAATATCCCTTACCTTTTCAAGATGTGCATGCTTGGTCATTCAGGGGAGAATAGTCTGCTCCGAACCCTATGAATATGCCTATGCATTTTCCTTCAAGTACATGTTACCATATTCTGTGGAACAAACAATTCCATAATATACATTTATTTATGTACCCTGAGGTAGTGTGTTTAGTGATGAAGACATCCAAATCAGTTTCCAGACTCCACCTGGGACTGAAAACACAGCCAGTATTTATACAACTCTCCATAACCAGAGGTCATTACGTTCCATGAAAGTTGAGGCCTTTACATACATAGAGCCAGATTTTCAAGTGGGTTAGGATATAATGCACTTGTAATAAGGTGAACAGGATATCCATTATGTTTGCGATGGAATATAGATCAGCTAAATTCTAAGTAAGGTCATACAGGCACATGCATCAAGCTAGGATTTTGCGAGTCCTTAATTGCGAATATTAAGGATTCGCAATTAAGGACTCGCAAAATCCTATGCATGTAGAAATCGCTTTAAAAATAGCAATTTCTAAACATTCCTTAATTGCGACTCGCAAATTGCGAGTCGCAATTAAGGAATACCTCCCCATTATTCCTATAGGCCTAGAGGCCCATAGGAATGAATGGGAAGACATTCTCAATTTGCGATTCTCAATTAGAGAATCACAAATTGAGAATGCAATTTCAAGGGTGCCAGAGTGTCAAAAGGACACCCTGTTGCAACCCTGAAATCTGCATAGGAGTACATCTTGCACACACACATGCCACTTTAGTGCATTTTTCAAAGTTTATGCAAATTACCATGAAGTTCAATTTTATGGTAATTTGCGCCCCCTATGAGCGAAATCGCTAATTTTTTTACTTTAATGCATTGCATTTAAGGAATCTCCATTTGCGATTCCTTAAATGCAATCGCAATTTAAGTAATCCCAATTTAGAGATTACTTAAATTGCGATTTTTGCATTTGGGATGATGCATCCCAAATGCAAAAATACAGGTCGTAAAGGGGCAGATTCTGAGAATCTTCACGTTTGCGACCGATTTTCTATTGATGCATGTGTCTGTTGGTGTTTTATGACATGACAGGTGAGCGACATAACTCAAAGAAGGCTTCCTGATATTAGAAACATTTCCAGCTGATCAAAACACAATAATTAGTAAAATGTTAAGTTTTTAATCTTGTACCGCGATATAGGGCAAGCAATGTGTAGGGATGGTAGACATCTCACATCTCAATGCGAAAAGGGTTAGCTTGCATTTTCATGGTCAGCACAGGAGAAAAGGTCACCTGCACATAAATGCTTGTTGCTGAAAAGAGGAGCACAGGTAAGAATGTCACAGGGCACATGTTTTGATCTTCACTTAGGCATTTTTCTCATCATGGGAACTGTTGCGTTTTTTTTATCTTCCACAATATCAAGGACTTTAGACAAGTATGCAACACGTGTTGCAGAAGTAGCAAACAATTTGGGCAGTTCATGGTGAATGAGAATGGTAAGCTTTCGTAGACAAAAATGTAATGATTCAGTTAGTTCTGTGATAATCCATCTCTCCCCTATTCCTTAGATCATTGAGGAAATCATCTCAAAGGAGCATGGCTAAACATTTCTAATTGATATTTATATCAAATATCTGTGTGAGAGTTTATGCATGTGTGTATGCATGTTTATATGTGTGAACATAGACAACCAATAATGGCGCTTTGCTACTACTTTGTGTGCTGCATTCTGCAGCATACATAGCAGTGGCGGCTCCTCCATACGGGCGTTTGGGCGCCGCCCCCCTGCTTTCTCGCAGTGCGAGAAGGCAGAAACATAAATGGTAATAACTACCATTTATGTTTCTGCCTTCTCGCACTGCGAGAAAGCAGAAGTGCCTGATCGGGGGTGGGCGGTCCTGCTTGAGGGCAGGGGGGAGTGGCTTGCCCAGTGTTGTGCATAGGGACTGTTTGGCCGGCCCTGGGGCCGATCAAACAGTCCGTATGCACAACACTGGGCAAGCCACTCCCCCATGCCCTCGAGCAGCACCGCCCACGGCGCCCACTCTACATAGCGAAAATGGTCCCGGCTGGGGCGCTCTCTACTGCGCCTCAGCGTTGTGATTGGCAGAGCGGAGGGAGGTAGGCTGCCTTTCATTCATGACGACATGACGACGAGAGCTTCAGGACGGCGGGAGCGGCAGTTTGGAGGCATCCAGAAGCTGCGGTCTTGCAGGACGGAGCGGGAGTTGGAACGCATCCAGAAGATGTTGCAGGACGAGGATGGTAAGTTTTATAATATTCTTTCCCACCCGCCTCCACCCCCCGTGACGACCCCCACCCCCATCATGCCGGCCGTTACTGTGAAGTTATGAATGTACAAAACTATTTTAGGCCCTCCTTAGGCCTAAAATAGTTATGTACATTCATTACTATTTTAGACCCTCCGGTGCCATATCAATGCCAGTCAGGGCCGGCTTTAGGGCGGTGCGATCGGTGCCACCGCACCGGGTGCTGGAATCCTGGGGGCGCCGTGTTTGAAAGTTTATTATGCCTTTGAAGCACCTGCTGCAGCGTTTCTTTCACCCCGCAATTACCAGGCCTCACATAAATGTCAAGATAACTCGTGCCGCCATTGCTTCTAATTCTCATCAAGCCATTCCGTTTCGATAACAAAGAATTGTAAATGGAAGCTTTTTGGACAAAACTGCCAGAGTGATGGCGCGTTCTTCTGATGGAAACAAAGGTTCATTTCTCATAATTTCAGCTCTGTGTGGAAGTTGTGTCGCTTGTATTGGCGGATGGAAAAGGCTGCAGCCGAGGAGCGGTGCGCGCGTGAAGGCGTCTACGTCACCTCATACACACACCAATAGACCTTTTCTTCTCTGAGAATATCGTGTGATTAATTATCTTCCTGGAGAGAGAGATCAGCATTTTGTATAGTTGTGGTTTTGACTTAGGTGAAGTTAGTGCAGAGGGTTAATATGCCTGCTGCAGAGAACGTGTACCATGTAGATTACAGATGTAAACAGATCAGCAGGTTACTTGCAATGTATAATTTAAAGTCCTTAGTCCTAATATAGAATAGTGAGGTATTAACTTTCATCCTAGAACTGCATACACGCTGCAAAGTACAGAACATTGATCAATGTTGCAAAAAGGGTTAATTTGGCTAGAAATCGATTCTTATTATTAAAGAAAACTCCCAACTATGCTGTTTCTTTTTCGACTCTGAGTTTGTGCTTCTCCACACCAAGCACTCTTAAACTATGCTGCCTACCAGTATGGATGACATGTGACTCCTACACTTTTAGTCCTTTGGCTTACGTAACATTTCCTACACAGTGATTTACACATGAATGATTGAATGTCTGTGTGTAATATGCGTGTGATGCAAAGTGCTCAGACACCCTGCACTGGTATGAGTGGCGCTATATAACTAATTCAATGCATCTGAGAGAGTGTGGTTATGGAGACTTGGTCACTGTTTTCGCCACCCAATCTTTGGCCATAATGGAGACCTGAGGTGACATATAGTTCATCTTTCTTTGGCAATAAGGTCAGGCGGCTAACGCCAATGTTCCCTTTTCTTTTAAAATAATGCAGTCAGGCTAAATGGATGGCACGGGTGCAAGCAGGAATGAAGCACGATATGGGACAGTTTTAAATGTGTTTAATTATTTCAAGTCTACATATCCTACCTACTTTTATAAATATTCTTGCTTTCTGAAATGTGGTTTAACCTGCATCCTTTGGGCCTTTTTTTTTTGTTCTTCAAAATTTCCTTGGCGTGAGGGTCCTGCAGTTCCCCTTTAGTCAATCAGGCTCGCTATGACACAAAACACATTTAGACCCTTTTTTTACGCCCCACCACTTTCAAATGTCACCAGCCACCACTGATACATAGAAGTAGCAAATCACCATTATCTAATGATTGTTTTTGTGCAGACACCTTCCTGCACATAAACAATCATTAAAGGCATTTTTCTCTGTCTCTGTGTGCTGCAGAAGCAGCACCCATAGAAAAAGCAAAAACGAGGAGAAACAAAAATATTTATCCTCGTTCACCAATCAAACACCTGCTCTTGCCTGGCGGTAGTTTTTGGCTCTGCCTCAGATTTACAGATCCTTGTAAATCAGGGGCAGCAGAAAAAAGCAATGGATGTTGCAGTGGAACACCCACAGCAATGCTCATTGGATGCCCCATGTAGATAACAGCATGAAAGGGTAACATGTTTACAAAGTGGTGTTCAGCCTTTGCGTAGCTAAACGCCAATTTGTGAATATGGTGCAGGGCATTGTGCCACTGGAACGTCATAAAGAGTGACCTTTGGTGGTTCAATCCCCTCGCAAATATGCGCAATGTTCTTTAAAGAGATTCATCTTCAACTCTATCTTAAATAGGAGCAGTGTTGGGATAGTTCAAGTGGAAACCAAAATATTGTTCCAGGTTGCATAGGTGGGAAAGGCTTGCTATTTTTTTACACTTCTTAGTCTGCAGTCTGATGGTGTCAGGCTGAGAGACACCAGAGATGGGCAGGGGTTCTGGTCATGGTGGCTTAGTAAATGATGCAGCTGGTATTAACGATGGGGCAGACTGGCAAAGGGAGACAATGGACTTCCATCAGCATGTGGCTGATATGATCCTGGTTCTTCAGGCCCTGTGCGCGACATGCAGCAGTGTGTAGGATGCCCTTAATTGGTGCCAGTGTGGTGTATGGGAGGCCATAGAGCAAAGCATTACCACCATCCAGATGTGAGAGCACGAGGGCTTGAACAGCAGTTCTAAAGTTGCTTTCTGGAATAAATAGTTTTACTTTCCTTAGACGAGGGAGCTAGTACCTTCTATCTTTGCTTTTTTTGGCAATATGTTCCTTGAGGGTAAGGTTGGTGTTCAGGGTGAGGCCCAGCGACTTATCATTTGGAGAAAGTTGGGGTGCAAAGATGTCAAGGTTCACATCATTGAGCCAGGTATTTATTGTTAATAATTGTTTCTTCTTTGTTGTTCTTGGCAAATAGCGGGAAATCTGTCTTGGGTGATTGAGCTTCAGGTATCTGCAGGAGATCCAGATCTGGATGATGTGCAGGCAATGCTTGAGGCGTTGGATGTCAGAAGAAGAGGAGGTTATCAAGAGTGGAGTTATGTCAGAGTTCATGGTGCACCCGCCATGCTAAGTGTTTTCAGATGTCATCAGTGATGTTGTCAATAATGTCATAGACCTTTTCAATATTTGAGGTTATTAGCAGTGCATGGCAAGGGCACAAGATCAGTGGTTTTTAGAGTCGAAAATTGTTACGTTTTACTCACATTATCAAGTAACTACGTCACTTTAACCTTTGTTTTTTTAGTGAATTTTCATAGTTTATTTACAGTATTTTTTTGCAAACTAATTATATTATTACCCTACTTGACTATAATGTCACTTTAAACGTTGTTGTTTTCAGTGCATTTCTATATTTTAAGCATAAAGTAAGATATTTTTACCATACATAACTATGCCAACCCTCTCTTGTGCATGGACTTTGCCATTGGACAGCATGAGGTTGGCCATAGGGCCTTGAATGCAGCCAGGCCAGGCTCTCAAAATCCTGTGGGTTGGCAACCACCCACTGTGCATGGTCTCCTACCAAATGCCAAGTCCTCAATGGGCAGCCAATCCCCTGCAGTGCATGGTCCTTTTTGTAAAAATTACTTTCTCGACCCTGTGGGACTTTTATAAGAGCACATGTGGCTGTGCCGGCTCATGAGAGTCTCCCACAGGATCACAATGCAAATTTGACCCTGGGGAGAATCTCTCATGCACCTCCCCTACAAGGACTAGGATGGCCAGGTTATCCCTACCCTACCTACCCCCTTATACCTTAATTATTTTTAATTTTAGGATACAGGATTGAGTTGCTGAGTCCTGTAATGGCAGCCACAACATTTCTGTTTGTGTTGTGGCCAGCCTATCAGAGCGAGTGCTATCACTGAGCTCGTGGGATCCTCTCATTCCCACAAGAGTTAGATAGCTGACAGGAAAAAAGGCCCTTGTGGCCATTTACATCACTCTATTATTTGAATTTGGGTGACTCTGGGAATCCTGCAAGAAACTAGCGTCCCCAGCTGTCTAGATATCTATAAATCCTGAATCTTAATTTCTCTAAAACTACTCAACGGATTAAAAACATATCACAACAATCACACTTTGGGGGTAAAGATCTAGTTTTTTGTGGAATCTGGTGTAATTCCGTTCAACTGTTTTGGCTATAGTACTGTCTAAAATTCACTTTTAAAATTGCATAGGGAAATTGCATTTTGGGACCCAACTCCATTTTTCTTGTCCCATGCTTAGCGGACAACCCCTGTACTTCCCTGGAAGGTGCTGAGGTGGATGAACTTTTATTTTGTAAAGTGTTGTGAAGATTCATCAAACAGAGACATAGTCATTGGCAAAACAAGTTGTTACCTGTCAATCACATCCTTTTGCCATGCCCAGATATCTATACATTTTGAACTTATTTTCTCAAAACCTACTGACCAGATATACATCAAATCAAAATAAGTACTCTTTCTAAACAAAGGCCTAGCTTTCTGCCATATTTGGTGTAATTCCATTCAGTAAGTTTTTCTGTGTCGCTTTCAATTCTCCTATGTCAAATTGCTAGGGAAAACAAGTTTTGCAAGTCAACCCCTTTTCCTTGGCCCCCGCTTGATGGGTCACCCTGAAACTTTCCCAGAAGGAGCTGAAGTGATGAGAAATTTTTGGGAAAAGTTCCTGAAGATTCATCAAATGGACCAAAAGTTATTAGCAGACCCAAAAAATTATGTTTTACGAAATGTGATCCTAACTAGAACTACCCAATGAAAACCTCCAATGGTCCCCCACATGCAGGAAGATCACGTACATTGAGTTTTTGATTTTTAAGAACAAGCACCCACTTTGAGGGTTTGTTTCTGAGATACAAACATAATGATAAACAGGCCACCAGATACAGTAAGCCACCCAGCATTGCAACACTGATGAAGGTGATCCTCCCATGTTAATTGAAACACTGCAATTGGCACTGCTCGAACACAGTTGTTACTAACTAAAAGTGCATTTGGAAGTCTTCTATGGTGTGAATGTAGGCAGAGTCTCTGTGGTTTATGCAAGATGCGCACAGGGGTCAAAATGGCTCCATAAGTGTTTCCTCAGTTACCAGTGTACTTTTTCAAGATAAATCTTGATGGCTCCATCTTCCTTTGCCACTTGAAATAATAATCTGCTTGAAGCTAATATTCATAAACTTCTGAGTAAATGATAGCTTTGCTTGAAGCACCGAACCTCCACATAACAGACTGATTTACAGGTTGGCCATTTTTAATTACATCACAAAGGGCCAGCATAGACCCTTTTTAAAGGCCCTCCTTAGAAAAGGTTGGGACCTTTAGAGTAATTTTATGATTCCAGTATTTTAGGCCTGATTGAGTTTGGCAGTCTGACTGCCCAAAAACTGCATCTGCAGCAGCCAGTAGCCCACAGCGCTGGCGGTTTTTAGAACCCCACATTACGAGTTGACCGTGGGGCCTGCTGTGTGGCTGTGGTGGTCTTGCAGCTGTGGGCAAATGTTTTTCATATCTATTGATGCCTGTGTGTACATTTTGATTGCACATGCATCTAATGTACACATATGCATGATACTTGTGGAAAAATACTACCCACCCATTGCCGGAGTCCGGCTACATATGTGGCCAGTCCAGCATTGGGTATATGGTACAAAAGGACTCACATGTAGATCGTGGCAAAAGGAGAGGGGTGAGTATACACTCCAAATCCTTCGTTACCGCTGACTTGAAGCTTGCGGTCAGACTGCCAAGGTCGGCTTATCGGAAAGCCAACTCGTAATTCTGCCGCAACTCAGGAGAGTTTCGGCTGTCGCAGTACGTGCCTAGGACAGGGGGCGTGGGAGTCTGCTGCGAGATTGAAGTAAAGAGGGAGGTGTGTCACTTTAACCTGGTGCACTGTTACAGAGGTGCCCATGACCACCCTCAAGGAAAAAGGATACTGAATATCGATTAGGGAACATTCATTTTTTTTGTTAGTACTGTTGGTGTTGCACAGAGATGTTTTGTTTTTAGCCAAATACCTGTCCCTTGAATAAAGGGAATGTGAAAACGGGGCGCAGAAGTCCCGTCCTATTATCGTCACTAACCTGCTATCCTGCATTTACAGAATTTAGTGGTTATTAGAGTTTCCTACCACCTACATGAAATAGGTGTAGCCAGGGAGATAAAGAGAGTTGGGAAACCTAGTACAGTGAAACCCTAGTAATCAGCTTCAGAAATCACTTAGAAGTCTTAGGCCTTTTTTCCCATCACTGCCATGTGTGGTGAAAGATACTGCACTAAAACCTAAGTAACACAAACGAATATACTCACTGTCAACTTCTTCTCTTTTTCCTGAGATACCTAGGGACGTCCTCCTGGCAGAAGATCACACTGGAAAACAAAGAAGAAGGGTGAACTTTGTGGGAAGGAAAGAAGACTCAGGATTTTTACTGCCCCTCAGCCAAAACACTTATCTGCATCTTGGAGTCAGAGAAGCCTTATTGCCGCTAAAACCAACGGCAATCTCCTGCTGCACCCGCCCGTGGCTGTTTAAGGCTGGGCTGGGCCTACCCTCTTTACTTTTGATTTTAAGACCTAGCGACTCTCCTCAGTATTGTGAAGCAACAAGAGGTAAAAACTAATCTCAACACTGCATCTTGCCGTGGCCCTCTGGTTGGCCACACCTTATTAGTAGCATGAGCGATTAAATCATGGGTAAATGAAAAATCATGCTCCCACCCTAAATCCCACTGGCCCCACTCTGGACGGCTATCTTCAAAAAGCCATGGGTCAATTAGTAAGGAAACTGAGCTAGCAAAGCGGAGCATTTCACTGTGCCCCACCCCAGCCTTACTCCTCCCAGGCACTGAGGATGCTAATGCGTATCCTTTTGTGACAGACACTGAGCACAGGACTCCAGTACCACTCGCGCCCATTGTGACAATTAGGAACAATGATGGAGACTTTGCCAAAGACAAAAAAAAAATATATGATTCTAATCCAATCTCGGAGGAGAGTAGACCTCCACAAGCAATAGGGGGGAAGAGTAAGAGAACAGAGGTGGTAGGCTGGAACATAAATCGAAGGATCATTCACCCATGATTAAAAGAACCAGGCAAGACCCTCCAACTAGCAAAAGGACAAGAGAGGGCGTGGGTAGAGGGGCCATACCAGAGAGAGTAGACATTCCCCTTAATAAAATCAGTAAATTAGTATCTTAGGCGCTGGCTCCCATTTTGGATCGCTTAGGACGCATAGAAAATAGCACCCCCTTATGTTACAGGATCTAAATAGGACATCATTACACACTCCACGGAGGAATGAAGCTACCCAACCTAGCAGCACAGATGCTGTACCCTATGATAGGATGGCCCCTCAAACTATAACATCCATTCCCACCAAGGATCATGGAAGCCACCTGTGCGGCCACCTGCAAATCCCTTCGATCGGATCCCCTGGGAAATAGTACCCCCCCCCCAGGAAAAATTAATAGGTGGGACAAGGTATTAAAAATTGGCCTAGACATGATTTGTTAAACCGGGGTTGCCGCCACCATGTAAACACAACACTTAATGATCCTGCATATACACTCCCTAGCAGGGAGGGCGCAAAAGACATTACATTTACCAACAGACTGCACTATTATACACTGAAATTAACCAGAGTCCCCCATCTCCCTTCCGGCCACCATAAAAACTGCCACAGTCTTATCAACAAATCAACCTACTGATGCAATAGTAAAATATCACCCCAGGCAAATTTGTTTGATAACATCATTATGGCCAGGCCGGTGAGCTGGCTGGGTCGCATGGCAAAATCTGTGGAGGGGGGTTGTGTGGTCCTTACTTTTAGGGACTCTAGGTGTGTGCGCTTTCTCCTGACGCGCCTTAAGGACGCACTTAGTGAGAATTACCCAATAAGGGCTTATCCACTGGGTTTCTTTTATCCACCTCAGAGGGGAGACAACTTGAATCAAGGGTTGTCCCCCACAGGCTTAAAAATACACGCTCACACACAGCCACTGTCGTTTATTCAATCAAACCGCTTTTAAACTCTTTCAGGTCTAACTGACATTGACTGACTACAAGATCACTTTAGCCAGGCATTTGAGGTGGGAGGTTTGGCACAGCCATGCAGCAACCAAGGGAAAGCCTCACTTGAAGAAGAACCCGTAGCTAAAGGGCCTGTGCCACTATCTTATGACAAACCTTATATACATACCAACACATCCCAGGGCCCAGTAAAGCAGGGAAACACCACCCCTCCCTTTCAAATTATTTAATGGAATATTGCAGGAATCCATTCTAAATTTATGAACGAGGACTGGATAGGGTATATCGGAGGTTTCGATATCATTTGTCTTCAGGAAACCTGGTCCAGAGATGAAATTTCCATAGATGGTTGTCGTTCTTTCTGTGGTCCTGCAACACCATCATCTACAGGAAGAGCTAAGGAAGGGATTGGGGTGCCTATATCGGTAAAATATAGATTTATAAAAGTCAACTGTATAAGCTCATCACCCTAGTATCAATTAATTATGATCTCCAATTTAACGAATGTCAAAATACTACTGGTGAATTGGTATTATAACATCTTTGATCAAAACTACTGTCATATTATAGATTCCTTCCAAATGGAAGTTACTCAAGTTACCGGGAAGTGGCAGCCGTTATGCATCCGCTGGGTTGGGGACTTCAATTGTACAATCTGTAAGTACAACTCCCAATGTGTGTGTGGGCTGGAAGACACTGAGAGTCAGCCCCAGCCCCATTTCACTCACTCGCCCCAGGGCAAAGCCTTAAACTCTATTCTTTTAGGAAATGATTCAGGCTTTATGAACAATATGGTTTGTGACTCTCCACCGCGGTGTCCTACCTATGTTGGCAGTGGCAGGACTGGCTTTATTGATTTTATGCTAATTTCTATGAACTTCACTACCCTCGTTTGTGATTTCATGGTGGAACCTAATTGTGCCAGAGATCACAATTCCCTCATCATCTCTTTCAATTTAAAGATCCAGCGGGGGAGGGCGACGAACACCCGATCCACTATCACCCAAATAAAGGAGTCAAATTAAATTGGGGTAAGATAAATCCCTCCAAATTTGAGGAAGATACCATTAAAGAAAACTACGACTCAAAAATTGGGTGCTTGCAATTAGACTCTTTCCCAGCTGACCTTGTCCGGGAGTTCGGGTCACTTTGTTCTGATGTAGCCAAGAGGCTGACTAGGAGCGTCCATCATAGGGAACCCCAAGATGCCCGATGGTTCAACTCTGAATGTTCCAGGGACCATAAGGAACTAAAAAGGGCCCTTCACACTACTACCCGTGACAGAGCTCTAATTAAAGCTGCAAGGTATAATTATAAAATCACGATTGAAAATAGAAAAGCAGAATTGAAGAGATTGGCATGGTAAGATCTGAAGAGAGCAGGAGCCCTAAAAAATACCAAAAGGTTCTGGGGAATTATTAATCGAACTCTATTCACAGAAGAAGTGAGACAGATGGGCTCACTGATCCTGGGGGAGGCTTGGGAGGCCCACTTTACTGGTATTTTTAACCCACAGCTTAAGAGGATAGAGGAGAACCCAAGGGCTTTACCGGTAGATTTAGTCACAGTCACCCAACTCAGCTTATCCATCACAGTATCTGAGGTCGAGGAGGCTCTTGTAAAGGGGACCCGCCTGAAAGCCCCAGGCCCAGATGTGGTGCCCCTTGATTTATTCAAAAGTAATCTTAATCTGTGGGTACTAATGTTGACAAATGTTTTTAAGGCAGTCATTATTGGCCCTGTACCTGCGATTTGGAAGGAGGCAATAGTGGTCTCTGATTTTAAAAAAGGGTAATAGGAGTGACTCAGCATACTATAGGCCAATCTCACTTATTAACACCACAGCTAAGGTGCTGGGCAGGGTCCTCCTTGCCCGATTGGAGGACTGGTCGACCACGACTGGGGTCATATATAAAACCCAGTATGGCTTCAGGAGGGGGCTGGGAACAACTGAGCAATGTCTCAATCTGTCTTTAATTATCAACAAGTACCTGAAGGCCAGGAAGGGCTCTATCCACCTTGCCTTCATGGACTTGTCCAGCACCTTCGATACCGTTAATCAGGACAAATTGTGGACTATGATGGAAAGCATGGGCGTACAAGCACTGGTATCCCTCCTTCGTATGTTACACTCTAATACTACAGTCACCATAAAATACGCCACCCAAGAGGAAGAAATCAACCAGATTATTTCAACAGAGGGTATTTGGCAAGGGTGTATTTTAGCCCCCTTCCTGTTCTTAATCCATACAAATGGTCTTGAGGCCTTTCTATTAAGCTTGACTTTCCTAAAATTGGTAGCAAACCCGTTCCTTTACTATCATACGCAGATGATGAAGTGTTAATGGCATTGACAGCTAATAGCCCTCAGAAATCCCTCAATGCCATTTTATGTCATTGCTTGATGTAAAAGTCAATTTTATAAAATTGTATAACATGGTATGTGACCCTAAGTCCACAAAAACAAAAACTTTGTTGTGTGGGCAAGAGAATAGAAAAGATAGACAACTTTACTTATCTGAGTAATCTATTTAACAACCAATTGAATTGTTAATCACTTTTAAAAGCAAGAGCCCATTACACAAGCAGGGCCGTGGATGGGCTATTTCACTTTGCATGTAAATTAGGACACAAGCCTGTGAAGGAATTAATCACTCTATATAAAGCTAAATGTCTCTCCATTGCAACGTATGGAGCAGGGGTGTGGAACATCACAAAAGCCGTCAGTTACAAGTATTGGAAAACAAATTTACTAAAAGATTATTGATGACCCCGAACAGTGCACCTACCCTTTTTTGTAACAAGGGATTAGAGTTTATAGAGGATCACATAGGTAGTGCACCTCTGTTTTTATGGGGAAACATTTGGCTGTCAGAAGACAATGCTTTCAAGAGACTGCCAATACTTGGCCAACGCTTTAAAGATACCATGGCTCCGCTTCTTGAGAGATAAATATCACAAGATAGTATTGGGGCATTTCTATGATAACCCGGAAAATATCCCACCGGATATCAGAACTATTATTAAAGAGGCGTACCACATCAGGGACAATATGCGCTATCCACAACAAGATGAGATGGGCTTACTACAGATTTCCTTCGTCCCATTGCAATATTATTTAACTTTTACTATTAATCTGCAGACTAGATTTTATTTAACTAGATTTCATTTATGCACTGATCACTTTTTGCTGGCATTTTCATGCCAAAGAGTGTGGGCTGATAAGTTTATACCTTGTCCGTGTGACAACTCTGCAAGCCAAAGCACTATGCACTTTGTTCTATTCTGCATCTTATATAAAACGGGGAGGAGTACATTTTTAGCCTCATTATCAAGGAAAATGCGCCCCTGTACGTACATTGATGATTTTGACTTCTTGCTCTTATTGGCTACCCCTGATATTTGTACCACGGTAGCCAATTACATAAATGTTTCTATGGCTATTAGAAAGCGCTATGAGTAAAAGTTGCTGTTTTAAACTGATTACTGAATGTAAACAATTTTATACTGTTGGAATTTTATGAACTGTGTAGTATTACTCTGTTTAAAACTGATCACTGTATGTAAAGAATTTCTATACTGTCGGAATTTTATGAACTGTTCTATTTTAATTCATTGATTGTGATTGTTTCATAAACTGTAATAATTTTATTGTTACACTTTTATGGTTCTCTGAACCGAAATAAAGTTATTCTTGACTACATACAGGCTATTACCCTCTTTTCTAAGTTGATGGTGCCAAAATCTTTTTTCTCTTTTGATGCATTTCTTCAGTTCTTAATGTTCGTGGTCGAACCTGCTTATTTGTGAATAAGGCATGGTCGGCAGAACACTTCTTTAAATAAATCCTATAAAAATGAAGGTTTTTTTCCTTGCTCATTCTTCCTACCATAACCCACCTTTTGTTTCTTTACACATATCGCTTTTCCTTTTTCTTTCTCTACTTGGAACTTAGAATTTCAATTCAATTCTTCCTCGACTCTGCACCTCAGATTACTGCTGTTTCTGATTTTTTCTTTTTAACATCGGAATAATCAAGGTTCTTCCTATATTCGAATCCTCCAGACATCCCCAAATATTTTCCCTACAGGCCATTCAGAACTCTTGTGTTTACCTTCTTCTTTGTCTTCCTCCTCACTTCTCTACGCCCTCTTTTTTGGAGTCAACTACTCTGGCTTGCATTCTAGTTTCAGTGTACATTCCACTTCAAAATCTCATCATTTAATAATATCAGTGCTTGAATCCCTCCTATCAATTCTTTGTATAGCCATATGTTCCAAGTAATTGCCTATGCTCTGCTCCTTTCTGACTGTTGTCTACTCTCCGCCTTCCTTGTGCCTCATCTCACTTGTGCACTCTTGAATTACTCGCTCCTTAGCTCTGAAACCAACCTCCTTTTAATGTAAGATCTGTCTCCTCATTGTTTTCATCAAAAGCCCTATTAGAAGAATATTTGTTAACTGCCTGATATCAGGATTAGGTTTTCTGTGCTTTTCAGAGAAAAAACCACAACAGATCACATAAATAAATAAATAAATAAAAATAATATAATGAATTAGATCCTGCAATTCCTGTATAAAATCCTTTTTCTATTTCCATTTTCCATTACATTTGTGACACAGGACACCTCTGGGTAACAGAGCGCTATAGAAGTCTTTTTAACATAACATAACATAACACACCTATTAGCCTTTAGAAATGAAGTATCAGCTCAACTGAAATAACTTATTAAATTTGAGTTCTGACATCACAATACCTGCTGTGAGAGCCAACACCCAAAGTAACAAAGTAACAGATCATTAAAGATACAGTTTAAAAAAAAAAATTGGCTTTTCTTACTTCAACTCAGTTTTTCTAGATGAACAGTCATAAGCAGAAAGGATATGTTTATGCCAACATGTTTATTTTTTTGCATGCTTTAGTTAATTATGGAAAACCTTGGACAAGTCAAAAGCCTCCTGCATGCCCGCAACAGGTTTTCTTCTTGCTAGCTCATTCAAACACAGCATAAGGTAGAGGATTCTAAGTAGATTTATTTTTCATAGAGAGAACCAATAAGTAGAGAAATAGTGGCAGCTAAAAGATACACTTAATTGTTTTTGTTCAATCCTATTCCAAGGGACATTAGAACAGATTTGTCCACACCTGCCATTTAACTTTTTATTTTCTGCATGTCCCATAATCAAACCCCAACACAGCTATGAGAACCAAATTTACTTTATGAGCCGCACAGAATGGTACCAAGGAATTTTCACAATAACTGGGCAAATTACAATGTCGGCCAGAAAGCATTCCGACCGAATCGGCTCCGAAATGTTTTCGGACCACTTGGATCAGGGGAGTCCAACCGAGTGATTTAGATGCATCTGGATGCTTCCGGATGTGATTCGGTCAGACTCCCATTGACTTCAATCAGAGCCTGTGTTCCGAACGAGAACACAGGCTTCCATTGAAGAAAGGGGTGGTTGGGGAAAATCATGCACCCTGGGGTGGGCACCCCATGGTGCATGCCACATTGTGCATGGTTGGAAATGGGTGTCCCTTGGGTTCCTCCACGGACCCGATTTGGAAGGCACCGGGTGAAGGGGGCCTGCTACGGGCCCCCAAAAACAGATACCAGCAGCCGATTCATTCCAAAGAAACCGATTCTGAACGACTGTCCGAATTCGTCATCATAATCACTCGCTTGGAAACCAAGTCCATGGAGCTCTACGATTTGGCTCCGAAAGACGCAACCTATCCGAGTGCCTTTCGGAACCAATTCGGACAGCCCTAACGGTTTCCGGGCATCGGAATTGGTCGTTCGGAACTCAGTAGGAAACAAGGGCTCCGTGTGGGATTCAGCAAACCTGGATCCGATTTGGAGCCCTTCCGAATGGGATCATAATCGGCCCCAAGGTGAAAAAAAAAAAAATATAAGAGTGTGAAAGATGTAGCTTCATGCACCTTAATGCTTAGCTTGATACCCAGCTTGGGTATCGTTCTAAGAACAGCGTAAATTTAAAATGATATATAGATACATATATACATATATATATTTATATATATATATATATATATATATATATATATATATATATATATATATATATAACATATATATGAGAAATTCAGCAGTTATAGTGAGCTGAGCTAACTATAGCTCACGCCTTCGCAATGCACTGCTTATGACCTAAGATAATACATAACTCATGACATGGTCAGTGACATCAATGATGGCATCTGAAATAACATCACTGATGGCATCATCCAGTGACTGTGAGTGTTCTATAAAAAGTTTATGAGTGTTAAATATATATATATACACCAAAATGTATTGATGAATCAGTGGGTGTATGAGTGCCTGTATGGATGATTCAATAGGTGTTTGATTGATCAGATAATACATAACTCATGACATGGTCAGTGACATCAACGATAGCATCTCAAATGACATCACTGATGGCATCATCCAGTGACTGTGAATGTTTTATAAAATGTTTATGAAATATATATACACCAAAGTGTTTGACTGCGATATCCCAGCACTCCAAAATTATAGTTATTATTCGTATTGTAAAATAAAGCACGGTATGATAATAAGAGACTGGCTTCGGAACAGAAAGGTCCTCGCAATGATATATAACAAAGGATAATTTAATTAAGAATTTTACAAAAAGGGCGGAATAGAAATCGCAATCATAAATACAAATCAGAGTTCCCTAATACAATAGGTTCTAATCATTGTTTCGTGAAAGAGAGACCTATAGTCTCCACATCTTGATCCAGATGGATAACAGCCGACACGTGTTTCGTCACGTATAGTGACTTCCTCAGGGCTTCGATTATAATTTTTAGAGACGATATAAGTATCAGTCATGCGATTTAAGCTAGGTTTCGGATGATAATTCGATTGTTTGTTCAAAACGCGCTCATTAGTTCAAGAGATTCTATAGAAAAATCCGTAATCGTTATCCTTGTAGGTATTTGACAATGTTGTTGATTAACATAGAATATGGTCCTGGTATTTATTCTGCTTGCTTTTGAGGAATAACAAAACTCTGTCAGTTGTTTCTAATATTTAGGACAAGTAGACCATATTACAGTTGATTATAACCCAGTAATTGGTGATTGGTCGCTATAACAATCTTCTTATAATCGTCTAAATAATGATTCTTAATATGGTTACTGGCTCCGCCATGTTAAGTGAGGTCAGAAAACCGGCTATGATAAGCTCGCACTGATGTAAACGGTGATGTCCGAAAAGCGACTCCCGTGTCTTCTTCACAACGAAAGACTGTATGGGTGACTGAGTGTGTGTGTGGGTGTGTCAGTGAGTGAATGGATGTGTCAGTGGTATATGGGTAAATAACTCCATATATGGAAGGCTGTATAGGTGAGTGTTGGAGTATATGTGTGTCTGTATGTGTGAGCGAGTGATTGTGAGAATGGGTGAGTTTGTGCTATGTCACTGACAGTATAGGTGAGTGAGTTTGTGTTAGTATTAGGCCTGGGCCAAAATTCCGTTCCGTTCGCGGAAATTGCGATAATTTGGCATTTTCGTGTTCCGCGGAAAGCGCGAAAATGTAAAAATTTCCGCATTCCACAACTTAGCGATAATTTGTTTCTTGCTCGCGCTGTAAATAATACATTCTCGCGTGCACGCGATCGCCTTACCTGAATCCCCGCGTTCGCTGACAAGTTTTCCCGATCCGGTCGTGTTCTTCACGAGATGTTGGATTGTTGGTAGCCATTTGCGCTGTCTCGCGACAGTTCGCGCCCGCAGTAATGTCATGCATCGCGCGATCACGTCTTTCTTCTCGCGATCATGCACCGCGAGACAAGTGAAAACAAGATGGCCGCACCCACGAGCAACCGCATGGGTAAGTTGGCGAGCCGCAACCATGCAGAAAATACAGCGAACTTTCCGCGTGTTTGTGACGATTTTTAACATTTTCGCGATAATTTGCGAAAGTGAATTTCGCAAATTTCGCCCACCCTTAGTTAGTATGTGTATGAATAAGTGAGTGGGTGTGTGTATAACTGTATAGGTGATTAAGAGGCTGTTTGATTGACTCTATGGGTGACTGAGTAGGTGTGTGTAGCTTTACAGGTGACTGACAGTGTGTGAGTGGCTGGATGGGTATTTGAGTGGATATTTGAGTGTCTGTATTAGTGAGTGAGTTAGTGTATGAGTGGCTGTATGGGTGACTGAGTGGATGTGTGTGTAGACCTATGAATCAGTGAGTGGGTGTGTAAGTAATGGTATTGTTGTGTCAGTGGTTTTGAGAATGGTAGTGTTGAAGTTGGAGTGGGTGTATGAAAGGTTATATTGGGGTGTGAGTGGGTGCATCAGAGATTCTGTGGATGATGTCATCACTGATGTCATTTGAGATGTCATGAGTGATGTCACTGACCATGTCATGAGTGATGTAATATGTGAGGTCATAATCAGTGCATTGTGGGGCAAGAGTTATTGAATTTCTCTTGTTTTGTACGAGTGAAACGTCAGCCTAACTATAACGTCCCTGTAACCTTTGTTTTTTTCAGTGAATTTCTAAGTTTTTAAAAAATTCTATTTCCTAACTATAATGTCCCTGTAACGTTTGTTTTTTTCAGTGAATTTCTAAGATTTTTTAAATGCTAATTCCTAACTATACCATCCCTATAACCTCTATTTTTTCAGTGAATTTCTACGTTTAAAAAAAAATCGATTTCTTAATTGTAATTGTTTTTTAAGTGTGCCACTAAGATTTTTGTATTTTCTTTCTATACTTGGATATTGTATATTATATTTAAATTATATACTACAATTTTTTTAATTTGGTATGTGTTTATCAGAAAGTACATTAATAATTGGTTTTATTTTTAAAACAAATTGAGTCAGCACAACATTGTCTGTGGAGAATCTGTCATCAGCAAATGTATTTCACATACTAAAAAATGACATTTCTTAAATCAGAGCCACCCAAGAGACCAAAATGTTGTTCATTTTCTTGTCAAATATATTTGACCACTACATTCAAACCGTACAACTGTAAAATGAATTATAACTAGCACACTAAATACATTACTATCTAAACGACTGTATAATATCATGTACAACTCCCTTAATATCTCTATACCACAGTGCATAACTTTTTCAGTGTAATCTATGACTGCAGGCATCACTGTCTCACTAACTCTCTTCTTCACTGTATAAGTATTTGAGGTGATCTGTGAGACGATGCATCAGTCTATCAATACTTCTGTAACGAAATGTGTGAGTGCCTCAGTACATCTATGAGTGGATGCATCAGTGTCACAATGGGCCAGTGTTTGGTTGCTTAAGTCTCTCACTCAATCTGTGAGTAAGTGCATGAGTGCTTTTGTGCATTTGTAAGTAAGTATATGACTGACTGGATCTGTGAGTGGATACATGAGTGTCTAAGTGGATGTCTGAATGGGTGAGTGAGTGGGTGCATGTGTGTCTGTGTAGATCTGTGAGTGTGTGCACAAGTCTCTCAATGGGTCTATGACTGGCAGCGTGAGTGTCTGAATGATTATGTCATTGGGTGTGTCAGTCTGTGAGTATGACTGTGTGTGGGTAAATGAGTCTCCAAGGGTATAACTAACTGGGTGCATAAGTCTCTAAGTGGGTCTATGAGTGGCTGTGTGAGTGACTGTATACATATATGAGTGTCTCAATGGGTCTGTGTGTGAGAAAATAAGTCTCTGAGTGGTTGATTCAATGGGTGCATGAATGAGTGGATGCATGAGCCTTGACTGGGTGAGTGAGTGGGTGCACATATATCTGAGTGAGTGCCTGAGTGGGTGTTTGAGTTTCTGAGTGTATGAGTGACAGACTGAGTCCATAAGTCTCTGAGATGGTCTGTGACTGAGTGTGGGAGAGACTGTATGGGTGTGTGAGTGGGTGTTTTAGTGCTGCAGTGGATCTGTGAGTGGGTGTGAGTGTCTCAATGGGTTCTTTGAGAACATACATGAGTGGTTCTGTAAGTGTGTGAGTCTCTGAGTGGGTCTATACATGGGTGCATCACTCTCTGAGAAAGTCTGTAAGTGGGTGCACAAGTACCTGAATGGGTATGTGAGTGAGTGCATGAGCATCTGAGTGGGTATGTGACTGGATGTATAAGTGTGTGAGTTGATATGTGAATGGGTGTATAAGTATCTTAGTGAGTTTGTGAGTGCATACCTGAGTGTGTGACAGTGACTGCTGAGTATGTACAAATATATATTTTTTATATTTTCAACAATATTCGCGATGATGTTACAATATTCGCAATGATCCCCACAATGGTACACGGGGCCATGCTGGCGGTGGCGTCGGCGTTGCGAATATCGCACACAATTAAAAAAATCACTGTTCTTACTAACATACCCATTTCTGCTTGTGGGAAGAAGTGCACTTTAGTCCTGAGGCCCGCAGAGTGGTGGCAAAAGGGGCATGGCCTCTGACCACCTCTTAACAATCCAGGTGTGTGGGCCTTACTGAATGTAACAGGAGGTCTTGTTGGCCCCTAAGGACCCTCAGCAGCCAAGGGGACTTCATCCCCCAACCAGGAGTGCCCCAGGAGGTGTGTTTGCAGAGTAGTGGTGAAAGGAGGCAGGCCTTTGGCGAGTTACTGGATTTTGCTTTTTTTAGCAAGGGGGGCTGCATGGCCACCCTTCTCCTGGCCATACGTTGGTCCTGGGGACCCCAACCCCTGCTTGTTTTTTCATTTTTGGATTAAAAAAACTGGAGGGGGGCCACGTAGCCACTGTCCCAGGCCGATTTCGACCCTGGGGACCTCCCCCCTGGGGCCAGGCCTAATTATATATATATTTGTTTTTTTACACTGGAGGGGGCTGCGCTGACCCCATGCTGATTTTGGCCCCTGGGGACCCAATACCCCGGGGCCTGGCAAATCTTTTTCTTAAACATGAGGGGGCCGAGCATCTCTCCTCTCAGGCCCTTTTTGACCCCGGGGACCCCATCCCCTGTTGCAGGGATTCTGCACATACACAGAACTATGCGCAGGAAACCAGGACCTCAGTGTGTAGTGGTGTACCAAAATACCCACCTCGGTGCCCATAACTCCAGTCCGACTAGCTATAGTGTCTCATTCGTTCTCCGTACTACAGCGAAGCTACCAATAATTAGACATCCTAGAACATGTTACTCTGTCCCTCTCAGGATCCTACATGTTCAAAACTCCAATTAACCCTTACCACAGGTGATCTTACATACATCTCTGCAGTCTTCATGCAGTTGTGCAAGCGTCCATACAGATCTCTCTTGCACCTGACAATACACAGTCTCCAGAAACACACTCTTAGCACACAGCCAGCTGCTTCTCCTGCACTCCCATGCTTACTATTCAGCACTGTGTGGTATTTCAGATCGCAGTGTGTAACGCTAACACATTCAACATCACCAAAGCTCATATCCTTTGCTCTAGTCTAATCAGTCACCCAGGTTCCACATGCTCATGGTCTCAAGTAGCTGTTAGGACATGTGCTATTTTCTGCCTCTCTAAACTATAAGGAAAATGTGTCAGGCTGTTACAGTAATTATCACTTGCTCTACCACAGTAGTAAAGGTGCTTTGAAATTGCCAATCAAATATCGCTATCTGCCTAGAATCACACCATGAGTCTGTGTGCACACAGGAATTGTTGTCAGAGATTTAATTTGTGTTGCTCTTGTTCTGTAAGACTTGCACTCGTAGGAAAGGGGCAGCTTGTTTTCTTGAACTGTGATGGTTAGCATTCAGCACAAATCACTATCTCACAGATGAGAGGCAAATGGTAACACATTTGAAAACAACAGGGTAGATTTTCCTTCCACTCCTGCAATGGGTGAGGTAGTTCCTACATGTTCAAAACTCCATTTAACCCTTACCACAGGTGATCTTTCATACATCTCTGCAGTCTTCTTGCAGTTTTGTAAGCATCCATGCAGATCTCTCTTGCACCTGACAATACACAGTCTCCAGAAACACACTTTTAGCACACAGGCAGCTATTTCTCCTGCACTCCCATGCTTACTATTCAGCACTGTGTGGTATTTCAGATAGCAGTGTGTAACGCTAAAACATTCAACATCACCAAGGCTCATTTCCTTTGCTCTAGTCTAATCACTCACCCAGGTTCAACATGCTCATGGTCTCAAGTAGCTGTTAGGACATGTGCTCTTTTCTGCCTCTCTAAACTATAAGGAAAATGTGTCAGGCTGTTACAGTAATTATCACTTGCTCTACCACAGTAGTAAATGTGCTTTGAAATTGCCAATCAAATATCATTTTCTGCCTAGAATCACACCATGAGTCTGTGTGCACACAGGAATTGTTGTCAGAGATTTAATTTGTGTTGCTCTTGTTCTGTAAGACTTGCACTCGTAGGAAAGGGGCAGCTTGTTTTCTTGAACTGTGATGGTTAGTATTCAGCACAAATCACTATCTCACAGATGAGAGCCAAATGCTAACACATTTAAAAACAACAGGGTAGATTTTCCTTCCACTCCTGCAATGGGTGAGGTAGTTCCTACATGTTCAAAACTCCAATTAACCCTTACCACAGGTGATCTTACATACATCTCTGCAGTCTTCATGCAGTTGTGCAAGCGTCCATGCAGATCTCTCTTGCACCTGACAATACACAGTCTCCAGAAACACACTCTTAGCACACAGCCAGCTGCTTCTCCTGCACTCCCATGCTTACTATTCAGCACTGTGTGGTATTTCAGATAGCAGTGTGTAACGCTAACACATTCAACATCACCAAGGCTCATTTCCTTTGCTCTAGTCTAATCACTCACCCAGGTTCCACATGCTCATGGTCTCAAGTAGCTGTTAGGACATGTGCTCTTTTCTGCCTCTCTAAAGTATAAGGAAAATGTGTCAGGCTGTTACAGTAATTATCACTTGATCTACCACAGTAGTAAATGTGCTTTGAAATTGCCAATCAAATATGGTTTTCTGCCTAGAATCACACCATGAGTCTGTGTGCACACAGGAATTGTTGTCAGAGATTTAATTCGTGTTGCTCTTGTTCTGTAAGACTTGCACTCGTAGGAAAGGGGCAGCTCATATAATAGGATTTGAAAAGCTCAAAAAAAATATAGTAATATATTTAAATTACATAAAGGTATTTTTTTTTAGTTTCCTTTAGGTATTGCTGAACAACACAGAAATAAATTAAACATGCCTATAAAATCAAGAAAGAGAAAAGAACAGCAAAAACATCTATATTTGAAGACAACTGGACAACAGAAATTAGCTGAAGAACCTCATGTTGGAAAAAACAAAAAGTCTTCTGGTAAGCAGATTAAGGATTTTTTTTTAAATATCCTCAAACATAGAAAAAATGTAGAAGTATATCCACTGCAAATAGTGTTTCAAGAAGAAAACAACAAGACAATAGAAAGAAATTACTAAATGCTAATGTACAATCAGAAGCAAGAAAGAATTACTTAAAAAGAAAAACAGAATTTCAAAACATTCGTAAAAAAATGTTTCAGAGAGGAGTGGTGTTCAATTTGCTAAAGGATGTGAAAAAATATAGGTAGAAAGCAATATTTTATTAGAAAAAGAAACATATTGAATCAGTCAGTCAGTCAGTCAGTCAGTAAGTCTTTATTCGATTAACATCATAAAAGACATTCTATACAAATAAAATCGGTTCATAAACAGTACAATTCATATTACAATACAAGATAAAAGTTCTAAAATCATGTAAAATATTTCATAGTGAACAAATCATTAAGACATAATGTCAAACATACTAAAATACAGTGAAGGACGCGCCAATCTAACCTAATAGTCCATAATAATGATGCTAATTAAAAACGGCTGAAACCTTATGGGACACATATCACGACTTAAGTTTCCGTGCCCTAAGAATCCATGCCCAACTGATGAATTTGGCAACACCTATTACTACAGGTTTTGATGTGTCTGTTTTCAGGATTCTACTAGCAACCTGTGCAGAACGAGTGCTCATTAATCTGCAGACGGGTCGAAGCCAAACACGTCGAGGAAGTTGATAAGTTGGACAACAGAAAAGGAAATGGTCCATAGATTCGATTGTATCTACACAGAAGGGGCACTTATCACTACCAAGAGGACTCCAACTTTTAGTGAGTCCTCGCAGTGGTAGGGCGCCCACTCTAAACTGGTGATACAGTTTGCGATCAAAATGTTTCAGAATGGTATCCCAGTAACCCTCATAAACAGGCTCATCCTTAAGAGCAAAGAATGTGGCAGTCATCGAGGTACCCATAAGGGAAGCAAATCTCCTGTTCTTAATAAAACACCAATAGGCATCCTTTAGGACATTTTTTTTGGGGAAAACTACAGTATCTGGGTTAGCCCAAAGATCAGCCATCCCGAGGTCAGTCAACAGGGATTTAATACCAGACAACCAAGGTATCCTGTGCGAACCCTCCAGCCCTTTAACCTCCAAGAGGGCTTTGGCATAAATCGATAATTCAGGTGTAGTCCACAAGCGACGTCAAAACGCCAGGGGTCTATACCCTGCCAAGTCCTCTAGAGGCTGGATTCCTAGATAATATAATAAAGGGATGCGCGGGGTAGAGTGCGGAAGCCCTATTGCTGTTCGGAGAAATTTGTTCTGGGCAGTCATCAATTTGGACATGTTACTGAAGCCCCAGATCTCAGCACCATATAAAATGGCAGGCAGAATCTTGGAGCCATATTGAATCAATTGTTGCAAAGGCTTTGGAATTAAAAAGAAAACTATTCATTTTAATTTTGAACAGGATCCGTACATTAGATAAAATAGTCAATGTAATGAAGTCAAAAAGCAAAAGGAAAAGAGTAGTGAAAAAAAATAACTTTTGTAAAGTATTCTTAGGAGAATGGAAGCATAGTTTAAGTACTGAACCATTTTTTAATGAAGAGAGTTATCTTCAAAGTAATAGTTTGCTGCATGCAGTTGACACCAGTGGTCGAAGTTATGAAGTTAAAGATGATTGTGTAATGGAAAAGGAGAAAATGGTTCCAAGAAATGAGGAAGAAGTGTTAGCTGATGAGGTTATGGGGAAACGTCCTAAAGCCCCAGTGTACACTTGGAATTGTAGTAGTATTTGTAGTGTACAACAAGAATCTATTGATAAATTACGTGTCTTTATAAGAGAATATAGTAAAAAAAAGTGTTAAACAGAAGATTAAGGTGCTTCAAAGACTAGATCCATGCAGAGTGAGAAAGAATACTGGCTTGCAAGGACATTCTCTGGTTTGTCTTTCTAGGAAAGTTTGTCAAAGTGTTTTTCACCATTTTAAGATGCTGGCAGTACATCATACTGAAATGAGAAAGTTTGTGAGAAGATTGTATTTTGCTAAAAGTCCAGCACTAAAGTTAAATGAGTTGAATAGTGCTCTGTTGCGTGGATCTGTATCAGATGTAGAGAAGGTTACTGATGATATTCAGTTTTGTTACTTTGGTCCAGAACAAGAAAGTGCAGGAAATGACACAGTTATTGAAGAAAATGTAAAAGAGAATGTAGAACCCAGTGTTAGTAAAAATTTTGAAGATCAAATGACAAAATTTACTATCATCTCTAATGAAAGACCAAATATTACTTGTATTTGTTGCCGGAGAAGCCATTATAAAACTCAAACAAGGAATGTTGACCTCTATAAAAAAAGTGAAAAAGAAAATAATTATGAGTGGAAGGATTTTGCTACATATTTGTTTCTGGAAAATTGTTTTGATTTGGGTGAAGATCAGCGTATTTGTAAATACTGTTATAACAAGTTAGAGGAAAATAAAATGCCAGCTAGAGCTGTACATAATAATTTAGAATTGGTTGATATTCCTGCAGAACTTAGTGATTTAAATACGTATGAGTCTATACTCATTCAATGTGTCCATCCGTTTCAGACTATAGTTCGTATGGAGCCCAAAACAGGTAAATTACCTCCTTCAGATTTACAAAGAGGTTTAAAAGGAAGAGTTGTCTATTTGCCATTAGATTTGAAAAAAAATATTGAAACAATTGATGCAGATAGTTTGGAAACTGAACCATTAGTTATTCTGGTTAATGGTGTACCTACAAAGAATAAGAAAATTTGGCAGGAGCTAGTAGATGTACGAAAAGTACCAAGAGAAAATTTATATTTGAAAAGAATTAATAAGTACTATGAGTCAATTTATATGGATGAAGATGAAGAAGTTTTACTAGCAGACACAGGAATACCCACTGGGCAATTTGAAAAAGTGGATAGGTCAAAAGAAGAAGAAATTTATGAACATTTCAGCATACATCCTCTTCATGCTAAAGAAGTTATGGGAAACACTATTGATCTGTTTCAGATGAAAAAAGCAAAAGAACTCCCGTGAGTGTATGGGAGGAGAGCTTGGAAGCTCGTTGTTTTCCCCAGCTGTTTCCTACAGGAAAAGGTGGACGATATGATGAATGTCCAGTACAGATTCCTGCTTCTGAGTATCGGACTACAAGATTATATGCAGAAGATCCAAGATTTCGTCAAAGTATTCCTTATTTGTTCCATCTTTTATTTGAAAGTGACTTGTCTGCACTATCTTATGCAGTAAATCACATTTTAAAAACTGGAGTACATCTACATAAAGTGTCTGCAAAGGATTTTATGAACAAAGTGCAACAGGGAGATGATCATTTGGAATCTCAATTGATTAATCTGATGGCTTGTCAGCGTGGATCTAATGAATATTGGTACCGACGCCATGGAGAATTGAAATGTATGTTACGGAATTTAGGAACTCCTTCATGGTTCCTTACCCTAAGCTGTGCTGAGTACGCTTGGGATGATTTACTGGATTTTCTTCGAGAGGCAAATTCAAATATTAAAAACATCCAATACAAGACAGCAGGAGAATTGTGCTCATTGGATCCGGTTAATGTTTGCAGATATTTCAATCAAACATTTGAGGCTATGATGTCCTTCATCTGCAATAAAAAAAAATCCACCTCTTGGAGAACTTGTGGATTTCTTTTGGAGAAAAGAGTACCAAGCAAGAGGTGCTCCTCACATTCATATGCCCCAAAATTTGGAACAGATTCTGATGATGCAGTTTTATCTTTTATTGAAGAATATGCAACATGTGCTATACCTAAAAGCACAGAAGAAAAAAACTTAAAAGAGCAAGTTTTACGTTTCCAAAGTCATCGGTGTGGAAAATACTGTCGACGAAAGTACAAGAGTAAAGATAAATTCTACACAAAGGTGCCGATTCCGATCCGGTAAAAAAAAATTCCGTACGACTCGCATCCGTATTTTTTTACGTACGAGTCGCACAAGTACTGTACAAACTGGCAAGTACGAATGGGACGTGAAAAATAACTACGAATAGCGTTGGGAAAAGTCTACGAGCGTGCGTCGGAAAGTGACCATGTCCGAATATCGTCTGGAAAAGTGTACGAAAGTGATCCGGACAGTTCCACTTACAAATCGTAAAACACAAGCCCGAGCGCGCAAGTACGATCCCGACCGCCCGTCCAAAAACCCAATCGCACGGAAAAAGGCCCGTAAGGAGCCAACGCTGAAGCACACAAGTACACGGGTAAATTCATGCCCGAGTACGAGCCGCACAGCCCCCCCCAATACGTCTGCACCGTACACAACCCTGTCCGCACTCCACCCCCAGCCCCCCCACCGCATAAACATGCCGTACACCAACACCCAACCCCAGCACCCTCACACACCATTGCGAATGTACGGCGCCTACCGACGCGAAAATCACACATACAGAACCAGGACAGTGGAAAACAGCACAAGGAGGTCCAAAGCGACTCGCACAAACACACAAAACACGTACACACAAAAAACACAACGCAATGACTGACCTGCCACATCCAAACTGGCCAACAGAGGCCCCAAACACAACCACCTCTTATAACACACCCACCAAAATTCAAACACAGCCACACCCAACAATGGACCAATAAAAAGGGCCCACACACACAAACCATGAGCCCTTGCAACAGACCTACTGCGGGCAGAGCTCACACACAAACCACCCCACAGAACTCATACCATTGCTACCCCGCCACTCACACACCTTCACACAACCTCCCCCACAAACATCCCCCTCTTCACAGTCACACACACACACATTCACACCCACACACCCACAACCGCCCACACCCCACACCATGCCCACAGACAAGAATCCAAAGTTCACTACGGCGGAGCTGGAGCTCCTCGTCGACGAAGTCATCAGAGTCGAGCCACAGCTGTTTGGAACAATGGTCAGACAGACCAGCATATCTGAAAAATCTGACATGTGGCAGAGGATCGTCGACAAGGTGAATGCTGTCGCGCCCGTTCGAAGGACCAGGCATGAATGCCAAGCCAGGTGGTACGATCTGCGCAGTGCGGTCAAGAGGAAGATGATTGAAGAACATGCCCAGGCCAACATCACTGGAGGTGGGCCGCCCCGCAGACGCGTACATTACCATCCCTGGGAGGAGAAGGTGATGGCCATGCTACCGACGGTGGGAGCACACGGAGTGGACAGAGTCGCAGAGCCTGGTGAGTACACACACAACTCATGTAACTTGGGGGAATGGCAGCCACACCCCAACCACCAGAGGCGCAACTATAGCAAAAGTTCGGGGGAGGCTAAGGAAAATTCCCGTGGGGGGATGAATCTTGTAAGCCATAGGCAGAGTGGAGCTGCAGGGGCTGTCAAAGGGGTGAAACAACCGCAAGGCCTCAGTAACACACAAATGGCCTCTGAAAGACCTGTGAAGTGTTCGGGTGCGGCTGTGAGTTCACCGGGAAGCTGTCTCATCCCGAGCTGCCACACACGACGGGGGTGGGGCTGAAGCCCTGTGAGTCCAATGGGTGTTGCGCGCCTGCCAACCACAACAAATGCACGCACCCACCCCCAAGCACTCACCGCACACAACCACACTCAATAACCATGGCCATGCCACGAACGTCACCATTCACCCTTCACAAATCAAGGCAAGGCCATGTCCAAGGCCACAACAACCACAAACACAAGACAGGATGTCCGGGAGGCTGGGAGGGTGGGCCCCACACAACACATTGTGAAAATGAGACGCAGACACCAATGTCCCAGCCCATATGGCATAGGGACATACCCATGCACAATGCACAGGGACTGGCAAACTACTAACAAGGTCGCTGACACTGGGCCCTGCTGTGTGCAGCACAAGGCCCTCCTGGGACCACTGTGCACTCAAACACCAAATCCACAAGCACAGGCATCCAGCACAGGAACCCACACACACTTTCATGCCAGCACACACCATGAGGGGACACACACATCACCTGGGAGACCCAATGATGACTCACACAACACGTTCGACAAAGGGAAGGAGAGTAAAAGGTGGGCTATTTTTATAGAGGTCCTACACATAGGCCCTAAGTAACTGTATCAACAAGAGATGTGTAGTTCCTACAGGATGGGAAGTCAAAGGGGAATAAAGTATTCCATACCTAGACTTTAACCTAGTGAATGTAGGTGCACAAGGGAAGGGAATCCCTTAAGGGTGGAACTAAAACCCTCACACACCCAGCAAGCTAGGTGTCATGCTTCATCATCTGGGTTTTGCTCCTCGTCGGGTCGGCGGTGCAATACCCGACGGGCACCCATACAGGGGCTCTTTGTCGGAGATCTTTTGTTCCCTGCCGTATGGTGCATGCGTGTGAGGGCCCGGGAGTGTAGATGTAAGTGATTTAAAAAGGTTGGTTAATCTGAAATATAAGTTTATTGGCTCAGTCAACCACCTAATTAAAAGGGGGGGTGAGTGGCGTAAAAGCTATATATGCTCACAAAGGAGGAGTGGCTAGCTACGCTCTACTCTTCTGGTCAACATGTTTCGCGCCCAGTTAGTCAGAAGGATCTCATGGCGCTTCGTCAGGACCTATAATACTAAAGTGAAATGTGCTCAAAAAACTATCTACAGTGTGGTGAGAACAACAAGGGTGAGAACAAATATGTTGGTCAGCCCTTAATAGGCGCCCCTACCTTATGTATTGTTTTAAAAGGGGGTCACCATTTCATATTATAAAAAGCTCATCATCAGGTGCATGGCGCGTCAACAGGGGGAGAAACACATTCGTTCCTTAGTAAACATCCCCTGGAGGTGAGTAAACCTGCCCGCGTCGCCGAACCCCAGCTTCCGGGTTCGGCGACGCGGGCAGGTTTACTCACCTCCAGGGGATGTTTACTAAGGAACGAATGTGTTTCTCCCCCTGTTGACGCGCCATGCACCTGATGATGAGCTTTTTATAATATGAAATGGTGACCCCCTTTTAAAACAATACATAAGGTAGGGGCGCCTATTAAGGGCTGACCAACATATTTGTTCTCACCCTTGTTGTTCTCACCACACTGTAGATAGTTTTTTGAGCACATTTCACTTTAGTATTATAGGTCCTGACGAAGCGCCATGAGATCCTTCTGACTAACTGGGCGCGAAACATGTTGACCAGAAGAGTAGAGCGTAGCTAGCCACTCCTCCTTTGTGAGCATATATAGCTTTTACGCCACTCACCCCCCCTTTTAATTAGGTGGTTGACTGAGCCAATAAACTTATATTTCAGATTAACCAACCTTTTTAAATCACTTACATCTACACTCCCGGGCCCTCACACGCATGCACCATACGGCAGGGAACAAAAGATCTCCGACAAAGAGCCCCTGTATGGGTGCCCGTCGGGTATTGCACCGCCGACCCGACGAGGAGCAAAACCCAGATGATGAAGCATGACACCTAGCTTGCTGGGTGTGTGAGGGTTTTAGTTCCACCCTTAAGGGATTCCCTTCTCTTGTGCACCTACATTCACTAGGTTAAAGTCTAGGTATGGAATACTTTATTCCCCTTTGACTTCCCATCCTGTAGGAACTACACATCTCTTGTTGATACAGAGACTCACACAACACACCACAGCACGCAAGGTCACCCCCCCCCCCAAGCACACACCTCCGGGGCAGGCAATGGATGCACCCACTCCCACAATGGACATGTGACATAACAAGACGAATCCGGAGCCAAGTAAGCATCAGAGCCAGGCGGGCAACTACAGCCAACTTCCGGGGGGGGGCATTAAAAGATTGGGGGGGGGGGGAAATCAACCAGCCCTAGGCAGAGTGGCTGTAACAATGGGTGAAAACACAACACAAGCCGAATGTTCGAGTAAATGGTCTACCATACACCTGTGAAGTTCTCGGGTCCAGATGCAAGTAGACGGACGCCAGCCCGCGAGGCTGTCTCAGCCGGGCTGACACACATGCCGGGGGGGGCACAAGCCCGGTTAGCCCAATGGGTGTTGCGTGCCTGATCAGAGCCAACTATCTACAGGCCACACACTCAGGAGAACATCCCAATCTGTCCACCGCAACATACCCATCCCCAAGTGGACACTGAGAGGAATGCCAGGGACATCCAAATACCTGGGGGAACTGTGTCAACTTGAATATGTATGAAACATGGATGTGGCATGAAACAGCATTAACATTGTCCCTCTCTCACACACAGGGCGACGTCGTTGATCTCCCCCCAACACTGGGGGGGGAAGATTCACAGTCCCAGGCTCCGCGTGACGACGATCCCACCGGCAGCGACGACTCTCACCACTCCGTGGATGACCCTGACCAACCTGGCCCCTCTGGTGTACAAGCTCCTGCAGCACCTGCGTCAGGTACATCTGCGCCAACCACCACCCCCATTCCCGCCACATCCCAGGACACACCCAGGATCCCTGCTCGCACTGAACAACACAGCCAGTCTGACCGGGAGGCACAACGGTCTGCAGGCACCCA
The DNA here is from genome assembly GCF_964204655.1 of Triturus cristatus. Taxonomy (NCBI): domain Eukaryota; kingdom Metazoa; phylum Chordata; class Amphibia; order Caudata; family Salamandridae; genus Triturus; species Triturus cristatus. The sequence continues at coordinate 277,271,376 of NC_140586.1, read as the reverse complement.
GGAGGAGGCAGACAACCCTGCCGATGCCATCCCTCAGGGGTCCCGTAGACCCGATGTGCCAACAACGGCAGGCCAGGCACGTGTGGGCAGGGGTGGTGGGAGTGGAGGTAGGCGAAGGCGCGAAGCTGACTAGCCAGCTCAGGATCCCGGTATGGCCCACCTACGCAACATCCTGGACTCATACCGGCGTGACACCAGAGGCATCGACCAGGTCGTGGTCATACTTTCCAGGATGCAGGGGACCCTCGATGAGCTCAAGGACCTGCAGGTCGAGCATCATGCCAGTCACCAACAACAACTAGGACAGATGGAGGCAAGACTGGCTGAGCTCCTGGCGGTGCACAGGGACGTGGGACAATCACTCCGTCAGATCGCCCAAAGTCTGGCAAACCCTCCCTGTGCCACCAGGCGTTGACCAGCACCTGAGACAGGGAGGGAGGAGGAGGAGGATTCATCTGACGGAGCGTCCCTACCATCGTCAAGGCCTGCATCTGAGGGTCCCCGGAGGAAAGTGGGTCGTCCACGTAAGAGACCGTGAGAGTCAGCGGACCATCCCCATCTCCCAGGTCACCTGGCCTGGCACCTGGCCCTCGGGCGCAACAGCAGCACCTCACCCAATGACATTCTCTGCCACATGGACTTGCTGGTCCCAGTCTGACCAATGATGACCAACACTGTGGTCTGGACTCTGATGACTTCCGATGCCAAGGATGCCATCTCTCCCAGTGAACTTTGGATTCTATTCCCCCGGTAGTGCACCTTAGCACATCCACCAAAAGACTCACCCCACCAAAAATAAAGTCACATTGTTCTGCACATGAGATGTTGCTGTCATTTTGCATTATTCAATGACATATGTGTGTGGAAATGTCTAACTATGCCTGAGTGTTGAACCAACTCCAGCCATCCATCCCCTGGGAACAGAGTCTTGTACAGGACACACATGGGGCACAAGGTATCATCCAATGTAGGCATGGAGCACCACACTCACCTGTGATGGCCTCTGGCTGCAGAGGGGGGGCTTGCTAAACTGTGCGGACAGAACACTTTGGGAGATCATCATCAAGGCGTAGAGGCCATGGCCCATGTGGAGGTACCCGGGGAGGGAGTCCCAGGTATGTGTGGCCAGGTGGGAGAACAGTGTCCTGTATGCTGGAGTACGGTGGATGTGAAGAACGGTGGCCAGGGCAAGGTTGGATGCATGGAGATGGCCCAACGGGATCTAGGATGACAGACGTACAAGGTTGCTTGGGGTCGGGTTGTGGACTGCCTCCTGAGTGTGGGTGGGCTGTGTGGATGACATCCTGCAGCAGACAGTGATCCATTGCAGCCAGCTATGGTGGACGGTGAGGTGGCTGGGGCGCAGGGTGTTGAAGCTGAGATGTGCAGATGCCCCCTGGAAGTGGACCAGTGTCCTTGGAGTATGGATGTACTTGCTCCGTAGAGGGCAGGGCATTTTATGAGATGGATGTCGTCATGGACCTGGGGGATGGCCTGTCGTCACTTGGAGTGGATCTATCTGTGGATCATGTGCATGATGCAGAGTGCGTAGCAGCATGGGGCACAGATGCTGTGGACTACCATGGCAAATGTGAGCGAACAACACATGATGCACAACATCTTGTGAGTGTGGCCACTGTGTGCCTGTGCAGGGCCTGCAGCAGCAGGCGCCATCCCCCTGCCAAATGGCCCATCTTGCACACAAACACTAGGATGTCAGAAGGGCAACTGCAACAGGCACGTGTGTAAAGTGAGGAGTGTCCAGTGTCACATGGCACACCCAGAGACAATGCATGCCCAATCCCCAAATAACCATTACACAGGATCAGGAAACTGAAGGTCAACCTGCGCACTGGAGACACACCCTCAGCAACTGGTGATGGCCCATTGTGTGGTTGACCTCGCTAAAAAACATACACGACCATGTACTACATGCCCAATAGGGAGCCAAATCCATGAGCAACTGCATGCATGTCGCTAAACTACACAGGGACTCCGATGCATTATCTACAGAAAGTATGCCAGAGATGCCGCATGCCAAGTGGCAAGAGACCAGCATTGACAGAGACGAGGCACCTTGGAGTGTGATGAACACCTTTATTACTCAGGCTCACACTAAGGGAAATGCATCCATTGAACAGAATCACAGGTCATTCGGCTGAACATGTGTGACCCACACTGGACACCCCCTGCAACACACAGATGTGGTAATTCCTACTAAGCTGGCACACAAGTGAAGGGGTTGACCTCACACCCCTTGCTGCACACGGCGAGTCTACAATTCCACATTGAGCCTCATATGGGGATGTCCCACACCATGTCCAGCATGGCCATCCCGTATGTTCCTGAGGGACGTTAGACACACATTGATGCCTTCATCAGAATCCACAATCCATGACAGATGACTGTCAGGGAGGTTGACTATCAAGTAATGGGGGCCATGCAACACGTCACGTGGCCCATGGTGAGTCGACATGTATGCATGGTAACACAACATGCACAGAAGCAGTACCCACATATCACAAACTCGTACCAACCACAAAAGGCCTTGCTGCACTCCTTACCAAAAAAGACTTCTCACCATCTCTGTGCATGTAACTCTGATCCAGCACACGTTTGAAAAATCATGAGGAATAGCAGGAGTGCAATGATGACATGAGCAGATGACAGCCGCAGGAAGCTGGGGAGGACAGACACACAACAAGTCAGCGAGGAGCTAGTAATCCGCACACATGTACGTGCACCCTACAGGATTGATGTTGTCACCATGGGAATAATTATTTTTGTGCACCTGCACAAATATGGGGTATGACATTTGCACTTGTATGACACATCAGAACACACCTCCAAGTAACTTGGCACACAGTCAGCTCGACACACACATTGCAACACACGCCACACAAGGCACTAGGCGTGCACACTCAGACACGGGAACTCACCATTATGAGAAGAAGTTGCGGATCAGCTGACTCCGGATGTCCTCATCCTCATCCTCATCCTCATCGTCACTTGCCCCGTGCCCAAGCCCTTCATCCTCCACGGGTGGATGATCTTGCTCATCAGGATCCAGGATGAGTGGCACGGCCTTCTCCACTGCCATGTTGTGCAGCATGCAGCACACAAGGAAGATTTTGCAGACCTTCACCGGGGCATACGGGAGGGCGCCGCCGGTCTTGTGCAGGCACCTGAATCTGCTCTTCAGGAGTCCAAACGTCCTCTCAATCACGCGCCTCGTCTGCCCATGGGTGTTGTTGTACCGGTGTTCGGCGGCTGTTCTGGGGTTGCGGAGAGGCGTCATCAGCCATGGCATGTTGGGATAGCCAGTGTCCCCTACATGGAAACATCATGGACAGAAGTGGGTCAGGAGAAGCAGTAAGACATGAAGAAACGGCTAAATACAGGACCAACAGATCATACCCACCAACAAGACATGCACGTTCGTTGCGCAGCTGTAGCATCATTTCGGGCACCCTGCTACGCCTCATGATGTATGCATCGTGTGCTGATCCTGGAAAACGTGAACAGACATGGGATATCATCATGTTGGCAAGACACACCACAAGGGCATTAATGGAGTGGTAATGCTTGCGGTTACGGAGGGCTACCTCCTGTGCGTGTGGTGGCACCAGAGCCACATGTGTCCCATCAATGGCCCCAATGACATGGGGCATCCCTCCCAGGGCATAGAACTCACCCTTGACACCTGTCAACTGCTCACGAGTTGGAAAGGCAATGAATTCATCAAGGTGTACCAACATGGCCTCTAACACATCATGCAGGACACGGCTGAACATGGTCTGGGACATACCACCTACATCAGCTATAGTCAATTGAAACGTACCGGTGGCAAAGAAATGTAGGGCTGCCATCACCTTCATCTTGGGTGTCAGTGCAGTAGGATACCTGTGTCGCGGTTGGAGGTGTTGCTCGAGCCTTGTGGTCAAGTCGTCAATCAACGGTTGGGTGAAGCGGTAGCGGCGTATACAGTCACGTTCCCTCATGGCAGCCAAGTCTGGCATTGTTCGGGGGAGAGGCGGTGCCCTGCAGAAATTTGGAAGGAATAACGAAGATTGAGTACAGCACTACACCACTGTCAATGAACTGAGCACATGTTCAACAGCTAATGCACATATGCTATATACAGAGTCTGTACTGTGCAATGCATCCAGGACTCGTATGCCAGCCAGGTGACACCCCTAACAACAGTCAGCCACACATGTGGGTGCGCAAGGTCAACATGACATGACATGGAACTAGCTGTGGGCCAGTGTAAGTGAAGAGGCTGACGCATGACAGGACTGACAGACATCCACATATGTGCATTAGAAGGGTGTATTATCACATAGACCGGTTGCGGGACACTAGAGGCACAGGTCGCATGTCCTTGAAACAGGACACTCCACACACCTTGGCAGGAAGGGGGACATGTCAGGTATGATGACACATACATTGAGACCATGCAGATTAGTCCTTGTCTCGCAAGTGCATGTGCGATGCACACATACACCCATTACGTCTGATTCCACATGTGGCCTGGTGTGCGTAATAGTGTGCCATGCCCATCGACACGCACACACATGTTGGATGCAGCAAATGCAGATGCATGTCACGGAACTCATACAGCTAGCTCATGGGATCACATGACACTCACATGACATAGTCACAATGTGCAACGACGGTAGTAACATTTGAGGTGTCATTAACCGTGTCCCTGGCATCGGTGGACAGTTGTGGGTGCAGGTGACCGTGCCATGCCAGTGATGCAGTGCTCGATTGTCCCCAGTGAGTAGCTCCTCTGTATCGATTTGGGACCACTAAATTTCTGTTGTGTTATGCTCCCCATTGTTTCCCAGTGTCATGGTGGGTAAACCAACTGTGTGGTGCAGGGCCTACTTATGTTTGTAGTTTTGAAGATGTCACCCATGTTGGCGTTAATGCTATGCGCTGTGTCCTATGTAGATTGGACTCATGTGTCATGTGTATACAGGTGTCTGGTCATGTCCTGTCTCTTCACCTTGGCCACAGCATCGTCGGGGGAAACAGAGGGAGACACTGGCACGGACTTGGGGGGGGGTAGCCAGCACCGGGGCCACCAGTGCTGGGGAGTCTGGCACAGCATGTGGCAAGGAGGCCGAGGGGAGTCAGGCGGAATACCCGTCCAGTCCCAACACCGACTATGACGCTGACCGGTCCGAGGCTGAGCCCCCAGAGGGGGCGGAGGCTGCCCCCAGTGCTGAAGGCAGCACTCCATCCCTCGGCGCACCCTCCATTCTCATCACCGCCCCCCCAGTTGCTGGGGTCCCTTGTGTCCGTGCTAGGCGACAACAGGTGCATGAGAGACGGCAAGGAGGTGTATGCAAGGGGTGAAGGGTGCACTTCCACTCCGGAACATTCTGTGGTGTGTAGGCACATTCAAGTGCATGGTGCTTGTTAAATGCACGCTCATGACGTGGCTCGTATACAGAAGTGGATGCGTGTGCCAGTCATGACCCCATCTTGTGCGCTGCTTGCTAACGGCAATTATGTGCTATTCAATGCAGTAGCTTGCTGTGGGATGCTTCCGGCAATTCCTAAGATCGTGACTGTATCACTACGAGTGGTTTTCTGTCATATTTCGGCTTTTCCCACCCCCACATGTCCGGCTGGATGTATCCATCTGCCCTCCCATTGCAACCTTGAAAGCGGAGTTCAACAAGATGAACAGTATAAGGGCTCCATTGTCTCAAACACAAGTCGTGTTGTCACACTCCCACAGAGGTGCAAGAGGCTTATTAACACTGATCTCCCACTACATATTTTGAACTCGGATTCAGACTATCTTTCATGCCTCGTCAACAGGTGGCCTGGCTGTTTTTTTTACATTGTGGTCTCCGGCCTCGTGACCTCCTTTCAAACTCTGTGTGGTGTGCTCCCCGCATTTCATCATTCGCTTTTGTCTACCGTCTTCGGAGGTGTCCCTTTGCTTGTCGCCCTCGTAGCTGGGGTGCCATAATAGATCAGCGTACTACGCTGTGGCTTCACCTCTTGCGTTACAAGACAGCATGCACCGGCTGCTCCATCTTCGGAACATGATGCTTGAATTATACGGCACTCTGCCGCTGGCGACCTTAAGCAGTGCCTATGGATTGTCCTTTCGGTTTCCCTTCTTTCCCTGCGTGCAACCTGTCTTTCATTGCCTAGACTGTCCATTCGAATGAGCTCTGGATGTGTGCCTGTGTAACTCGGTGCCTCCTGACCCGGATTGGGATGGACTGATGTGCCCCTTAGTGGCTCATGAGTTGGACTGTTCTGGCGTCAGTGTCATGGCCTGTGCTGCTGCACATGGAGTCCTGGGGAATTGGGACATCCGAACAGCAGCAAATGAGTTCTTAACCAGGAGTTATCTTGATGTCCCCACCTGTTGTCCACAAGTTGTGCTGGATGGCCCGATTGTTGAGGAACACGTGTGTTCTTTCCCCCTGCTTAACTGGATGGCAGACAATTTTTCGGAACGTGCAGATGATTTCCTCTTGGAAGCTGTTGCAACTTATAGTGCCTATGCCTTGATGGATGGACTGTAGCCCTGCTCATTTCATGGTGCATCCGTCGATGTGATATTTTCCTCCCCTATTACATGGTTGTTTTCCCTGCAACATCGTTCAGGTGTGACATTTCTTTTCTGACTTTTTCGCTTCCCTTCTATGGACTTCCAGTTCATGCCCTTCGTTCCGTTCTATCAAACCTTAACTCTGCGTTCTCGAATTTGCGCCCCTAATGGATGGAGGACTTTTGTAGGAGATGGGACTAGATGATCCTGTGATGTGATACCACTGAGCTGATCTGTACGGTGGGGGGTTCCCCGTTCTAGCTTGGGACCTGCTATTAGTCGAATGATACTACTATTAGTTTACTACCGACAGGAAGATTGCTGTTTCCACTGTCAGTTTCTTAAGATTGCTCCTTTCAATGTCTATGATATTGCAACAATGCTGATGTTTCTGGCCTTGACCATTTGTATGCTTATGTTGGCCACAGTCCTGCATCTTAGGACGCGAGGTTCATTGTTTGTACTCATTAAACTTAACCTTGTCTGTGTCTATTCTGTTGTGGACTGATCTGTGAATCATGACCCTACGTGTCCCCCCCCGGTGCTTCGCATCTGGTGTGGGCTATGGGCTTGTGGAATGGTGTACTGTGACCACTTTCCTTTGAAATGCTGTATGTGGTTGTAATTTTCTCGTTTGCACACTATTTCTATTCTGCTGTTGCTGCTGGTGCTGCTGATCCCTGGGTAGGGGTGGTGATGATGTGTTGGGTGTCTGGTAAATGTTGTTGTGTCCTGCTCATGGGGTGGACCCTGGTATCTGCATGCCATCACATGGTGTCTGCATATATTCGTGGGTCATGTTGGCTCTTACTGCATTGTGACATTGTCCCAAGGTGTGTTCCTTCCTCTGTGGCACCTGTCATCTTCCCTGCATGGTGTTTCCCAATTGTTGTGCTGAGCTGTGTCAACATTGCCTCGGTGTGTGACACATCCCTTCGACTTTGGCCATGCATGCTCTGCAATATCTCCACCTGCATCGTTTGTGGCATCCTTGCTGGTCACTGTACTTGTGTATGGCGTATATTGACATGACTTCATGTTGACATTTTCCGTTTTCCGCACTTTGCATGTGTGTACTCCCTGCCTCACACACATGTGTTGCAATTTCTGCAGAGTATTTGGGCACCTGCTTGACAATTGTGGCCATTGTATCTGTGTGTACTCCACCCTTTCACTTCCATGGGGGGCATCTGCTTGTTGGCTGCCCCGGCACCTGTGCATTCCTCTCATTCGTGGACTGTGCGTGACAGTGTGTGTTCCCTTTGGCTCGCATTGTTTAGTGGTGTTTGACATGAGGGTGCAGTCTTGTGGCAAAATCTCAGTGTGTGTATTGTGCTGCCTCAGCTAGGGGTGGGTATGCATGTGTAATTTGTCCTCACACCCACATGTGGTGTGTCATGCAGTCGGGGAAGGCCGATCATCCTCCTGGGAGTGGGACACTGCTGTCAGTGATGTGTTGTTATGGCACTATCGTCATTGTCCTGAGTTGGGAATCGTACATTCACCCATGAAGCTGTGGTAATCTGATGATGGTGTTGGCCCCCCCATGTCTCTGTCCACTTCTGGGGGTCCTCGGCACCCACCCCTCCTATGTCTGGGCACTGCTGGGAGGACTCTGCACACACCCCTCCTGTGTCCGGGCACTGCTGGGAGTGATATGCACACACCCCTCCTATGTCCGGGCACTGCTGGGAGTGATATGCACCCACCCCTCCTATGTCTGGGCACTGCTGGGAGGACTCTGCACCCACCCCTCCTGTGTCTGGGCACTGCTGGGGGTGATAGGCACCCACCCCTCCTATGTCTGGCCACTGCTGGGAGTGAAATGCACCCTCCCCTCCTATGTCTGGGCACTGCTGGGATGACTCTGCACACACCCCTCCTGCGTCTGGGCACTGCTGGGAGGACTTTGCACCCACCCCTCCTATGTCCGGGCACTGCTGGGAGTGATATGCACCCACCCCTCCTATGTCTGGGCACTGCTGGGAGGACTCTGCACCCACCCCTCCTGTGTCTGGGCACTGCTGGGAGGACTCTGCACACACCGCTCCTGTGTCTGGGCACTGCTGGGAGGACTCTACACACAGCCCTCCTATGTCCGGGCACTGCTGGGAGTGATATCCACCCACCCCTCCTATGTCTGGGCACTGCTGGGAGTACTCTGCACACACCCCTCCTGCGTCTGGGCACTGCTGGGAGTGATATGCACCCACCCCTCCTATGTCTGGGCACTGCTGGGATGACTCTGCACACACCCCTCCTGCGTCTGGGCACTGCTGGGAGGACTTTGCACCCACCCCTCCTATGTCCGGGCACTGCTGGGAGTGATATGCACCCACCCCTCCTATGTCTGGGCACTGCTGGGAGGACTCTGCACCCACCCCTCCTGTGTCTGGGCACTGCTGGGAGGACTCTGCACACACCCCTCCTGTGTCTGGGCACTGCTGGGAGGACTCTACACACACCCCTCCTATGTCCGGGCACTGCTGGGAGTGATATGCACCCACCCCTCCTATGTCTGGGCACTGCTGGGAGTACTCTGCACCCACCCCTCCTATGTCTGGCCACTGCTGGGAGTGATATGCACCCACCCCTCCTATGTCTGGGCACTGCTGGGATGACTCTGCACACACCCCTCCTGCGTCTGGGCACTGCTGGGAGGACTTTGCACCCACCCCTCCTATGTCCGGGCACTGCTGGGAGTGATATGCACCCACCCCTCCTATGTCTGGGCACTGCTGGGAGGACTCTGCACCCACCCCTCCTGTGTCTGGGCACTGCTGGGAGGACTCTGCACACACCCCTCCTGTGTCTGGGCACTGCTGGGAGGACTCTACACACACCCCTCCTATGTCCGGGCACTGCTGGGAGTGATATGCACCCACCCCTCCTATGTCTGGGCACTGCTGGGAGTACTCTGCACACACCCCTCCTGCGTCTGGGCACTGCTGGGAGTGATATGCACCCACCCCTCCTATGTCCGGGCACTGCTGGGATTGATATGCACCCACCCCTCCTATGTCTGGGCACTGCTGGGAGGACTCTGCACCCACCCCTTCTGCGTCTGGGCACTGCTGGGAGGACTCTGCACACACCCCTCCTGCGTCTGGGCACTGCTGGGAGGACTCTGCACCCACCCCTCCTGTGTCTGGGCACTGCTGGGAGTGATTGGCACACACCCCTATGAATCTGTCCACTGTCGTGGTATGTGCCGTCACCACGCGCTGATGGCCTGGGTGGGGCCCGTGCCCCTGGGGCGCCCCAACTTTGGGGGTGCAGTCCGTTCACATGCCTTTGGGACGTGGGTGCGGCCGTACCGGCATAGTTTGTGTGACGTAGGGGTGGGCGTGGTGTGTGCCGTCACCATGCGCTGATGGCCTGGGTGGGGCCCGTGCCCCTGGGGCGCCCCAACTTTGGGGGTGCGGCCCATTCACATGCCTTTGGGACGTGGGTGCGGCCGTACCGGCATAGTTCGTGTGACGTAGGGGTGGGCGTGGTGTGTGCCGTCACCATGTGCTGATGGCCTGGGTGGGGCCCGTGCCCCTGGGGTGCCCCAACTTTGGGGGTGCGGCCCGTTCACATGCCTTTGGGACGTGGGTGCGGCCGTACCGGCGTAGTTCATGTGACGTAGGGGTGGGCATGGTGTGTGCCGTCACCACGTGCTGATGGCCTGGGTGGGGCCCGTGCCCCTGGGGCGCCCCAACTTTGGGGGTGCGGCCCGTTCACATGCCTTTGGGACGTGGGTGCGGCCGTACCGGCGTAGTTCGTGTGACGTCGGGGTGGGCGTGGTATGTGCCATGCCACCATTGTGGTGGTGACGGGTACGCGTCCACGTCCACTTCCGTTGTGGCGGGACGTGGGATTGGTGGACACGCTCCCCGAAGTGACAAGTCCATGGTGGCAAGTGCTGTGCATGCTGTTGTAGTTATTTGTGGGGTGTGGGTTGTGATTTCTGGCCCTTGCACACACACACCCCCCCCTTTGCCCCTGGGGGTTGTTCTGACCTTCTGCGGCGTCTGCGTCTGTTTCTGTATACGAGGTGGTAGGCTATGAGGGCCGGGACGACGCGTAGGTTGGGGTCCATCGCTGTCCCTGGCGTGCCAGGGCTCCTTGTTCGCGGCGTCCTCACTTTCCCGGCAGTTTCTGGCTCCCATAAAAACTGCAGCGTGCGGAGTGACGTCGGCACGAATCGTACTTGCTGGTCCCTGAAACGCTGCCTGACTCCGTCCGGACGTCGCATGTGCGCTGTCCCGACTGTGATTCGTATGTACAAATTTTGCCGGTCGGTGTTTTTTCCGACTCGGACGGAAATGGTGTGTCTGTGCAAATCGTACTTGCGAGTTTGTAAGGTATTTTTCCCGGATGCCATTCGGACGGCAAAAACGCTCCGTCCGACCATTCGTACACGGGTTTTACAGGATTGGAATCGACACCAAAATGTCGATTTGGATTTCCATGACCTGTTCTTTCAAAAGGAAGAGTAAACAGTTTTATGTCAGCTGTGCGACATACCATTACAAGAAAATCTCTGAAAAATACCTACAACCTAAGAAGAAAAGAAGAGTCAAAATATATAAATGACTACAACCCCGTCATTTTATCCATGTTGAACGCTAACATGGATATTCAGTATGTAGCTGACAATTCTATTGCTGTTGCTCGGTATGTCACATCTTACATCACTAAATCTGAGAAAACGGAATTGAAAGAAATGTGGGAAGAGATTTCTCAGGAGAAGACTGTCAGTAAAAAGCAATACAGTTTCAGTTTAAAGATGTTATCGCATCGAGAAATTGGGTCATACGAATGCTCAGATTGGTTATCATCTGCAAGTCTGTACTCCAAATCCAGGAGAATAATTTGGGTAAGTTTAGGCCTTGCAGGAATGCGAAATCGGGTATTGAAATCTATTCGAGAAATTGAATATTTAGCAGAGAACGAACCAGAAAGTACAGACATTTTGAAAACAAATATGTTGGACACATATTACCCAAACAGAAGTCATCATCTTGAGAACATGTGTCTCTATGAAGTGCTGCAGAACTGCATTTTTACACGGAATGCCACAGAAGACATCAACAATGGAAAATATAAAGTCATTGGTGAGGAAGGATGTTTGGTGAAACAAACAAAAGGAAGTTTGATTAATCACAGGAAGATGAGTTGCGACACTACTGACAAAAAGGAATTTTACTACTTAGCACTTTTAAACCATGGCGTTCAGAGGATGAATTACTTGGAGATTTTCAGAGCTATGAAGATTCCTTTAATGCATGTAAAGATAGCATAGAATGCAGTACTTTCACAAATTATGTACAAATGTTAAATGAAGAAATTGAACAAGAATCTACAGTTGCAGCTGAAGTAGCTAGAGACAGTTCTCAAGACAGTCAAAGTTCTAGTACGCTCAGTCAAGATCCCCTAGGACAACCAATCATAGAAAATGAAGCTGCAATAGCCATGACTGAAGTGGAAACAGCTATGAATTAAGCTCAGGAAGATTTAATAGACTTACCAAATTTGGAACAACAACTGAATGATGAACAACAACAAATTTATGAAGAAGTCACAAAACAAATTGATCATGGATTACTACATGAAAATAAAGAGTGCTCATGCACATCATTTGAACCAATCAGAATGTATGTGAGTGGAGAAGCTGGAACTGGAAAAAGTTTCTTAATTAAAGTAATTAGAAGCTACCTACAGAAAAAAACTGATTCAACTTTGTCTTGTGTTGTTACTGCTCCAACTGGGTTAGCAGCATATAACATAAAAGGAATTACCTTACATCGTTTGCTAATGTTACCAGTAGAGCATGAGAACAAAATAGAATACCACAAGCTAACAGGAAAAGCATGTTTTGAAGTTTCAAGAGTGTTGAAGAAAATGAAAGTTCTCATTATTGATGAGGTAAGCATGGTATCAAACTTAATGCTTGCCTTTGTGCATTTAAGAATGCAGCAAATTCTAAAGACAGACTATGACCTGTTATTTGGAGGAAAACATGTAATAGTTTTTGGGGATCTACTGCAGCTCACTCCAGTTAAAGGACAACCAGTATTTAATACTCTTGCACATGAAGACACGAAAAAGTCATTAGGAAGTATAGGCAATGTGAATATTTGGTCATACTTTGAGTACAAAGAACTCATTACCAATATGCGGCAAGCAAATGATGATGATTATGCAAGTATTCTCAAAGATATCAGAATTGGACTACTCACAGAACATGGCAGAAAAGCTTTACAGAGTCGATTGCTATGTAATTTGTTTCCAACAGAACAAATAGTTCCAGATAAAATATACAAGGAAATTGCAGAAAAAAATAATGTAATCTGCTTAATGCCAATACTACATGAATGCTCTATATTCAATGAAGAACTTTTGAAATTGGAAAATGAAGAGATTATGAAAATGGAAGCCGTGGATAAAATACAGCATGAAGGAATAACTATTATATTGACAGGCAAATTGAAAACTAAATTGGATTCTCTAGAGAAAAACATATCGAAAACAGCTGGTTTAGAAAAGAATCTTTATGTATGTATGAACTGTCGAGTAATTTTAAGACGTAATTTGAATGTAGAAAAAGGTTTAGTGAATGGAGCTATGGGTAAAGTTGTGGGTTTTGTTAATTACCAGAAAAAAGATGGAATTTAATTTTAAAAATAAAATTTGATCAGATTGAAGAGGTTAAAGACATTAGTCGTTGTTGTTGTGTTGTTGTGTCGTGCTTGTGAAAGACTTATATGTACGTAGGAAGCAGTTTCCGTTTTCTCTAGCATATGCTGTAACTATTCACAAATCTCAAGGATTAACTGTAGATTGTGCTTTTGTAAACATTGGATCTAGTGTGTTTAAAGAAGGTATGGCATATGTTGCTTTGTCACGAGTGAAAAAATTATCTGGTTTATTCATGATAGACTTTGATGACTCAAAAGTTAGTGCTGATGCAAATTGTGTAAAGGAGTATAATAGATTAAGAAGAAGCTATGCTCCTCATTTAGGTCAGTATCCTGTGTTTGAAAAACGTGTTGTTTGTCGAAAAGGAGAATTGAGAATATCTGTAATGAGGATGTACAGAAGAGAAAACAAAAGGAGAGTGATGTGATTGAAAGCAAAAAGAAAAAGGACAATGTTGAAGAGGTTGTTGGTTGTCATTTTGAAAATAGCTCTGGTGTCAACTGCTACGCTAATGTAGTGCTGAATGTTGTATTTTTTGTTGAAAGTTTGCAAGAGCAGATAATACTAAATCATGAACAAAGATTTTGTTCTCTGCTGAGTTTCCTTTATGAGAAGTTGAGTAATGATAAAACTAAAATAGAAAGTGCTTCTGATGTTAGAAATCTTGTAGATGTATGTTCTGGATGTACACAGTTTACACAAAATGTCCAGCAAGATGCACAGGAATTCTTAATTTATATGCTTATGGAACTGGAAGATGAAGGGGTAGAAATAGAAAATATGTTTGGTCTCTCTTATAAATTAGAACATTGTTGTGAAAACTGTATGAACACATGCAGCACTAATGTTGATTCTGAAAGGTTCATACATTTAACATTACCAGAGAGTAAATCAGTGACTTTTAGTAAATTAGTTAAAGATGCAAATCACAACTTGGAATGTTCTCAATGTAAATCAGAAATGTTATCAACGTTATTTTTAAAGAAATATGGACAGTATATAATTTTAATGATGCAACGTTGTAGAGCTGATGGAACAAAATTGGACACTTTAATAAAGAAGTTTGTAGGAAATCAATTATCAATATCAGGAAAGACTTTTGTTGCAGTTGCAACAATTTTCCATGATGGACCTTCTATAACTTCTGGTCATTACACAGTTTATCTAAAATGTGAAAAAGGCTGGACACTGTGTAATGATTCTCAATTGATTTTCAAGCAACGTTTGCCTGCAGAATTACCAAATTCCTACTTAATTTTTCTAAAACCAAAATTTTAGATACAAATTGCAGCATCTGAAGAAACCATTATTTCGATTTTATAGGATTACCATTGGATATTTCACCTAAAAAGGATTTAAAAATTACCATTTGGCCTCATGGAAAGGTAAATGTTTCTATTGTGGACTTCTTTGACAGATATTATTTTGGTGTATGTGCTTAAGCAACAAGATTTACAGACGTTATTTATTGCAAATAGTTATTGTTCTTAGAAGATATTTTTAATATATATGTTACATTTCTATCAAGGTATGTTTTACTGAGGATAGATTGAGGGCTTTTTTAAACAATCTTTCAGATTGTTTATTTTTTTGGCCGCTGTTAAGGGATGAATGCAATTGATATCACTATTTTCAGTGAAATTCAATATATTCTGAAAACAGCAAAAAAAGGGCAAAAAATTACTTTGTTAAATATGAAAATATGTGTACTGTATTCTAAAATGTATTGTTAAATATTACTACTTTTTTTCTTTTTTTTCAGATTTAGAAAGAAAATTTAGGAAATTGAATCCATTTTTCTTGTAATTAAGAAAAACCATTTATTTCTAATTAAGTTATTTTGTTGGTCAGGTAAGTTTAAAATATCTGTATTTCTCACCCCTTCACTTTCATGCTCCCTTTTCTTCACTTCTCCTCTCTCTGCTTTTCTCATTCCCCTTCCCTCTCACTTCTTCCTTTACTGCTCTTTTGTAACTCCCTCACTCCTTCTCTACTACTCCCCTAGGTTTACTGCCTCCATCACTATTTTTTCAACCATGTTTCTCTCCCTGTCTCCATATGTCTCAGTCATTCTAACTGCCTTACTCCTTCTCAGTTCCTTGCTCTCTGTCTCTGTTTCTGTCTCTCTCCCTTTGTCTGCCTTACCCTTAATTTCCTTAACATCTCTGTTTCTACCACTCCTCCTCTCTCCATCACTCATTTTCCATCTATGTTAATTTTTTAACCTTCTCCGTCATTCCCCTTCCCTCACCTTCCCTAACTGTCATTATCCTTTACTCATAGTCACTCCTATTCTCCTACTTCACTTCCTCCTGTCTGTATCTCACACCCCTTCATCTTTTCGCATTCTTTCCTTCACTCTCCCTCACTCTCCTTTGCTCATTGAAATCCTGACTCCCTTTCTCTCACTCCAGTTTCCTAAATCCCTCCATCCCCTCACTCCCCATCTGTCACTTTCCCTTACCCCCTTTTCTAATCCTCATACCCCTTATCTCACCATCACTCCACTGCTCTTACTTTCAATCCCTTTACCCTGCTGTACTTCATCCGCTTCATCTGTTACTCCCTTTTCCTATCTCCGTCCATTACTCCCCTTTTCCCACTCCCCCTCCATCACTCTCCATTACTCATTGCCATTCCCTTACTCATTCACTCTTCTTACCTGTATCCTCTACCCTTAGTCCTTTTGTTGCAGTCAGTCTTTCACTTCCCTTTCATGACTGATCATACTTTCCTTTTCTCACTCATTCTCTCTGTCCTTTCCTCCTCTTCACTCAGTCATTTCAATCATTTCAATCATTCATGTATACACTACACATTCATTCAATAAAATTACAACACAGAATATTAGGAATATAGCTCTTCTTGGAGAAGTGAAGTGAGTTCTGAAAAGACCTGTTTTTTTTGTCTTTTTTGTTTTGTATTTTTTTTTAGTTTTTTAACAATTTTGTATTCTTTCTTTGATTTTTTTAGAGCACCAAAAAAAAACTGGTAATGAAAAACTGTTCAACAGGAACAAAAAAAAAATGAAAAAAATTATGGGCTGGAGCATGTGTGCTGCTGTATTCTGTTTTCAATCAAGTTTATACTGCTCTCACCGTAGCAAAGAACAGCATTGCACACATTGCAATGTATGTGCACCTTCTGGAAAAGGGGGCGGATGTCCAGTGGCCTGGTACACGGTGAATCTGCGGCCGCAGATGATGTGCTTGGCTGAGCAGGTGGAGGCTTGTCCGTCAGGGCTCTAGTTGTTTCTCGAGCATAACGTACAGGCTGCACTGTCTTAAAGTGTCTCAGCATAGAATAAATACTAAAGGAGTATTTCTTGCTGGGATCTCCTCTAGATAAGACACTTCCACAAATAGTGCATGTCACCTTCGGCGCATTCACCTCCATATGTTTTGAACTAGTATATGTGAGTATTGATGTATATAAGTGAGGATATATGAGAGTGAGAGATTGGAAGAGTTCCTGTATAAATAAGTATGTGTTTCTATAAGTGATTGTTTAAGAGAGTAAGTATGTGTACGTTTCTGTAGAAGTAAGTGGTGTGTGTATAGCTGTATATGCAAGTAAATGGATGTTTATTTGCATGTGTGAATATGCGTGTGAGTAACTCTATGTATGAGTGTAGGTGTGTAACAGGATGTATAGCTGTATGAGTACATATGATGACTGAGTACATGTATGAGTGACTATAAAGAAGTGTTGATGAATGAGTGGATGCGTATGTAGATTTTGGAATTACTGAATAGGTTGTTCTAACTGGTGTTGGTCTCTCTATAGTTTTCAAAACTTTAATTTGTATTTTTCAATGTGTGTATCAAAGTTTATATTCGGATAAGAGGAGGTCTGCCACTCTTACACAAGGATGATGTCATCAGTGATGTCATCAGTGATGTCATTTGAGATGTCATCAGTGATGTCATGAGTGATGTCACTGACCATGTCATGAGTGATGTAATATGTGACGTCATCAGCAGTGGATTGCGGTCGCGCGAGTTATAGTTAGCTGAACTAACTATAACGGGGGAATTTCAATGGTTTTGTACGAGTGAAATGTCCAGCTAACTATAACATGTGTGAAACCTATGGTTTTTTCAGTGAATTTGCAAGGTTTTTTAAATGCTAATTCCTAACTATAACGTGTGTGAAACCTATGGTTTTTTCAGTGAATATGTATATATATCTCTATTCTCCAAAGGTTGCCCTAGCTTTAAGCAGTACTCCACACAGATGAAAGGGGTAAGCCTTTATTAAGAGGTATGGAAAATGTCCTGTCTGTCAATTCAATATAGCAGCTGCTCCGTCCATGAAACCTGATGCATTTTGAAGGGCTTGCCTTCTTCCTCAGAGGTGCACTGACGGCAGTTCCGGTCTCCATGCAAAACAAAATTTAAAAGTTTGTGGATGAGCCTCAACAGGCAGGACCCTTCCTAAATCCTACATCTGTGCTCCACATAATCGGCACAGTTGGATACCAAGCCGAGTGGCCCCCATGTGTGTGCCTTTGTTAATTTCCACTTATTTTTTGTGATCAGCAATTTGACAGGCTTTGTATTTTTTGCATGGCCAAAAACCTCCCATGTTTGTCCATGCCCCTGATTGTTTAGCCTTAAAATGACTATGTGTTAATTTGTCTCCAATATTTAATGTTTGTATGTAAGTTATATTTGCATGGTTCCGAATTATTCCTGATAATGTGGGCTCCAGTTGTAAGATTTCCCAATGTTTTTTTAATAATCCTGGTTAATTAGCCTACTTCCATTGTATATGTTGTTATTAATCTTATCTTTGATGGATAACCTTTTTCCTTTTTTTGCTCAGAATCCTGTAAGATCTCTGTGAGTTTCTTTGTATTTACTCTCTGTAGACTCTTTTCAATGACCTTTATAGGATAATTTCTCTTTTTTAATATTATCTGGGCATCCTGACTGTCTTTCGAATTCAAACACAAGGAGATGATGGGCAGAGCACTGAAACTTTTAGACAATCACCTCCAGTCACAGATCTGGGTTGATTCCATCATCATTCTTTAGCTCACTTCACCACCTCAGTTCACACCCAGCTATATGCAAATCAGTCTTGACCCTGTGCCTCATGGGAACAGTCCAGCACAAACTGCCAAGCCAGGTCTTCCCTGAACCGGTAATAAGCATCCTGGGACTGGTTTCTGGGTAACACCCTTCATTAGCCAGGCTAGCTTGAATCCAGTGGCAAAGTGAGCAAGGGACCCACGTATGGGCTTACCCTGCCAACTTAGGCAGAACAAAGCAAACTCAAGGAGATGATGGATTGAGCACTGAAACATTTCAGACACTCGCCTCCAGTGACTGATCTGGGTTGAATCCATCATCGTTCTTTAGCTCACTTTGCCACCTCAGTTCAGACCCAGCCATATGCAAATCAGTCTTGACCCTGTGCCTCATGGGAACAGTCCAGCCCGAACTGCCAAGCCAGGTCTTCTCTGAACCGGTTTCAAGCATCCTGGGACCGGTTTCTTGGTAACACTCTTCATAAGCCAGACTAGCTAAAATCGAGTGGAAACGTGAGCAGGGGACCCATGTCTGGGCATACCCTGCCAACTTAGGGCGAACAAAGCAAACACAAGGAGATGATGGACGGAGCACTGAAACTTTTCAGACACTCACCCCCAGTCACAGATCTGGGTTGAATCCATCATCATTCTTTACCTCACTTTGCCACCTCAGCTCAGTACCAGCTATATGCAAATCAGTCTTGACCTTGTGCCTCATGGGAACATTCCAGCCCAAACTGCCAAGCCAGGTCTTCCCTGAACCGGTAACAAGCATCCTGGGACTGGTTTCTGGGTAAGACCCTTTATCAGCCAGGCTAGCTTGAATCCAGTGGCAAAGTGAGCAAGAGACCACGTCTCGGCATACCCTGCCAACTTAGGGCGAACAAACCAAACACAAGGAGATGATGGACGGAGCATTGAAACTTTTCAGACACTCACCCCCAGTCACAGATCTAACACCCTTCATCAGCCAGGCTAGCTTGAATCCAGTGGCAAAGTGAGCAAGGGACCCACGTCTGGGCATACCCTGCCAACTTAGAGTGAATAAAGCAAACACAAGGAGATGATGGATGGAGCACTGAAACTTTTCAGGCACTCATCCCCAGTCACAGATCTGGGTTGAAAGCATCATCATTCTTTACCTCACTTCACCACCTCAGTTCAGACCCAGCTATATGCAAATCAGTCTTGACCCTGTGCCTCATGGAAACAGTCCACCCTGAACTACCAAACCAGGTCTTCCCTAAACCAGTAACAAGCATCCTGGATCAGTGATGTCATTTGAGATGTCATCAGTGATGTCATGAGTGATGTCACTGACCATGTCATGAGTGATGTAATATGTGATGTCATCAGCAGTGCACTGCGGGCGCGCGAGTTATAGTTAGCTGAACTAACTATAACGAGGGAATTTCAATGGTTTTGTACGAGTGAAAAGTCCAGCTAACTATAACGCCCCTGAAACCTATGGTTTTTTCAGTGAATTTCTAAGGTTTTTTAAATGCTAATTCCTAACTATAACGTGCCTGAAACCTGTGGTTTTTTCAGTGAATTTCAAAGGATTTTTAAATGCTAATTTCTAACTATGCCTACAGAGATAGGACATGTGAAGAAAGAAGAAAAAACGCTCAGAAAGAAAAAAATGAAATGCAGAAAGAAGCAACAGAAGTCCTCAAAGACGAAGAAAAGTGCAGGAAGAAGGATAACATGCAGAAAGAACAAACAGAAGAGCAGAAAGAATACTTGTTGCAAAATCATCCTGTACCCTCAACTTTTTCAGACGGATACTGGTGGTAACTGAGTCTGACTAACCAGTCCTAGAGCCAGTGCTATGTTAAAAGACACTCAGAATACAGTGAAAACACCTACATACACTAGGGAACACTATGCGTTGGGGTCCCCCTGTGATTAGCATGACCTCCTCTGTAAGCTCCTAGTATATAATAAGGCACGTCACCTCAGGCCCCGCCCCCTCCCTTCCCCACTGTGTAAACACACCCTGTGGCCATTTTAAGTTGGGAGATTAAGTCCCCTTGAATCCTGAGGGTCCCTAGGGTCCAACTAGACCACTAGGTACCTCCAGTAAGCGCCACAGAGCTGCGTTGCAGAGAGATGTAAAAAAGGGCACGGCCTAGACCACCTCTCTGCAACGCAGTGCTGTGGCACTTACTAGAAGCACCTGGTGGGCTAGTTGGACCCCAGGGTCCCACAGGATTGAAGGGGAATTATTTCCCCAGCTTAAAACGCGCCACAGGGCTTGTTTGCACACGTTAACTCAGGCCCCGTCCCCTCCCTTCACCACTGTGTAAACACGCCCTGTGGCCGTTTTTAGTTGGAAGATTAAGTTCATTTGAATCCTGAGGGTCCCTAGGGTCCAACTAGCCCACTTGGTACCTCCAGTAAGCGCCACAGAGCTGCGTTGCAGAGATGTGTAAAAAGTGGCACAGCCTGGACCACCTCTCTGCAACGCAGCTCAGTGGCGCTTACTGGAAGCACCTGGTGGGCTAGTTAGCCCCCAGGGGCTCTCAGGATTGAAGGGGAATTATTTCCTCAACTTAAAACGCTCCACAGGGCGTGTTTGCACACGTCACCTCAGGCTCCGTCCCCTCCCTTCACCACTGTGTAAACGCGCCCTGTGGCCGTTCTAAGTTGAGAGATTAAGTCCCCTTGAATCCTAAGGGTCCCTAGGGTCAAACTCGCCCACTAGGTACCTCCAGTAAGTGCCACAGAGCTGCGTTGCATAGAGGTGTAAAAAGGGGCATGGCCTCAGAACACCTGTCTGCAACGCAGCTCCCTGGCGCATACTGGAGATACCTGTTGGGCTAGTTGGCCCTCAGGGACCCTAAGTATTGAAGGGGAATTAATTCCCCAACTTACAACTGGCCAGGGGGCGCGTTTGCAGAGTGCTGCAAGGAGGGGGCGTGGCCTCCGGTGCAATGCCGTTTTTTTAAATGTCATTCTTTTAAGAAGGAGGGCTGTGTGGCCCCCCTTCTTTATCTAATTTATTGGCCCAGGGGACCCCATTCCCCAGGTCCTGCACCCTAATTTGTTTGGTGAAAAAAAATTATTTGGCCTTCCCAAGGCCTTAATCGGCCCCGTGGACCCCACCCCCGGGTCATGGCATTTTTCTTTTATTCTTTAGGAGGGGGGCTGCGTTGCCCCCCTCCTCAGGCCACTTATGGCCCTGGGGACACCATCCCACGGGGCCAGCCTTTGTTTTTTATTATTTTAAAAATATATATATTTATAGAAACACCTAGGACATGCTGGACAAACAGTATGTACCTATCACCATGACGATTTGCGTGATATTCATTAAAAGGCGACTATGCATACAATGAATTCACATGGAATGTATTTACACCACTAGTGAAGCTCTGACGTGTCTGACGCCCTACCGTGCCTAATCCCGGTGCCCCCGCCGATGGGTCCTCTCCAAGTAGACACCATTGTCGTTTATTTATACAAACATGGATAGCTATTGACGGGCACATTTAATACACACGCACACCAAGCCATTCAAAGGGGATTTGACAAAAATTCGACCAAACTATGCAAGAAACCCCCCTCACGGTTAATAAAACACACATCCACCGCCGGATGTGTAATACTTTTTATTTTACTCTCTGGAAAGGAGACGAACCTCACTTGAGAGTCACAGCGTGCTCCTGGCTGAGCCCAATGCTGTGTTACACCCACTAGTGCCCACCGAGTGCCACACATCTCTGTGTTGTATTCCACCAGCTAGTGCGTATGCTATGACACTCTCTAGCCCATGTGCACTGTAACACCACCCGTGAATATGTCATGCCACACTTGTCTTCGCACGGTTTATATTGCCCCATCTAACGTGCCTTCCTCGATGCCTATGTTATAACGCACAGCTCTATGCCATACATATTACAATCTGGGATCCATATCTTTGTCACAGTGCATATGCAACGTTACACTCCCCAGCACATATTTTATACCACAACTTTAGAGACTGGTTAGGTTCCACAACACTGTCCTGTGCATATTACACTCCAAGGCGCATATCGCATAGCATGCGCTAGTGCCTGTGCTATCTCGCGCTCTCCAATTAATCTGTCATTGCGCACAATGTATTGCATATTATATTTCACGCCCCGGTTCATCTCATAACACACTTTTTGGTGCATAGTTTATACCATATACTATATCTAGTTTTCATTTTCAATCGTGCTCTCAGGACTATGTTCTATATAACACTGCGTTTACCTACCCTTTTCACGGGCATTACATTTTGCGATGGGGGTGGAGGGTCAGGGGGTGTTTCTGCCAAGTGAGCCCGTAGTCACAGTTACAAACGTCCTCTTCTTCCTGAATAAAAGTGAGATTATGCTGCATACTTGTTCATATTTTACGTAGTTCGCACAGACACACATTTTAAAAACAATAAAGTTCCTAATACCCACCTTCTCTGAACAGTTAGCTTGCTGCCTCATCCACCTCCTCCCTATCCTCTGTTGTCTGAATCCATGGACTACCTCCTCTCTCCTGCCATGCATGGTCTGATGTGCTGCCACTGCCCTCCATTTAGCATGATGTACCAGTCCACTCCTCCTGCCCTCCATTGCCCAATTCCATGGCCCATCATTGACCTCGTGCTTAGCCTCTGTGCTTAGCTTGCTGCCCCTATTCTCCTTCCCCCTGCCCTCCGATGTCTTTGTGCAAGCCCCTGCTCTATCCTTTTTGCCCACCGTGTTCCATGGACCTGCCACTCCTATCTACTCTGAGTGTTCTGTTGAGCTGCCACTCCCCTCCCACCTGCCTAGAATTGTCAGATGACTGTAAATTGTCCCTGCCGCCTCCACCATGCCTGTCCACATACCATGCCCCTAT
The DNA here is from genome assembly GCF_964204655.1 of Triturus cristatus. Taxonomy (NCBI): domain Eukaryota; kingdom Metazoa; phylum Chordata; class Amphibia; order Caudata; family Salamandridae; genus Triturus; species Triturus cristatus. The sequence goes on along the minus strand of NC_140586.1, from coordinate 277,248,202 downwards.
CCCCGTCCTCCTGTCCTCTACGGTCCATTTTACTGCCACACCCTTCTGCCCTCCCTGGTCTGTTGTGGTGCAACTGCTCCTCCTGCCTGCCCCACGCGGTCTGTTGTGAGGCCCCTTCCCCTGAACTCTCTTGTCTGTGCCCAGGTCCTGACCCTCCCTTCTATCCTCCATGGTCCTTTGTGCATGCCCCTGCACCCTCCTTCTTGCCTATCATAGCCATTGTGCTGCCACTAACCCTCCCGCTTGCCATGCATGGTCTTCTGTGCTCCCATGGCTCCTCCCACCTTCCCTGTGTGGTCAGCTAGCTGCCCCTGACCCCCTCCCACCTTCCCTCCATGGCCTGTGTGTATGCCATCATAGTCTCATTGTTGCTCTCCATGGTGTGTCTTGTTTCTAGTGCCCATCCCATCCTGCCTGACCTCCATGGTCATCTTGCTGCTCCTGCCGTGCCCGTTTGCCCCCAGCCCTCTGTTTCCATGTGCAGACCCCTATTGCCTCCCTCCTGGCTTGTCTGTTCCATTGTAATGCCCCTGATCCGTCCCCTCTGCACTTTATGGTCTGTTATGCTGCAGCTTTCTCCCCTGTCTGTCCATTATGGTCAGCTAGCTACCATTGCCTCTTTCCCCTCTGTTCTCTGTTGTCCATGTGCATGGTCCTGTCCCCTCCCTATTGCTTTCTATGGATTGTTGTGCTGCACTCCCGTCCGGTATGCCTTGTGTGGTGTATTGTGCTGCTGCAAACCCTTATGCCTGCCCTGTAGGGTCAGTTTGGTGCACCTCTCCATGTACCTCCTGTCCTCTGTTATCCCTGTCCATGTCCCTACCCCAATTCCTCCTGCCTACCATGATCCAATGTACCATACTTGCGAACATTTTGAACTTAATAAGAGGGAGATTTTGAAAAAAAACTGGGGTATTGATTTTCTCCTTTGAGTTACATTGAAAAAGAGGCGATTGTAGACAGGAGACAGATTAAATAAAGCCCATTTTAGCTTAAAAATAATGGACGTTTCCTGGCTGAAACGGGTCTGTTGGCATGTATGGTTGTACTACCACTGCCTCTTCCTTCTGCACACAATGGTCTATTATATTGCCACAGCCTCTCTTGCCAGTCCTGTATTGTTGGTTTGTTGCCCCTGCCCCCCTTTCCACTGCCCTCCATAGTCTGTTGTGCTGCCACTGCCCTTCCTGCCTGGCTAGTGTGGTCAAATTGTTGCCTCTGCACTCTCCTACCTGCCTTCAATTTTCAGAGTCCGTGCCCCTGGCCTCTGCCTCTCAACAGTATCCCAATGAACAACTAGATTGCTAACATTCTATATTTATTACAAAAGTGTGGAACGCCTGACGTCATCTTGATGTAATCAAAACTGTAATACCTAGAGCATTTCCTTTAGAAATGACATATATGAGAGGGTCTTATTTGCATCAAAATTATGGTTAGTGCTCTAAAAAACTAAAATGAGAACATATTTTCTGAGTTTTCAAATAGCGACTCAAATAGCGACAAAGCAATTTTAAATTATTTGTTATCTTTATGTTTTTTTATCCAGTTGACCACTTGATTAAATGTTGCACTTAGGGTAGAGGATGTGGTATTACTTCCAGAGCTGCAAACTTTGCAACTGGGGAACCAGGTTGGAATTTCTGCTTCAGCTCAACATTCTGTGATTCTGGTCAAATACTTAATCTCCCCATGTCTACAACCAAAATGAATGTGTTCTTGTGTGATGTAACCAATGCTCATGTAAAGCACTCCAATACCTGACAAGTCTGCACTATATAAAACTGCAAGAACACAACAAATAAAACGTGTTTTGCACACTTCTGTCATTGGGCTACATGTGGGCTACATCTGGGTGATATTTGTGCTGCATTTGGGCTCTTTTGTCTCTGGTGGCCATCTTGGGAGATTTATTTGTAATGAAGTTTCCTAATTTCCTCATTTACTGCAGTCTCCTCAGTAGGAAATTCTTTCAGTTTTTCACTTTGATTAGATCAAGAAGGTATTCAGATATGTCACACATTTGCCATAAATTCTGAATGTTAGCACTCTAGTTGCTCATTAGGGGGCATATGTATCAAAGGATGTTGTAGTCGCAAACGCTGCGAATCACAAAAAAACAGCGTTTGTGAATACAAAATCGCAAAAGGAGATGTATGAGGCATTTCAGCCTCGCAATCTTAAGGAATCGCTAAATTAGCGATTTCTTAAGTTTGCGTAAGCATTTAAGAAATCGCAGTAGTTCAGATAACTATAACTCACGCGACCGCCACTCTATCACAAGGATGATGTCATCAGTGATGTCAAGAGTGATGCCACTGACCATGTCATGAGTGATGTGATATGTGACGTCATGAGCAGAGGATTGCGGGCGCGCGAGTTATAGTTATCTGAACTAACTATAACGGGGGAATTTCATTGGTTTTTTACGAGTGAAATATCCACCTAACTATAACGTGTGAAACCTATGGTTTTTTAAGTGAATTTGCAAGGTTTTTTAAATGCTAATTCCTAACTATAACGTGTGTGAAACCTTTGGTTTTTTCAGTGAATATATATATATATATAATATATATATATTATCTACTAGCGGTCGCCAGTAGATAGTTATAGTTAGGACCGTGTTTCCATGGGAAATCTGAAAATTCTATTTTGAATAACTTTGGCGCCGGTTGACGAATCCTCGCGAAATTTTCAAAACTGGTGGGGCGCTCCGGTACCCTCCTATCCTGAAAGTCTCGGGGTGATTTGTCAAGCGGGGGCCGAGAAAAAAGGGGGTCCCAAAACGTGTTTTCCCCATGCATTTTCCCATAGGACCTTTAGTCGAAGGTACAGCCCGAACGGCTGAACAGAATTACTTGAAATTTGGTAAAGAGGTAGTCCTCAGGTCAGGCATGTGCCTTTTGCATATATGGAGTCAATCTGTTCAGTTTTTCCTGAGAAAATTGCAGTTAAAAGTACATAAATATCTATAGGCGCACACCGTGCGCGCACAGTGCGCGCACGGTGCGCGCACCCTAACGTACGCGAGCGTAATTCTGATTGGTGGTTACATGTCAGTCAACGTTCGAATCGGTCGAAATCAGGAAGTGTCGTCCGCCATTTTGTTTGTTTTGGGTGCGACAGTGAAAAAGAGAGGTGGCGAATGTGAAAAGGGGGCAGGGTAGAGAGTTCCTGACCCCCTAGCCTTTGTCAGGGGGTCCCTGAAGGACCCCGAAGGGTGAAATTTTTTTTTTTTTTTTTTTTAAATCGCGGGGTGCACGCACCGTGCGCGCATGGTGCGCGCACTGTGAAAAACCTTAAAAAATATATATAATAATACATACATAACTTAGCATTTAAAAAACCGTACAAATTCACTTAAAAACCATAGGTTTCACACACGTTATAGTTAGGAATTAGCAGTTAAAAAACCTTGCAAATTCACTTAAAAAACCATAGGTTTCACACATATTATAGTTAGGTGGACATTGGACTCGTAAAAAACCAATGAAATTCCCCTGTTATAGTTAGTTCAGATTACTATAACTCGCGCGACCGCCACTCTATCACAAGGATGATGTCATCAGTGATGTCATGAGTGATGCCACTGACCATGTCATGAGTGATGTAATATGTGACGTCATCAGCAGTGGATTGCGGGCCAGATTAGAGGCAGTCAAAAAGAGGTATCCGCATTAATCGAAGCTCCCAATCATAAGCGCTTGCCTCCACGAAGGGCCCGGATCTTTGTCAAAAAGCTTAATGGCACTTTTAAATTGGCACCCAACATATTTCTTTTCTCCCAAATCTCCTAATGTTTTCTTTCTCTTTCGTTTTTCATCCATGCTGCTGATGTTGCTTCTTTGTTCCAGTTCTCTATCGGATTGCCTGCCATATTATTTCACATGCATGTAGTTTTTGGCAATTCTGTATTTTCTTTCTTCAAATTGAAATAGAACAATTTCCTGTGAGGTTCTCTGATTTATAAGCCACACTTCTATTTGTGTTCCAATTACCTGAGAGAAGACTTACCATACATTTGATTATAAAGGTTTTAAAATCAGAAGTTGGGGAAAGGATGTAACAGACATAGGGGCATATTATCAAGCACGGCGTTAAAATTATTGCCGCTTTAGCGGCAGAAAACTGCCGCTAAAGCGGCGATAATGGGCTTGATAATATGCCCTGGAGAATTCCAATAGAAGCCCATGTTGACACCAGAACATGGGCTTCTATGGGAATTCACAAGGGCATATTATCAAGCCCATTATCGCCGCTTAAAGCGGCGATAATTTTAGCGCCGTTTCTTGATACTATGCCCCATAGCTCTTTTATCAAAATTCATTAGGGGAAAAAGTGTATGTTTGCTTAAGGGGAATGAGCTAACCAAAGAGGTACTCAGTGCGCTATCTTAGAAGATAGGGCACTGTTCAGCTATCTCCTGTTCATGAAACTAGGGGGCATATTATCAAGCCAGGCGATAAAATTATCGCCGCTTTAGCGGCAGAAAACTGCCGCTAAAACGGCGATAATGGGCTTGATAATATGCTCTATGGAATTCCCACAGAAGCCCATGTTAGATGTGAAGGACATCTAACATGGGCTTCAATTGGAATTCCATAGAGCATATTATCAAGCCCATTATCGCCGTTTTAGCGGCAGTTTTCTGCCGCTAAAGCTGCAATAATTTTATCGCCTGGCTTGATAATATGCCCCTAAGAGCATTAAATTCAGTTGAGTGCGCTGTGCTGTTTGAATTTTTCATTAATCTCGGCCCAAGTGTGTTACCAAGAAAATTATTTCTGTTTTCAATTTTGAAATATATATATTTTTAATGAAATTATAACTTTGCACATATTGATTTTCCTATTACATGTTTGCTATGGAATTTTCATAGAATATCTTTCCAAAAATGCATTTGTATTGTGCTGCTCCCTAAAATATAATGAAAATGAATTTAAAAAAATGACCCTAAGCCCCACCTGAAATTATGCTTCATTCATTCTTTGTAACAAAGTCATTACAGCAAGGGCCGTCTTCAGCACAGATTGCAATCTGTTCCCAGCCTATAATTTAATTTAAATGTTGTTTTATCTTTAAGGTCCTTGGTGCGATTTTCAACCTCAGTCACTCGTTCAGTTAGATGGCCGCTCCTATCTAGTGTCTCATAGGGCATACCTTAGCTGTGGTACCGTGAATCCAGTCAAAGTGGGGTGAAATAAGGGGCGTAACAGAGCTCCCTGCAGCCCCTGCTGTGCAGCAGGGACCTCAACCCTTCAAGGGCCTCCATTGAGCGCAAGGCCAATGAGCGCCTGTGATATTTGGGGGGCTCTGTGGTCCCTCTTCACATTCTGCTGGGAAGGGAGTGGGGTGTGGGGGGGGTGGCATCATTTTGTGTTACGCCACGGGTTGAAATGCATTGTAATTAGAAGGTAATGAATGAGTGGAGATTTGCATGTGACTAATGTGATATGTATGGCACAGTTATTACTGAGGGTTTGAGCCCTAGGTTATTGTGCTGCCCGTCGGATTTGGCGTATTCATGAATTTAATTGCCTCGCCCGTTCATCACCCCCTATTACACATCATGTTCACGGCCAACAAGCTACCTAGTGTACTCGCGTATTTGCCGCTGACCGCGGCCCCCGCAGGGGGCCACTCGGCGGTCGGCGCCTTAGTGGCCCCGGGGCCCCGGTCACCCCTCCCCACTCCATACTTCGGGGGGGGCGGGGGCAGGGTTCCTGATCGTGCCCCCCTCCGTGTAGGGGGCCGGAAGTGACGCGAAAGGCGCGTCACTTCCGGGCCCAGGTGTGAGGGGAAGGCTATTTAGCCTTCCCCCACCCTCACTGGCGACCTATTCTGGCACGTGGTGCCTGAGCCAAAACGAGGAGCCTCCAGAGAGGTCCCGGAAGCCGGTCGGCGCCCCGCTAGGCCTGTGGGCGGTTGTGGGCCTGAACAACCGGGGGTTTGCTATGCGACGCTCCGCCCCGAGAGGGGGGGTGTGAGTAGAATCTCAACGGCACGTGATCGAAAAAGAATCACTTGGGGGGCAGCACCTGCGGGTCGTTCCCGTGCTGCCCGGCTCATCAGGCGGGGCAGGTGAAGTAGATGGCCGCCTGCCCTTGGATCGCCCGTAAGATAACCCACCTATTACATATCCTGGAAATTATGTAATAAATCCTGCAGCATTTGTTACCCATCTACAACTGTTTCTTGTGTCTTCTTTGGGTAACCTAATTTGGGGGAGGGGGGTAAGCGGGGTGCCCCTGGGGGTACTATGTCTTCATTTGCGCGAGACCTGTCAGTCTCACTCAGGGGGAGGCGCGCTCATGCCGCACATTAGGCCTCATTTGCATGGAGGAGTCTTGCTCATTAGCATGGAAATTAGCGCAGTATAGTGTAAGGGCACATGTACCAACCGCAGACTTTGGTAGCGCTGGGCCTTGGTCGCTGTCCCCGCGGCTGACACTGGAATGGTGGGATGTTCACAAGGAATGGAACATTTCTGCCTGATGGCGCCACCACCAGGCCTGGATTTACATCTGTGACGCGCAGGTTTGTGATGTGCCCTGCCCGGGCACCCCTAGGGCCGTACATGAAACGAGCAGACTAGATGAGGGCATTCTACTTGATGTGCCCTAACTGCCTCCTCGGTCTATTGTGAAATATGCCCCTGTTTATAAAACAAGGAAGTAACCGGCATGTGAAACTTGGCTCAAGTCATTTTCGGTCTGTCCATAACTATCTGCGTCATCATTGAGTCTGACAGATATCAGAGGCATGCAGTGGAGTCCTGGCCCGGGCCAAAAGGGAATGTGCGAGGCCCCTCTACGTTACCTAAGTGACCCCTTGCAAGGAGACCATTCAGAGACACTGCGGAGGCCCGCTGTCCAGCATTTTAGCGCCCCCACAGCCCACAGTTTTAACTGTCAGCCCACAAGCAATTCTCACACCTTCAGCCCGATAGGTGTGAGAATTGCTTGTGGGCTAAAAGTTAAAACTGTGGGGGCGCTAAAATGCTGCACAAAGGGCGACCCCCAGTGTCTCTGAATGGTCTCCTTGCAATTGGGACAAGAGGAAGCTTATCCCTCCCCTAGGTCTCCAGACACCATCCCTGAGAGGCCCAGGGATGGGACCCGTCCCATGGACCCTAATTGCAAGGAGACACCTTTCTTTTAGTTGGATCGGCAGGGAAACAACAGGACACACGAGATCGGTGCGGGGCCCCATGCTGGTAGGCTGAGTGCCAGGCCCTGGGCAGCTGCCCACACTGCCCATACCTAGCGTTGGCCCTGGGCACAAACTACCCGTGATTGACCAAAGCCTAGACATTTGAGAGGTGTATAAACAAGCTTCCTGTGATCGTGCGTAACCTTGCATTGTGTGCAAGTTACGCATGCGCAGACTTCCTTGAGCTCTTACAGGGGAATATCAACAAGGGCTTTATCTCTGCTTTTTTGGCTTTAAAAGCCAAAAAAGCAGAGATAAAACTAGCACCCTATCAACAACAGGGTGCTAACATGCAAATTTGCATGTTAGCACCCTTTTACTCTACGCTACCCCTTGCATCTCTAATGAGATGCAAAGGGTGCGTTCCAGAGTAAAATAATAGGAGAAATGTCGCTAAGCGACATTTCTCCTATTATCAAGAATATCGCTAACCCTGTTAGAGACAAAAAAAACAGCGCTAACCGCGGTTAACGCTGCTTTTTTACGTCTGGTATTTTTCTGACTTAGCCATGATATCCTATGGAAGGAGTATATCATGGCTAAGTTTGTCTGTCCCTATCAACCAGCTAACGTGAGATTATCGCTGGGTTTCCAGCGATAATCTCACGTTACCCACTTAGCGTGAGGATTTTTATCGCTATTGAGATAAGCGTTGATAATAGCACGTTATCTCAGCGATAAAAATCAACACTAGCCGGCGATAATTATCCTAGCGCTAAGTGCGCTTACCGATAATTATCGCCGGGTGTTGTTGATAAGCCCCACAATGTGGCCGATGAAAGAAAGTAAGGGCATATTATCAAGACAGGCGATACAATTATTGCCGCTTTAGCGGCAGAAAACTGCAGCTAAAACCGCGATAATGGGCTTGATAATATGCTCTATGGAATTCCAATTGAAGCTCAGGTTAGATGTCCTTCACATCTAACATGGGCTTCAATTGGAATTCCATAGAGCATATTATCAAGCCCATGATTGCCGCGCTAAAGCGGCGATAATTTTATCGCCTGTCTTGATAATATGCCCCGTAGAGCGTTCAAGAACAGGCATGACAAACGAGGTTCACACTGAAAAAAATCCCATACAAACGTTTCCACCTTTTTTAAGTATGAAAACATTATTTGCTCCTTTTGCCAGTGGTACCACACTACCCCACTTTGGGCCAGGCCTGTTGATGTATTTATTTATTTGGCCTATGGGGTCTAATGCGCAAAAGAGGCCGGTTGCATGACAACGTTTGCATTTCGTACATCCACTCTTTCATTTTTTTAGTGCTACGGATCCTCACAGACCTTGCACAGCAAAGGTTGTTTTTTTTGCAAGAAAAAATTGATCGCTCATGAATAGTAATGAAGCAGAAATATGATCGTGACTTCTTGCGAAAAGTAACGTTTGCTATAATGGAGCCTGAATGCGACAAAATAGCTTCAAGTCAGCATCTGCAGTTGTAATGTGCCAGCCCTGTGACTTCTGTTCCTTAAAGGATCCCGGGTCACTATACCACAATCGGGAGTGGGGGGGGGGGGGGGGGGAGATGCGTCGTGACTGCGTCAATGGGGAGTGCATTAAGTGGTCCATGGACCACCTTCTGAGCCCACTGGTGTCTTCACCTTCCACCAGCAGTTATTAGCATAAGTCTTAACAATACTGCCAGTAAAACATTAAAAAACAAATAATGCATCGTATTAGAATACATCACAATATAACACTACACATAGTCTTTGCTATAACATAGATAATAATGGAGAAATGATAAGGCCTGTGATGAACGATGCTGTGTGCTCCATGGGCCAGTGAAGCTATCAAGCACTTTTTATTGTGCCCTAAGATAATAACTGTTTGCACAAAAAGGCTTGTTTCGTTATTTAATGTCTATTACATATGGAGTCATGCGGATCAGGGGTCTCCAACCTTTTTTGTAAAAAGAGCTACTTATGTTCCATGAAAATCACCCTGAACTACTAATAAGTATTTTAATAGTGACCCAATCAGGCAGGATTACTTCACTGGCCACCAAATGCAAGCTTACGAATATTGATTACCTCAGTTCATCAGGCACGGTTGCCAGCAGTAATGTAAAAAAAAAGGCTTTGTCAGTGTGGAATGCCTCGGGTTCATAACAGGCACAGCTGCAATGCCCCTGGCACAAGTTAATATTAGCAATATCTCTCACCAACACCGCATGATTATCAGCATTAAAAAGATTTTGGAAATTAAACAATTTTTCTCCAAACATCAGTTTATGGTTCCTGAAAATACACACATTTTCGTCATAAATAAAAAATGTAAACAATTTGAAATACATATGTTATTTCAATCAAGCAAAAGCTTCCAATTTAGTAGGATGGGCTGCACACAGGAGTGCAACTTATAGGTAAACTATTCGTTGTAGATGCTTTATTATTGTGTTAAAGGACAGACCAGTCTGTGACATATCATGGAGTCACCGCTTGCATCTGGTCTGCTGGGACTGCAACAGGCAAGTTTAAGAACAAGCAAAGTGAGACTGATTCAAACCTATTTGTGGAGGGGCAGTCAGAGCCCCACTGGACATTTAAAGCACTTGAATATACAGGGCCGTATGTTAGATGACACCATATGTAGTTCCGTATATTCATTCTGCATATGAGAAAAAATATTTAACTATTTTCATGTTGTATATAATTATGTGTTGCATAGGATCTGATGATACTTGATTGCCATCCAGTGAAATAAACTGCTTATATTAGATTCAAAGCTGCTCATTGTTTGTTTTATCTAATAAGGCATATTGATTGTATATTATGGCCTACACTATTCAAATTATTACTGCCGCCCATGGCATGCGCAAACCACTGCAGGCTTTGCAACAGGAAACATTGTATCATTTGTACTGCCATCTTTGCCTAGTAATTCACGCGAAATCTGTAATGCCCACTGTAAATCCCATTGTTCTTGTGTGCATTGAAGTGCATGTGCACTGGCTAAACAAATGCAAATTATTTTATGCCTTATGAATAAGAAGCCTTAAATTCTTGAAACATGTTCAGTACGTATACAGATAATATACTTTCTTGTCAAAATAATACATTTTCCATATGAAATGGTCCGAGAACATGCTTAGAAGTATAATCAATTAATTTCCCATCACAGGTTGCTATTGGGCAAAATGCAGCATGCACAACTAGCACCTCAAATTCTGATCAACGTGATGATTTTTGTGATTTACATACATTTTAATGTGCATTGAACGCTATATACAATTTCAAATGGAATTATTTGTGTATCACCCTGCTATGGGCATTTTCCATCTAGTGACGAGCACGCTTTGCGCATGCACAATTTTATCCATTACTTGTGAATGTGTCATTTCATTCTCAGAACATCCATGAGATCCGCGCACAATCAGTTAAACAGCTATGGATTTCACTTATGAGAATCAAGGCCTAGTGCGTCATTTGCCAGGGCCTGACAAGGCCAGCCGGGGAAGCAAAAGCAGTCCCCCTGGCATTAATAGTTAAATCAGCCCCACTCTCCTCAGCAATCTCTTTTCCCCTTCATACTTCCTCTCTCGCTTCTCTCTCCTCTGTCTCTTCTCCCTCTCTCATCACGTTCTCTCTTCCTTCCCCTTACCCCCCTCTCTTTCTCTCTCTCTCTTGAAGCCTCCCCCTGCTTGCTTCAATTAACCTCAGGAAACTGGGGAAAATAACAAAGGCACCAGCGGGGGCCATGGGCTTTCAAAACCGGCCTCCAGGGGCTCCAGCCACTGGGGAAAGGCCCGGTGGAATAAAAGGCCTGTCTGGCTTTACATCTACGGCGTGAGGCCGAAAATATTACCACTGTGCCTGGGATGCATTAACAAACACAGCTCAAACAGGCTGGTCCCACAGATTCGCAAAAATCCTGCATCATTAATAATCACGTGGAAGGACTTCCTGCGGAGAATACTTGCGACCACCTGCAAAGGCAGAGATGTAGGCCCAGAAGTGGTAGCATGCTTCTATTTCTGGATTCACATTCATATAGTGCAGTTATTGGAGCCTCCGTCCTTTAAAAGGAGATGCACTCAATCTCAAAATCATTGGCAAATTGCAAACGGTGATTGGGGAGCATGTATCAGTTTATGGGTTGCCTTTCTTTTCCTCCCCGTCAGTGGCGGTTCCTCCGCTATGGCAGAGAAGCGTGCCCCACTGCTTTTAAGCAGTGCGTACATAGTAGAAACTGAAAATTATAATAACTTTACGTTATTATCATTTTATGCTTCGTGCTGCTTTGCGGGTGGGCGGGGCTGCTCTGCTCTCAGAGCAGGGCAGGGAGGAATGGTTTACCCACTCCTAAGTGTGCAGTGACTGTTTGGGCAGCCCAAGAACCAGTAATGCGCACTTTCCCCATTCTCCATGCAGGCTGCATTACAGCCTGCATGGAGAACATGCCCAGTCCCCCATTCCCTAGTTGAGCATCGAACAAGGACGCTCAAAACCAATCACAATGTTGCATTGCCTGGGTGATTGGTCAGTGGGGGCTGCTGTCCTTCCTGTTCCTCGAGGAGAACAGGAGCAGAGACACAGGACCCGAAGACAAGGTAAGTATATATTTTTTATATTCTCCATGCGAACCCCCCGCAAACCTCCTCACGCCTAACCCGCAACCCGCTAGCCATGCCAGCAGCCACTGTTCCACATGCACATAACTCATTTGCATAGTACAACATTTTCCTCTGGGACATCTTCCACTGTGTACATTACTAAGTGACAAGGACAACTGACAAACTTTAACTGCATTATGACCACCAGATAGGCTGCTAATTATGAATAAATTTCCTGGTGAATCATGTGGAAGTGGAGACCGCTAATTTGACCCCTTCTATCACTTGCAACAGGCAAAAAAAATCACAATGTTGACATTTTGGCTAGCAGAAAGATTTATAATTCACAATATCTTTTTGACATATGGTGTTAAGTTTTTCACCCTTGCTAATTGTAAAAACACTGTTAATTCACAAGCCCCCACATTTGTAATTTGTGGAATGATATTTTTGTTGGTAACATTTATATTGCATTGAACAAATGGGATGGTATCACAGTTAAACAATGAATTATGGCATATATATTTCAGGAGACTTTTAAATTGACACTTTTTGCACAGACATACAAAAGTTAAACAAGGGAGCTTACAAAAAAGTGCTACAAAGTATTTTTTGAGGTTTGTAAAGTTGTAGTTTATAATAATATACTTTACATAGTGCTTTATGCCACACTTCTCAATATTATCCCTGTAAATACCAGATGTTAGCCAATGTAAAATTTGCTTGACATACTGACACCTCTGGGTTGAATGTGTCCTGCCGTGGTTCAGACTCTTGACCCTAATCGCAATACAGGTCATAGAAGCAATTTGTTAATAAACAGGGCTGTACACCAACTTCTCAAAGCTCCACAATGATCTATCTCTGTCACCTACTCCCTGCTATTTCTTTTGCTTGTATAATAACCACCATTCAGTCAGGATAATTGCATAACCTGGCGCCCTGAAATCTGAACTCAATTCATTAAAATTAATAACCGTTTTTGTGGTCTGGCTTGACAATGCAGCAGTCGCCAGGCAATTATGTGAGAAACACCAGGAGAGGGCCTTTGGATCCGGCCACCCTTTGGGAGCCAGGAGTACGTGTTTTGATTGACCAGAAACAATGTGCTTCACAAAAAAAGTGCTTGCCCTCCACACAGCAGGGATCACTTTTTTAGGTTTCGCTTGCACAGCGTTTGAGCTGTGTTTGTGAAATCTCTTGTATTCAATATATCCATCAGGGGGGGCTCTTCTCAGTTCCCAATGCCGAATTGCTGTGTTCATTCGCTTTTGTGTGGAACTTTTTTTTGTTAACTTCCCCTGGCTGCACACATTTACTTTTTTTTAAATTGTTTTTTTTATTTTCATCATCACAAGTGACACATAAGTACTCTAATACAAGAACAGAAAATAAAAAAATAAAAAAAAGGAAAATTTTTTACATCAACTTGATAATAAATCAAAAGAACAGAGAAAATTACAAGCAGAAGGAGAGCGACAATCATAAATTAGTCAAAGAGGACAATATAAACACAATTACATATAATACTTGAATAGTATAGAGTTATATAATCAAAAAGACATAGGACGCCACAGTACTTCAAGTTTGACTAAAGAACGAGTTCCCCTTGCCTTTGCTAGGGCAGCCTCTAAACCATAAATTTCTTTAATTATGACCCAACAATCCTCAACCAACGGAGGTGTGGGAGAAATCCATACCCTGGCTATAGTTGATCTCGCAGAAGCCATCAAAATTGAAAAAAGACGTGCTATAGCTGGATTATTCTCCCTATATCCCAACATAATTTCTAAGTCAGTAAGTGGTTGATCCAGCCCAAGTTTAGACTGTAATAGTTGTTCCATTTTCTGCCAGAAAACCGTCAATGCTGGGCATGATATGAACATGTGTAGTAAATTAGCAGCATATAATCCACATTTAGGGCAGTGTTTTTTATCACCCATCACATTTCCTTGGGCCCATCTAGCTATTTTAGCCGGTGTATAATACAACATACAGACAGTACGTAATTGCTGAAGTTGCAGATTAACAGAATGGACCGACTCTTTCAAATTCCCTAATGCTTGTTTGATCATGCTGGGTGAGACCGCTATGCCCAAAGTTTGACTCCAACGTTCGGCTAATTTTTTGCTACCATCCAATTTAAAACCATGTAAATGTGTATACATCAGTCCTATTAGAGATTTGGTCCTTCTTCCATATATACAATCCCAAACGTTTGACTGCATAAACTCAGTTGTCCCAAAATTTGAAGTCAAGTAGTCTCTTACTTGCAGATATTTAAAAATTAAAAAAAAAAAATTTGATGGTAAATTATAAATTAGGCACACATTTTCAAATGATTTGATTCCCTTCTCGTTATAAATCTCGCCCAAACATGTAATTCTATACTTAGCCCAAGATTTACCAGCCTGATCCTGAAAAATCTCGGGAAAAAGAGGATTCCCCCACAAAGGGCATTTGTTATGAAATATTGATAATTTACACTTAGAAAACATATCTCTCCAAATATTCACAGTATCCCTCACAGTCACTCTTTTGAAGTAATTAGGGTCATTTATTCCATACAAAAACATATCCCGTTGATTACCTAAAATAAACTTAAAGAATGAATCTGTCTGGTCCAAACCAAACAAACAACGAAAGCGTCCGGTAAATGAGGCCCAGAAATACATTTTGAAGTCCGGGAAACCTAGTCCGCCTTGTTCATATGAAGATTTAAGTAGCTCAATTGCCCTCCTAGGTTTCTTATAGCCCCATATAAAGCTACTACAGATACCCTCAAGTTTTTTAAAAAAAGTATTAGGAATTTTCAAAGGAATTGAACGAAATAGATATAAAAATTTGGGAAGTATTTTCATTTTAATTAAGTTACATCTGCCAAGCAGTCCTAAGGGAAGCCTATGCCAGACTTTGAACAGCTTAGTAATTGTCTGTAAGAGTGGTACATAATTAAGATCATTAATCTGATTAACTTTAGCTGTTATCTTTACCCCTAGATAGGTCACGGTTGTATATGCCCCAGGAATAGATTTGTGGATCCCGGCTGTAGTAAGCAGTTGACTTTTATTAACATTTAATTTATAGCCTGAAACGTTACCATATTTCTCAGCTTCTTGCTCAATCCTCATCACAGCCTCACTTGGGTTAATTGCATAGACCGCTATATCGTCAGCATATGCCGTGAGTTTGAGTTTGAAAGTACCCGATTCCAGCGGATTAATGTATGCACAAAATTGTAAGGTACGTAAAAATGGCTCTATGTATAAAGCAAAAAGTAGTGGAGACAGAGGGCAATCCTGTCTAGTCCCACATAAAATCCTAAACGATGCTGATCGGAATCCCATATAAGAGAGATTGGCTTGTGGATTACAATATAAGGCCTGTATGCAAGATTGAAACTGCGTACCTATACCAATCTTAGATAGCACTGCCCATAAAAACTCCCATCTTACACGGTCGAACGCTTTTTCGGCGTCTAATAAAATCATTCCAAAATCTATTTTCCTTTGCTCTGCATAATCGAATGCTCCAATAGCCATATTCACGTGAGCGGTAGTATCCCTCCCTAGTATAAATCCGTGCTGTCTTTCAGAAACTAGATCCGGCATAAGCGGAGCTAAACGGGTTGCCAAGATCTTTGAAAATATCTTTGCGTCTGCATTAATAAGGGAAATTAGCCGGTATGACCCACATTCAGTTGGTGGTTTATCCTTTTTTAAAAAGAACACAATCTGTGTCTGATTCCACTGACAGCTACAGATTGTATTACACTAGTGAGTGGCAAGAGCAAAGTCTTCTTAAAGGTTCTGTAAAATTCCAGCGGCAGTGAATCAGTGCCAGTAGCTTTTCCAGTAGGTAATGTTAATAATGCCACCTCAACCTCTTCCATCAAAACCATTTCATCCAGAGTAGCAATTCTCTCACTATCTGCCACTGGAAGATCACTATTATTGATGTAGCATAGTACCTCATCTTGATTGGAGGCCCATGTAAGGGAGTAGAGCTGTTGATAGAATGATAGAAATTGCTCCAGGATATCTGAAGATTTAGTATATATTAGCCCGTTTACTCCTTTAATAGAGTTAATCTTAGTTTTCGCTTTTGTTTCTGCCGTCTGATATGCCAGTAAGTGTCCTATATGCTCCCCATATTCATATTTTTCTAAACGATGCTTACAATAATTAGCAGCCATTTTATCCCTTAAAAACTGTTTAACTAGAATTCTTGCGTCAATTAGTGAAGAAAACACCCTATCCTGGGCCATTAAATCCTTTTTTTTAACTGCTTCAACATGTTGACTCTCCATATCTCGCAAATTATATACCAAAGTCTCCATCTCACTTTTTCGTTTTTTATTCTGTAAGAAAATATATTTTTGTGTGATGCCACGAACATACGCTTTCATAGTATCCCACACAATTATTGAGGATGCAGATCCAGCGTTTATTTTGAAAAATTCCTCCAATTGCGGAGTGGTATATACCAAATATTCGTTATCCTTCAGCAAGTATCTAGGAAAGGAAAATGGCCTAAGTTATTTTTTCTCAATTTTAACCTGAAAAGAAAAAATTATAGGGTTGTGGTCAGAGGTTACCCGAGGGCATACTTCCATTTTAGATGTTAAGAGTAGACTATCAGACACAAGGGCCATATCAATCCTAGAGTATGATTTATGAGGAGCCGAGTAATAAGTATAACCTGGTATTAAAGGATATATATATCTCCAAGCATCTTTGATAGACTGGAGTCTCATCATTTGTAAGATTGCTCCACGGGTTTTACGCATTCTTAAATTAGAACTTTTCCCAGTGGAGTCTATGCTATAATCTATGGCACAATTAAAATCCCCCATCACCAATTTTTCCCCCTCCCAGTTTAACAGTTCTGAATTAAGGAACTCAAAAATAGAGGGGTCATCCACGTTACAGCCATATACAGCACAAATCACATATTTTTTTCCCCATATATCAATCTGAGCTAACGCCCAGCGTCCCCATTGATCAACCTGCTTTTTAATCACTGTGCAGTTAAACCTTTTATCTTTTAAAATAGCCACCCCTTTTATAGATACAGTTTTAGTAGTGCAAATAATAATATCCAGTCCTAGATGCGTCAATAAATTTCGGTCCTTATAGGCCAAATGTGTTTCTGTTAAAACCACGATTTGAGGCTGATAAATTCGAAGCTCTTCTCGGACTAGCCGTCGCTTAGTTGTATTGTATTGTATTGTATAAATTCTTGTAACGCGCGAGTCTGCCACCCAACGGGTATCCTGGCGCTATGAGACACAACAACAAGGGACAATACAGAAACGGCTAGCCAGGAGTCAGGGTTGGTGCCATACTATTCCTGACGAAAGAGCCAGGTCTTTAGAATCCTCCTAAAACCCAGCAATGTTTTGGCCTGGCGCAGCTCTAGAGGCATCTGATTCCACAGACGAGCTGCCGTCGTGCTGAAAGCCCTTCCTCCCATCCTGGCACGCTTTACTCTAGTAACAACTGCCAGGCTCTGGCTAGAGGAGCGGAGGGACCTTGTTGGTTGGTACCAAGAAAAGCTATCTCGCAGAGGCAACGGGCCGAGGTTGTGTAAGGCCTTATAAACCATAACTAGCGACTTAAACTCAATCCTCCTCTTAACCGGGAGCCAATGGAGGTCCTTTAGTGCCAGCGTCACAGATGATTCACGCCGCCTTCTGAGAGCCAGTTTTGCTGCCATCGACTGAACTCTTTGCAATCCCTGTACAATGAAAAGGGGAGCACCCAAGTACAGAGAATTACAATAGTCCAGTCTACTCAGGATCACACTCTGGACCACCAGAGACCTAGTCTCATCAGGGAGGAGCGGGAGGATTTGGCGAAGCGCTCTCAGCAAAACGATACAGGAGCCAATAGTTTTATTGGCCTGGGATTGCAACTGGAGGTCATTGTCCATCATGACCCCCAGGTTACGGACTGATTTTACTGCGATTATGGGAGGGTCCTCCGGCCATAGTCGAAACTCGGACAGAGGAAATTTGGAAATTTTTGCTGCGCCGCAGTGTAGGAGCTCCGTTTTCCCGGCATTCAACTGGAGTGAATTGATCTTCAGCCAATCAGAGACCTTCCTCATACAAACCTGGAACGAGTTTAAGGAGACTGCCTGCTCTCCTTCCAGGGGGAACATCAGTTGTACTATTGAGGCCAGCCACGTTACATACCAGACAATTAATCCAACTCATAATTAATTTCTAACTTTTGAATGGACCCTCCTCCTTCTATTACCATAGTATTTACTAATTTTGATCCATTATTTTGTCTATTAGTCAACACTAAAAAAATTAAGAAGACTAAAAAAAACCTTCCCCTTTCTTTAAAGCCATAAAGCCCTAGTGATGATGATTTCCCCCCCCCCAGTTCAACCCCACCCCCCGCCCTTGTCTTTTACGAACAGCATCGACATCTAAGAGTGACAGCCCACCTTGTATCTTAGAAGAACCCTCCCCCCTAGAAACGTCTGCCGCTCGAAAGGCAGCCCTTCAAAGCAACAGCATAGATGGTCAAACCACACCCTTTTGTTTCCAACTCCTTTAACACACCAAATTGTTTTTTTTTTTTTATTTTTTTTTTTCCCCCCATCTTTCCCTATCTCAAATCTAAAGTGTTGACTGATATTTTAACAACAGGAAAGAGGAAAGAGGAAACATAGAAGAGGCCAACCCCCCAAGTGATAGTCCAACATTAACATTTTGAACAAATTCGATTTAACTTCAAAATTCAAAAAAAAAGAAAAGAGAAAAGAGATGTTATAAGTCTGGAGCCCCAGACTATTGGCTGAGCATTATATCCATATCTATGAAATACTTTAGGATCCCCAAGACCCCAATCTATCTCTGTTCAGCAGCTTCTGCTTGCCACTTAGCCACTGCCAAGCCTGTTTCCTTTTCTTCCAAAAACATATATAGGTATGGCTGCCCTTAAGAACTTTTAAACGTGCGGGCTCTTGTAGAAAAGCCTGGGCTCCAAGGGCTTTTATAGGGTCTATGAATTGGCGTAATCTCCAGCGTCTGTCCATTGTAGCCTTACTAAGACCTGATCTTACAAAGAAAGTAAATGAGTCTACCGATACCGGAGTATTAGGTCGTGCCTTTGTTACCACTGCCTGTCTCAATAAGAAGTTCCCCAAGTAGATCAAAAATGGACGAGGGTATTGCCCTCCCTTATTCTTCTGAGTTAATGGTAGCCTGTGAACCCTTTGAAGTTGAGAGTCCCAATCCCAATCAGAAAGATCCGGGAAAGCTTTCTGAAATAGTTTAACCATAAACCCCCTCGGATCTGCCCCCTCCGCTCCTTCTGAGATACCAAATAACCTCAGATTTTGTCGGTGCTGGCGATTCTCCATATCTTCCAATTTGATCTGCATGCCTGAGATCTGTTCCTCATGTCTTTTAGTAGAGACATCTGTAAGCGCTGATAGTTCTTCAGTGGCTAAAACTCTCTGCTGTAACTCTGAGATATCTCGAGTTAATCCGCCAAGTTTGTCCGCCATTTCCTGCAAAGACTGTCGCATTCTACTATTGTCTTCTCGAGCCTGAGTATAGTGTATTTGCGCCTCTTGTCTTTGCTCAGTTAAGGACTGTAGGATCAGGCATAGTGTTGGTGTCGGCGCTCCTTGGCTGCTAGTTGCTTCTTCCATGGAAGAAACCTTCGCCCGAGTAGCAAGGGTTTCAACTAAAGGATGTGCATCGCCATGAGTCGAGGGTATAAGTTGTAGCCCCCCCGATGCCCCCTGCTCATAGCTAACTTCTTTTACTGTGGCCGCAGAATTGAGCTTCGTCGTATTATCCTCAGAAGGGCTGGTACCTGAGAGTCGCAGCGCCATATTCCTCACTCCTCCTTTTGCTTGCACCCATTTCCGAAGAGGGCTGTTATCAGAGATAGCTTTTCCCGATGAAGGCACATTGTGTATAGGGGGTATATGTTTTTTTAATTTATTTTTACTTTTCCCTTTGCCTTTCTTTCCCATTGACGATTTACCCACCATCTGACCTAACAGCTCTGTTGATTCTTCAACATCGTCAAATGAGCCCGAGTCATTGCCTTCGCTTTCTCCCTCCACTTCCTGCAGAGTACTGTCTATTATAGTATGAGCCTTCGCTACTGAGTGAACCACGTCCATACAGTGTTCTCCCTGGCTTATGTTGCTAGGTATATTAAGCGAGTTTGGAAGCTCGACTATATCCGATGACTTCTCCTCAGGTTGTACCAGCGCTATGAGCTCCGTCAAACGACCTCCCTCATCACCAACGCCACTCACACCACCCGCATTTCTGAAACCATCATTATTGGGCGACACCGAGACTGTATCCCCAGAGAGAGCACTCTCAGTCGTAACCATGTTGCAGTCAGATATTGCCATCAATAAAGCTTCTGTAACATTGTTGCCAGGAGGGTACTTGCCTGTGAGAAGCTCTGGCACTTTACCAGTTTGTAGCAAGTGTGAAAGCGGCTTGCTGGTTGTAATACCCGTCTTCTCCTTTGCGCTCGCTACACCGGTTAAACCTGTCTCTCCACCAGCATTCCGACCGGTTCGAGTGTTCCTCGAGGTTGTTTTGGGTGGCGCCATCTTTCCCCCGCTCTCAGGTACTGAAGTGATGAACCCAGTCACTGCGGACGAAAGACCCGACCAGTAGAACGCCGAGCGGCCGGGCGAGCACCACAAAGAGATCCGATAAGCCGTAGACAGCCGCCCAGCTGCCCTCCGCACTGGCTCCGCAAGAAGAAAACGCCACATTCACTCGGTAAGCAAAATTCTCTCTTTTTCCTTTCTGCCTCTCTTAGAAACACTCGAGAATCACATCACGCTATAGTTAAGGGTGCAGGAGACCATCAAGCTGCTGCTCTCCGTGGCGGCTTCAGTCCGCCATCTTGGTCCTCCTCCCACTTGACCTCAATCTACACACATTTACAATACTTCTACAAAAGCTGTTCACACTATTTAAGCCCCATTCACTGTCAAGATAATATCTCTTCCCACAGAAAATGCAGTTATCTTCTAACAGTATGCTCGAATGCTTGCTTTTCATTACTTAGTTGTGTAAAGCAGATGCTTTAGCCTTAAAATGTTTGTGTCATTTCCAATTTATGCCTCAGTAACTTTTTTTGCACTTTGTAGGCATTATCGGATTGATTTTTTCAACTTAATCTATTTGGTCATTATGATCAAATTCTAAATATAGTACTAAACATTGCACCTTAAAAATAAAGTTATTAAACAAGGGCTATGCTATATTTTACTACGAAACAGGCAGCCACAAGTGCAGCTACCTCGCAAATAACAGGGTCATGATTTGAATAGTGCAGCAGATGCTGTAGCACCAGCCCCAAGAGTTGTCAGAACTCCTCTAAAAACATTTTATTGCAATATTTGACTACTAAACAGGCAGTCATAATTGCAGTTACCTTGCAGTTAGAAGGGTCTTGATTTGTATGGTGCAGCAGGTGCAGTGGCACTGGGGCCAAAAGTGCTAGGGACCCCATTAAACCTAGATTATTGCTAAATTTTACTACTAAACAAGACAGTTAAAAGTGCATTTATCTAGCAAGCAATAAGGTCATGATTTGAGTGGCGCAGCAGGTGCAGTAGCAAAGGACCAACAACTATAGGCACTTCACTAAGCGGCTAATACTGCAATATTTTACTACTAAACAGGCAGTCACATCAAGTTACCTTGCTGACAACAGGGTCATGATTTGAATGGTGTAGCAAGTGCAGTGGCACTGGGCCAAAAAGCTGTCAGAACTCCTCTAAACAACTGATATTGCTATATGTTACTACTATACAGGCAGACACAATTGCAGTTATCTTGTAATAAAAAGGGGCTTGATTTGAATGGTGCAGCAGGCGCAGTGGCACTGGGGGCCCAAAGCTATAGGAACCCCACTAAATGCAAAATATTGCTTAATTTTACTACTTAACAGGCAGCCACAAGTGTGGTTATCCAGCAGGCACTAGGCCTATGATTTCAATTGTGCTGCAGGTGCAGTGGCACCTAGGCGAAATGTTGTCAGAACTCCTCTAAGCACCAAATATTGCTATATTTAACTACTAGTCAGTCACAAGTCCAGTTACCTTGCAGGCACTAGGGTCATGATTTAAATGGTGCAGCAGGTGCAGTTACACTGGGGCCCAGAGCTCTAGGAACCCCTCTAAACACCATGGGCCATATGTAGGTAGCCCAATACCGGTCGGTAACGGCCGATTTTCGGTAAATATACCGTTACCGACCGGTATTTAGGCTTTTGCTATGTAGGGGGATCATTTCTGTATTCGTTAATTTACCGAATCGGTAAAATTACCGAATCGGTAATTTTACCGATTCGGTAAATACCGAATACAGAAATGAGATGTAGGGGGAGTGTGTGGTGGGTGTGGGGATTCGTTATTTACCACCAACTAAAAGTTGGTGGTAAATGACGAATCGGTGTAAAAATGCTTTTTTGTGCACTGTGAAGTGTGCAATGTAGCAGAAATACATGCCCCTAGGACATGTATGTGCGCCACATGTGCACACATGGACGAATCAGGGGTGCAACAGGGTGTCAATGTGACACCCTGCCACCCATGATGATGCCTCCCCCCATTACCGAATCGGTATTTCCCGATTCGGTAATGGTAACTGGCTTCCCATTGATTCCTATGGGCCTCCTGGCCCATAGGAATCAATGGGAAACAAGTTACCATTACCGAATCGGTAAATACCGATTCTAAAATACCGACACTTACCGAATCGGTATTTTTTTACCTACATTACATTTACCGATTCATAAATACCGAATCGGTAAAATTCGGTATTTAAGAATCGGTAAATTTAATTTACCTACATAAGGCCCCATATATTGTAATATTTTACTATTAAATAGGCAGTCAAAAGTGCAGCTACCTTCCCGGCAATAGGGCCGTGATTTAAATGGTGCAGCAGGTGCAGTGGCACCGGGGCCAACAATTGTCATAACTCCTCTAAACACCAAGTATTGGTATATTTTACTACTAAACAGGCAGTCACAAATGCAGTTATCTTGCAGGTTCTAGTGGCATGATTTGAATGGTGCAGCAGGTGCAGTGGCACCATGCCCAAAGGTTGTCAGAATTCCTCTAAACACATAATATTGCTATTACATAAATTAATTCTATTATTTCCCTGATTCATTTCATTTTTCAAAATGTTGCTATTACATACCCGCACTATACCACTAGCAACAGCACAGTATATTGCCTTTTGTACATAAACAGGTCATAACCCTTTAACAGACTTCCTGTAACTTATATTGTAAACCTACCCAGCAAGCCACAACTTACAATACAAAACAGCTTATTATTAATCACATAGGCATTACCTAATGCATTTACCAATGCTTGTTTATTTATCCTGCTGCCCAAGTGTGAACTTTAAGGGACACACACCTGAGTGTCTTAGATAAATACATAATTTATGGTGGTATTCTGTGCTGCAGCACAGATAGGTGGATGCAGTCATTAATGTACATGGGTTTTTAGGTCTGGGCTGACAGTGCATTCATAAGCCCTACTTATTGGAATTGCCAATGCTTGTTAAAATAAGTACCACATGCAATTGTATGTAAGATACCATGTGGCGTCCACTATCATTGTTTTATTACTTTATTGCTGCTTTGTATAGCACCGACATATCACCTAGTGGTAACTTTGCAGTGCTAAACCCATTTTTTGTGCACTGCCTGAGTAGAAATTCTTGAGGAGAATGTGGAATTCCTTAAAGGGGTGGACATGACCCCTCTAGTAGGGTGTGTTGGTTCTGATGGCATATTCAGAGGAGTCCACTCTCTGAACAAAGATGATTTTTCACTTTCCCTGAATGTTGATAGGTTTGGCAGGGCCCTTGAACTCCAGGTCTATGAGTTCCTTTAGAGTTGCCTTGCCCCACAATGATTTCGACCCAGATTTACACAGTTTGAAATCAGGTTTACAGACGTGGACCTGTTGTCAGCATCTGAGTTGACGTGTAGGGATGAAGTAAGGTGCACATTTGGGATGTAAAATTCAGGACGTAATTCTCTGTATGATTTATATATAATGCACAGTCTTGAAGCAAAAGCAATGATATCAGATGTGGTGTTATGTGGGCAGTGTCTGTGTGACACGGGTAGGGTTGGCTGTCCTCTAGGGCAAACTGGCAGTGCTATATGGACTGCTCTGACAGGTCAGTGTGTGAGCCATGTTTTGAGTTATTAGTAGGCCTGTTTTATGGTGTGCTGGGTGGGTCGGTTTTTACTGTTCTCCCTGATATTAGAAAAAGCATTGCCTGCAGTAGGAACACATTCATGTGTGTCTCCCATACCTTGCAACACACCTACACAATAAGTCTTGACAAGTTCAAAACTGTTCTGATTTTCAGAACTTGTCCACTTTTTTTTAACTATCTTATTGGCTAATGGGGGGCACTTTTATTTTGGTGCCAGAGCCTTTGTTCTATCCCTGGGCAAGGCCTTTTGAAGTGGCAAAAAACAAAACTACAAATAAACAGACTATTTTTTGTGAATGGTTACATATTTTGGTTGTGTGTTATTTGAAAACGTGTACATAGTGCGTCTCACAGTCCAATTCCATTGCGTTGCTACGTAGTAAGAGTCGCTTTACATTTTGAGATGCTTGGGCAAAATGCAATATTCTGGATGTTGTTCGTTTATTGCTATTAACACCCAAAGTAGAACATTGGGAGTTGACCACCAGTAATGAGAATGCCTCCTTTGCTGGCTAAATCTATCATTACAGCCCCCACAAAAGGAGCATTCTGTGGCTACCAGCTCCCAAAGTCACTATGGTGTGCTGTGGGAAACAGGAGCGCAGCTTTCTTTCGTGCAGCAGGTGCAGTGGCACCGGGGCACAGAGCGCGAGGGACGCCTGAGCCCTCATTATTGCTATATTTTATCATTCAAGCAGCCAGGAGGCCCATTTTCTTCCTTGCACTAGGGCCCATGACACACTGGCTACGCTACCATATGGGCAAGTGTTCATCAAGGTAGGGTGCACTGCGGGAGCAGGAGCTGCCTCTGACTGATTGCGTGAAATAAAAGCAGCTCCATTCTCCGTGGCGCTTCTTCAGCATCTTCAGAAGCAGCGACTTCACAAAAAGTAATAAACATCCCTCTTTCCTTTAGCTTATTGCGCTTCACTCTGAGTGAGCAGAGGAAGGAGGAGGAGCCAAGAAAACCACGTGTGAACTGAGTGCTCCAGAAGAGGTGAGGGAGCGCTGCAGAAGAATGGAGTTATTTTTTTCATCCAATCATTCAAGTGAGTTGCAGCTCCTGCTTCCACAGAGCACCCAGTTTTGTTTGAGGTCAGGGACCTAACACAGGCTCCTGCAGCCCCCACGGTGGGGGGGCCCAAGCTCCAGGGGGCCCCCCTCAGCGCAGCACTCTTGCCGGAGAGCTCTTCATTGAGTCCGGAGGGGGCCCCTTCACGTTCCTTGCAGGGAGGCCCCCTCAATTTTCGTTACGCCAGTGGTTGGGGCGGAATGTGCCAAGAGCCATATTGTCATTATCTTCAGAGGGATAATAAATGTTAATACCCCCTTGTTGTACGCCCTTCTCTGGGCTTCGGGTCCATAACTTAAGGGAAGGTTAGTAAAGGTTTCCTTTAAAGAACTCTGAAGCTACTTGTGCAATAATATCCCCTCTGCCTCTCAGAATGTGAGTGTCATGGATGTTTTTGCTGCTGCAGCTTAGGTCTTCTCAAGATACTCAAGATGCCAAACCATAATACCTGCCAGCAATGAGCCAGTGCACTGGGTTGAAGCACGCAGTCAGGGCCGGCTTTAACACTGGTGGCGCCCTGTGCGACAATGCTTATTGGACCCCCCGCCACCTCCCTAATGACCACCTCTGCCACGGATTCCCTCACTAGGACCCTTTAACAGTGTCCCCCTAAGTCTAAATAATCACGTCTCAGATTCATATAGTTTTATTGCACCACTCATATCAGTGTGAGGTGTCAGAGCGCTTTACATCACACACACATTGCACAGAGACAATCATATGTGTGTAAAAAAGTGTATAGGAAATGTTACATCAGTCAAGACTACAAGGTGTAATGTAGGGGTGACATGTCATCAATACTGGTAGGTAATATAGTTTAAGAGTCCTTATTCTTTAAAGCACAAATTCAGAATTTAAAACGTAACACCATTGTTAGGCGTTCTCTTTAATAATAAGAATTGTTTTCTTCCCAAATGAACACTTTTGGCAAGGTTAGGATAATGAAAGACTGGGCAAAAAACATATCGCTCTAACATTATCTTGCGGTTTGCATACAGCTGTTTGATGACAGTTAATAGCTCGATGTTCTATATTAGGATTTTGACTTATAAAGGACAAGAAACAAAAGGAGATCTTTCACAGAAGAAGTAACCCCCTGACCTATTTTCGTTATATGGAGTTTGTTACTTGCGTGGCACACTTTCTTAGCAGCAGGCATTTTAACCCTCTGGGCTACTTTCCACTAAACAAACCTCCGGTCTCTTTCCAGGAAGACGATTAATCACCAGAGTTATCTTGACATTTTAATTGATGCCTGAAAACTGCTGGAGGCCAGGTACGTGGAAGCAGGTGCTCTTAAAATGATAAAAAACTTGCAAAAATGACGCCCCCACCCCAAGTCAGCTCCCGGTGCGGTGGCACCAATCGCATCGCCCTAGAGCCGGTCCTGCACGCAGTCACGGTAAGCTTTTTTTAAACTAAATTCGCAAGAACATGTTATTTACCTCTGCTGCTCCCAGCAAGCACTTGCTGCTATCTTCAGGTAATGCTCTAGAGGGCCTATTTTATTTATTTACTAGTTTTACAAAGCACTGAATATCATCTTATGATAACTTCTGGGCAATGAGGAATAGTAAAAGAAAACAAGCATTCGCAAAGCCAATAGGTCTGGCCTTCAGTGGCCAATCGTAGAGCTATTGCCACTGCTGGTTTCCTTTGGGAAACTTTAATATTAGTATACATTCCAGAAAGAGAGTGGAAAGGAAGGGATCAGAGTGTGGGAAGAGGTGGCAGGCTCAGAGAAAGAGCTATGATGCAACAGGAAAGCCATAGCCAATCAATCAATGAATCTTTATTTAGCACAAAGGCCATAAAAGAACAGATTAAAACACAATTCATGAATATATATATCGGTATATATATTACCTACTGGTTATAGTTAGGACCTATTTTCCATAGGAAATCCGCAACATTCTATGTGGAATAACGTTGGCGTCGATTGATGAATCTTCGCGAAAGTTTCCAAACTTTTGGCCAGCTCTGGTCCTCTCCTATCCTGAAAATTTCACGGTGATTCGTCAAGCGGGGGGCGAGAAAAAAGGGGGGTCCCAAAACGCGTTTTCCCCATGCATTTTCCCATAGGACCTGTTGACGCAGCTACAGCCCGAAGTGCTGAACGGAATTACACCAAATTTGGCAAAGAGGTAGTCCTCAGTTCAGACTCGTGCCTTTTGCTTAAATGGTGTAAATCCGTTCAGTAGTTCCTGAGAAAATCAAAAGTAAAATCACATATATATCTGGGCGGAGCCTAACCACGCATCTCATCGTGAGATCTGATTGGCTGTCAGCACTTCATCCAAGAAGTGTTGGCAGCCATCTTGGGACCAATATACATGATAGCACCTCATTAAAAAGCATTGCAGTTAATAGAAGGTTTTAAGACTTTAGTCACTTTATAAATCATTTGTTGATGGTACCATACTCATTTTAGGAATTGTGGTGTATTCTAAGGTGATTTTACCATGTGAAAAAGCCTTCTGCTGTGATATCATGAATCATGTTTGAGAGAAAACTATTTTCTCATGCTTTTCCCACAGAGGTTTGGAAGGTGATCTATAAGCTAAACTGGGAGCATATTTTCTGTAAATTCACATTATCTTTCTCAGTCATGTGAGAATGAAGTCTGACATTCTCAGTAAAACATGTACATCCAACAAGGGCAGAGACTGTCAGTTGATTCCTTTGTGTTCCACTGCAGCTTCCCAGAGTGTTCTAAAGAACAACTAGAGCACTAACAGGGCACATTTTGAGTGATTTCTCAAATCCTCTTCTATTTCATTAAAAAATTCTGAAATGCAGACTGAAACATGCACTTTCAATACCAGCAGCAGACTTCCCTGGTGAGCAGTAGCTTTACTACAGTGATCTAATAAGCAACTAGAGTGCTAACATTCTGAATTTATGGCAAATGTGTGACACATCTGAATGCCTTCTTGATGGAATCAAAGTAAAAAACTGAAAGTATTTCCTACTGAGGAGACTGTAGTAAATGAGGAAATTAGGAAACATCATAACAAATAAGTCTCCCAAAATGGCCACCAGAGACAAAAGAATGTCCCAGAGTGTTCTTAAGAACAACTAGAGCGCTTACTGTCTTACTTATGACAAAAGTATGGCACACTTGAAGCCATCTTTATTGGAATAAAGTGGTAACACTTAAAACATTTAATTTACAAAGGAACAAAATGAGGGGGTTCATTTTGCCATAGAAATTATAATTAGTGCTGCAGAAAGAAAAATTAGGGCACATTTTGACTTCTCAAATCCTCTTCTATTTCATAAACAAAATCTGACATGCAGACTGAAACATGCACTTTGAATACCAGCAGCAGACTTCCCTGGTGAGCAGTAGCTTTACTACAGTGATCTAATGAGCAACTAGAGTGCTAACATTCAGAATTTATGGCAAATGTGTGACACATCTGAATGCCTTCTTGATGGAACCAAAATAAAAAAATGAAAGTATTCCCACTGAGGAGACTGCAGTAAATGAGGAAATTAGGAAACTTCATAACAAATAAATCTCCCAAGATGGCCACCAGAGACAAAAGAGCCCAAATGCATCACAAATATCACCCAGATGTAGCCCACATATAGCCCAATGACAGAAGTGTGCAAAACACTTATTTTTTTGTGTATTTGCAGTTTTATATAGTGCAGACTTGTCAGGTATTGGAGTGCTTTACATGAGCATTGGTTACATCACACAAGATCAAATTCATTTTGGTTGTAGACATGGGGAGATTAAGTGATTTGACCAGAATCACAGAATGTTGATCTGAAGCAGAAACTCCAACCTGGTTCCCCAGTTGCAAAGTCTGCAGCTCTGGAAGTAACACCACATCCTTTCCCCTACGTGCAACATTTAATCAAATGGTCAACTAGATAAAAAAACATAAAGATTGCAAATAATTTAAAAGTTCTTTGTCGCTATTTGAAAACTCAGAAAATATGTCCTCATTTTAGTTTTTTAGAGCACTAACCATAATTTTGATGCAAATAAGACCCTCTCATATATGTAATTTCTAAAGGAAATACTCTAGGTATTACAGTTTTGATTACATCAAGATGACGTCAGGCGTTCCACACTTTTGTAATAAATATAGAATGTTAGCAATCTAGTTGTTCATTGGGATACTGTTGAGAGGCAGAGGCCAGGGGCACGGACTCTGAAAATTGAAGGCAGGTAGGAGAGTGCAGAGGCAACCATTTGACCACACTGGGCAGGTAGGAAGGGCAGTGGCAGCACAACAGACTATGGAGGGCAGGGGCAATAAACCAACAATACAGGACTGGCAAGAGAGGCTGTGGCAATATAATAGACCATTGTGGGCAGAAGGAAGAGGCAGTGGTAGTACAACCATACATGCCAACAGACCCGTTTCAGCCAGGAAACGTCCAATGTTTTTAATCTCAAATGGGCTTGATTTGATCTGTTTCCTGTCTATAATCTCCTCTTTTTTAATGTAACTCAAAGTGGAAAATCAATACCCCAGTGTTTTTGTAAAATCTCCCTCTTACCAAGTTCAAAATGTTCGCAAGTATGGTACATTGGATCATGGTAGGCAGGAGGAATTGGGGTAGGGACATGGACAGGGATAACAGAGGACAGGAGGTACATGGAGAGGTGCACCAAACTGACCCTACAGGGCAGGCATCAGGGTTTGCAGCAGCACAATACACCACATAGCGCCTGCGGGACTGGAGTGCAGCACAACAATCCATAGAAAGCAATAGGGAGGGGACAGGACCATGCACATGGACAACAGAGAACAGAGGGGAAAGAGGCAATGGTAGCTAGCTGACCATAATGGACAGACGAGAGAGAAAGCTGCAGCATAACAGACCATAAAGGGCAGGAGGGACGGATCAGGGGCATTACAATGGAACATACAAGCCAGGAGGGAGGTAATAGGGGTCTGCACATGGAAACAGAGGGCTGGGGGCAAGGGGGCAGGGCAGGAGCAGCAAGATGACCATGGAGGTCAGGCAGGATGGGCACTAGAAACAAGACACACCATGGAGAGCAACAATGAGACTATGATGGCATACACACAGACCATGGAGGGAAGGTGGGAGGGGGTCAGGGGCAGCTAGCTGACCACACAGGGAAGGTGGGAGGGGCCATGGCAGCACAGAAGGCCATGCATGGCAAGGGTTAGTGGCAGCACAATGGGTATGATGGGCAAGAAGGAGGGTGCAGGGCATGCACAAAGGACCATGGAGGATAGAAGGGAGGGTCAGGACCTGGGCACAGACAAGAGAGTTCAGGGGAAGGGGCCTCACAACAGACCGCACGGGGCAGGCAGGAGGAGCAGTTGCAGCACAACAGACCAGGGAGGGCCGAAGGGTGTGGCAGTAAAATGGACCATGGAGGACTGGAGGAAGGGGATAGGGGCATGGCATGTGGACAGGCAGGGTGGAGGTGGCAGGGACAGGTTACAGTCATCTGACAATGCTAGGCAGGTGGAAGGGGAGTGGCAGCTCAACAGAACACTCAGAGTAGATAGGAGTGGCAGGTCCATGGAACATGGTGGGCAAAAAGGATGGAGCAGGGGCATGCACAAAGACATCGGAGGGCAGGGGAAGGAGAATAGGGGCAGCAAGCTAAGCACAGAGGCTAAGCAGGAGGTCAATGATGGGCCATAGAATTGGGCAATGGAGGGCAGGAGGAGTGGACTGGTACATCATGCTAAATGGAGGGCAGTGGCAGCACATCAGACCATGCATGGCAGGAGGGAGGAGGCTAGTCCATGGATTCAGACAAAAGAGGATAGGGAGGAGGTGGATGGGGCAGCAAGCTAACTGTTCAGAGAAGGTGGGTATTAGGAACTTTATTGCTTTTAAAATGTGTGTCTGTGCGAACTACTTAAAATATGAACAATTATGCAGCATAATCTCACTTTTATTCAGGAAGAAGAGGACGTTTGTGACTTTGACTCCGGGCTCACTTGGCAGAAACACCCCCTGACCCTCCACCCCTCATCGCAAAATGTAATGCCCATGAAAAGGGTAGGTGGACGCAGTGTTATATAGAATATAGTCCTGAGAGCACGATTGAAAATGAAAACTAGATATAGTATATGGTATAAACTATGCACCAAAAAGTGTGATATAAGATGAACTGGGGCGTGAAATATAATATGCAATACATTGTGCGCAATGACAGATTCATTGGCGAGCGCGAGATAGCACAGGCACTAGCGTGTGCTATGCGATATGCGCCTTGGAGTGTAATATGCACAGGGCAGTGTTGTGTAACCTAACTAGTCTCTAGAGTTGTAATATAAAATATGTGCTGGGGAGTGTAACATTGCATATGCACTGTGACAAAGATATGGATCCCAGATTGTAATATGTATGGCATAGCGCTGTGCGTTATAACATAGGCATCGAGGAAGGCACGTTAGATGGGGCAATATAACCTGTGCGAAGGCAAGTGGGGCGTGACATATTCACGGGGTGGTGTTACAGTGCACATGGGCTAGAGAGTGTCATAGCATACGCACTAGCTGGTGGAATACAACACTGAGGTGTGAGGCACTCGGCAGGCACTGGTGGGTGTAACACAGCATTGGGCTCAGCCAGGAGCACGCTGTGACTCTCAAGTGAGGTTTGTCTCCTTTCCAGAGAGTAAAATAAAAAGTATTATACATCCGGCGGTGGATGTGTATTTTATTAACCGTGAGGGGGGTTTCTTGCATAGTTTGGTCGAATTTTTGTCGAATCCCCTTTGAATGGCTTGGTGTGCGTGTATATTAAATGTGCCCGTCAATAGCTACCCATGTTTGTATAAATAAACGACAAGGGCGCCTACTTGGAGAGTACCCACCGGTGGGGGCGCCGGGATTAGGCACGGTAGGGCGTCAGACACGTCAGAGCTTCATTAGTGGTGTAAATACATTCCATGTGGATTCATTCTATGCATAGTCGCCTTTTAATGAATATCACGCAAATCGTCATGGTGATAGGTACGTACGGTTTGTCCAGCATGTCCTAGGTGTTTCTATAAATATATATTTTTTTAAAATAATAAAAAACAAAGGACGGCCCGGGGGATGGGGTCCCCGGGGCCTTAAGTGGCCTGAGGAGGGGGGCAACGCAGCCCCCTCCTAAAGAATTAAACAAAAAAAGGCCATGACCCGGAGGTTGGGGTCCCCGGGGCCGATTAAGGCCTTGGGAGGGCCAAATTAATTTTTTTCAACAAAAAAAATGAGGGTGCAGGCCCTGGGGGATGGGGTCCCCAGGGCCAGTAAATTAGAAAAAGAAGGGGGGCCACACAGCCCTCCTTCTTAAAAAAATAAAATAAATAAAAGACCGGCATCGTGCCAGAGGCCACGTGCCCTCCTTGCAGCACTCTGCTAACGCGCCCCTGGCCAGTTGTAAATTGGGGAATTAATTCCCCTTCAATACTGAGGGTCCCTGAGGGCCAACTAGCCCAACAGGTATCTCCAGTATGCACCAGGGAGCTGCGTTGCAGACAGGTGTTCTGAGGCCACGCCCCTTTTTACACCTCTATGCAACGCAGCTCTGTGGCGGTTACTGGAGGTACCTAGTGGGCTAGTTTGACCCTAGGGACCCTTAGGATTCAAGGGGACTTAATCTCTCAACTTAGAATGGCCACAGGGTGCGTTTACATAGTGGTGAAGGGAGGGGACGGGGCCTGAGGTGACGTGTGCAAACACGCCCTGGGGCGCGTTTTAAGTTGGGGAAATAATTCCCTTTCAATCCTGAGGGACCCTGGGGGCCAACTAGCCCATCAGGTGCTTCCAGTAAGCGTCACTACTCGGCGTTGCAGAGAGGTGGTGCAGGCCGTGCCCCTTTTTACACCTCTCTGCAATGGCGCTTACTGGACGTACCTAGTGGGCTATTTTGCCCCTAGGGAGCCTCAGGATTCAAGGGGACTTAATCTCCCAACTTAAAAAACGGCCACAGGGCGTGTTTACACAGTGGGGAAGGGAGGGGACGGGGCCTGAGGTGACGTGTGCAAACACGCCCTATGGCGCGTTTTAAGTTGGGGAAATAATTCCCCTTCAATCCTGAGGGCCCCTAGGGGGCTAACTAGCCCACCAGGTGCTTCCAGTAAGGGCCACTGAGCTGCGTTGCAGAGAGGTGGTCCAGGCCGTGCTACTTTTTACACCTCTCTGCAACGCAGCTCTGTGGCGCTTACTGGAGGTACCTAGTGGGCTAGTTGGACCCTAGGGACCCTCAGGATTCAAGGGGACTTAATCTCCCAACTTAAAATGGCCACAGGGCATGTTTACACAGTGGGGAATTGAGGAGACGGGGCCTGAGGTGACGTGTGCAAACACGCCCTGTGGTGCGTTTTAAGAGGTAGTTTTAATCCCCTGCCCTATTATATACTAGGGGCTTATAGAGGAGGTCATGCTGATCACAGGGGGACCCCAACGCATAGTGTTCCCTAGTGTATGTAGGTGTTTTCACTGTATTCTGAGTGTCTTTTAACATAGCACTGGCTCTAGGACTGGTTAGTCAGACTCAGTTACCACCAGTATCCGTCTGAAAAAGTTGAGGGCACAGGATGATTTTGCAACAAGGCTTCTTTCTGCTCTTCTGTTTGTTCTTTCTGCACGTTATCCTTCTTCCTGCACGTTTCTTCGTCTTTGAGGACTTCTGTTGCTTCTTTCTGCATTTCTTTTTTTTCTTTCTGTGCGTTTTTTCTTCTTTCTTCACATGTCCTATCTCTGTAGGCATAGTTAGAAATTAGCATTTAAAAAACCTTAGAAATTCACTGAAAAAAACATAGGTTTCAGGGGCATTATAGTTAGCTGGACTTTTCACTCGTACAAAACCATTGAAATTCCCCCGTTATAGTTAGTTCAGCTAACTATAACTCGCGCGCCCGCAATGCACTGCTGATGACGTCACATATTACATCACTCATGACCTGGTCAGTGACATCACTCATGACATCACTGATGACATCTCAAATGACATCACTGATGACATCATCCTTGTGATAGAGTGGCAGACCTCCTCTCCCCCTAATATAACCTTTGAAACACACATTCAAAAATAGAAACTAAAATTTTCAAAACAATGGACATACCAATATCAGTTACAACAACCTATTCAGTAATTCTAAGATCCACATACACATCCACTCATTCACCAACAGTCCTATACAGTCACTCATACATGTGCTCACTCATCATATGTACTCATATACCTGTACATCCTGTTACACAACGCCAATCATCCATAGAGTTACTCACACACATAGTCACTCATGCTAATAAAGAATGACACATCCATTTACTTGCATATACAGTTATACAGACACCACCACACTTACTTCTACAGAAACTTACACATACTTAGTCTTTTAAACAATCACTTATAGAAACACATACTTATTCATACAGGAACTCTTTCAATCTCTCACTCTCACATATACTCACTTATATACATCAATAGCCAAATATACTAGTTTAAAACATATGTAGTTACTCATAAAGACACTATTGAGACAGTCATTCACTCACTAACACATCCATGCACACACTCATCCACCCATACAGTCCTGCACACATGCTGTCTTCAACACATACAAACAGTGAGTCACTCATTCATGCACCTATGCACTACGGTATACCCCCACCGAACCATACAGACACTCAGACACTCATACTGACACTCAAAAAACCAACTAATAACCTATATAGACACTCATGTAGCTACTCACCAACCTATGCAGCCCCTTATACACAAAGTGAGAGACTGATTCAGATATTTACATATTTAAACATTACTCACTAAGCCATGTATTCACTAAGATACACTTAATCAGTCAGTTATACAATCAGTTTTTCAAAAACAAATCATCCATTTAGACACTTATACCCATTTATTCTTCCATCGACCTTGAGATATACATATATAAAACATATGTAATTTTCAGAAAAACACACATTCACTGGATGATGTCATCAGTGATGTCATGAGTGATGTCATTTGAGATGTCATCAGTGATGTCATGAGTGATGTCACTGACCATGTCATGAGTGATGTAATATGTGACGTCATCAGCAGTGCATTGCGGGCGCGCGAGTTATAGTTAGCTGAACTAACTATAACGGGGGAATTTCAATGGTTTTGTACGAGTGAAAAGTCCAGCTAACTATAATGCCCCTGAAACCTATGGTTTTTTTAATGAATTTCTAAGGTTTTTTAAATGCTAATTCCTAACTATAACGTGCCTGAAACCTATGGTTTTTTCAGTGAATATATATATATATATTTATATATATGTGTGTGTGTGTGTTTGTGTATATATATGTATGTGTATATAACTATATATATATATATATATATATATATATATATATATATATATATATATATCCAACAGGTAGTGCTAACTCGGCGTGGCTGAATCGTTGAAGCCTCACACCCAGAGATCACAGACACGGACCAGTTATTCTTTAGTGCAATTTATTCGCTTGCTCGCATAGTAGTCGCCATAACGTTTCGGCTCCTCAAGAGCCTTGTTCACATGACAACATATACAATCAATCAACTTCCTTAAATAGGAGGGCAAGAGCTCTACACGTGGTATATGTCAGTATAGACATAAACAACATACTTTGATGGATTAAGGTTTCAAATGCTACCAACTTGAGGCATAATTCATATCATGCTTTGAAATTACCCAAAGGTTTACCAAAGTCAAAATCACATGAAAAAACCACTGTAATGCAAATAAATTATAACGCATCACATTGAAATAGTTTACATAGTTGTGCAATAATCAACATTATCAATGCGTGTTGAAAAAAATCAAATCCATCTACTGTCGACATAAAATCCTTGTAATGTCCGTATTAATCATGAATCGCGGGTTAAATCCCAATGTATTCATCCAGTAGTCTGTAATGTTGTTACTAATGGGATGAATCCCCCTTATGCTCTACGATATGTTGCTCTTGCCCCATTGTACCCTGCAGATCCCTGCAGCGTGCGAAAGTGAGGAGATGTATACAGTGCAAATAACGCCAATAAATAAACACATCATCAAATAATTTAACATAACATCAAAGACATATAGTAAAATACTTCTAAAATTCATATATGAAAATGCGAATGCTAAAAACATTGATGATAAAAAGTCACGGTTGTTGCGTAGGTGCGAAATATGTAGATCAATTTAACGAGGACAGCAGATTGCTCCCAATCACCATTCTCATTTTAGACATCCACATAGTAAATCCATGGCAATTTTCAACATAAAAGCTGCTGTACGGTATGGAAAACCCTGTGGTTAGGTATACTGTGGCTTTCTAGTGTTCCTGGACCAAAGCCTCAATTACTGCCTATCGAATTGAGGTCCACCTCTATGTATACGCAACGGGGTGATAGATCGCTGCTCGTATGTATCCTACCTCATCATGTTAATGCCCCCCCAAAAAAAATTGTTTTTATATTTTTTTGATATTAACATGATTGTTAAACGGGTCGTGTGATGTGCAGTACTAAGTAGTACTTCCTGACCAGGAGGTGGAGAGGCGGATGTGTATTGCCTAGCCTTAACAAAAGTACGTCATATTGGTGATGTAACCAATATCACTAATAATAAATACTCAGGTGATAAAACTATAAATAGAATATAAAAAGGTTAAAATTGTGATCCCACTACAATAAAAACCTTAGATAAAATCCATATATTTTGATAGGCTAGAATACAACATTGAGACCACATGTACAGAGCATCATCATTGTTATTATCGTCCAGTACGTTGGTGGTGGGTACAATTAATGAGCAGTGGCACCTAATATAAAATCGTATGTAAATCCTCAGTAATGTTGAGACCTCCTGGCGATTTAGAATCTAGTTGAAGTATATATTTTGTTTCTAACCGCCTCAACTTCGCCTCCCTGTTGCCTCCTCGTCGGCTAGCTGGTACTGCATCTATGACAAAGAAGGACAGGTCTTTACTATTACTGCGGTGTGCCTCCTTGAAATGGCGTGCCACCGGGTAGGTATTGTCCTGGTTAACAATGGCTCTAAGATGCTGTAGGATACGTTTATGTACCTCAAGTTTGGTACTGCCTACATATCTGAGTGGACAAGAGCATTGGAGCACATACACAGCGTATTCTGTTTTGCACGTTAAAAGCTTCACAATGCGATGTTTCTTGTCACTAAAACCATCGGTATATTCCTTGGTATTGACCCCATGCGTACACGCTTTGCAAGTTTTACATTTAAAAAAACCCCCATTGGTTTGAAGCCAGCTGGTCTTTTCCATAACTTCAGGGTTGGTATCCACTATGTGATCTTTCATGGAGGGTGCCCTGCCAAAGGTTACAATTGCTTTACGTGGTAGGGTAGGACCCAAAATGGGGTCACTGAGTAAGATGGGCCAGTTTCGGTTGAAAATCCGATACAGTTCTTTATGTTGTTTATTAAAACCTGTTATGATTCTAAAATCATTTTTCTGTTTATGTGTTACTTGTATTGCTGTATCACTTTTGAGCGTGTTGTCATATTTATCAAGTAAATCTGTTCTTGATCTACTGCAGGATTTATTAATGGCCCTATCAATTATCTTCTCTGAATAGCCACGTTGTAGAAATCTCAATTTGCTAGCTGCTTGTGCCTCTTCTAACACCGTGTCATTGCTACACACCCTACGTAATCGTAGCATCTCACCGTATGGTATACTATTGATGAGGTGCTGTGGGTGAGCACTGGTGAGCACTGGTGGCATGTAATATTGTGTTACCTGCGGTCTCTTTTCTGAAAAGTTTAGTTTCAATGGCACCATTAGATATATAAACCTCAGTGTCCAGAAAAGTAACACTGCTTTGGCTCATGCTAGCTGTAAAGCTAAGGTTGAGGTTATTTTTGTTGATGGACATAATAAATTCCTCAGCCGTTTCCTTGCTCCCGCCCCACACCACAAACAGATCATCTATGTATCGATACCAAGCTACTACAAGGGAATCCATTGTAACACCATGTTGAGTTTTGAGGACCAGCTCCTCCCACGCCCCCATATGTAAACAGGCGTAGCTTGGAGAGAAGCTGGCCCCCATGGCTACTCCCTGTAGTTGCCGATACACCAAGTTGTTATACATAAACACATTGTTATTAAGGCAAATTTTTAACATTTCCATTAGCATATTGGTATGGTCTGTGAAATGTTCCTCCCTTTTGGATAAATAGTGTTCAATCGCTGCCATGCCATCATGATGTATTATGCTAGTATATATATATATATACACACACACAAAAAAATAAAACAATGAAGACATTGGTACAAAACTCTATTTCATAGAGCAGTCAAACCGATCTTAATATGGTGCTTTACATTCTTCAGTTTATAAAAACTATAAAGCCAATCAGGCACAGAACATTTCTTACAAAACCGAGCCCTCTACTGAGCTGACGATGCAAATACCCCTTACTATTTGGGGAATTGAGATTTCTAAAGCCCTGGACTTGGGTGGACATACCAAACAAAGCCCCAGGATTAGATAAGGTGCCAGCAGATTTCTTAAGTCCCACAGAGATGTATGGTGCCCCTATTTTTCATTGTACTTTAGTGCTATAATGAATGATGCTCCTTTGCATCCCAGGCAGCGGAGGAATGTATCCCAGTTTGCAAAAAGGGCACTAGATCCCTACCCTCAATTTTCAGACAAACTAGCCTCATTGACAATTCACAAAAACTATTTAGTCAGATTATTTTGAACAGGTTAAGTGAGTGGATATCCAACACAAATGTGCTAACTTCCCTGCAGGCTGGTTTTAGGGACGGCATTGGAACTATCGACCAGGTCTTCCATCTACAATTGTTATATTGAAAACATGTTCACCTGGGAGGTGGTAGAATTTATGGTATTTTTGTGGATCTCCGATCTGCTTTTAATGTAGTCCCCAGAAATTCATTGTGGAAGGGATTGTCAGAGATGGGTCCCTGAGTATCTTATAGAAGCTTTAGTTAGAGTACATTCGAATAATTATCACCAGGTTAGATGTGGGCCACAACGAGAATTGAAAGACCCCATCCCAGTTTACTGGGGAGTAAGGCAGGGGTGTGTGTTCGCTCCTACCCTTTTTTGCATATATATTAATGGTTTGGTAACACAGCTCGAGCAATGCAAAGGAGATCCCCCTCGTCTTGCTGGGGTCAAGATCCCCACCCTACTGTTTGCAGATGATTCCCTCCTGTTATCTGAATCCCCTATGGGAATCCAGAATCTTCTGGATTGTTTTGGGTTAATCTGCAAACAGCTCAGGCTGTGGGTCAACCTCGGCAAGACAAAATATATGTTTTTTAACCCCTGCCCAACTTCCCGTACAAACCCGTCACTCAATGTTATGGCCCTGGAAAGAGTTCAGATATTCGATTATCTTGAGGGGTTATACTCACAGAGCAATTTGATTGGTCATCTCACATTCAGGTACATGGACTCAGGCTAGAACAGCACTGTAGGGGTATTTTGAGGGCCCACCGTGGCTCCCATTTTTGCCTGATGACTCCATCCCTCAAAATTTACAAAAGTCAGACTTTAGGAGCTATGCTGAATGGTTGGGAACTTAGGGGCTTTAAAGATTCTAGGCCCTTAGAAATCACACAAAATCATTTTATGAGGAATATAAGCAGTATGCATGTTAGTCCGCCACTCCCCCCCTTCACCTAGATCATGGCCTTAGACGTATTAATGATATTGCTGGGTTGAGACAGCTTCTGTATTGGTGGAGACTTTGGGTAACTCCAGAGCTCACCCCATTTCGTATGGTCTTGGAGGACATACTGGGACAGCACGGGGTTTGTAAGATTGCATTTCTTTGGAGAATTAAAGATACACGGTTCAGATTGGGTTCACAAATCTGTGACTTTCCCTTGCAGATGTTGGTTTGGTTTGTAAAACAGAGCTATTATTTTGCCAATTTAACCTCAATTTCTCTTAGGGTTGTCTCTCTTACTGATTCATTCCTAGAGTTTAACGCAGATTATTACTCTGAAGCATACCTAGATACGTTTGAACCTCCCCATGCAAAGTCTTTATACATTAAACTTTACTTGGGGATTTTGCCTATTCACATCTTCACCGCTAAATGGAATTGTCACACTAGCAATAGAGACAGGTTCTGCCAGTTATGTCCACTTGTGACTGAAATGGTGTTGTGTAGTCTTTATAAATCGATATAGGATCTGTGGGTTTAGGCAACATAAACTGTGGATTGGTGTCCAGACTGATTCCAGACACCCCTACCGGGTATGCTCGCCTGTATACCAGCTAGCTCACAGTGCCACTGTAAACTCCTCTTACCAAGGAGAGAATAGTTCCAGGCAACTATTGAGCATGAAAACCCTGTACCTTCAGGGATCGTGGAAACAGTATAGTACTTTTAGCTCAGTCACTCGTGCTCACATTGTCTCAGAGAGATACACAGAATAAACAGTAGGGACGCTTTCAATAAGCATTTATTGAATCAGCGTAATTCTAGTGAAAAATAGGTGTGCTGAAACAGCCATAAAACAGAAACACATATAAACGATTATCAGCATCAACAGAGTAAATGGATGGTAGATTTCTACCATAGTGCTAAAACAATGAATATATGCAGGTATATAAATACATGATAATAATAATGCATACTCCTACGATGCAACCCTAACTAGATGCACCTAAGTGTACCTAGCTTGTATGTAGGTGTAGAGCAAAGAATCCCCCAAGGATAAAACCAACCCCATTTCTGGTGTGAGAGAATGAAGGACCCTGTCTTGATCTCGAGATGGACACCCCATAGGGGATGTCAGACCACTGCATGCTGGAGTGTCTGTGTGCAGGAACCTCAGCGTCTCGCGTCAGTGTGTCAGCATGAAAGTCTTTCTCCTCTGCCCTCCCCAGCATGACCCTTATACATAGTTATCATGCAGAAGATGTTAATCCTGCTGTGATTCTGAGAATCCTCATGCATAATAAATGAGCATAGTTTTCTGGGAAAACCACACAACATTTTATGCAGCACCTAACTAGGTAAAAGGTCAATACCAAAAACCGTTATGTAGTACAATGGCAGGGAAAATGTAGGTGAACGGTTAAGTGACTACCCAGGCCTATATTGGGGTACATTACAAAACACAACACTCACTCCTCATCCGACCGGATGATATACTAAAAAGTGAATGTCCTTCCAATTAATTGTAAACCATTGTTAAAAAGTGTTCAGAATAAAATGTCTAAAAGTATATAAAAAGTGCCTAAAAGATCTATAAATCCTTTATATGTGTTTAAAAGGTTCTATAAGTCCTTTAAAATATGTTCATATATATAGTATGAGCAACTGAGAGTGTCTGAAAGCCATGGTGCTCAGTGATACTATAGAAAC
Source organism: Triturus cristatus (assembly GCF_964204655.1). Taxonomy (NCBI): domain Eukaryota; kingdom Metazoa; phylum Chordata; class Amphibia; order Caudata; family Salamandridae; genus Triturus; species Triturus cristatus. Next base: position 277,206,729 of record NC_140586.1, on the reverse strand, counting down.
AAAATAAATTGTTTAAAATTACAATTTCGGTTGTTATGGAAAAAGGCTGAATTTTTTATCCCAGCACATGGAGAGCGAAATGTTTATGTGTCCTGTGTGGGAGACGCATCATCACTGCTACCCGCCTTCGCAGAAACCGGTCCCTGTACCACCTCACAGATCAGATCAATTGAACAAAGAGGATCTACTTCAGTTCCCATCGCCGATGCGGGGAAGCATTTGAAACATCCAAAGCCTGTGTTCCTGTAGTAGAGCCGGTATCCAATCCAACAGGAGCTGAAGCATCCCATGGTGGCTCTGAGAATGCCGACATCAACATGAGAATATGCTGGGGACACTGCAGTACGTGGGCAATTAACGGGTCCAGTAATACATCCACGTCCGGTGGCAGAATGGATGGAAGTGTACTGTTAGATAGAGATCCAACACTCATTCTTGTCCATAGAACACGCAGCAGAGGGCAGGCAAAACACAGTCAATCCAGCCTGGTTGGAATGATAGGAACCAAGACTTGCTTAGTTCCCGAAGTCGAGGTGTGCCCAGATGGAGTACCATGCAATCATGGTAACTTCACTCCAAGAGCATTTTTTCCATCTCCTTGGTGACTGGGACGTCCATTGCGCAGCAGAAAAATTACAATCAGGATTCCCACTACCAGTAGCAGGATTAGCGGAAGCTCTCCAAAAATGCTTCCAAATACGGAGTGTATAAAAGCTGGAATGACTCCGATGACTTCTGAAAGGTGCTTAACAGTCCAGAACCTATTGTCTTAAATAGGTGTACTATACCCTTCGTATCAGACATGTTAAAGATATGCTGGAAAGGGCAGAGAGTTTGTGCTAGTTCCTGTATCTCAGCTGAGGACCTTGCAACCTGAAGATCAAAAGTCTCCCGGGCCAAGGTAAAGGGCACATCTTTCTGTAACAGTATGGCTTTCATTCAGCTCAGAGTATCAAACTGCATAAAGGAAACATTCAACAAAGGCCATAACAGCACCTCCCTGACTGTGTTGGTCGACGGAATCAATACTAGGCCTGGGCGGTAAATTCCGTTCCGTTCGCGGAATTTGCGGAATTTGGGTAATTTCGCGTTCTGCGGAGAACGCGAAATTGCCTAAAATTCCGCTTTTCGCGATTTCGCGAAATTTATGCTTGTTCGCGTTCTCAAAATGCGTGTTCGCGAGATATTTCTCCCCGAGCACGCAAACAGCGATTGTGAACAGGAAAAAAGCATCGCGAACAAGCAATTCCGCGTGTTTGCGGAATTTCTGCGTGTCCGCGGAGATTTTTTACCGTTTCGCAGAGATTTGCGTAACGCGATTACGCAAATTCCGCCCACCCCTAATCAATACTTGCATACAACAAGTAACCCTGGAACTTACTGTGACTAGAAGCATCCCACAACAACCTTGATCATTTTGCATTAAGTAACCCCCATTTGAAAGCAGCTTGAACACTGGGTTAATCACAGCAGCTGGGGAAACCTTTAAATGACAGGATACATTTGCAACGGAACCGTTGCAAGCCCTGTCAAGCATAATATCCTGGCACATTAGAGACCCACTTAACGAAGTCTCGCAGTCTGTACCTCTGAAAAATACTTCAGTGTCCCCATTCCTGAATCCAAATCTACACAGTAATTCCCTGATTCATGGATGAAGTCCTTTCCCATTGCTTGATATCTGCCTACCTGGTGGTGTCTAGGCAATATTGAAATTGGTAAGTTATCACTGGAAATGTTCTATGGCCATGAATTTACCATTCTGTCGATGGTGATTCTGCCACGGTGAAAAGTAATTGATCTAATTTCTCAATGTGCAGCATTGTATATTTTGCATCTCTTTGTGCCGTTCTGATTAGTCTCTCTGACAGATTATATGCAGAGAAAAGAGACGTACTATTAATATGTCGCCAGTGCACATGACCAGAGTGCAAAGATTGTAGCGTCCAGCTTAATAATAGAATGGATCATAACTGTGACTGTCCGTGTTGTAAGATGGACAGAACATGTTCCATTATATCTATAGCAGAAGATGTGATGTTGCCCAGTGAATAAATCCTGATTTCAGTGTGGTCATACCATTGTCAACCACAGCCAAAGCCTTTTCTAAGTTAACTCTGTCAATTTCACGCAATCTCTCTGCAGCTTCCTGTTGAGAAAATTTCCAAATTTCATTATAAACAGCATATGGGAAGCGTTTCTGATGTGGTTTTCGGTGACCTAGCAAAAAATCCCTAAGCTCCATGTCGTCTGAGAGTAAGGACAAGTGTTGTGTCACCTGTGACAGTGTCGAGGTTCTTAGCCAATCTAGGCATAACTTCCCAACACTGTATGATGTCACCACCCCCGCATGTTCTTATTGTAAATAGCGTAGGTCAGACCTATGGATACTAAACCCTTCAGTGGTATCCCTGAATCGTGACTGACACCTATTTGTGTCGATAGGCCTAACCAACCATTGCTTCCAATTGGGGTCTGTTGAATTATATGAAACACCATGCATGATGTCATCTAGTGTACTTCACCATTTTCTGTACAGTTTTGTTATACCTTAAAGTTTGAAGGTGAGGGAATACGAGGTGTGTTCAAGTCCCTAATCTTGGCTAAAGTCTGTTACACAGTGTCGCTCAGGAAAATAATCTGTTGTGGTATGAGGCATGCTCTAAATAGTGTCCAGTTCTCTGAACCTGCCATTCTTTTGTCCTCAAAAATTATTTAGTGTCTATAGTGTCTTTCCATAAGTCGAAACCCTGTTCAGACATTTGGGCAATAAAGGATGCAGAGTATATCTGTTTCGTGTTAGTAGGCATACTTTTCTTTGCAGATATTGGTGTAAGCTTATAATAATATGAGCGTGGATCTGATGTATTAAACCCAGAAAAATAGGCAAACTTTGTGCAAATGTTTGTGAACTACCTTTCGTGGTGTGGAACAATGTTCCCATTGGTGGTATGAGAAAACATTACATGGTGCACTTGTTTTATGCAGAAAGTGATGACCATAATGTTGGTAATAATACATGGTGTCAAAATCAGATGATTCATCAAACATTTCATTTTTTGAAAATGCTGCAGACAGTTCTAAATCAAACAGCATACTGTTTACAGTTTCAAAATCCCAATCGTCAGAGTATGTACTGGAGTTGATGATATAATTTAAAGACATTTTAAATAGATGTGGTATTTTTAAAAGTTTAGTGGGACCAAATACATCATATGAAACTCTGTCCCAAACTATTCCATCAGGAGCTCGAGCTGCTGTAAGTTCACATAAGACAGGTCTCTTTGTTCACAATGAGATGACGTATGAGGTTTCAGTGCCAACTTCACATGTGATACAGCGGAGTGTTCTGGGAGTTAGTGTCCATTCACAAGCAAGAAAAAGACAGTCACTAAACCTATCCAGAAGAGTGGGAACAATAGTCCAGTGATTATCCATAGCTGTAGCCATGGTGAGACTAAGTATGTGTTTTTCAGCAAAATGTTGAAATCATGAAGTTGTTTCTTGCGGGAAACTGGAGCTGGCGGTGACTCAGGTTCACTTGGAGCCAGAGAAATGTGTCAAAATCGATGAAGTTGCGAGATGCAGTTCAATCTATCTTTGGTAACTCAGCATATTTTGTTGAACTTGTTGATTTCTCCTGCAGAGGCATATTGAGGTACATGTCAGTGGTAGACCGAATTGATATCTGTGTTTTATTTGTGTTTTGATGTTCAATTTCAATACGAACGAGTTCCATCTCATAGTTGGTAACTTCATTACTACATATAGAAGACTCTTCAAATGTTATCAGTCTTTCAGACTGAACCTCCTGTATGGTAGCAAGAGGAGAGTAACAGCTACCCAGGAGCCCGCACGTCCTGCTATTCAGTATCAGCCACATAGTGTGGTTTGATCAGTTCAATGGAGACAAATCTCTTTTTTGCCGGTAACAGGCAGAAGGAGTACAGTTCTTGTTCTTTCCACAGCCAGGACAGGTAATGGCGTTCTGTATGATGGCCCAAATTCTTTCTTGTCCACAATCCTTTCTCTGACCAGATCCCCAACTTTTGTGATCCAGGCAGGTCTTGCCGTTACTGTTTTTACTTCCCCAGTGGTGGTGCATTTTACTTGGACGTTGCTTTGTAGTGCCCGGAATTCATTGAGTTCCTGTAAAACAGCAAAAGTTTATTGATGTCAAATGGTTTTTCATCTGCCACTGTGCTGCAACAATCGAGGTCAGGTACCCACATTCTCATCCCAAATAGGAATTTGTAAGGGGTGATGCATCCTAGGGAACTTCTTGGCATGTTATTAAGTGCCTTTTGACCCCATATAGGTGATTGACCCAACTACCACCCGAGCCTAATACCCTTGCTGTTCAGGATTACTTTAAGTCCTGGTTTTTCCTCTCCACAATCGAATTTCCCATGGGATGATACGGAGATGAGCAAACCCAAATGTCCCATGGCTTCCTTGTAAGCCCTAGAGCTAAATGGGAAGCCACAGTTAGAATGTAACTTGCCAATTGTGTCAGTCCCTATGAAGACTTGCAAATCCTTTATAACAGTTTGGGTGTCAGCCAAGTGCTGAGGCCACACCCACAGGAATATAGAGTATGAATCCACTGCTACCAAAATGTACTTGTAAGCCCCATCTGATCGTAAGGGGCCGCAATGGTCCAAGTAGACACGAGCGAGAGGTCTGCCTGATGTTAGTAGTGGTGCTTGCACCAGACATACTATGGTGGAACCATTCATCTGCTGACAGATTTCTCACTTAAGGACAAATGCTTTTGTCTGTTTTGCTAAACTTGGTCACCAATAGCATTGTTTCAGTAGAGAAATTGTCGCGGTAATCCCTGCGTGTGCAGAACCCACACCCTCATGTGCAGCTAGAATTAAATATAATCTGTGATTCATGTTTGGCATTACTCTATCCCCCACTCCTGGAATTTGAGCATACAGAATATTTTTTGCATTTAACTTGTAGGAGTACTTGAGTGGAAAGCCCTTTGGCACGGCTGAGCTGTTTTTGCGTGAAGCAATGACAGATACCAATATCTGTGCGTCTATTCTCTTGCTAGAATGAGTGATGGCAGCTACGGCAACAGTTTGCACTGTCGCCTGTGCGGCTTCATCAGCCAATGAATTCCCTTCAACGTGAACGCCATCACGTTGATGACTCAGCATGTGTATCATGTGAGCTCTCCGGAAGTCTTTTTTCAGCTCGGCCACTTGTCACCAAAGCAATTTCTGCTTTATTGTGCAACTTTTTGAGTCTTTGAACCCATTCTGGCCCCAGTAGTGAAGATATTAATTGTAAGACTGGACACAGTAAAATGAATCGCACACCATAACTGTGGGGAATTCCTGATCCGTATTTATAAGTGCCAGTAATAGGGCTTTTAATTCTGCACGCTGTGCCATGCAGTCTCCTAGAGACTGTGTCTTCGTACTGCTGGGATGGAACTTGCCTTCCTGCATACGCCCTTTTACAATCGCACAAGCTCCGCTGTATTGCTGTTTACTTCCTATGGCAGGCTGAGCAGAACTGTCAGTGGAAATAATGTATTCATACTGATCTAGAGGCATTATTTCATTCAGGAGAGGATATTCTTGTTTGTACTGTATAAATGCTTGAGTTTTTATTGTAGAATTAAATTTATAGTCTACATCTGTTACAGTGAGAGAATTAGCCCATCATATCCATTGTGGATGTAGCACTTTTGTGTTTGGAATGCTTGCTTTTGTAACAGCCTCTAAGGCCGGTACCGGAGTTATGACAAGTATTTGTTTCCTGTGGGCCATTGCTCTTTCTCTCACTACGGCAGTTTGTACTGCTGTCAGTATTTTTTCTGTAGCAGCAAAACGCATTTCAGCATTTGTGTACAAGTTTGATTTGTAAGCTATGGGTACCGTTTTACCTCCATTGAAGGTTAGGTAAGTGTACCCTGATTGACCTGCAATTACATGGATCCTCAAATTTGTGGTATTTACACGTGTGTAGGTGTTTGGAAGCTATCATGCCAGCTTGTAAGGCATGAAGGATATCTGTGTATTCCTGTGTCCAATGTCTAATTGAAAAATCTGGTCGGATTAGATTGTAGAAAGGTTTTACTTTTTCTGCGTAATCCAAAATGTATGTTCTGCCAACATTTAGGAATCCCAATATGGATTGTAAATTTTTCTGAGTTTTTGGAGGTTGGAGCAGTGCGCACTTGTCTAAAAAGTTAGCAGCTACGCTTTTTCCTTCACTTGATAACTCGTATCCCAAAAATAAGACATTGAGGAGGGCTATTTTCGATTCTTTAAAGTTGAATGTATAGCCCTCAGAGGTGAACCCCAAAAATATGTTGCTCACCCTGTCAAATGATCCAATAAATCATCATCCATCAGATAAATATCATCTACATAGGGCAATGCCTCCTCATCAAAATTTTGAAGTAACTGTTACCCTAGCTGAGAACAACTTGGGGCTATTCTGATACCCTTGGGGCAGTCGACAGAATTGATGCTGAGAGCCGAGGGTAGAGAATTCTGTCAAATATCAGCTTTCTTGTGCTATATTTTGGCAGAAAAATCCATTTGAGATATGTAGTGTTGTTTTTTTATTTTTTCAACACAATGTTATTCGTCAATGCAGAAATTTGTGGATTCTGTACTGCAAATGTCTTTGAGCAAGTGCTCAATTGTCTGTAGTCGAAAACTTGACAATATGAATTGTCAGGCTTCTTTATGGGAAACAAAGGATTATTAATTGAAAAGGTGCAATTCCCTATCACACTTTGGTATTCAAGTTGATCTAAGATCTCCTTGACTTATTTTTTCACTTCTTGTTTTATTGGGTAGTGTCTCTGTGGAGTTGCAGTAACTTTTACTGGGATTACCTGGTGAGGTGACGCAGCATCCCACCCAACATGATTGCAATATAATGCTGGAGCAAGTGCTACCGCCCACTCCTGCATGTATGAATGTTTTATATATACTGGAACGAGGTCGGAATAAGCTGGTAAAATCACTGTTTCTCCCTTTGGGCACTCCATAACAATTTCAGGCGGCCGGAAATTGTCAGCCAAAAGGATGTCATACCCATAAGTCAGGTTCTCCAAAAAGAGAACTTTGATTTTTATGGGTTTGTCTCCCTCCATTTGGAGTGTTATTTCTCATAACAGTTGTGGGGCACTTACCCTAGAATCAGGTGTCTCCACCATGAAATGTTCATTCAACACCGCTGTCACCAGAAATTCCATCAGGTTCTGGTGAGCTATTGTTACTCCTGCTGCACTGCCTAGCATCGTCAGAGCCCATTCCCAATTCAGAAGTTGAGTCCTCAGTATCCTTGACATTTCATAATTCTTTTTTGTAAATGATCTTTATTGGTTTTCAACAATTTGTACAAGTAGGACCATAATCGTATGAAAGCATTACAATGACAGTTGCTTAAGTGGATTAGGTGGGATGTCGGCATTTCTTAATTTCAGGCCAGCTACCTTCTTCTTTTTAAATAGAGGTTTTGATTTTGGTTTATCTTCTTTGTTGATATTATAGTCCGAAGTACAATGTGTATCTCTGGACTTTGTTTGTTCTTCTTGTCTGTGTTCTGATTGTCCTTCCATCACAGAGTTTTTGATGAGCCCTGAAAGGAAAGAGAGAAACATGTATCAGCATCCTGATACCTGTCAGTTTCTTTTTATGTTATCACGATTTCATCGGTTGTACCTTCTTTCGGAGGGCTCCTGCTGAGGAGACTTTACTCTTGATTGTGATCTATTCTCTCTATTCTTTTGTTTTTTATTGTCCCATTTCTTCTTAGAAAAATCAGGTGCTTGCTTGGTGTTGTCCTTTTCAGGACCCCCATGAGGTGAGGTTTTGTTGCTCTAGCTCCCAAGTTATCTCTCCCTAATTCGACATATGTATCTTTGAATTTTGGTAATTCACGCTCCTGTTGTACAGGAGTGAAATCCCTCAAGCGTTGGCTGTTTCGCCACTGCTACTGCCTCCCCTTTTATGTTTCTTAACATAATCATGGATACCTGGAAAACAATTCTAATAATTTCCTCCCTAAATTCAGAGCTGGTTCTGCCCCACACTCCTTCTGTATTTGTCTCAATACGTCTGGTATTACTGCTATTAAAGGGATACCATGAGTTCTGGTATAGATGGCAGTGAAAACTGTAACCCCAAGATGTACACTCCTCTATCAGAGGAGCTATCCCCATTGGCAAGCAGATTGTTAGCATTCTGTGTTTTTCTTGAGGGCCTGTGTGTGGGAACACTGCCTCTAACTGTGTGATTCTTTGAGCTATCCAGAATGGCATTTGCTCGCATTTAGTGGGAGTTCTACCCATAACTGCGTTCATCGTTTGTGGAGTTATTTTAGTTGCAGTTCCTTGTATTTGTCCTGCTGGTGTAACCCTTGTAGGTTGAAGTGTGACTCATAACAAACTGTGTCAGATTGCTGTAGAGTTTTATTATTTCTTTGGGAAGTGGGCATAAGTCTACTATTGGCATTGTGTTAATGTCTAGATGTGGTGTGTAAGCCGCTAAGACTGGCCAAGTGGCTCCATCCCTGCTGAGCAGACCGAGTCTCACTTTATCTGTTGTGTGTGGGAGGGCTTCTTTAATCCAGTTTATGTGCTCCTGGTAGGTGAGCAGAACTGCAATGTCCTCATATGGACAATATTCCTCTGGTATTTCATCTTCAGTGTAAGAATAAAATGTATTTGGGCGTACATCTGCTGGTGGGAATTTGACCCATCAATAGAATACCTCTGTTCTGAATGACTCGTGTGCCTCAATCACAAAGGTTACAGTCCCACATCTTGCTGTTACTCCAAACTCTGCTAGTTTTAAAGTGCTGTGCATTGTTTATAAATCTCCACGAATGGGTGAATGGACTTCTTCCCAATCCTGGAGGGAAAACTAAAATTAGAGTCCACTGTCCATGAAAAGCACGCTCTCCTGCTCGACAAACAAGCAGCCCAAGTATTGTTTTGCTCAAATATAGAGCCCAAATAGGGGAAAAAGTAACTCTCATACAGCACTTTCCCTTAGTTGTAAGAGTGTAGGTTTTCATATTTCTTTGAGCCTCGTGTTATATATAATGAAGGTTTTGAACCTGTTAGTCTCTTAATTCAAGTTCTCCATAAAGTCCACAAACCCATCTATGTTCTTAAACCCATGATGGGTTATGGTTAGCAAGACTGCATCATCAGCATAGAGTGGATGTATGTCGTTACAACTCACACTTTTACAACGCATGCACTTACAACGCATTTTTTGCAACGCAACATCCACTACAACGCATTCCATTACATCGCATGACACTACAACGCATTTTTAAAAACTACCTTTACAACGCATTCCATTACATCGCATACTACCTTTACAACGCATACCATTACAACGCATAATATTACATTGCATTTAAGGTAAGTATTGGATAGTATAGGGGTAAAAATTACTATTCTTACTCCAGGGGGTGCAACAGTAGGGTAAGTGTTGGTTAGTATAGGGGTAAAAATTACTATTCTTACTCCAGGGGGTGCAACAGTAGGGTAAGTGTTGGATAGTATAGGGGTAAAAATTATTATTCTTACTCCAGGGGGTGCAACAGTAGGGTAAGTGTTGGATAGTATGGGGGGTAAAAATTACTATTCTAACTCCAGGGGGTGCAACAGTAGGGTAAGTGTTGGATAGTATAGGGGTAAAAATTACTATTCTAACTCCAGGGGGTGCAACAGTAGAGTAAGTGTTGGATAGTATAGGGGTAAAAATTACTATTCTAACTCCAGTGGGTGCAACAGTAGGGTAAGTGTTGGATAGTATAGGGGTAAAAATTACTATTCTAACTCCAGGGGGTGCAACAGTAGGGTAAGTGTTGGATAGTATAGGGGTACAAATTACTATTCTAACTCCAGTGGGTGCAACAGTAGGGTAAGTGTTGGATAGTATAGGGGTAAAAATTACTATTCTAACTCCAGGGGGTGCAACAATAGGGTAAGTGTTGGATAGTATAGGGGTACAAATTACTATTCTAACTCCAGGGGGTGCAACAGTAGGGTAAGTGTTGGATAGTATGGGGGTAAAAATTACTATTCTAACTCCAGGGGGTGCAACAGTAGGGTAAGTGTTGGATAGTGTAGGGGTTTTAATGTAATATTATGCGTTGTAATGGTATGCGTTGTGAAGGTAGTATGCCATGTAATGGAATGCGTTGTAAAGGTAGTTTTTAAAAATGCGTTGTAGTGTCATGCGATGTAATGGAATGCGTTGTAGTGGATGTTGCGTTGTAAAAATTGCGTTGTAAGTGTAGTGCATTGTAATAGTTGCGTTGTAAAGGTTGTTCCCCGCATAGAGTAGCTCAGGCATCGGCCTATTTTTCACAACTGGTAGTTCCTTCCCTACTTTCAGATGGATGGTCTCAAGTTTATTAATATACAATAGAAATAGAACAGGGCCAGTCACAGCCCTGGTGAACTCCATGTGTTAGCCAAAAGAGTTCAGTACCTTCTCCCTTATCCCCAAACTTCACCAAGGTAGAAAGAAAGATTGAAATGCAATGCCTGCAAGAAGTACACCAACCATTCCTCGATCCCATAGAAGCCAACAGGGCCCAGTGCATTGATCTATTCAATCTAGCAAAAGCGCTTGATAGCTCCATAAAAGCAAAAATAATGGAACCGCGTCCGGCCAATTTATACTTGCCGATCAAGAGATGCAGGTAAGACATTGTTCTATTTTCCCATGTCCAGAGCGAAAGCCATACTGTAGTTCAGACAAGATGTTATTGTCTGAGAGCTAGGTTTCCAGTCTATCTAAGATGATTTAGCCCACTAATTTAACTGAGGAGTCTAACAAAAAGGTAGGATGGTAACAGGATGGCTCCTGCCGGTTCCCCTTTTTGAATACCAGTACAATAATTGGTCTTCCAGGACTTAGAAAACCCAACCTCACCACCATAATTGAACACATTAGTTAGGTGAGGTGGCTAGAATTCATAAATATCCTTGTAAATGGCCATAGGGATGCTATTAGGGCCAGTTGGTTTGTTAGATGGACTCATCACAATTTTAGTAAATACCTCTTCCAAGGAAAAGGAGCTTTGTAATTGAAAATTGGGGTGGGTAAGATCTATCCAAAATTACCCACTGTCAGCTGAGCAATATATCCTACTGCCCTGGTGCAATATTGCAAATCAATGCAGACTTAGGGACTTCAGGCAAGGTATTATTATGAACAATTTTCCAAAAGGTGTAGGTATCGTTGGTCAATCACGGACATAGGACCTGATTCACAAAGGGCCTCTGCACTTGTGGCAGATGGCCGGCAGTCATGAGGGAGTCTCCGCATTTGGGGATGAATCTCCTTAACGAGCATTTTTATTGTGGAGATTCTGCATAAGCGCAGAGACTCCCCCACGACTGCCTGGCCTCCGCCACGAGTACGTAGGCCCTTTAGGAATCCGGCCCATAGTTTTCCCAGTGCTCAATCCTCACCTCGGCTTTCCTTATTGCCAATGCCTGTTTAAATTCTCAACAGCAAATTGCTTATTCCTTGGAGGTTTCCTTAAAGCGAAATGCATACTTCTGTTTGCCTGTCTACATGGTTTGTTAAACCAAGGGGCAATCCTTGGCTCTACTGGTCATATTTATTTGTGAGTATCCTCTTCATATACACAAAACAAGAACTGGGGGTCTAATAACGAACAGCACAAAAAAGGTGAGAGAAACTGAACCAGAGTGCAGCAAACCAAGACTGGCCAAGAGCAGAGCGTGGATTACCATCAATCTTACTCGAAGGACAGAGCAGATGGTGAGAGAAAAGTAGCTCTCATGATCAATTAATATCATCTGGTGATCCAACTATTGGCAGAGGTGTGTCCCTTGATCATGGGGACTGCCTCGCTAGTTTCAAGCTCTATTGCTCAATCAAACTGGTTAGTGCTAACCAGCGAAAACACCAGGTATAGAGAGTTATAATGAACAAGGATAATAATCCTGTAATGTGCAGTGCAAAGAAAAAGAAGCGGTGAAAGATAAAAAAGGTTGTGTAGAGAGGATAAACCTTAATATTCCAAGTACTCCGCACACCTTGATTAAAAAGGGTGTAACAAGGCTATAGCAGTACTGACAGGTGACTGCTATGTGAAGGTCAACATGTTTCAGCCATCCAGGTTTTAATGCCCACGGCTTTCGTCAGGACCTATGTTGCACTAAAACATGCTACTGCAAACAATACACTTCTAAGCATGAAAGTGACCACACATATCATCCATGTGTGCGATTACAGAAGATAATACAACCTGGAAAAAACTAAATCCTCTAGATCGCAAGGTGTAGTCATCACCTAAAAAATAAACCAATTATTGCACAAAGCACGCACACCAAAAAATGCTGTTAATAAAGCAAGAATCTGTCTTAGCATGAATTCAAAGCATCTAGAAAAATTGCTTACCCCACGTAATCTGGGATTGAACCTCACCTACCCTGGAACCTTGCTCGGGTGTAGGGGGCCCCGCTCTATATCGTAGTAGACAGAGGGAAAAAGAAAGAAAAACGATAACAACAGCATTGTTGAATATTAGCTTATTATGTTACTGTTGTTTGTTAAATATTTTTATCATTGTTTTATGATTCTTTTTTTCTTTTTTTCAAATATCAAAAAATTATTTGAATTTATTTCTTTAGGTAGGAGGAATCTGTTAGTATGCCCCACTATGGTTCTGGCTTAACGCTCAGGGTTGAGAACGCTCGACTCTCACTCGAGTCCGATCCCTCTTAAAAACAATGCAGCCTGCCAGGCTCTCAAATCTCACAAAAACTCTATGTAGAGGCTGTAGTCCCCGCAAGCCTAGGTCTCAGCCGGCTCGCTATAACTGGGATTTAAAACAATGCAACCACAGGACTAGCCAGTGTGTGTCCTCTGTGCCAAGCCAAGAGCGCATTAGATTCAACTCGAATCCACTTTTCTGTACAATTTCATAAGTCCTGTTGCGCTTACCTATCCGTCGTTGCCCCGAGGCTGATCGAGCTGGATGGGAGGCAACGACGGTACCGGAACGTGTGCTTAAATAAAGCCGGCTGCCTCAGCTGAAAGTAATCGGCAGTGAAAGCCACGCCCATTGAGGTCGCCCGCCGCTGCGTACACGCGGCATATGCGTAGAACTACAGGATGACGTCATCCTGCATGGGAATTGTAGTTTGGACGGTGTAAAAAAAGGGAAAAACTCTCCAAGTTTACAACAGAGGCTCTTGACAAACCGGCATGAGCTTGTCCGGTACAGCATAATATCTACAATGCTCAATGTCAAAGATACTCCAATAAGGTAGTCTGACTGTCACATATATACTCGTGCATTCGTCAGTTAGTTGCCCAAGTCAAAAGAACTACACAATGATGTCATACACAGTAAAGTTGTAGTTCTAGTAGGAAGCTCAGTCAAATGGGTCGTATCAAGTGCTACGTTGCCAATAAGATGATAAAGGCCACTGCTTCTCATTATTTTATCAAAAATTATTTTATAGTCCAAATGTGCATATGTGCAAATTGTCCCTCCAATACAAAACATCCATGACCTCGACACTCACATGGAAGGGGCGAGACCAAACAGATCCCTCTTCATGGCATCATCCAGAGACTCAAAAGCTACAACTATAGACACACTCTACCTCAGGAGAGAGTCAAGTAAGGGCAATATTCAAGTTGCCTGATACAAGTTTCGAAAAAACTTAGGCTAAATTAGCATTTTTCCAAACCAACCTGCTTAAATTATCCCTAATGGATAAATGAGAGTGGTCCACTATTACCTCTCGCATGGTTCTCTGTAGGAGATTTAGTGAAATGGTAAGGGGGGTTGTGGTCACTAAAAGTACTACCACTAACCTCCCCATCGAGAATCAGGCTATGTAACTTCCATGTGACGAAAACATAATTGATTATAGAAAATTGACTCCTGCTGGAAAACGTAGCTATATTTGGGGTGCCAGAACACAAGAGCTCAAAGGCATTACATAAGTCATGACTGACTAACAAAGGGTACGGCACACAGCCCCTGGCATCCCAGTTCTGGCAAGGGTATAAGGAATAAGGAATTGGTCACTTCATAAGGGTTTTGTCCTAATATGGACAAAGTAGAACCCAACTTGGCGTTAAAATCTCAAGCTAACCACAAATTAACCCCTCCCCCATAAAAAGTGGGCTATTGTATAAAGTATCAATAAAGGAAACAGAGAACTAAAATTGGTATTGGTACATAAAGAAAAATCATCATTATAGAAGTTGATTATAAATAACTCTGGATTCAAGGTCCAATCTAGATAGAAAGTTTGAAGTAGCCCACTACCAATATTTGCCTCAAACCAAGCTAAAAGCCCAGCTCCAGCATGGGCGAGGAAAATGAAAAGGCATGCTGTATATAGCTCACAAAGCTATCACAAGAAACATCACCTTCAGCTGAGGTTTCCTGCAATAAGACAATGTCAAAGCGTTTGATGTACTCCCCCCATTTCAGTAACCCCAACTTGGCCTTGACAGCTGCTATGTTCCAATTAAGAATTTTAATACAGTGGTTGCAACAAGAAAAAGACAGTGTTGATCCAAATGATCAACCTGTTTGTGGATGCAGCACACAACACAGTCATGCTTGGTGTGGGCTCCACAGGTCAATCTAAAACTGTCAAATTTGAGAGGACCTCCAAACGTTTATATATATATATAAAACGGTTATATATATATATATATATATATAGCACCGTTTATTATCGTTGCCATATAGGATTATCGTTGCTATATATACATTACCTACTGGCGGTCGCCAGTAGGTAGTTATAGTTAGGACCTAGTTTCCATAGGAAAAGCGTTCTTTGTTTTCCTAATAACTTTGGCTCCGGATGACGAATCTTCGCGAAATTTTCAAAACTTGTGGGGCGCTCCAGTCAGCTCCTATCCTGAAAGTTTGTGGGTGATTCGGTAAGCGGGGGCTGAGAAAAAAGGGGGAGTCCCAAAACGTGTTTACTCCATGTTATTTTCCATAGGAAACTTTAGACACGGAGCGCGCCACAAAGACATCTGATCATCCGACAGTGACGACACCGCAAGTGCGGAAAGACCCAAGAACTATCACTCGCGGGGAGGGGCAGAGCACCATACGTCAACCCCCATACCTGCTCTGGTAAATGTTTGGCCCCCGCGACTGCCGAGTGATCATCACGCCCTGGGGGCTCCCTGCCATTGCTCAATGCAGCCGGCGGATGCAGTTAGACCCATGCTCTGACGCTTGTGCATGGCGCCCAAAAGAACCAGTAGGCTTTGAAGCGCAGTGAAGGCATGTGCATGACTCCGATGCTGCCCGGAGATTGAGCACTGCAAGTTATGCGTTCCCAGAACCCAGGCTCCTGAAGCGTGTGACGCGGAGAGCGCCATTGGCACTCCAGGTTGATCACCAGAGATGGCACTGCGAGAGCGGTAGAAATAAAGCCCACTCACTGTGGGGGGGGCAGCACACCAATATCACCACCTTGACCTGCTCTCTTGATTGCCTGGCACCCGCGAATATCGGGAGGACATAGTGCCCTGCAGGCTCCCTGCCTGTGCTCGGACCAACCGGCGGCCGAAGCAAGACTCGCACCTTGACCCTCGTGCGTGGCGCCCGAGAGCATAACAAACACCGAGGCGCGGTGAAGTCATGAGCATATTTCTGGTGCTGCCGGTGAGTGCAAACCTTAGCGGGGGCAGGAACTACCACCAGCAAGATAGTGCTCCCCCCTCTGTGAGTGTGCGCAACTTGGACTGTGCTTCCCTTTGGTATAGGCCTACTTGGTGAAACCCGAAAGGCCGGACAGGGCCTCCTCCCTCGAGCAGGCGGCGGAGAGTAGACAACGTGGCCTCAATCTCTCCTGGCTGTACCTTATGTGCTGAGCACACCATGGCGAGCGGCCGGAGTGGTCGTAATGCACTAAAAACAAAACTGGACAAATATGCATGGAAGAAAGGCGAGGAAGACATACAGATGAACTTGAAATCTACCAGGGACCAACATTATTCCACATTGCAAGACATCTTGGTGGCCATGATGACCGTGCGCACGTCCCTAGAAAGGGGAACAACCTTTACAACGCAACTTTTACAACGCACTACCATTACAACGCATTTTTTACAACGCATAATCCATTACAACGCATGACATTACAACGCATGACACTACAACGCATTTTTAAAAACTACCTTTACAACGCATTCCATTACAACGCATACTACCATTACAACGCATACCATTACAACGCATAATATTACACTATACTATCCAACACTTACCCTACTGATGCACCCCCTGGAGTTAGAATAGTAATTTTTACCCCTATACTATCCAACACTTACCCTACTGATGCACCCCCTGGAGTTAGAATAGTAATTTTTACCCCTATACTATCCAACACTTACCCTACTGATGCACCCCCTGGAGTTAGAATAGTAATTTTTACCCCTATACTATCCAACACTTACCCTACTGATGCACCCCCTGGAGTTAGAATAGTAATTTTTACCCCTATACTATCCAACACTTACCCTACTGATGCACCCCCTGGAGTTAGAATAGTAATTTTTACCCCTATACTATCCAACACTTACCCTACTGATGCACCCCCTGGAGTTAGAATAGTAATTTTTACCCCTATACTATCCAACACTTACCCTACTGTTGCACCCCCTGGAGTTAGAATAGTAATTTTTACCCCTATACTATCCAACACTTACCCTACTGATGCACCCCCTGGAGTTAGAATAGTAATTTTTACCCCTATACTATCCAACACTTACCCTACTGTTGCACCCCCTGGAGTAAGAATAGTAATTTTTACCCCTATACTATCCAACACTTACCCTACTGATGCACCCCCTGGAGTTAGAATAGTAATTTTTACCCCTATACTATCCAACACTTACCCTACTGTTGCACCCCCTGGAGTTAGAATAGTAATTTTTACCCCTATACTATCCAACACTTACCCTACTGTTGCACCCCCTGGAGTTAGAATAGTAATTTTTACCCCTACACTATCCAACACTTACCCTACTGTTGCACCCCCTGGAGTTAGAATAGTAATTTTTACCCCTACACTATCCAACACTTACCCTACTGTTGCACCCCCTGGAGTTAGAATAGTAATTTTTACCCCTATACTATCCAACACTTACCCTACTGTTGCACCCCCTGGAGTTAGAATAGTAATTTTTACCCCTATACTATCTAATACTTACCTTAAATGTAATTTAATATTATGCGTTGTAATGGTATGCGTTGTAAAGGTAGTATGCGTTGTAATGGTAATGCGTTGTAAAGGTATTTTTTAAAAATGCGTTGTAGTGTCATGCGTTGTAATGTCATGCGTTGTAATGGATTATGCGTTGTAAAAAATGCGTTGTAAGTGCATGCGTTGTAAAAGTGTGCGTTGTAACGTCATACATCCCCCTAGAAAATAGGATTGATACCGTCTCCTCAGAGGTCTCCTTGATCAGGGCTGACATGCGGAACATGAACGATCGTATTAAGGAGGTGGAATCCACAACTAAGGACCTAACAACTGACACCACCCTCCTCAAATGCCAAGTCGCGGATCTCCAAGCTGGCCAAGATATGCTGGAACGCCAACTCGACGACTACGAAGGCAGGATGCACGCAACTACATCCATATATTAGGGATGACAGAACAAGCAGAGGGGCAGTCGGCGGACCTATTTGTGGAAGGCCTGGTGCTGCAACATCTTCAACCAAAGTGGCTGTCCAAATACTTTTCTATTGAAAGAGCACACAGAGTACATGGCAGAAGTTCAAAACCTGGCGCACCTCCCAGACCCATCCTGCCAAGGGTATTCAACTTCCAGGACAGAGACATAATACTCCATATAGCGAGAGTGGCCCCACCAATCACCCTTGAAAACAGTAAAATAACCTTCTTACCGGATTTTAAAATGAGAGTGGAAAGGCAACGCCGCAGCTTCCTGGAGGTGAAATGCGCACTGCAAGATCAAGAAATCAAGTACGCCATGTTGTTTCCGGCAAAACTATGCATTGAGTCTGAAGGAAAAACATAGTTTTTCACTGGTCCCAAGGACGCATGGACCTGGCTCAATGGATGGCGCACTGTCGGCAAGCAAAATGACAAAGAGAACCGTGGCACTGGAAACAAAGACAGGTGGGCACCAAGCAGAATCCCCGAATGGCACCATGATGGGGCGTGGTTCACTGGAACAGCGACAGGCAGACTGAACTAGGTGTGGCAGCGGCTTACAGTCGATGGGATCAGAACTTTCATTGCCTATGACTTGCACAAGTGAACTTGGTACCGATCTGCTCCGCAGCATGACTCTGAGGTCGCTTGTTGCCATTGCTACATGCCTCAAGGATATAATTGTAACCTAATACGTGGTATCGTTCTTTACTTGTTACATACAGCATGCTGTTGTGTTAGTCCTAAAACTATGAGACTTAGGGAGTGGGGTTGGATCATGTTCCCTAGTATTCTAAGGGTGGGCGATAGGCACTCTGCAAGTTTGGGTTGGCGGGAGATTCAGTAACTGCCATGCTGGTAAGGCAGGGTGGGGGAGGGAAAGGGACATTTTGGAGGGGGGTTAATTTTTCTAGTTTCTGTTGTTATCTTGTTTTGATAGCGGTGGGGAAAGTGATGTCATTAATGCAAACGCAATCAAGGCTAGCAGAATCTCTATACCAGCAATTGACATACACACTCACGCCCTTTGCGGGCAGCGACCCAAATTGCCCCAATGCACCATGTCCGACCGTAATGTGAAGAGAACTCTCCCTATTATCACATGGAACGTCAATGGGCTGGGGGACAAATTAAAAAGAGGGGTTGTGCTCCAATATCTCAAGAGGCAGGCCCCCGATATCGCCCTGCTGCAGGAGACACATTTAATTGGCAACACATGTAAGGCACTCGATCGATGGGGCTACAGGTTGGTTGCTCATGCGGGCTTCACTTCCGGCTCGAGAGGGACCGGCATTCTCATTCGCAAACAATGCCCATACATAATACACAACACATGCGTTGACACCCAGAGAAGATTCACTGCAGTGGCTGGGTCATGGGAAGGGAGATCCCTCAATGTACTCTCGATTTATATCCCCCCGGCGCTAAAAAAAACATTCTAGCTGACCTGGGCACATTCTTGCTTAATCTCCCAGTGGGCAGGAGGTGATTTTAACATGACGGTAGATGGTCGGGTTGACTGACGTCCTCTTCGACCAGATCCACATGGCACCTCACAACTGATGGATTTTCTCTTAACCTTCAGCCTAGTTGATCTCTGGCACCATTTTAATCCTCTAGCGCACAATTCTACTTTCCATTCAGGTGCCCACGGTAGTCATCCAGAATTGACCATTTGCTTACACATGCCAACAATCTCTCTAATTTTACTGAAGCCAGATCCCTGGCGCGTTGTATCTCCGACCACACAACTGTCCTTATTCAGTTAGCTCTGCCTCAGGAGAATAGACATATCACCCTGCCCATAAACCCATGGTGTTTGAAGATCCCACATGTTAGGAGTGCAATTCTAAAAGGGGTAGACCACTACTTTACCGAGAATACAAATACTGTAGACTCCCATCAGATCCTGTAGGGGACTTTTGGAGCAGGTATTAAGGGTCAGACACCCTCATTAATGGTGGCACATAAGAAGGAACTGAGGGCACGATTATAAACCCTGGAACATGAGATTTGGGGGCTGGAAGACGTGGTGGCAACCACAGATGACGAACAGACCACACACACTCTTAGCGTAAAAAGACAAGACTACCGACAGCTTGCAACGGAGGCAGCTAGATCAAAACAGAAAGCTATTCTGCAAAAAATATACGAGTTGGGTATCAATACGGGTAAATTGTTCGCATGGTTAGTGGAAAGCCGCACAGAGATGGGTGTCACTTATTGAGGGGGGAATGGGGGAAATGATGAATGACCCGCAGCAGATTGCTGAGGCCTTTGCATCCCACTTTGCCTCCATATATTCCTCCACTACTTGCACTACTCTTACTGACTCCAGGGACCTCCTGGCCACCATTCTGGTTACTACTCTCACCTCAGAAGATAGTAAATCCCTGGAGAGTGATCTAACCGAAAAGTAATTATCAAATGCTATATGGGGGCTGAAATCGGGGAAAGCCATGGGTCCTAACGGGATCCCAATAGAACTGTTCAAATTTGTGATCTCCAAGATAACACCAGCTCTCCGAGCTATGCATCTAGAGAGCTGCCAAACTGGGTCCCTACCTAGAGACCTGATGCTGGCCTCAGTGGTCGTCATACATAAACAAGGTAAACCAACAATGAGGTGTGATTCCTATCGCTCAATCTCACTGTTAACTGCTGAAGCAAAAATTCTCACCAAGGCATCGACCAACCGTTTGATCCCTGTCATCTGTAAGCTTGTGCAGCCAGATCGATTATGCTTCTTGCCTGGCCGGAACACAGCCCTCAATCTTAGAAGACTACATGGGGTGATGGGGAGAATTAACACCATCCAAGAAGATGCAGCATTGCTGTCGTTACATGCAAAAATGCCATTTGACACCATCGAATGGCCTTACCTATTTGCTCTCCTCGAACATATGGGATTCGGCCCCAATTTCATCAAATGGGTCAAGCTACTGTACACAGAACCGACTGCCCAAATAGTTGTCAATCATCACAAATCCCGACAATTTCGTCTAGAGAGGAGGACTAGACCGGGTTGCCCCCTGTCGCCCCTCATGTTTGCTTTGATATTGGAACCCTTAGCGGCCTGGGTTAGGGGTGACCCCATGATCAGGGGGTTGAAATGGACTGACCACCACAAATATGGAATCTCCCTCTATGCTGATGATGTCTTACTGTATGTCATGGCTCCATCGGCTTCGATCCATAGGATCTTACATATTTTTGCAATTTTTAGCACACACTCAGGGTATACTATTAATTGGACAAAATCTGTACTCTATATGCTTCAGGGTCCCTTGCCAAGGATGCCCAAAGGCACCAATGTTACAGTCGCCACTGAGGGATTTTGATATCTCGGTATATATATATAACCCAGCATCCAACCCAATTCTATAAAAACAATCTCAAGGCCCGCTGACTAGACTTCACAATGATGTGCTCCACTGGCAGTCTCTGCCTCTAACTCTTTTGGGTAGAGCAGCGCTGTTTAAAATGATGGTGTTGCCTCGATTCTTGTACGTGCTGCAAAACACCCCCTATAAAGTCCCAGACACATACTTTACCAGTATAGAGAGCGAAGTTAGGACTCTTCTATAGGATGATTAAAACCCATGCATCGCGACACATAAACTGACCAGGGGATGGTATGACAGAGGAATCACGTTGCCCGACCTTAAACAATATTACTGGGCCTCCCATCTCGCAGTAATCCGAACCGGCGTATCGCATGGACAAATGGATAATGGACCTGGGGGCTTATCGGCGTGCACTCTAGTCTAACCCCAAATGCCATCGCCTCACTGGTCCTACGGCCCAAACAGTCACAATATGTCACCGTGCTACATAAACACTGGGCTGGCACAAAAAAATAACACTGTTCACTCCCTTATGGGAGTCCGAGCAACTTGGCACACTGAGCAAATGCCCAGGCTTTGATAAATGGAACATAATTGGCATCTCTTCAGTTGGTGACCTTTGGATGCGAAACAAGATAGTTCCATTTAGAGACCTACAAGCGGAATATCAGCTGGCAGGGTCAGGGACGTTCTGCAACTTACAAATACGCCATGCTATAACTACAGTTATGGTGAGTGGTGAGGATTTGCCCGAGGTCTCCCCACTGGAGGATAGACTTTTAGTGGATCCCATGTCACCCAAAGCAATATCACTTACATATCGTAAATTAATAAATAATAGGCCGGACCCGTTGATACGTCTCTGGCAATTGTGTGAATCAGATCTTGGGTATTTGGAGGACGACGACTGTCAGGAAGCACTCTCCTCTCCCAAAGAAGTCGCTATCCCAATGAGGCTACAGTTAGTCCATCTCAAAATCCTACACAGAACCTATCTATCTGTACATATACTGGTGAAAATGTGGCATAGGCCAGATTCTGGGTGCCTCAGGAGGTGCGCCGCGGAAGGCACATTTTTCCACACAATCTGGGAGTGACCAAGCATTCAACCATACTGGGAGAAAATCATCTCCGCAATTAAGAAGGTGTGCGGGAAAAACATCGCCAACTCCCCGCGACTTTGCTTACTAAATGTATGGGAGGCTACCGACTTGACCCAAACTGAGCACACATGGGCCTCACTGGGATTCACCCTTGCTAAGAGAAATATGGCTCAGACATGGGGGATGGGGGATTTGCCTACAGATTAGAGATAGGCTAATGGCATGGACAATGCGATGATCGCAGAGAAAGATGTATTTAAACACAGGGGCTGTCCTAAGAAATGGGGAATGTTTGGCGTGGTGAATTATGTGTATCCTTAACAGAGGAATTGCATAGGGCTGAAGTGGACATTGATCTTACTCCGATTTAATGTTGTACAGACACTGTGTCTAACCTGTAAGCTACAGTCTATTTTTATACTATCACTGTATCTGATTGTTGCGTGGCCTCGCTGCCTTCCACTGTACTATCACAATTGTTTAATAAGAAGAATATAAAAAAAAAGTTGTCTAAAAATAAAAGGTTAAGTAAATGATTCTCCCATAAAAGGAGCAACCTACTCTGCTCTAAGCTATCTCGAAAGGAGACAATTGCATATTCTGGAAAAGTTCCGCTCTGCACTTAAGTCGCACAATTCAAGAACTTGCAACACCTACATATGGGTCTCATAAAATGCTCCTGTCAGGTTAAGGCACACAGATTTAATCTAGGCCCATTAGTTTCTCAAGTTGAATGAGTGAATCCAGTATTTGTAAAGTGCAAACTAATCACCCATAAGGGTCTCAATGCTCTGGGGCCATTGGGGAGATTAAGTGAGCTATTGCCCAGAGTCACATGATGCTGAGCTTGGCTGCGCTGGCGTTGGGGATCGAACCATGAGCTCCTCGCCGTGGAGGCAGCCGCTCTCCAAAGAAGCTTCTCTAAGCATCCTTCAAACAAGATACATTGGACCAACCTGCACTCTACAGGTGTACTGTAGCAACTAATGAACACATTATGCAGCTCTTGTGTAAGCGAAAACATTTCACACGAGAAAGAAAGCAAAGATACATCACATTTGTTAACTGTAAGCTTGGCTTCTACATAAAAAATACAGACATAATAAGAAACAAGATGGCTTCCGGACGTTAGCCATACTAAACACACCCTACATCAACTACAATCAACCTAAACATGGAAAATATACATGTGCATGTTACATGTTAATGTTAATATAATGGAAAATAGTTATTATAAAAAAGAACCCTTTCAGATCTGTTATTAATGTGTGTCTGTCAAATTTCCTTTGGAGAAAAGAAGGATGTGGGGGTCAAAGATGCTAATAGAAGGTTTCTACAAGGGATTTGGGGCCAGATGTATTGCGACTCGCAAAATACTGTTTGCGACTCTCTATCAGGAAGGGGCGTTCCCTTCCCAATAGCGACCGCAAAGCCATGTACCAATGTTTTGCGACCGCATTTGCGGTCGCAAAACACTCGCAAATTACCACCTACTTCAAGTAGGTGGTAATGCATTCGCAAATGGGAAGGGGTCACCAGGAGACCCCTTTCTCTTTGCAAATGCATGCAATATTATTTTTAAGGGCAGGCAGTGGTCCCAGGGACAACTGCCTGCCCTTAAAATATAAAATGCAGGAAAATGGGCTGCATTTAAACAGGCCACCATCCCTGGGAGGTCCTGTTATTCCCAATGGGCTCGCAAATTGCGAGAGGCTCGTCAGTATTCATGAGCCTCGCAATTTGCAACCACATTGGGAATCGCAATCAGTGTTAAACACACTGTTGTACATGCCAAATAGTGCCTCGGAAATTGCGATTTGCAAGGCGCTATTTGGCAGGTTGTACATCTGGCCCTTGGCACTGAAATGGCTTTTGTAAATATGCTGGATGTTTCTTTAAGTATGCTTTTTGGACAGTGTAGATCACTAGTACTCATTGTACGGCCCGCGGGCTGCCAGCAGCCTGACACGCCTTCACTGGCGGCCCACCGACCTTGCTTTGCAGTTTCCACGGCCAGCAGTAAACACAGAAGATGACCGCAGGAGCATACGTAGTGAATACGTACTAAATAGGTATTCACTACATATGCTCCTGTGGCCATCTATTGTGTTTACTGCCCGCCTCTGTGATTTAAGGGCACCTTCAGAAAGACCCAGTGACTACTGCCTGCCCTTAAAGAATAAAATGCAGGAAAATGGGCCACATTTAAACAGGCCACCACACTTGGGAGGACATGTCATACCCAATGGACTTGCAAATTGCGAGAGGCTCATCTATATTCAGGAGCTTTGCAATTTGCAACGCCATTGGGAATCGCAAACAGTGTTAAACACACTGTTGTACATGCCAAATAGCACCTCACAAATTGCGATTCACAAATGCGACGCAATTTGCATGGCGCTATTTGGCAGGCCGTACATCTGGCCCTTGGCACTGAAATGGCTTTTGTAAATATGCTTGATGTTTCTTTAAGTATGCCTTTTGGACAGTGTAGATCACTGGTACTCATAGTACGGCCCGTGGGCCGCCAGCGGCCTGATACGCCTTCACTGGCAGCCTGCCGACCTTGCAGTTTCCACGGCCGGCAGTAAACACAGAAGATGACCGCAGGAGCATACGTAGTGAATACGTACTAAATAGGTATTCACTACATATGCTCCTGCGGCCATCTTCTGTGTTTACTGCCCGCCTCTGTGGTGTAAGGGCACCTTCAGAAAGCTTCCCAAAAGGCCCTTTAAAAGTCAGCTGTAAGCGCTTTGCCAGCTGGCTTTTAAAAGGGTGTTTTGGGAAGCTTTCTGTTTGGACAGAGACTGATAGAGAGACAGATAGAGGCGACAGATAAAGGCAGAGACACAGAGACAGACAGAGACACAGAGACAGATAGAGACACAAATACAGAAAGAGACATAGAGACAGAGAGAGACAGAAACAGACAGAGGCAGAGAGGGACAGACAGAGATAGAGACAGCGACAGACAGGGACAGACAGAGACAGGGACAGATAGAGCCAGAGCCAGATAGAGACAGATAGAGACAGGGACAGATAGAGACAGAGACGGAGACAGATAGAGACAGGGACAGACAGAGACAGATAGAGACAGAGACTGATAGAGACAGGCAGAGACAGGTAGAGGCAGAGACAGGTAGAAGCAGAGACAGGGACAGAGACAGAGGCAGATAGAGGCAGAGACAGATAGAGGCAGAGCAAGATAGAGGCAGAGACAGACTGAGACAGACAAAGATGGAGACAGACAGAGATGAAGACAGACAGAGATGGATACAGACATAGAGGCAGGGGCAGATAGAGGCAGAGACAGGGACAGACAGATAGAGGCAGAGACAGATAGAGAGAGACAGACAGACAGAGAGACAGAGAGACAGGGAGACAGAGGGAGATGGAGAGGGAGACAGAGGGAGGGAGACAGAGGGAGGGAGACAGAGGGATCCAGACAGAGGGAGGGGGGAGACAGACAGAGGGAGACAGAGGGAGACGGATGCAGGGAGACAGAGGGAGGGAGACAGACAGAGGAAGACAGACAGAGGGAGACAGAGGGAGGGACACAGAGGGAGGAAGACAGAGGGAGACAGACAGAGGGAGACAGACAGAAGGAGGAGGGAGACAAACAGAGGGAGACAAACGCAGGGAGACCGAGGGAGGGAGACAGACAGAGGGAGACACACAGAGGGAGGAGGGAGACAGACAGAGGGAGACAGAGGGAGACGGACGCAGGGAGACAGAGGGAGGGGGACAGACAGAGGGGGACAGAGGGAGGGAGACAGAGGGAGACAGACAGAGGGAGGAGGGAGAAAGACAGAGGGAGACAGACAGAGGGGGAGAGAGAGAGAGAGGGGAGGAGACAAAGGGACAGAGAGAGAGAGAGAGGGAGGGAGACAGAGAGAGAGAGGGAGGGAGACAGAGAGAGAGAGGGAGGGAGAGAGAGAGAGAGAGAGGGAGCCAGAGGGAGTGAGACAGAGGGAGGGACACAGAGAGGGAGGGAGACAGAGAGGGAGGGAGACAGAGAGGGAGGGAGAAAGAGAGGAAGGGAGGGAGACAGAGAGGGAGGGAGACAGAGGGAGGGCGACAGACAGAGGGAGACAGAAGGAGACGGACACAGGGAGACAGAGGAAGACAGACAGAGGGGGACAGAGGGAGGGAGACAGACAGAGGGGGACAGAGGGAGGGAGACAGACAGAGGGGGACAGAGGGAGGGAAACAGAGGGAGGGAGACAGACAGAGTGAGACAGAGAGGGAGAGGGAGAGGGAGGGAGGGAGACAGAGGGAGACAGACAGAGGGAGAGAGAGAGGGAGGGAGTGGGGGGAGGGAGGGAGACAGGAAGACAGAGAGAGAGAGAGAGAGAGAGAGGTAAAGAGAGATAGAGAGAGATAGAGAGAGATAGAGAGATATAGAGAGATAGAGAGATGTGTGTATGCCGGGTCAAGTGGCTCAGTGGATGAATGCGTCCGCTCAGGGGGCTGTGTTCAACCTCATGGTCCCAGGTCTTCTTTTGCTCTAGCCCGCCCCCTCCCCCACTGACCCCACCCCCATGGGACGGCCCTCGGCCACAAACCACACTGTTAATTTGGCCCCCGAGAGAAAGTTTGTGAGTACCCATGGTGTAGATTGTCTTGTATTAAGTTACAGAATTGACAGAGAGTCAGTGGAATGCGTACAGAGGTGGGACAGGATGTTAGAATATCATAAATACAGGCAAACCTTGCCAGCCTAATTTTACAGGCTTTACGTCTTTCTCACAGTT
Source organism: Triturus cristatus (assembly GCF_964204655.1). Classification (NCBI taxonomy): domain Eukaryota; kingdom Metazoa; phylum Chordata; class Amphibia; order Caudata; family Salamandridae; genus Triturus; species Triturus cristatus. The sequence goes on along the minus strand of NC_140586.1, from coordinate 277,179,812 downwards.
TCTCTAGACTTGGATTATTTATTCTGTTGTAATAAAAATATTTGACATAATTGCGCTCTGCCCTTACTATGCAACCTATACATCCACTTTGGACACGTAGCAAAAGTGGCTGGCAATAATCTCTTGATATTTTGCTTTGGAACAGTAATGTATGTTGTAGATGAGTGCTGTCTAAAAAGACCAGTGATACATTTAACAATGGGCACTGAAGGATGCAAACCAATCACAGTTAGCAAAACATAACTAAATCTGCAACATCGCTCACTTGTAAATGCTGTGCCCTCTTGTGGTCATTGTAATAGTGAAAGTGATGGTGCTCCTGATGATGCAGCTGATGGTCTTGCTGCTACTGATTGCTGTGAAGGGTTTGATGAGGCATTGTCTCATAGAGGTGCACTGTCAAGCTAGGCATCTATGCAAAGCCCTGGACTTTGTAGTTGGATGCCATTGATCACATCTTGCCCTGTGCTGAATCATCCTCAATAGTGAATCGTAAGTGCTTGATATTTTTATGAGCTTATAAAAGAGCCTATTGAGGTCGGGGCCAAGGGAACCAATTCTTTCGTAATGCCTAGGATTTCTAACTGCAAACTCAGCTTATGTGGTTTACATTTGACTTTGATAAGGTGGACTTGATAGTGGCATATCATCATAAGGGTCCCATGGCCCCATAATGGCTTAGGGCTTTAGTTCAGGGTAATTTTTATTATGTGATCAAGTAGACAAACTTCTTGATGATCTGATTTTAGAAGTGTTTGCTTGCCAAAGTAGGTTGTTACATAAACATGTATTAGTTTGGGACATTGGGGCAGTCACAGTGGTCCAGTCATGGACTGGGACACAGCAAAAATTGAGGCATTAGGTCCACCAAACTAACAGGGTGGGGATGTATGCCTGGCCAGCTCGTGAGAGAAGGATTAATGTTTCAGGTTAACTGAGTAGAATCCTTAAAAATGCCATGGACTTAATAAAATCTCTGTATTGTTAATTGCAAGGTACCTCCTAGATGGGGAGTGTAGCCACAGTTGCCGCAGTCACACTTATAAGTCCAAAAAAGAATGGAAGGTGCACTCTAATAGGAGTCGAACAGGAAATACACTTGGGGTCCAAATCAATTCTTCTTTTATTCACAGTTGTTTTGCTAAAAACGGCTCACAGCCAACGCGTTTCGTTCCCCAGTGCCACGGGAACTTCGTCAGGGCTTACTAAGAATATCGAAACAATTTCAGAGAGAACATCAATATTCAAGTTCAGTGCTTGTGATGTATGCAAACGCTAATACGGAAAATTCGATTCAATCAATACATGTATTTCTGAAGAGTAAACCAATGATTAAGAATATTCGACTCGTGTCAAGTAAGAGTTCCTAATAGTCAAAGAAGGCAGGTATATATGAAACCTGAGGTGATCCCTTAATGAAGGGAGAGTGAGATACGAAATGAAGCGTCAAAACAGGAACAACTGTGAATAAAAGAAGAATTGATTTGGATCCCAAGTTTATTTCCTGTTCAACTCCTATTAGAGTGCACCTTCCATTCTTTTTTGGACTGATTTACTGATTGGCATCTCTCAACAGCGGATGCAGGGAGTTGTTGCACTTGACTCTTGATATATGCATTTATGGGAATTGAGGTGCCTGAGCTTGGTCAGTTGTTGTGTTTCTTATTGTTCTGTTACAGTCACACTTATGGTGGATTAGAATCTCTTAATTATCTATTTGTGGGTTTGCATAGTGTGAGCCATAGGATGTTGGTCTTGTTTTTAAAGGGGCTGAGATACCTGCTCTTGACTTGCTGGTGTGACCCTTCTAACCCATGTGATGGGGTACAGTTGTCAGTCATGCACAGCAACATAGGAGATATTGGGTAGGCCTCTTGTTATTTGGTGGAAAAGTGGTGGTTTGGCTGTGCGGCCTATTCCCAGCCACGGATTTGGTTCAGTGTTTGTAATTCTATGAACTACAGTACCTAGCAGGCCGTGTTCTATGAGATGGGTTACTCCTTAGTAGCATCTGAACGTACAGGTCCCTGCATGTGGAATCTTCCAACATTATACCCAACAATTCTGGAAGAAGAAACTGCAAGAAGAGTACAGAACATTCTATAAAAAGCAGCAGTAGTACTTAAAAGGATCACCATGCCACCAAGTCCTTCTGGATCAATCTGGCTTTGTGGAATTTCAGCCAAGTTATGAAGAATTCCTGTTTTTCTGCTGAGTGAAGCATGTATAATTCTACTGAGAAAGACTTTAGCATCTTAAGGAATTCTTCAGACTGTTCAGAATTTCCACTTGGTTCTTTGAGTCTTAATTAAGATTAGTAAGCATATTTAGGCAGTGGAAACTTTATGACTTTTTATTGTTTGACATTAGCCTGGACGTTGCTTGAATTCTTTCTTAAGAGTCCACATTTTATTAAATTTTACGTGTATATTTCCTGAATGTGCTGAATATCTCTGGATGTGACAAAGTGAACGTGAGTGACAGTTTTCAGCAGTTCATCTTAGACCATTATCAAATTACAGTCAAGTGCATGTCCTTTGATTCTTTTGTGTAATACTTTGAACACAGTTTGGGCAGATTAGTAAATAAATAACTTGTGTTCTTTTTCTAAATGTCTTTATTTTACTACTGAAAATTACCCCAAAGGTGACAAGGATCTCCCCTACAAGACTCCACCACTCGCAGCCTATCTTGGTGGTAGTAGTAGTAGCCCAATTAAGGGTATTAATTGTAATTGGTGGTCTATGCTACACAGTTCAAGGTCACTATACATTTCTGATAGGATCTAATAGATAGACCAGTCATCAGTGACCTGTCCGGGTAGCACACATGCACTCAATCAGACATTAAATAGTTGAAATTCTTTATTACAACAGTTGCACATTGATCTTGGTACCTCTCACTCAGATAGACAGAGTTTGAAACACAAATTGGACGCCCATATAGCAGAGACAGCAGATTTTGTCTAAAAGTTGCTGCTTTCCTGACCAGAAAAATGCCTTTTTCCCATTAGGGTGATTCATTTTTCATGAATCCAGAGGTCAATTCAGCTAGTACCTGGTCAACCACATTTATGCCTTCTGGTACAGTCTTAGTTACCTCATCTAGCCCTTTCATTCCCTCAGCTCTGCCTGAAAGATTCAGTGAAGACCCTCGTAAGCTCCCTATTTTTTCTTACACATTGTCATCTGCATTTCTTGTGTAGACCTTGTACATTTCATGATTACTAACCTTCTGCAGCTTCTTTGGCTTCCTAACGTTGGTGGAAATGCTGCATCATAGGCAATGCCATAAGTCGTTTATAACTGCCCCATGCAATTTGATTGGAATAAGTTTCTCATTGAATTTAAACATATGTTTAATCACCATCAAATCAGTGGACAATGAGTTGCTAGACTCAAAGCAAGGGATCAGGGCTCTAGTTGCCTATTTAAGCCAGTTTAATTGATTGGTACAAAAATCTCAATAGTCCAAGCCAAAAATAGAGCTGTTATCTTTTACAGAGGACTAAAAGAAGAGTTGAAGATGCATTAGTGCATATCTTTCGTCTGCCCAAAATGTGTAATGAATGGCTGAATTGTTGGCATATAGTATAAGGACAGTGCTTGAGTCTGATTTTTATTCACAAATGTTCTGTAAAGACCTTTCCAGGGTTTGATGGTAGTTGGAACCTTGTTTTACCTAGGATCTGACAACAGTAAGTTAAACACATAAGAATATATTCTAATATGCAACAGGCAATAATTAACAAATGTAGACAGGCTGAGCAAAGCCTGAATTCTACAGCCTGATAGCAATTACAAGACTAGCAAGCTCCAGGAAACACTCTAAGACTCCGAAGAAACCAGGGAGAAGAAAGCTATCCTAAAGCTGTCTTGTGCACTAAATTTGGCTTTTATGAGTATCACACGATGCTTTCATGGTAAAGTTAAAAGACTATTTGGATGTCTTTATGTAATTTATTTAGATAATCTTTAATTATTCCAATAATAATTCTGAAGTGGTACACCATGTGAGACAGGGTTTGCAGTGTCTGAGAGAGAATAAACATTTTGCTAGTTTAGAAAGATGTGAGTTTCATTCTTCCTGCGTAGATTTGTTTGGATTCTGTATGTCACCTGGGGTGTCCGTGGTTGAGAAAAGAGTACAGGCAGTAAAAAATTGGAAAGCATCTAATTCTGTTCATGTTTTACAGAGTTTTGGGATTTTGCAAATTTTTCTAGACATTTTAAAATAATTTTCCATCTATTACAGCATCAACTAATATGACTGTTACATAATAATGGTCCCTACATTTGGGAGAAGGATGCTATTAAATCTTTTAAATTATTAAAAAACAGTTTACATTTACTCACAATCAACAGAGACCAAACTTACTCCATCTATTTTTTGTTGAGGTTGACACTTCTGATCTCGCTGTGGAGAATGTCTTTTGCAAAAAAAGAAAAAATATTCAGTCACATACCATTCATGCAAATTTTATCAGACAAAGAAGCATTACATCATGGTGGAAAATGAATTTTAGAAAATTAAGGACAATTTTAAAACTTGTCATTAATTAAACCGGTATGCTACAGCAGTACATTAAAGGCGTTACAATACTTTCTGTGGGTCAATTGATGTAATCTTCTTTTCTTAATTTGATTTTATTATTATACATGCACATGGAAAATACAATGGTAGAGAAGATGTCTGGTCCAAGCAAGGGAAGACGGCTGTGGGAAAAACATGCACTATAAAACCTTCGACTCAGATTAGCAATAACTGCTGACTTTTTGATACTATAACCATATAGCATCTAAAGTCCTGGGTAGAACAAGGAAAGGATAAACAAATCAAGGTCTGCTTGCAATACCAATGAAACAGATTATACCTGCCTGGTGTAGGTTTGCAACAAAAGTCTTTTATCTCTGTTATCCTACTTTACTAGCCGGTGATACCAGATTTAATGAAAAGATGTTTTTGAAGGCCAGAAATGAAAGATCACATATGAGAATATGTTGCTGACTGTGAAGTTTGCCAATAAAATTAAGTAGAAACCAGGGTTTTACACAGTTTTTTGCAGCTGTTACCCATTTTTCCCTATCCTTTATGCTCAATAAACCTGGATTTTATAGACCATGGACAACGGGTATACTATCACCGTAGTAGATATAGCTTCCTTAACTAAAACCAGAACTTCTCTTTCATTAAATAGTTAACAACTTCATCTAGACCTTTTCAGATATTTTCTAGAACACATTGTAAAATTACACAGAGTACCAGAACACATGGTTTCATCATTTATTTGGAAAACATTTGACTCTTGCTTAGGATTTAAGGTCTTACTTCTAGTTACCATCCCCAATCCAATGGGCAAGCTGAATATTTGAATCAGACTATCGAAAAGTACTTGAAATGTAATATCACAAGAACACCAGCTAATCTTCTCTTGCAACAATTCTAAACATTGCGTCTCCTTTTTCTGTAAATATGGACATCATTGTAGGATGTTTCTCATGTGTCATTTTTTTTAAATCAATTGCTTTCACTCACCATAACATGGTCGAATTTGGCAAACTATATATTTGACTCAAGATTTGCGAAGCCTATTTGGCCTATTTAGAGTTTGGTGGCAGCAGAACAGCTGGCAAAAATTCTTTTTAGAATGCATATATGGGTGTTCACTCTAAATACTGCATACAAACCATCCATCTATTTTTTGCAGCTGTCACACACCCTTCAAATTCTTAAATAAACCCTCATGGGCTAGATGTACATAGAAGTAGTTGCATAATACTGGTTGCAATTTGTGACCAGTATTTTTTCAACCACTAAATTATTTTGAAAACTGACCTATGTATCAACAGGTCAATTCTCAAACATGTTTTGGGTGGAGTGCAATCCAACCTACCTCATTATTGTTCATGAGGTAGGTTGCAAATTTCCACTTACTTAAATGTAGTCTGTTTTCTTTAAAAGTTTTTGGGGGAGTTGGCAGTCATCCCAGAATCACTGCCAATTACCAAACAAAGTTTTTTGGGCATTCACTGAAGGACCCCTTCCTCTTTCTGGATGGATTACCATTTCTTTGAGGAGTCGGTAAATGAAATTGAGGTTGCAAACCATTGATATGTTGTATTAACAAGAATTTTTGGTAGTAGTCTTTTCCCTTACATGAAAGCGGAACCGCACAATCATTAGTTATTTCTTTAACAGTCTTTTACGTGTGACAATAATATGTTTATGTGTTCTTCTGTTGTTTGGGTGCTGATCTCTTCTTTCTAGCACCTACTACCAAAAGGTGCCATATGCCCCAACCCGAGGGTTAAAGGAGCAAGCAATTTTTTATAGTAATTTTTTTTTTTTTTGTGAAAAACTTTATTGTGCAGAAAGCAATAGTACAAACGTGGGCCTACAACCACCAGGGCCGGCCGCTAGCACATGCATGCCAATTACGAAATGTCACAAAGCAGCGACTGATCCCCAGAGGCGCAGCAGGATTACAAAAGTATGCTCGGCAATACAGAAATTAGACAGAATACTGACATTTTAAATTTTGAAAAAAGAAAACGAACAAAGAAGAAAAACAAAACTCAAGGCGAGAAACAATCTAAACAGTGTCAAGCGCCGACGGGGGGACCCCGCCACACCAGGTAAAGAATCAGGTGGTCAATGAAGATGACTGGGGGAGGGGGGGAGGCAGCGGGGAGGCCAGAACAATCAGCGTAAAGAATACAGTACTCAGGGAACCCCAGGATCAGGGGGACAGGGAAATATCAGAAGTATCTTCACAAGGGGGCGTACAAATGTTTCCTCGGTAGGCGTTCCACTGACCCCAAATTCTACCCCATGCCCCAGGCTTGCCCCGCACCAGATATACCGTCTTCTCCCTGAACATACACCAGTCCATGTTCTCCTTCCACACTGACACGGTGGGAGGCCGTCGGGAGCCCCAAAGCTGTGCAATATCCCTCTTTGCGATCATGTTCCCAAGTGCCGCCCACCGGGCCTGGGCAACGTTGTAATCATTCGGCTCCCATACATTCAGCAAAAATCGACGAGCCTCAGGCAACAGAGCAACCCCAGTAACACACTCCATTACGGCATGGACACGGCGCCAATAAGCCGCAACCTCGTGACACTCCCAAAGGATATGAAGGAAGGTGGCACTCATACCACAGCCGCGCTTACACAGCCCATCCAAAGAAAAACCCATCGCAACCAAACGAGGACCCGTCACATACACACGGTGAAGAATTTTAAGCTGGACAAGACGGAGACGGGCAGGAATGGCGACCTCTTTCGGGGAAGACACTGCAGACTGCCAGTCCTCGTCATCCAGCTCCAACCCGTCTCCGGTCCTGGCCTCCCGAAGATGCCCCAGGAGGTCCGCCCTACTGTTCATTAACTTCTTATAAATCAAAGAAATCGTACTATCGGGCAGATGACCATCAAGTATGCGGTCCTCGAGTGGTGAAGCTACGGGGATCGTGGTACCAGCCTTGAAAACCGACAGCAAAGCATGGCGAACCTGTGCGTACCTGAAGAATTCCCTCTCACTCAGCTCATACTCACTGTGAAGCGCCGAAAAGGACTTGACCGAACCTTTCACTCAGAGATCACCCACTCTGCTAATACCAATCATATCCCAGTTCTCAAAACCTTTCGTCGTCCAGAGGCAACCCAATACGTCCGACGCAAACAGAGGGGTCGCTCGTGTCAGGCGATCATTCCAACGCATGGCCACATTAGCATCCCTCCACGCACGCACTGCAATCTTAGTGGGTCCCGTTAGTTTCCTCCCCGCCATCCGAGAATAGAGCGCTCTATTGAAGTTGCCACCAGGCAACTGATATTTATCCATCTCGAAAGCCGGATTTGGGCCGGGGGCATACGTAGCATGGTTGACAGCGGACAGCTGGGAGACCCAATAGTACCTCCTGATGTCCGGGAGCGCGATGCCCCCGTCATACCAGGGGAGAGTCAGTTTTGCAAGAGCGATACGAGCACGACCGTCCCAAATAAGTCTCCTCTGTAGACCCTCCACCTCCCGGAAGTAGGCCGCCGGAATAATATCAAAGGAGTTCTGGAGCGCGTAAAGAAATCGGGGCAGGGACATCATTTTAAAAAGTGCCGCTCAACCGAGTGGCGACAACGGCAACCTACGCCAACGAGCCACGTCCAACTTTAGTCGCCGGAGAAGAGGAAGGAGATTATGCTCATGGCGGACAGCCGGGTCCAACGATACGTAGATCCCCAAGTACTTGAAACCGGATTGCGAAATTTGAATGGGAAACCTATTCGGCAAGGGGGGAAGGTCACCGGAAATAACATACACACAGGATTTGGACCAGTTGATGATCAGCCCAGAGTTTTTCCCGAAAGAAGTGAGGAAGTCAAAAAGGACATTAAGTGATTCACGCGGGGAGGTGAGGTACAAAAGAATATCGTCGGCGTACAACGAGACTCGGTCCTCAAAGCCAGGGGCCCACTGAATGCCCTTTATCGACGGTTCCCATCGGAGCCAGGCTGCGAGTGGTTCTAAAGCAAGAGCAAAGAGCAGGGGGGACAGCGGACACCCCTGCCTAGTACCCCTCCCGAGAGCGAAGGGCTGGGACACCCTCCCATTAATAACAAGTCAGCGGATCCGTATATAAAAGTCTGACCCAACTAATAAATCCCGGCCCGAAACCGAACTTCACCAGAGAGGCCCAAAGGTATGACCATTCTATCGTATCAAAGGCCATCGTGGCGTCCAAGGAAGCCAAGATGGCCGGCTCGGAAAGAAACTCCGCCCTGGCGAGAACGCCATGCAAATGCCGCAGGTTGAGAGCGGTGTTCCGGTGCGGGATGAAATCAGATTGATCCGGATGGATCAGGTCACAGATAACAGCGAGTAGGCGATTGGCGAGGACCTTGGCGAGGATCTTTGGTTCAGCATTCAGTAGGGAAATGGGCCTGTATGAGGCACAACGATCACGGGGCTTACCCTCCTTGGGAATCACAACTATGGTGGCCAGCCGCTGGTCACTAGGGAGGGAGCCAAGCTCACGCGACTCCAAAAACATATCACGGAGAAAAGGCGCAACTTTATCCGGACACAATTTGTACAGTTCAATGGGCAGTCCGTTGGGGCCCATAGCCTTACCAGTACGGAGAGAACGAATCGCGATAGCAATCTCGTCGGCTGACAACGATGCCTCCATGCACTCTCGATCCTCTTCAGACAGGCAAGGCAGTGCAATGTCCCTCAACAAGGAACGAGAGTCAACCTCATCTCTGTCGGACACCGGGGAGTAAACCACACGAAAATAATCAGCAAAACACTCCACAATCTCGCCAGGGTCAGTCACACACACACCACCAGAATCCTGAAGCACAGGGACCACGCGGTTCACTCTCTCCTTCTTATCGAGCCACGCAATCAGTTTACCCGCCTTATCCCCCACATCATACAGTCTACCTTGCTGTTCCCTGTACAGTGTCTTGGCAGCGTCAGTAACAAGGGATTTGTATTCGAACTGCTTCAAGCCAAGGGCGTGGAGCCCATCCTGGGTGACACCCGAGTCTAGCTCAGCCTTCAACTCCAGTATTTCAGCCTCCAGCCTCACAACCTCCCCATTCCGTGCTTTCTTGGTCTCCGCTATTAAAGAGAGGGCCTGTCCACGAATAACCGTTTTGAAAGCTTCCCACAGGGACACGGAGGACAGGACACACCCCTCGTTCTCCAGGAAGTAGTGGTCGAGCGACTTAAGGAGGCTATCGCGGGTCCTGGGGTTGCGCAGATGCCAAGGGTTAATAGGGGCGATCCGCCCCGCGGCTTGCGTCCCCGTGTCAAAAAGCAGCCACACAGGGGAGTGGTCTGAAATACCCCGGGCCAAGTGTCGAACCTCCCCAACATGGGTGGACTGGGCCGCGGGCATGAGGAAGTAATCAAGGCTAGAGAGACTCCCATGAGCCCCAGAGTGGAAGGTGTATTGACATTGCGTCGGGTGCATTAACCTCCAGCAATCCACCAGACCGAAGGTGTCCAAGAACCCACCGAGCCATGATTGTGAAACGGGAAGGGGCCTGGAGGGGTGACGATCCAGATCGCCGGAAAGCACCGAGTTAAAGTCCCCACCCATGAGGAGAAGACTATCGGGGAGTTCCAACAACAGCCGGCCGACATCCGAAAAAGTAGAGGTCTGGAGGCCTGGGGGAACATATATCGTGACCAAGGAAAGGGTCTTGCCCTCCCACCTCCCAGTTAGGGCAGCATAGCGCCCTTTGTCGTCAAGGATGACCTTATCAATCTCTAGTGGGAGGGAAGACCGGACAAGAATACCAACCCCTCTGGAACCAGTGGTGAACCCAGAGTGTGCAACCAATCGGCATCCCCACCTGTTCATAGCATGACACACATTGCTAACCAAATGCGTCTCCTGCAGGAGTACGACATCAGGAGTCAAACAACGCAAATATTGCAGTACAACACCCCGTTTGATACGATCCCCCAATCCATTGACGTTCCAAGAGATCAACCTCAACCCACTACCCCCCATCCCCACAAAAGTAGCAGGAGTCTCCCCACAGAGAGCAGGACACCAGAAGCAAAGAAAGAACCAATATGCCGCCTTGAGAAAGAAAAAGACAAACACAAAACCCCCAACCAAAACCCATTACAACACCCCCTCCCTGCACCCCTGCAAACAACAAAACCACCCCAAAATGCAGTGTGCCTGTGGCCCTAACAATCCCGGAGGAGGAGAGAGGCCCGTCTCCACCCGCCACCCAGACACGAACAACTATAAGACAAAATATACAGAAAAGGTCGAACCCCAACTGAGCAATGTCCGATTATCAAGGTTAGGGACCGAAAGATCACTTCTGTGGAGGCTCACCACCTTCGGCCCCGCCAGGGTGCCCCACTCGATCGCCCCGGCCAGGCAGGGAATCCAACCAGTCACTCACATTGTCCGGTCGTTCAAAAAAGAAGGTCCGTTCCTCATGTTCCACTCGAAGCCTGGTAGGGAAAAGCATAGCATACTTCAAGCTCAGGTCCCGAAGACGTCGCTTAACCCCCTGAAAGCCCATCCTCTGTCTCTGCACGAGTTGAGTGAAGTCCGGGAAAAAATTGACAGAGGAGTTTTCAAATTTCACCAGGCCGTGCACCCTCGAGGCCTGCAAGATGGCATCCCGGTCCCTGAAATGAAATAGTTTGGCAATGATAGGCCTCGGGGGAGCGCCAGGCTTGGGCCTGCCGCCCGGAATACGATGTGCACGCTCCACAGCGAAGAACTTGCTGAGTCCAGAAGGGGCGAGATGAGTGAGGATAAGGTCCTCGACCAGGAGGTCAACAGAACGGGTCTCGGAATTCTCCGGAACACCTATGACGCGGATGTTGTTGCGTCTTGCCCGGTTCTCAAAATCGTCCAGCCGATGAGACATCAAGTCGTTGGCCGATTTCAGAGCGCCAAGGTCTGTTAAAAGTCCCGACACATCGGCCGTGAGGCTGGAGGTCTTCAAATCCAATGACATCACCTTCTCATTAGTTTTGGACAGGTCAGTCCTGATTAGAGTGACGTCGATGGCGACCGTGTCAATTTTACGAGCCAGGGCCTCATACTGCTGGCCGATGGTCTCCTTCATACCGGTGATGGCGCCCATAATGTCCTGCAGGGACAAGTCAACAGGGGCAGACAGGTCTTCTCTGGCGTCCTCCGGGGTACTGCTGGAAGGCCCGGGGGATCCCTTGGCTTGAGTATAGCGGTCCATAACATTTGTCTGGAACTGTCCCCCACGAAGAGACGTCTTGGTCTTCCGCTTTTCGGGTTCACCCCTGCCCGCCATGGTGGAAGATGCACCCCGGAGGGGCCAACGGGACCGAGTGAAAATGGCCGCCAGCAGGTCGGGCACCAGCCGGCCAAGAAGCTGGCTCGTGGGGTCCGGAGAGAGGCGCGACTTGACCCAGTACGCTGTGATGAGAAAGCGGCGATGGCAACAGAAGGAGGCTGGATTGGTCCCCGGCAGAGCGAAACAGGCCCTCGATAAGACCACGCCAGAAACCGAAAATGGGGACACGGCCACTGAGGAGGTCCCAATGCCGTTGTTGTTCAACTACGCCCCGGCTCCACCGATCACCAAGTCCCAGGCACGGCCTCAAGGTGGGCCTCAAAAGTTCAAAGTGCCATAATTTCGGTAACCCAAGTCCGATTCAAATTCTGAAAAGAGTTATGGACTCAGTCGAGGTTCGCCTTCAAAAGTCTGTCCAAGAAATCAGGATATTTTCAGGATAAGTTGCGAGGAGCGGCGAGGGTCCGGGGAGCCCTGTGCTCACGCGACCATCTTGGATGCGCGCTAAGCTCCTCCTCCTTTTTTATAGTAATTGAAAGAAATATGTAGCACTCCCTTACATTTAATTAGATCAGTCACAATCAAAGTATAACACAATCAAAAATGGCTTCTTTTTTACCACGCCTATGATCTCCCATATGTTGGTATACAATACTACTCAAAAAGCAGACTTGTATACCAACATATGGGAGATCATAGGCGTGGTAAAAAATAAGCCATTTTTGATTGTGTTATACTTTGATTGTGACTGATCTAATTAAATGGAAGGGAGTGCTACATATTTCTTTCAATTACTATAAACCATTGATATGTTGAACTGGAAATCTTAATTTGGATGAATGCCCTCAGCACGCCACCTCCAAACTGCATTGGGTATGATTCTGAATGCCTTTCTAAACCCATTTTGCAAATCAATAACCATTTACTGAATCACTAAATTGGCTTAGTACACAGTAAAATGACATTTAGCTATTCAAAACCTGGTTATTTAGCAAATCATAGGGTTTTCAATTGCTGAATCACTTAGTATATCTGTCCCTATGGTTTGTTCAATCTGTGATCTTGAATCAGAGTTTGACAGGTGGGATTTTGTAGAACAAACATGAAGGATAACCCACCTGTTGTAATTCAAGTGCATTATTTGCTATAGCAGTTGTAATATATTTTGTGACGGAGTATCCCAACCTCCAAAGTATAAATCATACCCTATGTTTTTACATGCACATAAGCAAAACTGGTGTAGCCATACCGAATCGGTTTCACCAAGACTAAGCGGCTTTCAGAATCAGTCTTTGGAGGCCCGTTGACCCCCCTTCACCCAGAGGCCACCAAATGTGGCCCATGGGTGTACCCAAGGGACCCTTCTTCCCAACCTTTTACAATGTGGCAGGCACCATGGGGTGCCTGGCCCAGGATGCAAGGTTTTTCCCACCCACCTCTTTTTCCAATGGGAGCCTGTGTTCTCGTTCAGGACAAATGCTCCCATTGAAGTCAATACGAGTATGACCTAACCGAGTCCGTAAGCATCCGGACACATCGTAATCGGTTGGTAGGACTCCCCGAATACGAATCATTCGGACAGCATTCCTAACCCGATCCGGTAGGAATGCTTTCTTAATGACATCGTAATTGGCCCGTTAGTGTTAAAGTACGCAGCCTTACTCCTTCCTTAGATTTTTCCTATTTTTCAAGAATTATGGCAGAAGGTAAAAACATATACCAAGTATATTGTGAAATATCTTCAAATTATTCAAGCTAAACGAAAACAACGCACATGTCTAATTGGATATTTATTTATTCCTTTTTGGTGAAAATTCCCTAAACAAAGGCTCATTTAAACTCTAAAACAGGTGATTGTATTCCAGTTTGTGAGCAGCTATAAAACTGACGAAATTCCATATACAGCAGCTTTTCAGTTATAACCTTTCCATCTTCTCAGTTTTCCTTCATTAAAAATGAAAGTGCAAAAATCTGTCTTAACAGTGCAATAGCAAGTATGCAACGGGCCCAGGTAAAAGCTTGGCAAATGGTCCCCTTAGTGCTGCACAGCTTGTAAATTGCAACTATAGACAGGGTTCTGTGGGACTCAAAGGCCTCTTGGCCCTAGTATCACTGCCTCTGATGCACCATTGGTTGATACACCCTTCTACGCATAACCAGGTTATTTTTCATAAATGATTTCTGTACAGGATAGTAGAAGAGTAGAAAGATATGCCTAGTTTTGAAAATACGAGCAACACTGCTAGAGTTTGCTTACCGTTCCCCCCCCCCACCACGCCCGAACACTAGATTACACATTGTGGCTATGATAAGCCCCACAGGTCTATATTATTGTTTTAGTGGGCAACCTGTAAAACAGTCAAACTTTCTAATTGGTATTTTCAAGTCAGTGAGAGTCTGTGAGAGTCAGAGCATTTATAACACAAAAACACTTCAAACATCCTATGTTCAACTTTTTCAGTTTGTGTTAAATCTCTGAAGAAAATAGCCCTTCAAAATGAAAAAACTACAATTTCAATGCTGCAGTGAAACTCTTTTACAAAGGGAGCACTGAAGCAGGACTTCAGATTAAATGAGTAATTATTAAGAATTTCTTCATGCGCAAAATATGGCACCTCTCCTTGGCACAGGTACATGTTTCGCTCCATTATTTTATACCTCAAGCAGGGGTTGTCGAAGCAACTGCATGCAGTACAGAAACATTTGTGAACATTATATGTAATCAGGCCCTCAGTGATGAGAGATGTTTATGAGAGGCTAGTGAAATATTAAAATATGTGAGTCAAATGATGTAATGCGTAATAGGGCATGCTGGACGCAGCTGTAGAATAGAAGTTAGCCAAAACAATGGGAAACCTACAAAAAATAATTCTTATTATTGCTTGAATTCCTTATCCATCAATTATTCAAACCAAATTCATTCAGAATGGGCAACAAACCACATATTGATTATGATGAAAATAGTCCCTGACATGAGGTTCAGGCTTGTGAACTATAATTTCAAAACAATTCAAGTCAATGGGCCCGATTCACAGAACTAACTTAAGACAAAATCCTAAACTTACTACCATTTTCGTATTCACAGAAGGCACTCACTCATTTTGGTATTCACAGAAGACACTTACTCACTTCGGCATTCACAGAATTTAGGAGTCCTAACTTTAGGACTCCTAAATGCCTTCTGTGAATACCGAAAGTCTTAAAATTTGGATTTTTCTCAGTTTAGGAGTCCTAAAGTTAGGACTCCTAACTTTACTACTACTAAACTGAGAAAAATCCTAATTGTAAGGCTTTCGGTATTCACAGAAGGCATTTAGGAGTCCTAACTTTACTACTACTAAATTGAGAAAAATCCTAATTTTAAGACTTTCGGTATTCACAGAAGGCATTTAGGAGTCCTAAAGTTAGGAGTCCTAACTATACTACTACTAAACTGAGAAAAATCCTAATTTTAAGAC
The DNA here is from genome assembly GCF_964204655.1 of Triturus cristatus. Taxonomy (NCBI): domain Eukaryota; kingdom Metazoa; phylum Chordata; class Amphibia; order Caudata; family Salamandridae; genus Triturus; species Triturus cristatus. Next base: position 277,164,537 of record NC_140586.1, on the reverse strand, counting down.
TTTCGGTATTCACAGAAGGCATTTAGGAGTCCTAAAGTTAGGACTCCTAAATACCGAAATGAGTAAGTGCCTTCTGTGAATACCGAAATGAGTAAGTGCCTTCTGTGAATACCAAAATGGTAGTAAGTTTAGGATTTTGTCTTAAGTTAGTTCTGTGAATCGGGCCCAGAGTATATAATTCATAGGGGCACTGGTACAGGGCATAACATGTTAAATTATTTTTGAGCTACAAATTGTGTGGAGTCAAAGGCCGAGACTCGATAAGTTTAAAGTGCAACAGGAATGGTCAATGCTACGACACAGGCTGCTTGGCTCTAGCATGACGTGACACCGACGGAGATGACTAGAGCCTCCTACTCGCTAGTGTCCATGTCGGCTTCTCACCAGAATTTAGGGTACCGACACTCATTTTTTTATAAATTAAGCACTGCCTCTCTCCCTGCTACACTCTTCACCTCCCCATCCTCTCACTGTGCCTACCCTTCTACCTCTCCACCTCACCATTCTCTCCCACTTTATTCTTCTGTGCCTTTCTTTCACTATCTTCCCCACCTGCCTCCTTCTCTCCAACATACGGCCCACACTCTCATTTCTTCCCTATCCTTCCTCTCTTTGCCTCCCTCTCCTCCCTCTCCCTGTCACACACCTGTCTCCCTCCTCTCTCTCCCTCTCTGCTTCACCACCCCCTCTTTCTACCTGTACCTCCTCCCCCTCCACCTCACCCTCTTTTGTCAGCCCTACCTTTAGTACTGCTGCCTAGGGTAATGATTACTGTATCTAAATAAAGGAAGCTGCAAATGCTTCTGAATAAGGAGATGTGCTTGTGCAGGTGTGCATAATTAGACCTTGCAATCCTACTGATGTGTATTTCTTCTTCGCTGATAGCTCTCCACATTCTGAACAGGGGCAGCACCATGTTATGTTATGTTATGTTATGTTATTTTTATTTGTACCGCGCACAGCTGCCCCAGCAAAGGGGCGTCCTGGTGCTTTGAGAAGGTGAACACAACACAGCACTAAAAGCGGACAAAAGGAGACGAGACACAACAGATAAGCTAAACAAATAAAAAGGTCTTGATAGCCCGTCTAAACTGAAGGAGCTCATCGATGGCCTGGATTTGTGGAGGAAGAGAATTCCACCAACTCGCTGCCAGGACTCGAAAGGAGCGGCCACCAATTCTGCTCAACTTAAAACGCGGGACCACTGCTAAGTTCTGGCCTAGCGATCTAAGAGTGCGAGAGGGGACATAGGGGATCAGCAATTTCTCCAAAATTTGTGGGGGAGTACCCTTTAGGATTTTAAATGCAAAGCAGAGAACCTTAAATCTAATCCTCTGCTGCACATGGAGCCAGTGGAGAGAGCGCAAAGTATTGGACACCGAGCATCGCCTAGGCAGACCTGTCACCAGTCGGGCCGCAGCGTTTTGAACCCGCTGGAGCCGCAGAAATTCTGACTGGTTTATCCCCGCCAGTAGGGAGCTGGCATAGTCCAGCCTGGACAGCACTGATGCTTGGACCACCAGCTGTCTTGTGGGTGCATCAAAGAATTTGAGGATGGATCGAAGTCCTCTGATGATGCCATAGCAAGAAGCCGCCACCTTCTTGGTATGACAAATGAAACTCAGAGAAGGATCAAGCCACACCCCCAAGTTTTTTATCTCTGCCGCTGGGAGGGGAGTCACACCCAACTCCGAAGGCCACCATTTGTCATCCCACAAAGCCACCTGTTTACCAACCACCATAATCTCCGTCTTCTTGGTGTTTAACTGGAGACAGTTGGAATTCATCCAGTTAGCCACTTCCCGCAGACCATCACAGAACCTGGGAGCCTCCAGGTCTGAGTCCCCACTCAGTGTGACCGCCAGCGGCGTGTCATCTGCGTAAGAGACCATGGTCAGGCCCCACCGCTTGACGACCGCAGCCAGCGGTCTCACATACAGATTGAAAAGGGTGGGACTCAGTGAAGACCCCTGTGGGACTCCCTGGTCTAGCGGGTAGGATGACGACTTACCGGGCGGGATCGCCACCTGGAATGACCTATCCGTAAGGAAGGAACGAAACCAGTGCAAGGCGGAGCCAGAAACGCCCACCTCCTCAAGCCGCCGAATCAGAATCCCGTGCGAGACCGTGTCGAAGGCGGCACTAAGATGTAATAACAGTAGTGCCGCCGTCCGACCGGAATCCAGCACGGAACGCAGATGCTCGACCATCGAGAGAAGGGCCGTCTTCGTGCTATGACCCACACGGAACCCGTTCTGGGTAGGGTCGAGAATGTTAAGCCTACCAAGATGGTCTGTAAGAGTGGCATTCACATGGGCCTCCGCTATTTTCGTGGCCCAAGGGAGAAGGGAGATAGGGCGGTAGCTTTCAGGTTTAAGGGGGTTAAGGGTCGCCTTCTTCAGAATTGGCGTGACTACTGCCTGCTTCCATCTAACGGGAACCACTCCAGAAGAGAGAGACAGGTTGATCAAGGACAGCACCGGGGTACGGCAAACCGGGGCCAGGGTCTTGAGTTGGGCCGGTTTTAGCGGGTCTGCCGGAGATCCAGACTTGATTTTGGCGCTGAGAAAGTCAAACACCTCCAGAGATAAGGGGGGTAAGATGGAAAGGCATTCCCTCTCACCTAAGGTGCGACCAACCTGCTCTAGCATCAGGAAACCCGTTGGGAAAGTGCGATAGATGGCTTGCACTTTTTCATGGAAGAAAGAGGCCAAACCCTCACAATGTGAGTCCGAGCATATTTCCACTGCAGTTGCTCTCTTTGCCATCAAGTCCTTTAATACTTTAAAAATAAGTTTCGATGGATTGGCAGAGTTCTGAAACTGTTGAGCATAAAAGGAAGCGCGAGTTTGACACACTGCCCTGTGATAAATCTTGACCTTGGCCAGATAACATATTTTCAGATCTGGGTCGTACGACTTCCTCCATAATCTTTCGGCCTGTCTGCAGGCCCTCTTAAGAGATGCCAAGGAAGTGTCATACCAAGGGCTCGGCTCCCTCCGGTGACACTTGGACCAACACATAGGAATCAGAGAATCGAGGGCACCAGATATCCACTCACAAAAGGAGTCGTATCCACAATCGACCTCGGTGAGCGGACCTAAAGGAACCTTCTCGAGCTGATGGTAAAAATCCTCCAGTCTTAATTTGTTCCAGTGTCGTTTAAGAACAAGTCTATCCTGAGATAGAAAAGGAGAGTCAGACAAAGAGCAAGCCGTTTTCACCAGCATGTGGTCTGTCCGGACCAACTGAGAGGAACCAAGAACTCTGAGTCCTTCTAGATTTGTGAAGAACGGGTCAAGAATATGCCCACCTTTATGTGTGGGGAAAGTAATCATCTGCGAGAGCTGTAAGGCCTCAAGATCCGCCAGAAAGCTCCTAATAGAGGGTAAAGAAGGGCAGTCCAAATGGAGATTAAGATCTCCCACAACATTAAAATTTGCGTATCCTAGTGCCTCTATGCTAATATACTCAGGAAGAGCAGCCCTAAAAACAGAGTCACAGCCCGGAGGCCGGTAAATTAATAACCCAGAGAAGGTAAACTGGTGACTAAACGCTATTTTAAATAGGGCACCCTCACACCCCAAAAGTTCAGCGGCTTTCCACTCGCAGGGATAACACCGTTTGGTGGCCATCGCAATACCTCCACCTCTAGTCGTCCGATTTAAAGTGAAAATAGCATACTCTGGGGAAAGGCTAGGTTAATTATCGAGGAGTCAGAGTCCTGGAGCCACGTTTCCGTCAGAAAAAGCACATCCGGCGAACCATCAATAAGAAGGTCGTAAACCTCCTGATGGTGCTTTACCACAGATCTGACGTTTAAGCTCCAGATACTCAGGTCCCGTTGTCCTATCCTCTTTATAACAGGCCCCAAGGAGCGTATAAGAGAGGGGGGTTCCAATGACCAAGCACCACACCTACAATGATATGGGCCACACAGCGGGACTACAGGCGAAAACTCGCAGCGTGTACATCGGTCCCGAAGGGCCAGTAGATCGGCCCTACTATAAGTTCTCAAAGGTATAGTCATGATGGCCAGGTCCAGAGTTCTGCCGCGAGCCGCTCTTCCTTAGCGCGGACGGGCGCAGACGGGCAGGACTCTGGCACGACTCAGGCACAGCGAAGGCACGCCCACTGCGCGTAACCGCTGCGCGTTGGAGGGAGCTTTAAATAGGCGTCCCTACACTCAGCCGGAGCGCTAGACCGCTCGTCAGCAACACCCACCCAGAGTGACCACCACTCCAAGATGGCGCCCAAAGTGACCACCACTCCAAGATGGCGCCCAAAGCCAATCCCACCCCAGAGACCGGACCCGCCAAAACAGCGGTGAAGGAACCGATTTGAGTGCAGGTGAGGGGGTTACAATAAATCCTATTAAAATCAGGGCAAAATACAACTAAGAAAAACACAAATAGTTATAAGGGTAGATTTAAAAATGATAGCGCGGTATTGAGGCGCATAGCGCGATGCAAAGCGCGAGTACCTTCTCAGGGCAGTCCACAGGGCAGGTCGCCTTAAATAGGCGTCCCTCCACTCAGCCGGAGCGCTAGACCGCTCGTCAGCAACACCCACCCAGAGTGACCACCACTCCAAGATGGCGCCCAAAGTGACCACCACTCCAAGATGGCGCCCAAAGCCAATCCCACCCCAGAGACCGGACCCGCCAAAACAGCGGTGAAGGAACCGATTAGAGTGCAGGTGAGTGGGTTACAATAAATCCTTGATAAGGATTATGCAGAAAGTGTTCCTCAGCACACAGAACAGCTACAAAGATTTGGGGCATGCATATTGTAAAGAGATAGTAAATAGCTTTGCAACTTTTTGTAGTTATGGTTAATGACCACTGCTGTCCATTTACTTCAAATAAGCACAATAACAATAGGAAAAGCAAGCAACCAACCAAACATCAAATGTGATCCTGCTTCTACACCTAGGGGCTGATTACGATGTCAGGCGAAAAGAATCCTCCTGACAGTTGGAATCTCCTAGACCATGTTGGAACCCTTCCGTCTGACTCGGTTGGTTTACAATCCACCGACCAATTACGATGTTCGTGGTCGGTATGTAAACTTTCTGAAATTGGTTCCGATCGTCTCTCGGAGAATTCGTGTCGGTCAGACCTTCATCGCACAGCTCTACGGACTGTGTTTTTGACCGAGTGATTACGATGTTGGACTCCAACAGGCTTTCCGAGTCAGCCTGTCCGACACAGAAAGACTGTGTGAAACCAACATCGTAATCCCAACGGTGGAAACGCCATCCACAGGGAATTACAGTGTAGTTCGGACCGGTTGGGAGACTCCGAGAGCCGATCAGAACCGCATCGGAATGACAGACTGGTTCAATCTCTGACCGCTGACATCATAATTCGGTGGTCAAACTGCAAACTGACTGTGTTGGTCGGAAAGCTTCCGACTAGCGGTCAGAGGCTTTCCAACCAACATCATAATCAGCCCCTTAATGTTCATAATTTTTCTCCACTTTCATTATAAGGAGTTTTCCATTCTATGATGTTATTTTACTTATAAAGCACACTGACTCTGTGCTTGCCTTGAGTTAAGCAATAAAAAAAATGTGGAATAAATACGCAGCTATCATGTGGGCTCAATGATTAGGAGAGTTGAGGACTTTCGTTATTTCTCCACCCTATGTAAGAATTGTTCTGTACCTAGTGATTCTAAGGCCAGGACTGTGGTTTCTCCCAACATTTCCTTCCTAAATTTATCTTTCTCTAGAGATAATTTTCCAAGTTTGTCCTGAAGATGGAAGTAGTTGACCACATCCTTTAGATGTTCATAGGGTTATTTCAATCTACTGAGAAAGGGCAACATTACTTTGTTTGTCTGAATCATTTTTTGTTTTGTTTCGGTGGACCTAGTAAAGTGATAAACCTTCAATAACTACCCTAACTAGGTAGGTTAGATTAGCTTTCTTACAGGTTTATGTGGCTATAGGTGAAGAGGTAACTAAAATTATTCATAGCAGAAGTACAAATGGTGTTATTTCCACTTGGACAAACGGAGTTCCTCTACAAGAGGTATGCAAAGCTGTGACAGGTTTTTTTCCAACACTTTTGCTTCTCATCATCATTTGAATGTGTCTCAATTGGCAGATTTTTTTCAGCTGAAGTTCTGGAAGTTGCTTCATTATAAACATTTGTTTCAATAATTGTAATTATATAAGTGTGTATCCTGGACTTCCTATTTAGGCCTTCACTTTTGCCTTTCTTATATCCCATGAATATAAACACTAAGAAGAGTAAGGCGGTCAGGGAGATTATGTGCGGAACACTTATCTAGACTTGGACAGGACATTACCTTCCTGTTCAAGTCTTCTGTGTCCTGCTACTCTTACCTCCAAACTGCCCTTCCTTCTTTAGGAAACTTTAAGAGCAAAATGTATTGTTTCTTGGCTTTGGTGGTCATGTCTGAAAGGTGGAATTGGAGATAAAAGCAGTGTCAGGGGGAAGGATAGGATGAAGATTCTCTAATGATGGAAAATCACTTTATTCCTGAATAACTTAGTTAAGAGTAATCTCTCGCTGAGAGGCCTGCAACTTCATAAATGTAACGACTGAGAGAAGGAAGACGTGGTCAAAGAGTAATGAAGATTACTGCTATCTAATATATTCAGGACATTACCCTACATTCACCGCACCTTGGCAAATGCAAAAAGATAGGATTGAAAAAGATGTACAGGGAAGCCCCATAGTAAAGCAAAAGTGGGGGTATGAGAGGGGCATGACAGGAGAAAGAAAATTAAAATGGAAGCAAATTAAACATTGAAGAACCGATTAGGCAACTGGCAAATCCACCTTCTCTCAACGAAAACAAAACAGTTCTGGGAAGGGTTCTACTTACAAAAAAGTACCTGGGGCAAGGGTGGGGAAATGGTCTTTCACAAGGTAACGTTTACTGCAGGAAAGTGGCTCATATATTGGGTGTGTTAGGGACTTACCCATAATGAGAATTTCATGAACCTTTCTTGCTGGCTGCGCTTATACTGCCATACTCGCTGTTCTATTCCTTTGTGTAACCTGTCAAATGCTGTTTTTTATGTGATGTGCAAGAGTACCCATTCACACATTACAGCTATCTATTTAAACAAAAATGTAGATAACTCTAATTTCGATTTCTTTTTTGGGTAGTAATAGAGCTTGGTCAGTAATCCGTCTAGCCCCAGAATTTGATAGGAAAATGTGCATGTTAACTATCTCACGTTTATGTTCCATTTTTTAATTTGACCCAATTAAACAAAAACCAGGAATGCGCTTCCCTAAAATAGGCTAACATTGTAGCTAAAGCAGTGATGGAGTTAAGACAGTTATCTTACCAGTCCCAGAATTTGAGGGGACAAAGAAAGTGCTAACTACCTCGCTTCTGGGGGATCTTAACCACATTTTTTAAATTTACAAGTGCATTTAAATAATTCTGTATACTGTCCAAGGCATAGGCTTCAACAGGAAACAGAACATTTTGGACCAAGCATTTTGGAAAGCCTACAAATAAGATGGATCGAGAATAATATTGGGTTCGTTTTGTATCTTCTCTGCAAGAAAGGAAAATAAGTCAAAAGACAAAATCTCGCTAGCCAGCCCACACAGGTGATGCGTGATTATGTGACGTCGACAGGCATAATGAGGATGTGTTGCAGACATTTTTATAACTACGTGGAAAAATATGTTCTAATGCTACTATGCAACAACGACCCTGCTAGAAAGTGAGAACGAATAATGTCAGAAATATTAATAATTGCAGCAGGTAATGTCTCGCAGCTAGCTGGATATTACTTTTTAACATCTGGGAATGTAATACACTTAGGGCCCACTGTGCCCGTTTGTGCCACAGTGCACCTTTAATGAGGTACGCCAGGTGCTAATAGGGACAATGTGCCTTAGCACTTGAAATGTGTTGCCCTAAGGACAGCAACAAAGTCACAGCTGCCCTAAGGGCAGCGCATCAGTGTAAGACAGAGCATCTGTTTGAAGCAGCTGCTGCGGCCTTCACGTTGCAAGTGGCAGCTGGCGTGCTCTTCAAAGAGGGGGTAGAAATAATCCTGCAGGCGGCTGCTTTGAGTGACTGCACACACCTGCAGGGGGACCTCTAGCGGTTCCTCAACCACCCGCTGCCCCCTTTCAGAGAGTGCCCTAGGGGTTTGACTGACTGTGCACAAACTCTGTGTGGTGCACAGCTAGTGAAAGTCTCTTTGCATCTGTACCCACGCCCATAATACGGCGCAAGAGCGGATGCAAAGTGTCTGTCTCTTTAGCACTGAGCCAAACCCCCATGTTCATGAGGGTACCACACTTAAGATAACACCTGTGGTAAAGGTATGCTGGCACTAACTGTGTTACAGTAGGAGCAGCACAAGCGTCTGTTGCCCTTTCTTTAATATTACAGAGCTTGGGAGGTGCAGATGCCCATGCACCCCCTGGCACTGTATCAAATACGCTTCCTAATCGGTATTCTAAAAGCAATGTTTAATTGGTAAAAGAATAAGTGCCAGGCCCACATGTTTGCTCAGAAGCACCATCAAATGGTGAGGAGCTGAATACCAAGGCTGCTTAGTCTTGATTCCATCTCATGGATCTAATCCTCAAACAGGCACTTGCTGCCTCATTATCTCACTCTTGCAGGTGGTTTTTCATACCTGATTTCTCCCTTTGTCATCTTTTTCACGCTTTCTCGTAGTCTTTCTTTCCCCATGATTTCCTCTTCCTCTCTAGAGATCAAATTTTGTTGAGAAAAATAAGTGCTGGACCCCAACAATGAATGCCCTACCAGCCCCACCTACCCACACTCCACCAAAACTATCAGCTCAAATTATGCAATGCCTTCAAGACCTCCAAAATGCAGCTCATGTCTTGACTGGACCCAGATTGAGGGCATTAACTACACACTGTTAGTCCGTCCTCTTTTCTTTTCCATAATACGTGTGGATTCAAGCATGGCGCTCGCACAGAACGCTGAACGCCGACAGTTATTATGGCACAATTGGAAGCTTACAGGTGAGCACGCTTTAGCCGGGCTTAGTAACCCAATTTCTACTTACGCAGCTTAATTTTGCGCAACTCTAGCATATATATTTTTTAATATTGTAGGGACCGTACTCGGACTCTCGTGCCTCATTGGTTTCATCTCCACTTGGAGACGACGGAATCACTTTACACGCTAGGACCGTCTGCACCAGTAACCTTAGGTGAGATGTTGTACTGACTTGGTTGTTAATTCTGCCTGAGCAAACTAGACGCGCTAGTAATTATTCCAAATCTCTTCAATTGACTCCTTTATTTTTATTTTTATTTCAAGACCCTAATGCTACTGTTTGGCATAGTTCACACCCTCGGCTTGTTCTTCCTAAAATATATATCAATACGATGACTTCAAGGGATACAATTGTGGTGAGTCCCCCACTAATTTTTGGCATCTGTATGCAACGCGTGATATTAGAATACAGACAATCATATGGATGATATTCCTGGAGAGTCCCACGGGCTCAACTTTTTAATTAATTAACTTAAGTTTTATACTTGGCATGAGACCAATCTCTAAGAGCACACCATTGTGGGATGGACTTAGTAATAGGTTCTTGCGCTCAGTTAACTATAGAGGGGTATATTGTTGGGACCTAATAACACATTGGGCGCTCCATTGTGTTTTATTTTGTTCTAATTAACGCAGACCATGTATTCTTGGGGTTTGTCGTACTTATTCTATCACCGGTCTCTATTAAATTTCTGAGACACCTGTGATCCAGCCTAGGTTATAACCTCTACTGATAGCTAGTATAAAGACAACGCAAACTTTTCACCACATCAGATCACGCAACTCTTATTGATTCCACACAGATTATTACAAATTGATTGCTCACTGGTATCCATTCGTTTGGGACGGCAGAAATATATTCTATTTGGCTTACTGACCTCCTATTTAGTGTGCCCTTCACCAGGCCGTGCGCTACAAATAACAGGTACTTGACCAGTTAATACCTACATATACAACGATTAACACACAGGGCTATAATGTTCTATATAAGCTTTATTAACTTGTAACTTTTCTATGTGCAGTACTCCCTCTTCAAAACTCTACTGCACTTGAATATTCCTTCATGAATAGCTTTACGAAATGCTGTAATACCTAAATAGCACAACTGTGCATGACAATTGCAGTGGTTTTTTAAGACCTAGATAAACATGGACAATTTCTTATATTCTTTGCTCTTTAGGTCTTGTAAATCTAGAAATGTTACACAAGTTGACCACCATGTTGCACCTATGCCTATATATATTGCCTATGCATATGCCAATTATACACACAACATGAACCACTTTTTCACGATAATTGGTGAGGGTGCTGGATTTGCCTAAATGTTTTAGGCTTATGTTTTGGGAGATTCTGTATCTCTGAATCTTATCTTTTCCTTGTTGTAGCCCTGATGAAGTCGCCAAACCGTTGAAACACGTGTTGTGCTACATGAACTGTGAACAAGATCTACAAATGAAAGATCTTTGTTGAGGTCAAAGAATTGGACGATTGCATTATTCACTTGAAACAAACTTTCTCCTTTGTGCCAATGGGTTATAAACAACAACTACTGTACCGAAAATTTCCATTTGTATATATAGTGTGTGCCCAAGGTTCGCTAACCATGCCAGATCAAGACAGGTTATAGCCCCTTCACTTAAGAAGTCATCTTCCATCCTAGAGTGAAGTATTACACTTTGGTAGCCTTGACCGAACTAACGGAAACTAGGAGAACACGAAGGAATGGTCCTCAGCATCTCGTGAAGCGCTGCTCTTGAGCCCCGACACATCAGCCCTGTCAGAAGTCAGAGGACCTAGCACAATCAAAAGCTCTAACTCCTGCTCTCACACTCTACCTAGGGGTCAGAGAAAAGGATCCACCGGGGAGAGACAACTACCTATGGTCAGCTTGCAGACACCACTACCCTTGCTTTGACAACAGGCTGCATGGTGAACAGAGATAGCGGCCCTGGGCGGGTGCCCATGTGCATGCAATTTCCATCCCATGGACGATGTGCATATACTTCAACTGAGAAGTTGCTTAATCAATTAGTTAAGCCCTCCGGCCTTATCTCTGAGACTCCAAATCATAGATTAACAGGTCAATGAATAAGAAGTAGCCGTCAACTCGAGAAATGTAAGAATGCGCTACTCATAACATATCATCATAAGCCATATCAGATTCATTCCAGTCTGCTTGGAAATCTGTGGTTGACGTCAAAAGGCGCTCCTGGACTGATGAAAATGCTACAGCGCACATCATTGGCCGACTGTGCACTGTCAAAATACCATTCGCATAGCATGTAGCTGTCCCACACAAAGGCTAAAATAGTGCTGACACCACAAACTATGCAAAGGAGATTGTCTTTAGGAGATTGTTTTATGGGTTAAAGAGCTATTATTTTATTGATGCGATGTACATGAGGAGACTCATAGGAATGGGGTGGGGAGTTCCACAGGCTTTGCTCCCTTTTAATGATCCTTGCAGAGTTACATGAAGGGCGTGAAGCAAGCCTGATAGTAAACATCATTCATCCATACGCTACAGCGTTATAGAAAATACGTTTAGTTTGCAAAATGGATAGAAAGCGTGAGCAATTTAAATATTAGGCTTGGGCGAAATTTTGGCAATTTCCTTTGTGGAAATTTGCGAATTTAACCGAAAGGCTGACTTTGGGAGTTTGCACTATTTTTGGCACGGAATTTGTTCTTGTGTCTGTTTTTGGCATAAGGAGACATTTCGTGCTAAAAATAATTGCAAAATTGTGCACAACACGAACTCACCTTCAGTTCGTTCACGTTCTTTCCATGATCCCACAATAAGAATTTTATAAAGAAGTCTCAAATATGTGACGTGGCATCATGGCGTAATCTTAAGCATTTCATATAAAAATAGTAACACGAAATGCTGGAAATACACACAATTAATTACACCCCATAAATGAAATTTCACCTGGGAATATTAAAAAGGCCACCACTCTTTAGCACCTTCCTTGAGAAGCTTAAACCGGTGTCTAACATATACCAATATCTCCACACAGGCTCACAAAATCAGTGTATAAGGACAACTGATCGGGTAGTGTGGAACTGCTGCAAGCGTGGTCTATGCTCTATGGGAAGCTCACAAATGCATATGTGTACGTGCATTATGTATACATAGACATTTCAGGGCATGCCCTAGATCCCAGTTCTCTATCCTCAAAGGACTGTGCACACTGAAATATGTATGAGATGAAAGTGGTGGTATGTACAGTAAAAGACTAATGAGCTCCTGCGTTAAAGGAATTCAAATTGACGCCAGGACTTTTTCATTCACAAGTGAATTAAACATGCTCATATATTCAAATCAAGTTCTGATTGCATTTTCATTTAAAAATACTAAAAGGCTCTAATTAAAGCATAGCTATGCAGTATTTTTACTTTTGCTAATGTAATGTGGTACAGATCACACCGTGTATGCGGATATCTTCCATGAAATGTTGAGGTTCCCCTTTGTTCCTTGGGGTTCCTGGGAGACCCAGGACCCTTGAATTTGCAGCTGAACAGGTGCTCGTATGGCTTTACTATGGGTGAGGTTCAGTGGAACATTCACTATTACTGTAACAGTTCTCCTGAAGGATGATTATTGACTTAATTAGTAGTTTTATATGGTGTCTGGTCACTGGAAAGTATTCGAATGCTGTACATGACCTGCATACAAACAAATCTCTGTGCATAACAGTGGAACTTAGGGCGTAGGCTAGACAAAAGGGAGAGGAGAAACAAAGGAAGGGTGCTCCTGCCCTAATACTGCTTTCTAGAGATTCCATCATAGTTCGCTATTTTGAATGTTTTTATTTCTACCTTTATCGTTTCAGTGGAGATCTCCATGGCTACCACTGATGCCTACAACTTGTCTTATTTTCAGTTAAGAGATTAACACAATATCTCCCTGTCATTTGCTATTTCCTCCTCTTTTGTGTGTATAGTCTGCACTCCAGTTATCCGCACATGTATTGAGGAAATGAATGAATATATCAGCTGTTTGACCTGGCACCTTGGCGTGGGTCTCCCTTCCATTTTTTGCTGTTGCCTCATGTGTTTTTGCTGGTGTTAGTTGCTCAGGGCACTGTGCCACTGGTGTCCAGTGCCACAGTGCAAGTGCTCCCAATGGTAAATTGATGTATGAATTTGTGATTCCATGATTGGTTGGTTTGGTTTACCTGTCAGACCCTAGTACAGTGCACCAGGAGTGCCCAGGGCTGGTAATCCAAATACTGCTGGTGGGCTTGCAGCACTAGTTGTGCCACCCACAGAAGCAGCCTGTAAAAGTGTGTCTAAGGTTTGTCATTGCAGAGCCTGCGTGCAGTCTGGTACTGTCATGCTGACTGGGCAAGTGCACCCACTTGCCAGTTCCTAAACCTTCCCTTTTCTTCATATCAGACACCCCTATGGTAGGCCCAAGGGCAGGGTGCATTGTAAGGATAAGGTAGGACATGCCCTGGTGTGTGTGGCATGTGCTAATAGTGAATTACAGCCATTTTCGTTTTTCACTATTGCAAGGCTACCTGTTCTCCATAGGCCAGAATGGGCAGTTTGGTTATTACATTTTATAATCCTAACTGACTCAGGGAACATGGTAGAAATTCGGATTCAGTATACCTGAACTCAGAATGATAAAATACATCTTTTAGTGAAGTTGGTTTTAACATTCTGTGTTTGAAAATGCCACTTTTAGAAAGTAGGCATTTTCTTGTCTAACCATTCAAACCTGCCTCTGCTAGGCTGTGTATTCCTTGTCTGGAGTTTGAGTGACAGGGCTGGGGGATTCCAGGAGACAGGGTGAGGTGGCCCAGTGGTGAATAGACAGATCTGCATCTAGATGGGTGGGAGGAGTTCTACCTGGGACCTGAATAGGGCTGTGCCTTCCCTCCACAATGCTGGATCCACCTCCTGTGGTGTGTCTGATGTCTCTGCCCTGCACTCTGAAAGGAAAGAAGGAGTCAGGTAAACAAAGTGCTCCAGGACTGACCAGAACCGGTTTGAACAAGGCAAAGGCCCCTCTGCCCTCAGAGGACAAAGGATTTTGGGGTATAAGTATTGGGACCCTGATCCCAAGAATCTAGATCTCTTTGGGAAAACAAGAAGAAACCTCTGCTGAGGAGAGGAACCAAGAAGAAACTGAGGAGAGACTATCCCTGAAATTGGGGGATTGGCCTGCAGGGGTTGTCTACTGCCAAAGAGAGGAGAAAGGAACTTTGTGTGTGCTTTTGCTCAACTTGTGAAGGATCTTCAAGGGCTTGGAAAAGAGCTTGCCTCCTGCTGAACTCTCAGGGACAACAGACTTCAACCACCAGCTCCCCAGAGTTCTTTGGAGGTGCCTGCTGCTGTTATGGGACCTTCTGAGGGACTGCGTGTCGCAAGGAGCTGGAAGCGCGACTCAAGAAGGAGAAGCGTGCCACCATCGGAGCTGTTGTCGTCGCATTGCGTAAAGGGGTGTCGCCGCTGCAGTTGTCGCATCGAGCGGAAGCGTCTTGCATCTTCGAAGAAGGGTCTCGCAACGCCGAAGAAGCGTGTCGCCATCGCAGCCATCGTAGCTGACGCATTGCACCGCATCAAGAGAAGAGTCTTGCATCGAGGAAGAAGCGTGTCGGCGTCACAGCCGCTGCCGTCGCATCTTGGATGACGCCGCTGTAGCTGATGCATCGCACCACATCAAGAAAAGCCGCCGTCGGAGCTGTTGTCGTCGCATCACGTAAAGGGGTGTCGGCGCTGCAGTTGTCGCATCGAGCGGAAGCGTCTCGCAACGTTGGAGAAGAGTGTCGCCGCCAAAGCCTCTGTCATCGCATCGCGTAAAGGGGTGTCGCCTCTGTAGCTGATGCATTGAGTTGAGTCTTCCTGCAACATCAGAGAAGCATTCCGCATCTGGAAGATCTTCACGTCTTTATTTCTTTGCACCAAAATCTTTTGTTGCCCTGCGTGTCGCATCTAAAAGGTACATTGACTTAAAGTGTCGCATTTAAGAACTAAAGAGAACTAAGCTAAATACTACCATCTTAAAGTGACAGTATTTTGGATTTTTGTTGTTTAATGGTCTTGTGGTAAATCTATATAAAGAATACTTATTTTTTATATTAAAACCTGTGTGGTGCCCATCTGTAGTGTTATCACTTGATTACTGTATGTGTTCACAAATGCTTTACACACTGCCTCTGAGATAAGCCTGTCTGCTCGTGCCAAGCTACCAAGGGGGTGAGCAGGGGTTATTTTAGGAGTGTACCCCTTTACCCTGACTAGAGGCGAGGGTCCCTATTTGTCACAAGTGCATACCTGTGCCAACTAGAGACCCCCAAGTCTAACATCAGTTATTACAGGCGACTGTATATTTTACTGATAATCATACTGTCACAATGCACCTTCTACCCAAACAAGAGAGAGCCCGTAGGGGTAAATATAGAAACCGACCCAGACATATAAAATATTCTTTAGACTATGTTGAAAGACCAGGAGGTTCAACTCTTGTGTTGGGAAGGAATAGAGAGTTGGGAGCTGATCCAAGAACAGGTGTCCTACCCATCAACATTTTTTTTCTTACTTTGTCTTTATTGAATGTTGGCACCCACAAAGGATCAATGTCAGCTAATTTCAGAATACATATTGTAGGCGTATCCTGATCGCTATGGCCAAAACCAGAGGTATACTGTTAGACCTGGCACCTTGGCGTGAGTCTCCCTTCCTCTTTTTGTCGCTGTGCCTCATGTGTTTTATGGTGTTGGCCGCTCAGCGCGCTGTGCCACTGCCAACCAGTGTCGCGGTGCGAGTGCTCCCTATGTAAATTGTATATGTTGGTTGGATTCCATGATTGGACTGTTTGATTTACTGTCAGACCCCAGTAAAGTGCGCCAGGGGCGCCAGGGCATGTAAATGCGAACACCGCTGGTGGGCTTGCAGCACTGGTTGTGCCACCCACAGGAGCGGCCGGTAAAATATGTCTGAGGTCTGCCATCGCAGAGCCTGCGTGCAGTCTGGTACTGACGCGCCGACCGACAAGTGCCCACACTTGCCAGTCCCTAAAACCTTCCCTTAGCTGCATGTTAGTCACCCCTCTGGTAGGCCCACGGGCAGGGTGCGTTGTAAGCCTAAGGTAGGACAAGCCCGGATGCCTGGCATGTCCTAGTAGTGAATTACCGCCATTTTGTTGTTCACTACTGCAAGGCTACCCTGTTCTCATAGGCCAGTATGGGCGGCCTGGATTATTACACCCTATGATCCTAACCGACCCAGGGAACATGGTAGAAGATCGAGTTTAGTATGCCTGAACTCGGAATAATAAGGTACATCTTTTCGCAAGGTTTATTTTAATATTCCGGGTTTGCAAATGTCACTTTTAGAAAGTTGGCCTTTGCTTGCCTAAACATTTCAGCCGCCTCTGCATGATGTGTATCTGATGTCTGGCTGGTGTGAGTGACAGGGCTGGGGGAACCCAGATGGGCAGGGCTAGGTGGCCTGGTATGAATAGGACGATCGACAGGTAGATGGGTGGGAGGAGTGCTCCTAGGCTCTGAATAGGACAGTGCTCCGCTACCTCGATGCCGGCTCCACCCCCTGTGGAGCGTCTGATGACTCTGCCCTGCACTCTGAAAGAAGAAGCCTGCATCACGTAAACAAAGTGCTCAGAAACCGGACTGAACTAGGCAAGGGCCCCCCTGGCCTGGGAGAACAAAAGATTTGCTGTATAAATGGAGGAGCCCTGCTCCTAAGAAACTAGATCCGCTTTTGACCAAGAAGAATCTCTGCCTGAGGAGGAGGCACCGGGAAAGCTGTAGGAGGAAGACTGTCCCTATCCTGGGGGATTGGCCTGCAGTGGTGACCTCGCTGCCAAAGGGGAGAAGAGAAACTGTTGCTGAAGACTTTGCTTTATTTTTACTTTCAAGACTTGTGCTTTTCCAAAACGATCTCCAAGGGCTTGGAACCGAGCTTGCCCCCTGAACGGAGCCCCAGGACCATTGGGCTCTACCTGATCTTCACTCGCCTGCTGCTGGACTGTGGTGTCCTTTCCCTCGCCGGAGCTGTGACCCTCGTGCCTCAGTCCCTCCCTGAGCCGTGACCAGGACTGCTTAGCTGCCCCCGCCTTGGGAAGAGCCTCGCTCGATCGGAGCCGCTCCCCCTACGCTGTGCTGGGCTGCCCCGTCACCTCGCTCGTTGGAGGCTCGCTGTGCACCTTCACCCTCCCGCCGGAATCGGCGTTTGTGAGCATATCCAAGCCTCGGACGGCCCGGACGTATCTGCGTGCCCGGCTGCCCCGCTTTGTTCACACGCCACCTGCAACACCCCGCTCTTGTCGTGAGCCTGAAGATCAGACACCCTCGTGAAGTGTGGGAGCCCCGGACGCCGCCTCGCTCTTCCGTCGAAGAGCCGCTGAAGTCCCGCACCCGCCTTTGCGTCAAGAAACAAGGTACTGTACTTACGACCTCGACCGCGAGCTCGCATCGGATCCAGGGTCCGCAACGTTCTTATTTCCCTGTCATCTGCTGTGTGCTCCCTGGGCGCTGCCTCAGCACGAAGTGCGCTGAGGCCTACAGTTACCTTGGGCCCGCCTAAAGAACTTTCCGTAAAACCAAGAGAACTTTACCGTATTCCTGCGAATTGTGGCCCCATCAGTTCAACGTTACTGGGCCTTGTATTTGAATCTGCTGAATCTACATAAAAGCTTATTTTTATATACCTCCTGATTGGTGTCCGTTTGTGGTGCATGCAAGGGGTTTACTGTATGTGTAATTGCATTTGCTTAACCGTGTACGCCTGAGACTTAGCCTAGACTGCTCGCGCCACGCACCTAGAGGGTGAGCAGGGGTTATTCTGGGGAGTCATCCTTCGCCCTGACAAGAAGTAAAGGGTCCCTGCTTGTTGTGGGTTCACACCTGCGTCAACCAGAGCCCCCTCATTTCTAACATTGGTGGCAGCGGTGGGATTTACGGATTTGCATTTGTGGTTTACGTATAGTGAATCACTGATCACCACGTAGTGAGAGCAGACCAGTAACACAGCCACAAGGCTAGCATTTGTTTTTGTTTTGCCAAGAGTCTCCGTTGCTAGAGCCATGCCTGGTTCACTTGCAGCCGGAAGGGCGGCTTCCATAATCTCTGGATTTGAAGACGTAGATTGGGAGGAAGACGCACTTCAGAATCGTACCAATGAAGACTTGAAAGGTCTTTGCTCCAAGTTCAGGATTGCCCAAACTGGATTGAAAAACAAGACCCAATTTGTGAAGGCGCTGAGGGCCTGGTATGAGTCAAAGGCACCAGAGAATCAAGTGGAAGTGGTTCCACCAGAAAGCGTCCATGAGTTTGGCAGATGCCTGTCGCCAGAAGAGTTGGCGGACAGGGCAGCAACCCGGGCACACGAGGTGGAAATGGCAAAACTTCATGGGCAGATGGATATGGAAAAACAAAGATTAGCCATGGAAGAAAAGAAACTACAATTAGAGCATGACATGAAGCTGAGGGAGCTGGAGCTGAAAGCAAAAAGTTTGGAGCTTAATCCCTCTGGTGGCAGCACACCGCCAGTACCGGCGGAACCAAGAGTTTATATTCCCAAGGATGTAGTGAAGGAGTTCTTCAGGAATGACGACATCGGGCAGTGGTTCAGAGCCTACGAGGTAGCCATGTCTTCCCACCGGGTCCCTGAGAAAGATTGGGGAGCGGGGTTGTGGGGAAGGTTCCTGAGTGAAGGGCGGGACACACTGTTAGATTTACCTGTTGATGTTCGTAATTCTTATGCCCATATGAAGGAAGCATTGATGGCTAGGTATGGGTTGACCCCTGAGTTATATAGACAGAGGTTCAGGGGTTGCACTAAGATTCCCAATAGCACGTATGTGGAGTATGTGACTTTCTTTTGCAGAGCGCTGGATGGTTGGGTAAAGGGTAGTAAGGTAAATGATTATCAAGGGCTTCTTGATTTAATGGCATGGGAGCACTTGTCCAGTAATTGTTTTCCTGAGCTACGCCAGCACCTGATCGATAGTAAGCTGACTAACCCGAGGAAGCTTGCTGAGGAGGCGGACCGCTGGGTCAGTACCAGGGTCCACAAGGGTACCGTGGGAGATTCCGCCAAAGGTGGGCAGGGTCCCCAGCAGAAGAGTGGGGGGGACAGGGGTAAACAGAAGCAGTTCCAAAAAGGGCCCCAAAATAATCCCCAAGGGAACCAAGGGAAGGGTTCTCAGCCTCCCCCACCCCAGAAACCGACCGGGGCCCCGACAGGTCCTCCTGTTCAGAAGGGGCCCGTAAGATGTTACAGGTGTAACAATTTGGGGCATTTTGCCTCTGATGTGAAGTGTCCGATGTTTGGTAAACCCGCACCCACTGGTGCTCCACCCCGGCAGGTGACGAGTGTAGCCTTGGGGGAGGAGAGGGATGTCCAAGGTGGGTGGGGTCCCGCAGAGATGTCCCTGGTCTCGCTAGGAGACCGTGAAGTGGTCCCTCCAACCCAGCTGCCTGAGAACACTAAGAAGTACAGGCAGTGGGTGACCATAAATGGCCATAGAGTGGAAGCTCTTAGAGATACAGGAGCCAGTGTGACAGCTGTCAGGTGTCACCTGGTGTCTCAGGAGCAGGTGGTCCCCAATGCATTCTATCCCGTTGTTGCCGCTGACAACACAGAGAGACACTGCAAGGTGGCTCAGGTTCCCTTTGAGTGGGGGGGGGTCTCTGGTACTCTTCAGGTAGCTGTGAGGCCCGCCATGCCTGTAGACTGTTTGTTGGGGAACGATTTGGAGAGCTCACCTTGGGCTAAGGTGGAGCGGAGTGCTCACCTGGAGATGTTGGGTATGCCGGATTGGGCGTGTGTCACCACCCGGTCCATGGCAGCCAGTAAAGGTACTCGAGAGGTCCTGGAGCCTGAGAGGGAGGCCCAGGAGCCGGCCTCAGAGAGAAGGGGCAAGGGGCGCGGGAAGCCGGCCCCTGAAGTTCCCACGGTCCAGGAGGAAGCAGACCTTGAGGGGGATGCCCTGGAGCCTACAGGGGAACAGATAGCTGAACTGGGAGACCTACCGGAGCTGACCCATTGGCAGCAGGAAGGGGGTCCCACCAGGGAGGACTTTTGCAAGGCACAGAAGGAGTGCCCTTCTCTCGTGGGTATGCGGCAGCAGGCTGCAGACCAGGCCGCAGGTGATCAGTCAGGATCGCATTTCGTTTACTGGGAGAACGACCTCCTATATACAGAGCCTAAGGTTGCTGAGCCTGGGTCAGCCCGTGCGCTGGTGGTACCCCAGGACTTCAGAGCCTTCCTACTGGGGCTGGCTCACGATGTGCCATTGGCAGGGCATTTGGGGCAGGACAAGACCTTTGAAAGGCTTGTCACCCACTTTTATTGGCCTCAAATGCGCAGGCGTTCGGATACTCACTGCAGGACATGCCAGACTTGCCAGGCAAGTGGAAAGAGTGGAAGGAAGCAGAAGGCTCCACTCCAGCCATTCCCTGTGGTCGGTACCCCATTCCAGCGAGTGGGGATTGACATTGTAGGGCCACTGGACCCCAAGACAGCGATGGGCAATAGGTTCATCCTGGTCCTGGTGGACCATGCCACCCGGTACCCGGAAGCCATCCCTCTGAGGACAGTGACGGCCCCCGTGGTGGGACGTGCACTGATGGGAATTTTCTCCCGAGTGGGATTCCCTCTAGAGGTGGTGTCTGACCGAGGTACCAATTTCATGTCCAAGTACATGAAATCTCTTTGGCAAGAGTGTGGTGTAACCTACAAGTTCACCACACCTTACCACCCCCAAGGAAACGGGTTGGTTGAGAGATTCAACCGAACCCTCAAAGGCATGATAATGGGCCTAGAAGGACCCATGAGGCGCAAGTGGGACGTCCTCTTACCATGCCTTCTCTTCGCTTACCGTGAGGTGCCACAGAAGTCTCTGGGGTTCAGTCCCTTTGAGCTTCTGTATGGTCACCCAGTCAGAGGACCTCTAAGTCTGGTCAAAGAAGGCTGGGAGCAATCTCCCAGGAAGCCTCCCCAGAATGTATATAGTTACATGCTGGCCTTCAGGAATCAGACTAGGCGATTCAGGCAACTTGCTGAGGCAAATCTGGAAGCCAGCCAGGAGGAGATGAAGCGGTGGTACGACCAGAATGCCACTCTGGTAGAGCTTCAGCCTGGACAGAAAGTATGGGTCTTGGCCCCCGTGGAGCCGTGTGCGCTCCAGGATAAGTGGACCGGTCCCTTTGAGGTGGTGGAGCGCAAGAGTCCTGTTACCTACGTGGTGGACCTGAAGTCTCCGAGGAACCCCTTAAGGGTCCTACATGTCAACCGCCTCAAGCCCCACTTGGAGAGGTCCCAAGTGGGCATGCTCTTGGCAACAGATGCTGGAATGGAAGAGGAGACAGAACCTCTTCCTGACCTCCTGTCAGCCAAGGAGCAAGATGGGTCAGTGGATGGTGTCATCCTCTCTTCCACCCTGACCCCTGAGCAACAGAATGATTGTCGCCAGCTGCTGGGACAGTTTTCTGACCTGTTTTCCCTGATCCCTGGTGTCACTGATTGGTGCGTCCATGATGTGGACACTGGGGATAGTCCACCTGTGCGGCACAAGGCCTACCGGGTGACTGACAGGGTGAGGACATGCATCAAGGAGGAGGTCTCCAAGATGTTTGCCCTCGGGGTAATTGAGTCTTCTAGCAGTCCTTGGGCCAGCCCCGTGGTCTTGGTCCCAAAGGCTGCAGCGCCGGGAGCCACACCCGAACTCCGGTTCTGTGTGGACTACAGAGGACTCAATTCGGTCACTAGGACCGACGCACACCCCATCCCCAGAGCTGATGAGCTCATCGATCGGCTAGGGGCTGCCAACTACCTCAGCACGTTTGATTTAACGTCGGGGTATTGGCAGATCGCCTTGACCGAGGGGGCCAAAGAGAGGTCAGCATTTTCCACCCCAGATGGGCACTACCAGTTCCGGGTTATGCCATTTGGGATGAAGAATGCCCCTGCCACCTTCCAGAGATTGGTCAACCAGGTGTTGGCTGGGCTGGATTCGTTCAGTGCAGCCTACCTGGATGACATCGCAGTGTTCAGCTCCACTTGGGAGGAACACTTGCGTCACCTCTGGAAAGTGTTGATGGCGCTGCGCAAGGCAGGCCTCACGATCAAGGCGAGTAAGTGCCAGATCGGGCAGGGTTCCGTGGTGTACTTGGGACACCAAGTTGGGAGTGGCCAGGTGGCACCCCTTCAGCCCAAGATAGAAACCATCCTGAATTGGGAGGCGCCCAAAACCCAGACGGAGGTGAGAGCCTTCCTAGGTCTCACCGGGTACTACAGGAGGTTTGTCAAGGGGTATGGCAACATGGTTGCCCCCTTGACAGCGCTGACTTCGAAGAAGCAGCCCAGGAAAGTGATCTGGACTGACACCTGTCAGAAAGCTTTTGAGGCCTTGAAAACTGCTATGTGCACGGCGCCCGTGCTCTTGGCTCCCAACTTCTCCAAAGAGTTTATCGTTCAGACAGACGCTTCAGAGCATGGTGTGGGGGCTGTTCTTTCACAGATTAATGAGGAGGGCCTAGATCAACCCGTAGCCTTTCTTAGCAGGAGGTTACTTCCACGGGAACAAAGGTGGAGTGCTATTGAGCGTGAGGCATTTGCTGTGGTCTGGGCGCTGAAGAAGCTAAGACCCTACTTGTTTGGGTCTCACTTCCGGGTTCAGACGGACCACAGGCCCCTCAGATGGTTGATGCATATGAGGGGTGAGAATCCAAAGCTGTTGAGGTGGTCCATTTCCCTACAGGGTATGGATTTCACGGTGGAACATCGCCCTGGTACAGATCACGCCAATGCTGACGGTCTGTCCAGATTTTTCCGCCTTAGTGATGAGGAACTCCCTGGGGTAGGGTAGTTCCCCCCACTTTTCAGCTGGAGGGGACACGTGTTAGACCTGGCACCTTGGCGTGAGTCTCCCTTCCTCTTTTTGTCGCTGTGCCTCATGTGTTTTATGGTGTTGGCCGCTCAGCGCGCTGTGCCACTGCCAACCAGTGTCGCGGTGCGAGTGCTCCCTATGTAAATTGTATATGTTGGTTGGATTCCATGATTGGACTGTTTGATTTACTGTCAGACCCCAGTAAAGTGCGCCAGGGGCGCCAGGGCATGTAAATGCGAACACCGCTGGTGGGCTTGCAGCACTGGTTGTGCCACCCACAGGAGCGGCCGGTAAAATATGTCTGAGGTCTGCCATCGCAGAGCCTGCGTGCAGTCTGGTACTGACGCGCCGACCGACAAGTGCCCACACTTGCCAGTCCCTAAAACCTTCCCTTAGCTGCATGTTAGTCACCCCTCTGGTAGGCCCACGGGCAGGGTGCGTTGTAAGCCTAAGGTAGGACAAGCCCGGATGCCTGGCATGTCCTAGTAGTGAATTACCGCCATTTTGTTGTTCACTACTGCAAGGCTACCCTGTTCTCATAGGCCAGTATGGGCGGCCTGGATTATTACACCCTATGATCCTAACCGACCCAGGGAACATGGTAGAAGATCGAGTTTAGTATGCCTGAACTCGGAATAATAAGGTACATCTTTTCGCAAGGTTTATTTTAATATTCCGGGTTTGCAAATGTCACTTTTAGAAAGTTGGCCTTTGCTTGCCTAAACATTTCAGCCGCCTCTGCATGATGTGTATCTGATGTCTGGCTGGTGTGAGTGACAGGGCTGGGGGAACCCAGATGGGCAGGGCTAGGTGGCCTGGTATGAATAGGACGATCGACAGGTAGATGGGTGGGAGGAGTGCTCCTAGGCTCTGAATAGGACAGTGCTCCGCTACCTCGATGCCGGCTCCACCCCCTGTGGAGCGTCTGATGACTCTGCCCTGCACTCTGAAAGAAGAAGCCTGCATCACGTAAACAAAGTGCTCAGAAACCGGACTGAACTAGGCAAGGGCCCCCCTGGCCTGGGAGAACAAAAGATTTGCTGTATAAATGGAGGAGCCCTGCTCCTAAGAAACTAGATCCGCTTTTGACCAAGAAGAATCTCTGCCTGAGGAGGAGGCACCGGGAAAGCTGTAGGAGGAAGACTGTCCCTATCCTGGGGGATTGGCCTGCAGTGGTGACCTCGCTGCCAAAGGGGAGAAGAGAAACTGTTGCTGAAGACTTTGCTTTATTTTTACTTTCAAGACTTGTGCTTTTCCAAAACGATCTCCAAGGGCTTGGAACCGAGCTTGCCCCCTGAACGGAGCCCCAGGACCATTGGGCTCTACCTGATCTTCACTCGCCTGCTGCTGGACTGTGGTGTCCTTTCCCTCGCCGGAGCTGTGACCCTCGTGCCTCAGTCCCTCCCTGAGCCGTGACCAGGACTGCTTAGCTGCCCCCGCCTTGGGAAGAGCCTCGCTCGATCGGAGCCGCTCCCCCTACGCTGTGCTGGGCTGCCCCGTCACCTCGCTCGTTGGAGGCTCGCTGTGCACCTTCACCCTCCCGCCGGAATCGGCGTTTGTGAGCATATCCAAGCCTCGGACGGCCCGGACGTATCTGCGTGCCCGGCTGCCCCGCTTTGTTCACACGCCACCTGCAACACCCCGCTCTTGTCGTGAGCCTGAAGATCAGACACCCTCGTGAAGTGTGGGAGCCCCGGACGCCGCCTCGCTCTTCCGTCGAAGAGCCGCTGAAGTCCCGCACCCGCCTTTGCGTCAAGAAACAAGGTACTGTACTTACGACCTCGACCGCGAGCTCGCATCGGATCCAGGGTCCGCAACGTTCTTATTTCCCTGTCATCTGCTGTGTGCTCCCTGGGCGCTGCCTCAGCACGAAGTGCGCTGAGGCCTACAGTTACCTTGGGCCCGCCTAAAGAACTTTCCGTAAAACCAAGAGAACTTTACCGTATTCCTGCGAATTGTGGTCCCATCAGTTCAACGTTACTGGGCCTTGTATTTGAATCTGCTGAATCTACATAAAAGCTTATTTTTATATACCTCCTGATTGGTGTCCGTTTGTGGTGCATGCAAGGGGTTTACTGTATGTGTAATTGCATTTGCTTAACCGTGTACGCCTGAGACTTAGCCTAGACTGCTCGCGCCACGCACCTAGAGGGTGAGCAGGGGTTATTCTGGGGAGTCATCCTTCGCCCTGACAAGAAGTAAAGGGTCCCTGCTTGTTGTGGGTTCACACCTGCGTCAACCAGAGCCCCCTCATTTCTAACATATACGATCATGGCTGAAATTCAAGGCCGTTTGGCACAGAGTAATCAGGGATGAATGACATAATGTGATTTTCCTGCAACATCTTATATTCTACATCATTTATCTTATATTTTGGATTGGTCTACGTAAATTATTTGTTTGTGAAGCTACCCTGTCTAACCTATGGTGAATTTCTTATGAATTATGATGATCTCCTTTGCGCTAATAAAAATTATTATTAAAAAAAACAAATGTATCCTTATCGCTTGCACACATGCACAAAGGTTTCTATTATATGTGGTCTATGCACTTTGTGATGTTTACTTAATCCTTTGAGTCCCTTCCTATGTGGATGTACATTTGGGAGTTGTCATCATACATCTTCACATGGATTTATTATTATTCTAGCAGGTGGGAGAGAGGTGACATGTAACCGAACAGTAGCAGAGACAGTGATGCCCCTGTGGGGGATGCCACAAAGTGACTTGCAAGAGGGCGTCTGTACATCCAATGCTTTCTTGGTGTCTGTTCTTGCTGAAGAAAAAGCTGATCGAGGTTTGTGTTTTTCCTGTTACCCTGATCCAATTTTTTGTCCGGTCAGGATAGAGTTATAATTTACAGTGACATTATAATCATAGATATCTCAAAGGACCCAAGCAAGGTGTTGGCCTTCATTAAGCATGGAGTGGCATTATTTTGTAGTATTGAACAAGCCAGATTCAGTTCCTCTCAAAGGTCAGAATGCACATCGAAAATCATAAAGCAATTGATTGTAGTCTATATATTCTGGTAGTTGTTCTGTACATTTACTCGATATTTGATTGGTATAGTGGATTAGGCATTGGTTTGTGGATAGTCAACACGCAGAACATCTTGTCATAGGCTTTTCAGTAGCGGGAAAATGATTGAGTATTTGAATTGAGAGAATAAGGAGCCAACCATCTCACAAGAAACTTGAAGGGGTATTGAAGACCCTTTATATGCCAGCTTGTGGGGAAGCACTGCATCATAGGCATATATGTATCACTTTAGGTGAGCAACTAGGTGCCTGTCTTGGAGTTCAGAAAGATCTTGTACACATCCTAACACCAGGTGATACTATAGTAATAAGGAAACTTAGAAGCGAATGATCATTCAAATATTGAAACATAATTATTTCTTAAAATTTGATATGAGCTCAATTAATCCTTTCATTAAGCAAATGTTTGCTACACGTGATCAATAGCAAATGTCCTTACTCCAGGGGTATAACAAAAATAATCCTGCCTATTATATACATTTGCCAATTTAATATCATAAAAGTGCATATTATATCAAAATTAGAACCCACCATATTTATAGTCTCTCTAAAAACAAATTCTAAACGGTGCATATAATTATTTACTACCTTCTTTTAAGCAGAGTTTTATATAGCGCGAACTTGACCCGAATCCAGTCAGGTATCAGAGCGCTTTCATAGCACCAGTTATGTTACATGAGGACACACATTCATTTTCTTTTTTTTTTGTTAGGCACGGGGAGATTAAGTGATTTGCCCAGAATCACAGGAGGTTTAGCGTCGTTACAGAGACTCGAACCCAGTTCCCACAGGTCCGAGGACGAGCGCCCTAACCGTTAGGCCAACTCCTCTCCCCAACATTCCTTAAAAAACATGAAATAGCTAGACCTATCATTAGAATGATTTAGAGCCCGATTACGATGGCGGGTAGACCTAAATCCGCCCGCCACCCTATTGGGGATTGGGGCCGCCCAACAGGCTTTAGGCGGTCCCGCAGTAGGCATTAGGATGCGACCACCACCATTACGGTCAGAATGCCTATATTTTGCATTGCGGAAGGTGCTGCTGGATGCAGCATCCGCCGCAATGCAACAAAGGGCACTTGACATATGCCTGCATTACGTGGCAGGCTCCATGCGGTGCCTACCACATGGTGCAGGGATATGTTGACCCATGTCTGGGGACCAGGGGGTTAAGGGGGCCCGCTAGGGGCTCCAACTGTCCCTTACTGCCAGCCTTTTCACTGCCATGAAAGGGCCAGCGGAAAGGAACATCGTAATGCTTACGGTGGTGCCTGCTAGGCACCGCCACCATTGTAGGCATTACAGATGGTTCGACAGGCTCCATGAGACCGTCCGATTACTGTCAGAAGGTCTTTCCGCACCCGACCTTCCGCCCGCCATCATAATATGGCAGGCCAGGGGCGGCCTTAGGCATGTGCAAGCTGTGCACCTGCACAGGGCCGCCAAACCCCAGGGGCTGCCACGAGGAATCGGAATCCGACTCTTTCTTCCTGTCGTTCATTTGTTCCCCGGTGAAATGGATGCAAAAATGAAAAACACTTTTGCTGGAAATGCCGTTTTGACATTTTTCTATTCCAAAGTGCAGCCACGGAAATAAAAGGTTCAAAATATGAAAAATCAATAAATAAAGCAAGACGGAATGTTCTCAAAGTGCCCAGATCGGTTTTATTCAAACCCCAAAAACATTAGCGTCACTTTACTCAGTTTGCCAGTGAAGCGCTGTTTTCCCCGGGTGGGGAAGTGCGCCAAACCTGGAGGTACTGCGATACCTGGTTGATGGGTGGATTGGAAAACAAAATGTGTACGGCAGCTTTGTGTTCACGAATGTGGTCTTTTTAAACCATACTGCTTACGTTTTGTAAGCATATAAGCAGTGGACATTGAAATGGGTCCTTTCTGGGCCCTGTAGTTTTCAGGCAGAAGCACTCACTGATTTCTGAATAGTGAGTGTAAAAGCATTAAGTTCACCATGTTGTTCCTGCTTACATTTCACAAGCTTTATTTAATCTTTCATTCCCAATGAGTGTTTGCTTTTTCCAGGATGTTGTTACTTTTTCCTTTAGGGAGCATATTGCTCTTGCCAGTGCTTAATTTGAATTGAGTCGCATCCAGTTGTTTATAGCAGGTCAAATTGGATTGTAGTTGAAGGCAATGTGAATTTCTCTCAGTGGGGCAGTATGGTGTTCAGTGAGGGAGCGGATGTAGCACTGAGGGCAGAGCTGCGGAATTTAGAACTGAGGAACCAGGTTCAGCCTTCATGAGCAGTCCCCCAGACCACTCTCCTGAGGGAGCACATTCCCACGCTAGACCTTAGAAGACCCTGCAAATACGGAAAAGCCCTGGTGTCTTAACACCAGCAGGTAGACCCTAGCAGTGGCGTGTGGGTTCACCTTGAAGGCTTGCCCACCACAATCCATACTGAAGTTCACCTCCAGTCTTGCTGGCAGGCCTAAGAAGTAGCAGACCCTAGAGCAACAGTGAGGTCACAGGACCCCTGAGAAGAGCTGGCACTAGGGTGATGCGACCGGTGTGACTGCAACGGGTGCTGACTTTGAGTGGGGGCATTGTATATTATGGTTTTAAAAGCACTTGCTGCCTCCTTCCTGGCCTACAGCAATTTTCGGCAATAATAAAAATGTCATGATAACTCCGGTGAATAAACGTCTTACTAGAGCGAGATCTGAGTTTTGTCTAGTGGAAGTTTTGACTCATGGAAAGATAGCGCAGAGGGTTAATGTGCCTGCTGCTAAGAACATGTACCATGCCCATCACAAAGTGCACATATTGTAAATAGGTTAGTGGGTTACTGCTTTTGACAGTAAGATCTTTTTGCTACTTGCAGTTTATAAGTTAAAATCCTAACAAAGAACAGTGAGCTATTAGCTTTCATCTTAGAGCTGCATACAAACTGCAAGGTATAAACTAGAGCTTTATGTTTTTTTCCCTAAGCCTTTGATTATCCTAATGTTGCAAAAAGTGTTCATTTGGATAGAAATCAATAATGATTATTAAAGGGAACCTCCAATCATGGTATTAATTTTTATATTCTGAGTTTGTGTTTCTCCAGATCAATCACTATTAAACTATACTGCCTACTAATATGGTTGTCATGCGACTCCTACACCTTGTAGTCCTTTGTCTGATGTAACATTTCCCATAGTGATTTACACACGTAAAATTGATTGTCTCTGTGTATATTGCTGACAACAGAAAATCCATGGCTCAGAAACAAATGGCTCGTTCTTCCACTTTTAAGCATATTTGGGACATTCTGTGATTAGAAACATATACCACTTTGTGAATTTATTTTAATTTCAATAACTTATATTAATCGTTAAATAATCATGTGTATCCATTGGTTGAATTGCATAACAGAATAAGCTGTAAATGGTCAGTGAAATGCCAAACAAATACTAAAGATTGGGATGTTTTGCCAATCCTGGCCACACCTCTAACTCCGCCCACTGATCCAATCCTCAGGTTATTCCCGCCCTTTGATTCTCCGCCCACAGTTCCCCTACTTTTTTTTCCCCTCTTCGACCACTGGATACAATACATATTCGTGGCGGCCCCTGGCAAAGATTTGGCGGCCTCCGGCTTCCACTAACTTGCAAACACCCTGACCGTAACCCCCCCCCCTTCCCGCAACTGTGTTCCTCGTTCCTGATTCGCGCCACCCCCGCAACGGTCGCGTGGCGCGCTTGCGGACGCCGCCATCTTGCTCTGTCTGTCCGTCTGGTCTTCTATTGTCCGTCCGCGGCTCGGGACGAAGCCTTTTACTGCTGAGCTGGTGGCATCCACGAGATCTGAGAGCCTCCGCGTCCGGCCGAGCCCTGTCACAAGCTCTTATCGGCCTGAGGGCCGCATACCGGACCACGTCCGTCTGTTTGTCCACTCGGGACAGCGGTGACTGGATGCAGGTGAGACATCTGCCTTCCAGGCGGATGAAGCGGGCAACAGGCATGAGTGTCTCTGAATGCAGGGTTCCTTTACTCCCTGTATTTTTCTGGATGTGTCAGTGCTGTCTGTCATTTTGTCTTTCTTTTTGGGTCAGTAACGCTGCCTATTAGTGTTTCTGTCTCTGTGGGGATAGAGTGATCTGCGCAGACTCAACCTCCTCAAACTGCTTCCCACGTGCGGCGTGGCGTGTGTCATCAGTCTGCATTCTTTCTGGTGGTCGGACTCTGAACGTTACGACGCGTGCGGTGCCATCTAGCTGTCACACATTGCCAAACTGTGGTAGGAAGGTGTGTCTCAGTGAGTCTTACAATTTTTTAAATACAAAGAAAAAGAACATTTTAGCTGAAAAAGGGAAGAAAGGGAAGCATGATAGGTTTTTGGTAAACAGTAGGTAAACATGAGTAGTGCGTCACGTGCTGAGTTTGCGGAAATTCGTTTCTTTTGCAGTTTTCCTTGTGTGCCTGGGTGAAAACGAACCCTTATTTACTACATCGCTGCCCGCGTATCCAGAGGACACAGGTCCTGTCATGGCCCTGCAGCCGTCTGTGCCAGTCCCTCACATCGTGTGTCACAATGCCCTCCTCCTCCTCCTCCTAAATGTTATCGTTCTGAGACGAATTCGGAAGGGTAGGAGCAGCCGCAGGTACTGTATCATCTAACGCCTTTTCTGGACGTTTTATTAAAACACCTTCCTGAGCTCCGCCCCGCCCGGACCCCCTCTTCCGGGGCCCCCTACCTACACTCCATGCACAGGGCCACCATGAGCCTAGAGCCGCCCCTGGGCAGGCAGTAAATATGCACACGATAACGGTGAGACTGCCACCGACAGGATGTCGGTGGTGGTCTCACCGGCATTGTAATGGGCCCCTTAGTCTCTGGAAATTTATTAGAGCTACACGTTCACTTTTCCTTCAAAGCAAAAATGTCTAATAAACTCTAGCTCATTCAATATTTGCCCGAAATAAACATTTACATAGCATTACCCCCGCCTACAATTAATCTTGAGATGTACAAGCTGAACCTAGACAGCTCCTTCTGCTGAAACACTAACTACATTATCTTAATACAGAAATTACTTTCTTAGAAGGGGAATAAAAATGTATGTATGGTGAGAAGTAGCACCAAAAACGCAACAGTCCATCATCACAGGACATGAATTTACATCCATTTATAGATATGTGATACTCGAATGTTATGAGACAGTTTAGCGGATTATCTGGATAGTACACTTTCTGTTTTTGTGATAATTTTGTTTAATTTAAAAGTGTTGAAAGCTATGGGCACGACTTCAGATGCACATACGTTACGTTTTGTTGTGACTACAATTATTGACAAAATATAATAATTTGGAACTTCCTGAGTGCGATTTTCAAGATATTATATAAGTATGGCAGTTTGTACATTTTTTTATATACTATGTACTTTGATTGTTTCAAGTTGAAAAATTTAGGAGACAGATGTGATTATTATTTATGCTCCCAGGCACAATGCTGATTGGTTAATAAGAAGCTTTAGGTAGATAACATTTATTCAAGGAAAGGAATAAAAAAAAAAACAATATGTAGTTTAAAATATGTGTATGTTTTAATACTTTTAAGGATGCAAAGTAGACACACTCCTAAATTATGGACTAGCACAAGGAAGAGAAGGAGTTTATGTAATGAATAAAAAAGATACATACTCAGGGTATTAAATATTTAGTATGTAGGGTACTAGAGATCTTTCAATGAGTTTTACGTGTTTCCAAATAAACTATTCACTAAACTATTACAAATAGGTTTAAGAAGGTTTTATCGATATTTTAAATGTTTAATTGGCACTTGCTTTGTTCATTTGGAAACTCTTTGTTCTGCCTCTAGCAGAAAGCATTACAATGTCAAAACTCATCGGTATTATGAAGTAATACGTGGACATCTGCAAACTCTCTATAAATATCTGTCCCAAGAAGTCCAGTTGTGAGATCACCAGTCACCTATAATAAGAAAATGACTTTCCAACTAAACTGCAATAAGTTGTAACAGTTGGTTTGTGATATCACGCACAATGCCCTCGGTAGTAGACATTGTGAAATGCAGAAATACATAAAATCATTTGAACAATTAACAAAAAGGTATGCTCTTCTGACTCATTTCTACTAATCTTTCCATCCTGAAAATTTACAATCATAGCAGTTTACGGTAAAATGTTAATTGGGCCACTGTGCTTCAACATCAGACCACACTAATTTACACACATGTTATAAATTCTATAGTATTTTTAATACTGATTTACATTAAAAGGCTTAAGTACAGGTGAAAATTAAAATCTGTTTATTAATGTATTTAATTTCCACATTTAGTACATATCTTCTGCAGGCAGCAGATATATTTAATCAGAAACAACAGGAGTCCCAAGATTTAATAGGAGTCTTAGAAGATGGAAATTTCTGTGACTGTGTAAAAAAATCTATTGTATGTTAAAAATATATTGTAAATCAAATTGAGTTCTATGATTCTGCCTTGATCCTCATTCCTCTAATTAGTCACAGAGCTCATGAGTGACATGCAGTGTATTTATAACGTATGTAGGAGGAACTTTGTTCCGGGCATTGCAGGCCATGCCTGATGCTAGAACTTAGTAGTATTACTTATGCGGGATTCTTCTCACATCATCAGTCTATGGCTATATATGTACTCCATCTCTCACCCATTAATTAGCGCGTTCACATTTCAGACTTTTAACCCATTGTTAAACTCACCTATCTCCATTCATATGTGTTGCCCTTTGATCATGAGAAACCGATTCAGGTTCAAGAACTTAAGGTCTGATTAAGAAGTGTGGAGAAGTGTAGTTCACTGGTTAGAGGAGGCATACCCTGAAGCAGAGGTCAGACCCGGGACCAGGGTTCGATTCCCGACACGGCAGGGTCCGGAGCCCAATTGTCCACGGACTCGATAATTCTCGCTTCGGTGCCCACTCTAAGCACGAGTTCACACTATGCAGCTCTGGGCAACAAGCTTGCTTAATCTCCACAACGGCCCCCCTGCGGCGGGATGCCTGGCTTTCACCTTGGGGATGCCCAGTATGGGTTATCTCACAGGGAAAAACCAGGACGGGTTCCCAATGCAAGCTCTGAGATGCCCAAGGGTAAGTCGAGCGCTATATAAGAACACACACACATACATACATACATACATACATTATGATGCCGGTTGGACCACCCATCTGACCGATGCGGCCGCTGTCCAATTCCAACTGCTGGGTCTGGGAATGCTCCGCCAGCTGTATTGTGATGCAACTGCTGCTACCGCAGAGGTCTCATCGTTGGGGGTGTCCAGTTCCCCAGACTTGCTGCTGCAAGTGGGTGTAATTCACAGGTAACATGTGAAGCTGTACACACATGCATTACACATGTGGGGACATGCCTTGTGCACCATGTACCCCATTGCTGGAGTGTGGTGATATGTGCACAGTCATGCCACATGTGGACTTACCTAGATTCCGCTGCCCACAGGACCACCCACTGCTGAAGTTTAGGAGGGAACTGGAGGAAGGGATCCATGCCAGAGTCTGCAAGAGAGAAGGGGAATCGGCTGAATATCAATTTCTGTTGACTCGAGGCAGATGGTCGGACTGCCACAGTCAGGTCGTCGGGAACCCACATCGTAAGTCAGGTGGCGGTCAGATCTCCCTGTACTGTCCTATGGCTGCTGTCCCACTCCAATCACCAACTTGGCGGTTGGAGAAAGGCTGCCAGAATCGGCTGTCTGTCAGTGGTCAGTCAGAGTACAGGCTGGATGCATCGTAATCCGGCAGTTGGACCGACCACTTCTGACGAGACCTTCAGGTTTCTGACCACATCTGACAGGGCCGTGGAATGCAGTCATTCGGCATCGCAATCAGGCTCAAACATATTATCTAAACAATTCGGGATACATCTTAGTTCTCAGGTTTCACAGGGCCCTGTAAAACACAATATCCACAATAGATTTTTTTTAAACTTGTAGATTTCCTTTACCAAAAAAATAATGTATATGTTCTTCCAACAACAATCTTGCAATCACATTGGTTGCATTACTATTTTTAGGTCTCACCTACCAGAAAGCCCAAGCTATCTGGCTGTGATAGACCTATTGTGAAGTTACAGCAGACTTATAGCCCTCTCATTGCTTGCCTTTAGTTGGCATTATTGTCACTCTAATTTGCTTACATCAAATTTGATTGCAGGTGTCTGTAACACCCCCAGAGCACAGCCACTTTATGATCTTTTTGGTCAGCTGCCTTGTATCCTTCCACTGCTCACATTTAGGGAACTGTTATTTTTCATTCAGCACCTCAGAGTCCAGATGTTTTCTAGCTCTCTACCGTGTGTGCTGCTACCCCTCTCACTTACCTGCCCCCTGTGCTGTGTTGCTTTGCACCTCCCACAGATTGTCTGAAAAAGCACACCTACATAGGTATTTTTATGGAGTATGGTCAAACAGAAGGCTTTTTAGGACTGTTTTTGTTTTATCTCCTGAATTCCATATATTGAATTAAAGTATAAGCTTTTGTATACCTTTGCTTTTATATAACTAAGGAAGCGCTAAATGCTACACTCTCTCAGCTGGCCTCTGAGGCAGAAGGTGTAGTTAGTGTGGCAATTCTCCTGGAGGTCTACCAGGATTTTCAAATGCTTTTCCTTTACTTTCTTTTTACACAGTACTTTATAGTAACCCTGGGTGGAGTTCGTGGGGTTGCGCTACGCAAAACTCCACGAGGTGGAAAACACCTCCACCGCGCTATGCGGAGCTTCGCAAGTGGTGGAGTGCAAAAGAAAAATGCAATTCGCGGTGATTTTCAGTGCCGGATGCTTGTCCGCACTGTGCAATCATCACGAATGGCACCATGCACAGCGCAGGCGGGTGCTGCTTTCCTCTCTGCCGCTCAAGTAGATTTTTACTCAAGCGGCAGCTTTCTCAATGCGAATGGGCAGTTTCTCAATGCGAGTAGTCACAAGCATACGCGACCACTCACAATGAGAAACCTCACACCCGCATTGAGAAATCTCGCCGGGAGGTTTATTTTCCACGCTCGCACTTGCCAACTTGATGTTGACGAACAAGGAAAAATGTCACTGGGAGGTGGATCTTCCTCGTTCGCGCTCGCCAACTTGCCGTTGACGAACGCGAGCAAGGAAAAAAACTCTGCAACACTCAGCGGGGTGGAGTTTTTCGGAACACTGCGAGCTCCGTGTAACGTGGAGTGCAGAAACTCCACAAACTCCACGAGCGAAGCGGAGTTCACCGTCCAGGCTTACTTTATAGACAATCATCGGGAAGTCAATAGCTTGCCACTTGCATTATAAAGGTGAGACCTATTGGATTTGTCTCTGCTTCTTATTGTGATTGCTTAGAGTCATAGGTGAGAAAATAGATAGAATACTGTAATTAAGATTGAAAAAGCTGTTTTAAAATCCCAAGTTAGAACAATGGATTCATATTATACATTAATAGCATAACATAGCATGACATAACGCTCCTAAGTATGATGGGGTACCAGTACTGAAACCCAGTGGCCCTATGGCAGATAGACCACTGAGTAAAAGGTTTCCGTCAATGTATACGCAGCCATTTTATATAATTGCTCCCAACCTCACTATACACAAAATTACCCCCTGAATGTCGTTCCGACTGGCCGATTTATCTTTGTTTTTGCAATAGGCAAGCCTTTAAAAATTGGTGCACCTAGACTTTGTCATAGAACTGTTTTGATGTTCAATCTAATGTTAGGGGCATTTCACACATGACCATGGACCCAAAGGCAATTTGTTTTACCAAATCTCTGTAATTTAATACTTTT
Source organism: Triturus cristatus (assembly GCF_964204655.1). Classification (NCBI taxonomy): domain Eukaryota; kingdom Metazoa; phylum Chordata; class Amphibia; order Caudata; family Salamandridae; genus Triturus; species Triturus cristatus. The sequence goes on along the minus strand of NC_140586.1, from coordinate 277,128,804 downwards.
GTCCAATTAATTTAATTGGGGTTAACCAGTAATACAACTTTCAGAATGCATTACGATGTTACATTTCTTTATTTCCACTTACTCCCAGTAAGTATAACTTGCGTTCTTGACTGCTAACTGTACAATCTTACAGTTGCTTACATCCCCCAAACCACATATACCCTCAAAAAACTCACCTTTGTTAACTGAAAGGCAGGGAGAGAGGAAGAAGAGACACACAATTGAAAGATGGAAGGACTGGGAAAAAGGATATGGAGTGTGGTCAGAAAAAAAGCAAACGTAGCAATTGGGAGAGGATCACATGAAAGAGAAACCAGGGAAGTGTGAGAGATTGAAAATGGATATAGAGAAGAATTGTTAAAAGGGTGCTGCAAAGCTGGAGTGAGTAAAGAAATAAGGTAAGAGTGAAGGAGAGTTTGATCAGAGGTGTGCAAAAGGGGTGATTGGATGGGCAGTGAAAGAAAGAACAGGTGAAACTGAGGTAATGTGAAATGGACATGGCTTGGCCTGAGATGGGGATTGTTCTAGGGACTGGGAGAAAAGTGAGCCTAGGATGGCAGCAGGGACAGTATTTTCACAGGGTCTCCTCCTTGTAATCTGTGTTTATGGGATCATTCATCTCTGAACAGGGATATAAAATGCAAGAAAGTTGCATGAGATGTTCCACCGGCGACAATACTGAAGATGTCTAATTTGATTTGAAATGTGAGGGGACTGCCCCATGCGGCACATATTTTTGGTATATGTCACCCAAATAAAGAAATGCATTCACAGCTTCTACCTAAGTACACCTAGAGCTAGGCTGAAATAGACAATACATGTGTGACACTGTAATAGCAGTTTAACAGTCTGGACTGTTAGTTGATTTGAAGCAGTTTTTACACCACCCATGCTGAACAGGCAACGCTCATGAAATCTGGAGTCACATCCAAAGTACTGGGCAACTACAGATACACTAGTGGTAAAAGCACACCCACCTTCTGAAATGCAGCACCTCAGGTAATGTATCACTAGCAAGTACCTGGTGTCGCTGCACTCAATGAACAGGCATTACTGACAATAACTCCCTTTGGAGTTACGGAACATTTTAGCCACCTCCCAGTTTCAGAAGAAATTAAAGACATTGCTTTTTAATCAGACTTAATGGTTAGGTCCCTCTACCAGTCAACACGTGAGGTGCATAGCATCAGGACACTCCCTGGAGTAACAGAGCACTTTACAAATGCCCTTTACATTACATTACAACTCACAGTTCTGTTAATGAAAAGGGACACAAGCTTGGTTTTAAAGAAATAGCTACTTAATTGGATAAAGCCTTTACTGTACTACTCACCCCTCATGTCACTATCCCTTAGGTCAATGATCAATCTTTGCAACTTGACAAAAAACAACAATTGGGTAAAATAATAACAGTGTTAACTAAAATCTAAGGTTGGCTGTTGGGCAATCCGCATAGTGAACCCTGTCTCCAAGCCTTTGTCTTGGACTAAGAAAGTTCCTCCCCGCAGGTAGAAGGAAAGGAGCGTGCTTGATATAACCCAGTAGTCTTCAAATCAGTATAGGATGCAGGCAAAAGAAAGCTTGTATACATTTGCTGTGCTGAACAATTGCTTTTCCGTACCTTTTTTGAGGTATTTCTGGCATTTTCATCACAATTTATGTTGCTGAGTGTTTGATGTGTTATGTCTATGTTGGGAATGGCATTTTTAATAAGGGATAAACCTTTAGAAAACATGACGTCTTCATTCTTTACTTTGCCGCAGTGCTCACAGCTTTAAATGTGTCTACACTTCCATGATGTGCACCCTGACAACAAACAAAAACTTTAATCCTACTTGACTGTCCTTAAATGGCTTCCCCCGTCTAGACACTGTCCCACCTGGGAGCTTCTCTAAGACCTTTCTTAACGTAATTTTGAAGGTTTGCCTTTCTTATGGACCATAAATGTTGGTTCAGGAACTACTGTCTTTGCTGATTCTCTTTTAATAAAGATCTTGGGAAAGATGTAGGTGGCCAAATAACCAAACGGCATTCCCGACTGGTATTTGGCTGAGTGCAATGTAGGTGAGTTGAAACCTACTTGCAAAATAAGGAATCGCAAAATAGCGATTCCTTATTTTGCTCTTGCATTTAAGGAATCAGAAATACCGATTCCTTAAATGCAATGTACGTAGCACTAAAAATAGTGCACTTCAGCCTTAAGGAATCGCTAATTACCACCAACTTCAAGTTGGTGGTAAGTAGCGATTTCCTTTACAAAAGCACTTTTATGCTTTTTTAAATGTGCCATATAGGGCACCACATGTGCACACATGCACATTTCAGGGGCGCAACAGGGTATCCTTTGTACACCCTGACACCCTTGAAATAGCTCCCGTTATTTGCGATTCGGTAATACCGAATCGCTAATAGTGAATCTCTTCCCATTCATTCCTATGGGCCTCCTAGCCCATAGGAATGAATGGCTAGGTATTCCTTATTAACGAATCTCAATTACCGATTCGTTATTAAGGAATGTTAAGGAATCGCTAATATTTTTGCGATTCCTATCTACATTCCATTTAGCGAGTCCTTAATAGCGATTCGGTAAAAATCGCTATTAAGGACTGCTAAATGGAAGTTACCTACATCTGGCCCCTTATGTTTTAGTTGTGCATGTATAAGGAGCTGTAATCTCCCATATAGTTTATTCTGCCAGAGCTTCTCTTTGCAGCATATTCAAAACTGCTTTATTCACCTTCTGTTACCTCGTTGGGAAGGATGGAGTGAGTCTCTCACTCAAAAGATACTTAGCTGCCATGGATCACTTACATAATATCAATGCATACAATATATAGACACAGAAATATCAGAAATTAAATATTGATAACAAAAATATCGACTTCCTATACTTAAGCAGTAAAACCACAAATATCGATAACACAAATATCACTGTTAAAAATATTGATTTTTTGCCTATATTGAAAAAAAGTATCAGAAACAAAAATGTTAAAAATATTGATTCACACAATGTTAACTACAATATTATATCAAAATAATGAAATATTATGAATAAATATTAAAAAAACACTATTTACATACAATAATTACTTTAAATAAACCCAAAACATTTCTTACACATATTTTAACTAAATGAAAATATGCTGTAACAGAAAAATATTTATCATACACGTCAATAAATGATTAACAATACAATACACCTAAAAATTTGCATTAACTACAAACATTTAAACACCAACCTAAATATCAATAAATATATATATAAATACATGTATATAAAAAAAGAACTAATTATATATCATACATCAAAAATAAAACCTTAATTAGGGCCCGATTCTGAGTTTGGCACTCTGAGCACTGCCAAACCCAGAGTGGCGCAGCGGTGGTGGTGCACACCAGCGGTCCAACCACCGTATTCTGAGTTTGACAGTCGGACTGCCATTGGACCTCTGCAACTGCTGCGGTCCATGATCCCACGAGGGTGGTGCCGTTGCCTGAGGATCGCAATATGCTGGCCGTGTCACTGCAGCACCACCAAGCATATGACGACTTTCCTCACGGCCACCAAAAACGTAAAAAATATTATTCAAAAGCCCAAATGAATGCAAAAATAAAACCAATCCAAAAGAAATCCCTCGAAGCAATCCAAAGTATCTAGGAACCATAAAAAAACCTGAAAAAATGTTTGAAAAAAATAGAAACACTTCAGGAAATCCCCAAAAAAGGAAATCAAGGTGAAAAGCATTCGTTTATTACAAAATTAAAATGATTCCTTCAAAAGAAAGTCAACTTTCAATGCCCATAGGATACGCTTGTAGACAAAAACCGTAAAGTAAATGAAAATACCCACCGACAAAGCACATTACATTTCCAAAAATACATATTCTTTACAGTTAATCATCAACACAATTTACATAACACAGCGATACATTACTGAAATAGTGTATGAAAAGGAAAAATGAAAACTAGAGAAAAACAGTAACACTAATGCATATAAATATAGAAACAACCCACAAACAACACTATAAATAACTTGTAAGCTTCCCCTAGACTCCCCTTACCTCTAAACTCTTTAAAAAGAAGTTACCTGTTCCGACAAATAGTTGCACCTTACTGCAATCTGGTTCCAGGAAAATATAGTCAAGTAACAAAAATAGGTTACAAAACAGAAGGTAGTAAAAAAATAAATAAAAACATGCTTCTAAATGACATTTAAAAATAGACTATCTCTCCATAGAAATGAATGGGAAATATTGCCACAAATGTTGAATAATGTATAAAACAATGGATAAAATTATTAAACATAAAAAACATGTCAAACCTTTTGTGATAAAATGTAAATAAAATTTATAGCATACATTAAATAATAGTATAACATATATATAGTCATTTAATATATAATGAACAATTGTTTGTTATAATAATGTTGAAAACTTATTTATAAAAAAGCTAGGAAATGTTATAAAATTATTAAACAATGGAAAATACAAGTTGAAAATATACAGCATACATGAATATTGAAGTATACTTCATATGTTGTTTATCAATAAAAAATAAAATAAAAATATGTTTACTGAACTTTCTATAAATGTTTGCTTCTAAATTAAAGTATATATACAATAAATCAACTTTGGAAACATACATAAAATTCAAGAAATGTGTCACACTTCTTTATTACACCAATAAATGTAATTAATAATATTATTTGCTACAAACATACCACAATGTTTTATTATATTTTTAATCACCAACAATACTACTAAAATAATAGAAACTATTTCTACTACAGACAAATAAAAGTAAAATACAATATTTTAGAAAAAATCTAAACCTAAATAATCACTCTCCAACATAAATCATTAAAAACAATTGTTGGACAATAAAGGGGGGACATTCAATAATCCCTCTACAATCTAATCAATTTGGGGAAGGAGTTTGGCACTAAAAGGGTGACATTTACTATTCCCACTCAAACCTAAACCAATTTAAGGAAGAAGTTGGACACTAAAGTGGTGTAATTTACTATTCCAACTCCAATCTAAACCAGTGTGCGGAAGGCTTTGGACCCTAGAGGGTTGAAATTAACTATTCCCACTCCAATCTAAAACAATTTGGGGAAAGCATTGGACACTAAAGGGGTGATAGTTACTATTTATACTCTAATCTGCACAAATTTGAGGCATATGTTAAATACTGAAGGGGTGTCGTTTACTGTAACCACTTCAATAAAAATCTATTTCAGGAAGGTGTTGGACACTAATTGGTGACATTTACTGTTTCCACTCCAATCTAAACGAATTTGGAGAAGGCGTAGGACACTAAAGGGTTGACATTTATTATTCCCACTACAATTGAAACCAATTTGAGGAAAGTGTATATATATGTATATATATTTTTTTTTCTCAAGTTTGCTCCTTCTGTCTCCCCCGCCCGAGGCAGGCAGGTCGTCCGATGACGGCGGAGTGCGCCGACTTTCAGAATTCCCCAAAAGATAATTACGACGACCACACAAGGGCTATTCTTTCACCAGATCTTTTAATTTAGGTAACGCGTTTCGCCTGTCACAGCAGGCTTCTTCACACACTAGATAGTGGGTTTAAAGTTACGTATATACTATTGAGAGTTCAGACATAGAAAACAGAAAAAGGACTACAATCATCATGTCCCTATTCTGTTCTAATCTTCGTTTGGAGGCCATTTTAAGCTAGTCAAATGCAAGCCTAATACTTCACCTTATGTTCATGCCTCTCATGAAAGATCATTAACATTCCTTTGGCATAGTGCTTCAAACCAATGCTGATTTTGAGAATTATATATAAATGAATGCAATTCTATCTTTATATAACTCATTTGTTATTCAATTGACACAGTGTCTAAAATATTCTTCAATTATTATATCTTATATACATTGACATTGATTATATTAAGCATAAATCCCACATTCCTTCATTCCTGACTTTGTGTCACAAAAACTTATTACGTCATGTTCGTCTTATTCTCATATTGTTTTTTTGTACGTAACATTTTATCCCCCCAAGACTAAAGATAAAGATCAACATCCTATAAAAAACTTAAATCCAATCATTACTTGTGCCACCTCTTTCCCTTACTAAATCTAAATATACAGAATAGAACTGAAACATATTGTTAGGAACATGAAGTTTCTCTTATCTGTGATATGATTCAATTTCATATATGTTGATATGGTGCTATGGAAAAGAAGGGTAGGGGAGAATCTCGATTCCCTTCCGGAGTCGGCCCCTTCCTTTCCTCCTATAATTAAAACAAAATACAATAAAAAACTATTAGTATCTAATAGTAAAGGTAAAATCACTCTGAATAACTCTTTCACATTACAATATACGTTTCATTTGGTTTTATCAGAATATGTACAGACAACTAATTTTAATCAAAATTCTCATTATTCTCGTAAATGGACACTTAATTCCTCATCCTGATGTAAACCTCCCGGATGTTTGCTCTGAAAGTTAATGACGTGCCACGACTCCCTCTGTCTGAGTTGTCTGTCTGAGGAGAGGATGTACATAAGATATGATAATTGAAGAATATTTTAGACACTGTGTCAATTGAATAACAAATGAGTTATATAAAGATAGAATTGAATTCATTTATATATAATTCTAAAAATGAGCATTGGTTTGAAGCACTATGCCAAAGGAATGTTAATGATCTTTCATGAGAGGCATGAACATAAGGTGAAGTATTAGGCTTGCATTTGACTGGCTTAAAATGGCCTCCAAAGAAAGATTAGAACAGAATAGGGACATGATGATTGTAGTCCTTTTTCTGTTTTCTTTGTCTGAACTCTCAATAGTATATACGTAACTTTAAACCCACTATCTAGTGTGTGAATAAGCCTGCTGTGACAGGCATAACGCGTTACCTAAATTAAAAGATCTGGTGGAAGAATAGCCCTTGCGTGGTCGTCATAATTATCTTTTTGGGAATATATATATATATATATATATATATATATATATATATATATCTATATATATATATATATATCTATATATGAAGAGAAAACGCCTTCAGGTAACCAAATTCCTTGGCAAAAGACGAAGCGTACCCAATGTACTTTTTGTGCCAGCGTTTATTTAATGCCCAACACCAATGCCGCCATTACGCGTTTCAGCCCTCGTGGGGCCTTGATCACATGACAACGTTTGAGGACGTGACAGCAATATTTAAAGTGAACAACCTCATTATCAGATGCATCAGGTGTGTGTTTTGAGCAATAGACATATATCTATATATATATATATATCAAGAAACACAATCCTGGATTACCACCTTCATTGGTAATTATCAAAGCAGGTACGGACCACAGCAGTGCAGTTTGATTATGCTTTTATTTTCCCAGTCACAAAATCAGCATGACGCGTTTCGGCTGCGTCTCCGCAGCCTTGATCACATGACACACCGGAACACCAGTGAATAATTTATAGTGCTTCCCTGAACATATGCGGGTCACCTGACCATAGGGCAATAGTAAAGCTAGAAAACATACTGCTATGAATTGAAAATCGAGAGTCTATATGTGTCCTTTAATAAGAACACACATAGTATAACATCATACTTATTTATCCATAAATCTTGTTAAAAAATATTTCTCATTACATGTCCAAATAAATAATTAGTCTAAATGATATAAATACCAAATAAAATCTAAACGGACAGTGCCTAAAAAGAAATGTAATGATGAGGCCAAGGAGGAAGAAATATATATATATTTCCCACGAAGTTGCTCCTGCCGACAGTCAGGGACCCCAGGAAGGTGGCGCACACACCGTCGGAGCACGCCGGTAGTGAAATCAAATTTACAGAAAAGTCAATGTAGTGCGCTCTCAGTAAATGGAAAACAGGACACTCCAAAGGATCCAAGGGTGTTTAATTACGACGCGTTTCGACTTGCAGAGAAGCCTTGCTCACGTAATACAATAGTACATTGACAAACACATGACTGATAAAGTTTCAGAAAGCAAGAAATTAACAGAGGACAACAACTGTCGTGTTACAATGGCAGACATCTTGGAAAGGTTGAAATTGTACCAATGTGTGTGGTTGAAGTAAATGTCGCTGTATATTTACATCATGATATGAGTAAAAAAAAATGTGGATTTAGGTGTGAAACCAGAAGAAGCACTGCAGTCAGTAACTAGACCTATTGTTTCACAAGTCTGAGTGAGGGGCTCAGTGTTGTCAGTAGTCTCATTCTGATTTAATTGTATCATATCAATGAGGGTATCAATGTTGCCCACATTGATATTTTCAAAATCTCTGGACGCTGGTATCCTGGTTTTTCTAGCCTCCCCTAGTCTCTTCAATTTGTGCCATTTTTTAAGTTTCAGTTTTCTGATGAACTTAAAAAGATCTATTCTAGCATCTGTGTAACTAAATGACTTTGAGGGACAAAAGGAAAGTCCTAAACATAAAGTTATTTTCTCGGTTTCACTCATCACCCTCTTGGATAGATTGATGATGGTCTTATTTACCATGTCACAGTCCATCAATGGGCTCTTCTGGAGCGTGAATTGTTGGTTCCCATTCCGCCCCTTGCTCTGCCTCTTCTGCCATCGCTGCTGTATTCTTTTTCGACGGTTTCTGCGTTTCCCCGGACTCTTCATAAACTTTTATTGATTATTGTTTATTGTGTCTCGGGGTGCCGTTACTATTACATGTTGAGCTGTGCAGTGTACTCTACCTTATGAATACTAGTGCATCCCATGCTTGTATTCACTTCAGCATTTTGCACAATAAACACCGCAATGCCACTGTGTGATCTCAAACTGTGAAATCTTGACTTTTGCGTCTTTTGGATTATCACCGTGCATTTTACTGTATATTTCTTAGCCTCTTGACAAGACGCGTTACAGTGCACAGCCAATTTAGCATCACAAGATGTCTTCCGATTTTATCCAAGGATAGGTAACATGCTTACATGTATAATACCACTGGGTAATTTACCTGTTAGTACATTCTTGACCTGTCACTTGACACAACATGCGATAATATGACTCGTATCATTAATTAAATATGCAGCGACATTTACTTCAACCACACACATTGGTACAATTTCAACCATTCCAAGATGTCTGCCATTGTAACACTTCAAGACAGTTGTTGTCCTCTGTTAATTTCTTGCTTTATGAAACTTTATCAGTCATGTGTTTGTCAATGCACTATTGTATTACGTGAGCAAGGCTTCTCTGCAAGTCGAAACGCGTCGTAATTAAACACCCTTGGATCCTTTGGAGCATCCTGTTTTCCGTTTACTGAGAGTGCACTACCATTTCTGTAAATTTGATATATATATATATATATATGTATATATATAACAAATATTTCAATTACTAATAATAATTAATATAATTTTCACAATTTTTACTATCATTCATAAAGTTTTAACCATAGCATGACAAATAGAATCAAAATCATAACACAAAATTAACAAGCATAAAAGAAAAAAATCTATTTGAATAAAGATTATAATTTAAAAAAAAATGAAACTATTTTTAAATAATATTACCTTTTTAAAACTAAAAAAAGTAAAATATTTCTACAATGTTTAAAAACGTGTTACAAAATATTAAAAATGTGACAAAAATATTTGTAAATACTCAACGTTATTAAAGGTTTGTTATATAGTTTTACATTTTATACTATTTAAATCAAAAAAATATTTAACACCATTATTGTATATAAGGTGGGTACTTGGTCACTCTTCCATCTCTTTTGCTTAGTCAGTGCCAGGGTGTAGTGAACCCTTGGGTGAGTCCTTGTCTAGAATGTTTGATGCGTCACGTACTAGCATGGTGAAGGATTGACAGCAAACAGTACAAACAACAGCTATCTGTGTCCGCAGAGATAAGGGAACAGATGCATTCATGGCTCATCTTGGACCGCTTTTCGTTTTTCCACCGGAAGGACGCCTCAGTCGAAGTTTCCCTTGAACGGCGAGGACATATCATTTCTGCTCTCCAGCTTATCTAAATGCTGCTTTTGCATACGATTCCGTATACTCAAGCCCGTATCTGCTTGCCGATCAATGTTTGACACCAAGTGATCATCATACGCAGCATGCCCGGGATAAGAACAACTTTGGAATCCTCACCCTCGGAATCTATTTGAACACAGATCATGTGTCGCTAATATCTTCTATTGAATTTCCTTGAAACCATCTCGAGTATTTTCTAGCATACCGACGGATCTTGGGCATTCTTTAATTATCCATACCTGCTACGAACTAGCGGATTCGATCTACGAAGAGCGCGTCTGGTACCTTTGGAGGTCAGGACCCCCCTTTTTCTGCGCTTTTTCACGATTGAACCTAGCCAACCACAATATGATCATTTCTTCCTATTCTATACAGGTCCCAGCACACTGTTAACCGTCTCTATATGTTTTTTTTGTATGCCCTGAGGAAGGTGGTACCCGAATTAGGGTGTGATCACCGAAACGCGCGTCGGCGCATTGAATGAGGCCTTTCTAATTTTCTTTCATCTTTCCAATATGGAAATCGCATGTGAAACCACAATATAATATGTACAATTATGCACAATATTGAGCATTTATACATTGATTTTGAATATAGATTCCGTATTTTGTAGGACCTCTTTTTCCATTCTATTTAGTTTATTGTTTGGTTTAAGTATGATGCATGTATTGTCGGTGCGGTATGATATTGATGTGAGTATGAGAGTGTTGTTGTGAAAGACGTTGTTTGGGACCTTTTTCCTTGAGTTTGATCAACTCTTTTGTATACAAACTTTTTGTCATTTTAATGTGATACTATTCATAAAATTGCAAATATGTTATTGCATTGGAATTAATCTTTTTTATATATACAAAAATGAAAAATAAAATTTGAGAATGAATACTTTCTTTCTTTTTTGTCAAATGTTACGTGTGTAGGCCTAGTCTAAGTGTCATCGCCTAAATAAATGATACGTTGTACATTTTGAAACATACATATAGAGATTATTTTTGCTCGTTGTGAATTCATCTTGGAGCCCCTTCTACTTGGCCTGTGATTCCAATGAGAGATAAGGCCAAATTCAGCTGCTTGCAACTTTAGGGGATCTAAAAATCCTGGGTTGTTGTACCTTTTAGATATGAGCTATTCTTTAAAGTGTAAGCAGGTTGCTTTGGAGATTACAGTTTTACAGATGATGTTTCGGGTAGAGGAACAGGTCTTGTTCTTGACCACCATTCACATTAGAGAAGTGGATAATATGGTTGCAGATTGCTTGAGTTCCCAGCTCTCACACCTACTTCAGCTGTTCAAGTATGTATTTCGTGAATTGTGGTTTGGGCACATTATGGTACCACCATCAACTCTCAGCTTCCTATCCCTCGTTTTCAAGGGACCTTAATGCTCTGTGCAGATGATGAAGCATATTCTCAACTGGACTTCATTCCACAGTTGGTGGCTCTAAACATAGAATTGCAAGGAATACTGGGTGTTCTAGTTCCTTCAAGATTAATTCCATGTGGGTCAGGATACTTCTTGACCAAGCCTTCAAAGGGGACCCACTACAGTCATCATGAACCTATGGTTGCTTTATGGGTCCTGGGGTGATTTTTCTTTATACTACTATGTGGCTCTGTCTGGTTATGCAACCTATCTCTATGGTGTTACTTGTCCTAATAAAGAGACTTCATTGCTGGAAGCATCCTTGGAACATTTGGTTCCTGCTTCTGTCCAGCTGGTTAGCACCTATATTTCTCTTACAATTAGAGTCATCATTTTCATGACTTCCTATCTGTGCACTACCATGAACTGCATATTCTTATACCTTGGTCCTGGATTTTTGCCCAAAAGTGACTTCCAAAGAGGATAGTGTACTTCATATGTTCTTCTCTTCTACTACTTTTCCTGGTATTTGCTCTTTACTCACTAGAGGATTGTCTGGTGGGGCCCTGTTAGGTGAACAAATGGAGTTGGTTAGTCAGACAAATTGACTGTTTTTTAATGTTGGTCCTGAGCACAGAAAATCCATCCATATAGATGTACTCTAAGTCACTACATTATACCAGTGAATTTCATGGTGTATAGTTTGTCAGACAGAGAGATTCCTGGTGGTTTTGAGGATTGTCCTGCAAGAGACTTCAAGGACAAACGATTTTGAGGTTTGTCTGCAAGATATTGTATGGGCAGCTAATCAGTTGACTGCTTCCTCATTTGCCAACAATTGCTTATTGTAGATGTGAAACGCCACCTTGCTGGTATTTGGAAATAAGTTCTCAACTAATGTTATGCTGGCTTGTGCTAATGTAAAAAAAAAAGAATTGGGTGTTTGAATTTTCAAAGAATTGTGTGTCAAAGCATGCAAGAGTATTATTCTTTTTACTACACGTTTCCTACATGTTTACGTTGTACCTTCTGGGATAGGACAAATGATGAAGCAGTAATGTTTACATTTCTTACTGGTAAGTCTGCTCCTTTTCTTTGTTCCTGGACTTAAAACAGGCTTCTGCAGTGTCAGTATGTGCAGTAGAGTAGCCAGGATGCCATTGGTCCTAGTGCATGCAAGGAAAATGGGCCCTGTGACTGTTGTTGGGGAAGTAAAATACAACATTGTCAGGGTTCAATTGGCCCCTTGGTGCTCTGGGCCCGACTGCTACTGTACCTGCTGCACCAGTGGTAGCTATGTCCCGGGATATGTGGCTTGAGGAATCTTCACAGAAGAAGAGCAGGAGTGAGCAGCCTTTATAGACAGGTTTGGCTGGATTAAAGTATTATTGCAGTAGAGTGTCTGTCATGTTGTAAGTGCTGGGACGAAGAAAAGGAATCAGAGCCATGAGATTGCCGCGAAATTATCAGGATATCGGCCTAAAAGAAAGCAAATGCTTATAACTCCCTTCCTAAACATAAAATAAGCATTATCTTATGCAGAATTAATTACAATAAACATATTTAGGCCTTGTTTAGAGTTTGCCGAATGAGAAACTACATCACCACATTAAAAGTGCACTATATCCTATGGTACTTTTAATAGGGCAGACAGAATATCCGCCAAGATTTGATGGAGTATCCCTTCAGCTTTAAACAAGGCCCTCAGAATTAAGAAAATTCTCTCAAAATAACTTTCGTTTTTTCTACGTTTCTCTCACAACTCATTCCACCAAACTGCCTCTGTAAATTGCCTCTGGTTGTCATATGTTGTCACCCTGGGTACTTCTATTTATATTTTTGTAGCATGTTCTGCTGAAGCTGTCAGCTACAACATCCCATTTATTGGTAAATCTAAAACTTAAGCCTAGAGCTCCTCTAACGAAGAGGCTGTCTAACAAGCCTTGGTGCCAAGCAGTACATGGGGGACATGTTATCACCCTGTGGATGTTGCATCCCACCTTGACTTTACAATCGAAGACAGACTTCATCTCATTATGTATCCTCCCTAGGGTCACCCATTGTTGAGGCCTCGTGCATGAGACGTAATCTGAGGAATGCCAACAATCAGACACCTGCAGCACAGAGCAAATATGCTCTGTGGGTTGCACACTACTTGAATGAAATCGTTTGCTTTTATTTTTTATATTTGCAATCCAGTCTCGATTCAATTAGGGTCAGCATTTACATTTTAAAGCAATAAACGGAAACATAGAAATATGAATAAAAATGATTTATGCCATGCTGGTGAAAATAAATGTGGCCAAATAAATCATGTTATTGGAAATAAGTACTACTAATAATCATGCATTCAAATAATAATTGCTACTGTACAGAGGTCAAATTGGACGTTGTTGCTGCAGTGGAGCCTAATTGGAGAACTCTGCTTACTACATATGACAGATGTCATATGGCAAACGCGTTACTGAGGAAAACAACTGGTCTGATGCCCACAAGGTCTAAACATGAGATTTTACATTGCTTCAAGGATTTAACCCCTTGGAACCAGGTTCTAGTTAAACATCTTCAAATGCAACTAGAATACACATCATAGTATACAGAATGCTTGCTAATGTGCAGACTTCCGTAGGCCATTTAGCTAGATTCTCTATTTAACATGCTAATTATAAAATCAATATGTCTTCCAGCGACCAGGCATCTAATGCAGATTATTTTTTGTTGCACACACAGTTACTACACTTAACGCCCCTTATGCACTCATCTTCATCCCATACGTCAAGGCCATTGCCATAAAAAAATTCACCATCACTGTTAATCAAACAACAGCTTAAAATGAATAGCCTAACCCATTATAAACACATACTCAGAGGAGTACATTAACCAAAACTCCCCTCTATCTGCACAAGAGTACTTCAACCCATTCCTCAATCTTCATTGGAGACAATTAACAAACTTACACGCAAAATCATTGAATCATCGTAAGCCTTATCCGCACTCCCTACATCCAGGCCCCCACCACTCCCTCTGACATGCGCATTAAGCTCTGTACCTCTCATACCCAACTTGACACCCTTAGATCTACCCAGAAACACCCTCCGTACCTCAACCACTTCTGACAGAAGTCCCTCATGAACCTCCTAAACATTGGCAATGATTATCACAAACCGGGTCTCACCATAAATTGATTGGTTCAGTGGTTCAGTGATGGATATGCTGTGATTTTCAATGACTTCTAACGGCCAAGTTCAAAATAATGAATGGAAATAGAGACAAAAAAGAGGCTCTACTGTGATGCTAGGACCTGTGTGAAAAACACATTTATCTACTCTTCATTTGTTTACTTGTTTGTCAATTACATTATTCTACATCAAGCCACAGAGGTTGGTGTTAGGCTAGTTCCAATCTTTTTAGTACTCGTCAACAGCAAATATGAAACATAATAATAACATTTGAACCAATACTACACCACTGAATGTTGTAGTAAGTTGTAGTACACATAGGCAAACATTTCATCAATCAACAGCCACAGAGTCCTCATTCTCACTGATACGCTGCACTTCTTCCGCTTTTCATTGGTACGTGTCAGTGAGTTAAGTGCTCCTTTCAGTCCTCTACTTTGGGTTAATTAATTCTGCCATAATTGGTCATTGCGTTTAACAGGCATTTCTCATATTCTAGCATTGCATTTAATAGGTTATATATTCTGTATATATACCTGTAGGCCGTATAGGCCATGTTCACCTGCCCGACTTGGCATTGTGCCTTGAGTGAAGCTCTTATGAGACTGCAGAGCATGGATGATTCACCAGTGAGCAGATCATTTAAGAACCCAATCTACCTCCTGGCTGGGTTTTAGGCCTGAAGCAGAAGCAGGCCCCATGTGACCGCAGAGTGCAGGCAATTGATCTGATGGCCTATAGACCACAGTGCTCTCAGGTCCTTATTCACACTGCACAACCATCCACTGTTCCTGCGTTTGGGGACTCATGAACCTTGGGTCTAGTGCTGACCTCATGACCTTGAACTTTAAGAGCGGGTGCCCTCCCAACACATACGCTAAGGCAAACCCTCAAGTCTTGCGGGAGAATGCTGACACATGTGGCTCTTGTGATTAAGGGCTAAGTCATAATTAGCTAACGTGAGTCGTTTTTTACCAGCACCATGCCTAGGCAAGCAGCAGGGATATATCCTATAAGTGGGTCAGAAATACTCCGATCCTTAATGCTGAGCCCACTAGCAAAGGCAGCATCTTCGCACAGAGCAAGTGACTAGCTTTAATTAATCTAAAATTACTGATCAACATTTTCGCTGGCCAGAGTTTTTCTTGGCAGAATAGATGGAGGCGGAATATGTTCATGGTGATCGTCAGCCAGATTTTCAGGAATTGGAATCTAATGAATGCAACTCCCCGCTAATTAAGCCTGAGCAGTGAACTCTGCTCCATTCGCGGAGTTTGCCGAGTTTTCCACACTTCACGAAGCATACAGAGTTCCGAAAAATTCAGCTCCGCATAGCGGAGTTTTTTTTCTCACTCGCACTTCCCAACATCGTGTTGGCAAGCGGAAGTGAGGAAAATCCACCTCCCGGCAAGATTTTTCCTTGCATGCCCTCTCCAACGTCAAGTTGTCGAGTGCGAGAGGGAAAAATATACTTCCCAGCGAACTTTCTCAATGTGGGGGGTCGAATTTCTCAATGCGGGCGATCGCAGGCAGTCGGGGCTGTTCGCGACCTCTCGTGTTGAGAAACTTTCTGTTCGCATTGAAAAAGTTGCCAGTCGAGTAGAAAATCTACTCAAGCGGCAGAAAAGTAGCAGCGCCCTCTTGCACTGCGCATGGTGCCATTCACGTTGATTTTCAAGCGTAGGACAAACACTCGCCGCTGAAAATCAATGCGAGCAGGCATGACCAAGCGCACTCCGCCGCTTGCAGAACTCCGCGTAGCACGGCGGAGTTTTTAGGTCAATTCTGCCCAGGCTTTCTGCTAACCCGGAATTGCAAATGGGTCATGGGAGCCTCAGTAGATGACACAGTACTCCGGCTCGTGTTAGAGGCATTGAAACGTATCAACGATCTGCCCAAGCACCATTTGCATCAAATATCTCACCCTTTGAGTCTTTTTTGGACATGACCAAGGCAGAATTAAGCAGGAGAAAGAGAAAATAGTGTGTGCAATAAACAGGGGATATGCCCCAACAAGGAAGCACAGAATGATTGATGATCCCACCCTGAAGAGTAAAATTCACATCACAAGATTTCGAAGAGGTCTGCACAGAGGAGCTGAGAACGATGTGGAGACTTCACCCCCCCCCCCCCCCCTCACCCCCTTATGGAGAAAGATTCCTTTTATAATTTAAGAGAAGTATTCATGAGAGGCAGTTCAGAGCTACGTGATGAGTATTTTGTGGGAAATGCTTGAAGGTGACAATGGCACATCCAAAGTTAACTCAGAAGGCACAGATGATGACTGTAATGTAGCCCCTACAGAACTGAAATCTGATATAGAGTCCAGGTGGGACATATTACTTCAACTAAAAATGTGCAAACATGAGTCCCCACAAGTGCTAAAGAAGGTGACTCCCCCGATGACGAGAAAGCGGTTGTAGGAGAGGATTATTATTTAAATCCAGTGAACATTATTCATCTAACGTCTTTGAAATGCACTTCTTCCCAGAAGGTAGAAAAATACCTCCTTAAGAGGCTTAGAAACAACTCGATAGGGAGGTAAAGAACAGTCTTGGAGCTGAATGTCCTCAGCCGGATATCGTTGGCATGGTGTCTGTAATGCCCAGGATAAATGCAAAACTTTTGACGTTTAAGTTGAAGTGCGCTAATGAATTCAAAAGGATGTCAGGATTGTTTACTAGGTTTCAGTAGTCTCCTAGACAAAATATTAAATATGGCAGAGGAAGCTAAAGAGAGAGACCCCCTCAGTATACCCAGATGCTCCAAAAGGATGAGCTCGGAGAGAAGTCTGCTTTCTGTGAAACTCCAGTTTCACTCTCTCAGCCGAGCGGCACAACAATTTTCTGCTTAAAACTGACCCTAAACTGGGAGATTTAGCATCTATCTACAGAAGCTGGAATGTAGTCTCGTGCTCAATTATTTGGGGAGCTTTTTATTAAAGAGATGCTCAAGTTTGTAGAAACCTATATTGCTCTTGAGAAGGCCCAATTCTTTCTTAAGAAGGTATTTGGACATAATGTGTTGGTACAATCAGTCAAGGTAGGGGCCATTCGACTGCCCATGGGGCTGCAGCAAAAAGGCCCCAAGGAGGTTGTAACTCACAACAAAGGTAAGATGCTTTACAACCATTACCATTCCTCCATCCATGCAGGGCCTGGAGAGGAGGCCTGAAGTATGCTCCTGACTTTTACACAGGTGAGGTCCAAGCAACAGGTGGTTCAATGTTTACCTTTTGGTTCTAATATGGGTACACCACAACAGGTTTCTATCATTTGAATGGGTAGGTCAGACATGGGAGTTTGCCTGCCAGCCTATTGATTGTCTTTGCCTCATTGTGCTTCACAATATTACATATTGTGCTGTTTCTGCGTTTTCTGGGTTTTACATTACAGGACCCTTCCAGGGATTACAAACTTTAATTTGTGACATGGCCTGTTTTATGCAGATCAAGTGCCTTGGTCACAGGAAGCAGAGATGGAATTAGTATAGTGTCTGACAGATATGAATGCTGGAATGGCTGAGCCATTTCTGGAACTCAGCCAGACTTTGTGATGGATTCTAAAGGCAGTGATTTAGGCTGGGGAGCTCAATGAGGACCTCTGGCAATGGGAGGTCTTCAGCTAGGCATCAAATTACAACTTCATATAAATTGTTTGAGTTGCTTGCTGGGTCCTTTGTGATAAAATCTTTTCAAGACAAGGTGCAACATTTTTGTTCGTATACGAATGGACAGTGTAATAATAATATGTTACGTCAATCGCTTGGAGGTTATGAAGTCAAAGATACTAGCAGAGTTAGCAAAAGGTTTCACAAGTTTTTGCCTGGATTTTCAGATTACAGTAGTAGCAGAATGTTGGAAAGTGGGTTAATAGTAGTGGTAAATATGCATCTACCATTGGCAATAAGGCCACCAGCACAGTCGAGGGTCCAGTATAGGTCTCAATAAATTATTCCAGTACTCAACCCTTGGGAGCTTGGCTACGAGCAGCTAGGCTTAACTTAGTAGATAAGTATTTAAAATATTTAAAAACACCAATTAATGAAATAATTAAGACACAACACACAATAAAAATCCCACAACAATTCCTAACAATAGAAAATATTTTTACCTTTAAAATTACACCTAAATTACAAAAATCCAAAGTAAGGTACCGGAGATATTTATTATTATAGATTAAACCCTTTCTAGCACTTAGAAACCTATAGCACCACTCTGGGACATCTGGTCGCAATTGACCTCGATGAAGTCAAGGTTTCAGGCTGAACGCAATGGAGCCCTGCTCGGACAAATGAAGCGGGAGGCCCAGGTCAAAGTTTTACCTTCGCTTTTTCTTTCATGGGCCCTCGCTGCTCTTCACCAGTGCGGACTTAGCGAGGGTTCGCTGACTTGACTTTCAGGGAGCTCCCAGTCAATCTCTGCAAGTTGGACCTCCGGAACTCTTCAGTGGGACAAATCCGAGCTGGGTCGTGGTTCATGGTGGACGGCTTGGTCCTCACGGTTGAGTAGGTCACCTAATGGAGATTTTTTTCAAAGTTGGTCCAAATGTCTCAAAACGTCTGGAACTTCTACCTGAAGTTCCTCTTAAGGGCCCAGAGGGTCAGAAACATAATCCAAGAGTCTGGAAGCTCTAAGATGGTCTTTGAAAGGTTGGGGCCACAATTCTCACAATGCACCTGGACAAAATCCTTAAAAGTCCTCTGGACACATTCCAGGCAGTGGACTCTTGATGGTGATGATGCAGTTGAGCTCTGTTAACCTGTAGCTTGCAGGAAGTCCACTCTTTAATCCTTTAGAAGCAGGCTATATCCACATGGCTGTAGTTCTAGATAGTGCGTCAGGCGCAGTCAGTCAGAATGCAGGGCCTGGTGGTGCTAGTTAAGTTTCCAGCATGGCAATCCTTCCTATTCTCTTAGTTTCAAGAAGCAGATCTTAGAGGCTCTGCACCTCTCACATATTTATTCAGTGTTCTCTGGGGGTCAAGCACGAGAGCACTCCTGTTTAATGAGGCGCAAGGTAACACCCAAGATCATGACAACTTCCTCCAAAGAGTAGCCTATTTCTGTCCCAGAAATCGCTAAACCTCCAAAATTCATGATGGCTGAAATCTCAGCTGAGGAGCAAGAACTAGTTAAACCAACCTCTGGTATGGCTCATTACCCAGAGATCTCCTCCCCCTAACATCTGCAAATTCCATCCTTAAGCCTGCTCTCTGGCTGGGTCAGAGGGGATGGAGATAGGCAGAACTGATATTTCTTGCCTATCCTGCTCCTCCTTTGAAGCTTCATGCTTTACGACCCCTCCCCCCGACCTGGCATTCCTGTGTAGCAGAGCCCAATCCAGCAGATAGCCTCTTCCCTGGTGAGCCACTTATCACTTCATCAGAGCAGCCTGGCTAATCCTAAATTACTCTGACCAATCAGGGAAGACTGCAGGGAGGCTGAATTTTGGCTTACAGACAAGAAGGTCTTATAACGTTTCTGAACAATTTAGGATAAATTCAACAATGGCATGTTGTTGGATTTATCAATACCACCCTCCAAAGTCTTTGAATGAATGTTATTAATTTCCTAGCAATATTTATGCATTCATAAACTATTTTAATATTATCCTATGTGGCCAGGCATCTACAATGGGAAACATGAAATGTGCAATTTCTCCATCACCAGGGCATAAAAAACATCTTTTATAAGGGCCCTGCTTATAGTTACATGACCCTCCACCACCCCTGGAACACCTAGGGGACACCTTGAGGTTCCTGAATATGCAAACATAGTGTAGATCCTCACTCCACAATGCTCATAGCACCAACGTTGATTTTGGGAGGCACTTCACAACAATGGGGGAAGGGAAATGTGCAATATCTCTATCTCTGTGGCATATAAACAAACATCTTTTATAAAGATACTGCTTATAATTACAGAACCACCTCCACCCTTGGGACACCTAGGGGAGACCTGGAGGTACCTAATATGTAAAACTAATGTAGATTATAACTTTTTAAGTGCCCCTACCCCCAAAGTCAAGTTTGCACTTAATTTACTTTAAAAACCGTACTGCAATGCAGGGCTGCTTTTAAAATGACCTCAGGTGCTCAGCAACACACACATGCAAGTACAGAAAGGGATGATGGCCTCTAAACTGCCATGCCCTATTATATACCAGGGACTTATAGGTAGTTTTAATCCCCCTATCCTATTATCTACTTGGGCCTTATAGGGTAGATCATGCCAATTGTAAGTGCACCCTACATAGTGTACCCTAATGCATGAGTGTGTTTTTAACATAGCAATGGCCCTGGGCCTGGTGAGACAGAGATCAGGGACAGTCAGATTCAGTTACCACTAGTACCAGTCAGTAAACAAATGGGCGTGCACCGGGTGCACAGGATGAGTTTGCAACATGTGATTATCTATCTGTGCAATGTGATCTCCACCTCTTTTTCTTTTGTGACTTTTATAAAATACCAAGATCTAGACATCTTTTATCACTTTTAATGCAGCACAATTTTAACCAATGTCGTATTGCCATGTTGTTCTTGAAGCAGCTCCATGACCCCTATGTCTGTTTCTGTGTAGCCTCCTTATTGTGGGCTTGTCTGCACAGGAGGTATCTTTTATAAGGGAGAAATTTGCGGAATTTAGCGTCTCGTTTACCTGAGCTTGTAATGGTATTGGGGAAAATTCATGTGAATAAGTTTCATCTTGCCGAATTAATTTTAAAAGCCAATTTGTTTTGCAGTGTAGACGTATTATTTTTAACTATTACCTATTTATTAATTAATTTTTAGCTGGCTGGATGATTATTTTTGCATGATGAAATTATTGCATTTCCAGCATTTAGCATTGAGATCAATTTCTGAATTCTTGTGCACTGTATAAATTGTAGGTTATTGTGCATAGGCTGCTACGGGTCTTTTAAAATGCTGATTTTATTAATTCTCCTTTTAAAGAAAGATTATTTTGTGTGTGTATACTTTTATGATCTTTGCAACACTGAATATTAGTCGGGTCTGTCGAACAAGGTGCCATATTGGCAATAATATCATTTTGTGGGTATTATGGAGTAGAAGCCGGTTCCCCATGTGGAGGCTGGTGCACAATAGATTTGTTTGCATCCAGACTGACCTCTCAGATGCAATGGTTTTGTAACCGGAAGCTACATCCAGAACAGCTGAAACAGATGTGTTGCTTCAGGATTGAATTACTAGTTTACCCTGATGAGTGTGATTTCTAGAATGACAATGCAGGTCAAGAATCAGTCTACATAGCTGATTCTGGTTACTTGATACTGAACAACTGAAGTCTGAGTTCCTGATCTTCTGGAGTAGTCAATAGCAATACAAGTACTACTATCCAATCGCATGACACTTATGAAACGTCCATTAGGCAAGACTCATCCTCTGATGCAGAATGGGCTTCTAAACCTCATGCTTTGGAGAATTTAGGAACGGATTGGGTGTTAAGGGTCTCTTGATGCACACTGCGATGCTCCTCAGAGAGTCTTGGGCTACAGGAACTCTTAAGAGTTACATGAAAGCCCAGTATAGATTGTCAACCTGGTATTTGGAATAGGGTTTATCTCCCTCTTCACTCCTATCATCTGTATCCTAAATTCGTTGTTGGTGTTGGTGCAGGAGCAATAAAATCAATAAACCCCTACAGGGCCCTCTAAGGAGTACCATTGCAGACTCCTCCTGAGTAACGTAAGTTATGTATGGTGAGATTTTTAAAAAGAGTATGAGTCCATTAAGCATATGTGTTGGAAATGGCTCTTCCAAGAGTGCTTTCCCTTGACTTTTTGCTTTTCTCTTACCCGTTTTCACGCTGATCTAGGTGCTAGACTTAGGACTTTGAGCGTTTATGACACTGGCATTCAGTGCCAAAGCGCTGTGGCTGTCATATACATACTGGTGATTGGTGTATACATGATTGGCTGATACGAGTTGGCTGTAAGTCCCTTGTCTAGGGGTAAGGCATATACCCAGGACATTTATATTGAATGCTCCTCCGTGGGACTGCAGTTGTGCCATCCACAGAGGTAGCTCATTGATCGTGCCACAGGTTTGCACTTGTTGGGCCTGTGTGCGCAGGTTACTGTTACTGGGCTTGGCAATCAAGAAGCTACGTGCCAAGGTTCTGCATGTCTCTTGCTATATCAGAGTTCTCCCTGGGGAGAGGGTGCGGTGTTGGGAAGAGGTAGGGCATGTGTGTGTGCGTGTAACATGCAAGGGTCGTGAATGGCACCATATAGTGTGTTCGGTACGACGGGGCCTGCTTCTTGCATTGTATTAGCATGGGAGAATGTAAGTAAAGGCCATTGAGCAGTGTTTCCTATGTGCAGTATAGTGTTTGATATCGATGAGTTCGTAATGGATAATCTTGTCCAGTAGTGTGAGTGGATCCTACGTTACGTATGTGGAAATTTCACTTTGGGAAAATGGGCATTTCGAAGCTAATGGCTCTGTGTGCCTTTCGGCCTGTCTCAAATTTACATCTGGGTTCTGGGGGGCAGCTACATCTGTGCATTCCTGATAAAAGGCCATAAACTAGGGGCTCAAGGAAACTGCAGACCTCCTATCACTGAGAGGCCTTTCTGAGACGGTCTCATGGGGGTGGAATTGGAACCTGCATTCCAAGGGGCAGGTTCTTGGTCCCACTAAAGATAGTGATCAAACCTCACAGGGTAGTATGGCAGACAGAATAACATTTACAGAGGGCTTGTGCATTTCAAAGGTGCCTTTTGAACTGATCACATCTTCAAAGATCATTGTGGGTATTACTACTGGTGCTCTGGCCTCAGAAGTTAGAGTCACTTTTGGATTTTGAACCATACTACGCTGGCCCTATGCTGGGATATTGACAAGAGGAATCATTAGCACAGGAAGGACTCCACCTGGATTATCTGCAGACTTGTGGTGGCCTGGAGCTTGTCGTACTCGAGGCAAGGGACTATTACTGGGTGAATTTTGCCTGGACATTGCTGGACTGCAGCTAAGTATCAACTGTTGAGGCCCGGGCCCCTAAGTACTCTCCTAGGGCCGGTTGGCAGGCCTCCTGTCCATGAGATCCCAGGGACACAAAGGTTCTACCCATTTCCATGAAATTGTAAGTACCCCGCAGGGTGCAGAGGAAATGGGTAGAAGTGATTGTCAGTTGGGACAAGGACCATCCTGACATACACCGTCATCACACTGTGTAGAGGAGTGTGCTCGTAAAATCAGCAGCTCACCTGAGGTGCTGGGATGTAAGGAGTTCAAAGAGTATGGGGGACACTTGCAGAGTTTGAGGGTCCTGTGCTTGCAACAAGGGGACTTGTGCTAGCTTGCACTCCAGAGTGTGTGGTGTTCGAGGGATGTTTGGGGACCTGATTTGGGAGCTGAACCTGTCTTTGACTTCCAGATTGGTAGGATGATAGTGCCTGACATTGACACCTCTATACGAGGTTGCTGACTCCCTCTCCCTGTACCCATGCCACAAGGTACTTTTTTGTGTGGAGAACATCGTGACTGGGACCGAGGGGTTTAGTTGTGCCTTGTGGGCACCTACAGCTGGCTGTCAGCAGGTACAGCAGCTTGCACCTCCGCTTGAAGTGAAACATTTCTTCAGACTTGGAAGCCCACGAGATTCCGGGGCCACAACCTTTTAACTACACTTGTTCAGGTGCTGCTGGGTGCCTGGAAGTCTAATCCGGAGGGACAAACTAAGTAACTATTTCTTTCCTTTTTAGGTGGCTCCGACAGTCTAATCAACATGGTGCCATCAGGGGCAATGGATATTGTTGGTTGGTGTAGTTGAGTGACTGAGGGGCTGTGTCATGAGGCGTAGTCAAAGACCTGTGATTGCTTGACCATTGCAACTGTTGGGGGTATGCAATATTGGGGAATTTCGTGTTAGAAGAATATCTCTCATTAGGGCATATTTGTTCATGCTAATGGGAAAGTTCAACAATTGCACATAACTGCAAAGTGTATATAAAATGTGTATCTCATTTTGTTATCAATATGTGTGTAATACAAAGACCACTTTTTATACATACTGTGTGGAGTCTTTTTGTGGCGTAAGCAATGTGTTGCGAGGGTGATGTTGTGCCAATACTTTACACTTGGCTCCAGAGGATAAGACTGACTGCTTGGTGCCAAGCCACCCTAGGGTGAGCACAGGTTATCAGACATGTGTATCATACTCATCCCATCTAGGGCAGTGGGTACTGACTGGCTTCAATGCATCCCAGCCAGCCGGATACCACTGGGTCTAACAATATTAATCCAATCGGTGTGAGACATTTGCTTATGTCCTTGAAACCACCCCATCAAGCAGTAGTTTCTACCACTCTGGTGCCCTGTGTGAAGTTGGTAATGCAACCAGTAAGAAAATAAGTTTTCAGCTTTGATGTTCATTCAGTTAAAGGGGCTATGGCCTAGAAGGCATTTCAGGTGGGTATGTTTTTGGAAGATATTTTAAAGCCAACAGATTTTTCATTTTAAAGAAAGTCTAGATTCTATTAAGGACACTGAGGTTAATATTATCCCACTGATAAGGAATCAAGCATCATGACACTATTACATGGAAAAATAATGCTGCTCTTTCCATATGAGCTTGAATATAATGTATGTATGATAGCTGCTATTTGTCATATAATTCTATGATGCATATGGAGTACAGAAGAAACAGCTTTTTTCAGTTTAGTTGTCCCAAATGATTGACTGCTTGATTTTATTCATTGGGAGAAACTCAGAAAGTGGCATTAACTGAACAAATTAAAAGTTTGAAAGAGAGAAGAGTCAAAACAAGTTTCTCAATAATAGTATTCAGGCTACAGATGTACGTTAGGAGATTTGTTTTGGTTGTCTCTCTTCAAAGAAAAGTGAAGGAAGTGGAGCTCCTCTGTGAGATTATGGACTGTGACTGAGGACTGTACATTTCTAGTGTTTTTTGCCTATGTTTATTTCAACATACAACAATATTGATGGGAGTTATAGAATTTGTTCAAGTGTTATTGTATTTCAAGTTGTAGCTGACAAGTAGTAAGGATTGCAACGCCCCTAATATTCATGGCTGTGTCTTTAATAGAATCTAGACATTCTTAAATGTTCAGAAAATCTTAATTAACCACAACAGTTTCTTGATCATTGCAATGATATACTGGCCTCCTGATTGAGATCCTAAACTCTTATAAGAAATCCTTGATTTGACCTTTATCCTGCAAACCTTTCTACCAGAAATCTGCATAAATGGTGTTTTAAACAGATTGGTAAATAAAACAGACTCTAAACCTGTGTCAGCTTTAATTCAAAGCGTGTGCACTTGGGCACAAATTATCATCCGTATGCTTCAGCTAATTTTCAGGGTAAGACCAACAAGGCAAACCCCACTGCCTAATAGTTATACTCAATAAGCTAATCGTCACTGGTCTATATATACACACTGCAAGAGCCTCACCCCCACAGAAGCAGGACACAGGAATAAATGATGAATTACATTAAATGTATTATATTAAGTCCAAATAAATATAAACATATCAAGGAAATTGATGAACAAGCACAAATTCCCCAGGCACAACTCACACACAACTCCACACCCATTCAATTACAAACCCATACATACTCATTCATTCACACATATCCTACAAAAACATACAAATCCAACAGAACTATTATAAGATAAACATTCAGGTAGTGATCCCCTACATATGACTAATTAAAGGAATGATGATATCAACACAATATCACTTTATAGGTTGAACACAAAAGTTTGAACAATTCATTTGTACAAAGATGTTATTTCATTGACATAAGTTAACAAACTCGGGCGGAAGCAAGAGTGAACAAGGACTCCAGCGCCAACGAGTGTTTCGGTGTATGACCCCAATACTGGGTCTCACCTTCTTCAGGGTGCAATAACTTGAAACAGGAGAAGCGCCTGGAAAGCATAGAAATAACATTTCATGTATACCTTCAAAATATGATCATAGAATAGGGCTGTCTGATAAACATACACACAAATGAGGCAAAAAAGGGGGGGAAGGTTTTTGGGTGCAGAAAATATTCCAAGGAAGGCAAAGATAAAAAGGTAAAAGGTGGAGAAAGTGCACAAAATCAGAAAAGAACCAGTAGGTGCCAGGTCCCAGATAATGAAAAACCATATGCGAAGAAATAACATATGGTGTGTCTACCTATAAGATCCCTAGTGACATGAGAGAGGGAAGAAAAGGAGAAAGTGAAAAGTGAGGACACTGCTAAGATGCGTCAACCAGACACCAGTGTGGAAAATGAACAAGAGATAAACGGGGTCCTAGGTATTACTTGGACTGAACAACAAAGGGATCCCATCCAACTCAAAAAGGAATAATGATAAAAATCCCAATGGGGGCCAGGACAGCCAATCTTAAATGGAAAAACACGAATACAAAAATTCCAATTAGTTCAAATGTTAATGGAAAGAATAGCGATCCGGATTAAAATATCGCACAAGGGATAAACTTCCACAAAAGAAAGTTATCTCTTACCCTGGCTTAAGAACGAGGACAGTAGGCAGGTACTGACATGGTTATATATACATCATAGGGAGTGGTAGTCGGCTGCCAGCTAGAGGTTGATAAAGCGGTGGATCAGAGCCTGGGCTGGTGCCCGCCTGGGGGCCAAATATTTGATCCACAACTACTTCCAAAAGTGCTTCACAATAAGAAAAGTCTAAACGATCAATTGAAAAGAAATGAAAAAAGGCTCTCGAAATAATGATAGAGGCAAGCAGGACTAATGTGGTCAGAAAGCCATAATTAGCTAACTCACAAGCCAAATGAGAAGCTGGTAAGGTATGCACAGGGAATCGCCTAGAGAAAATCGGACAAGAAACTAAATGAAACTAAGTGAACCATGGGTACAAGGGGACCGCAGGAAAAATATGCAAAAAACCCAGGAAAGGGATGTTACGATAAACCCGACATTCCCGCATATCCGGGGGGAAAGGATGCGAGAACCAAGGGGGGCAAATGAATAAAAAGTTAAGGGTCCCCCAGACTTACCACAAGAATGCACCATGCGCATTGGAAGCGTCCTTCAGGTTCCGAAATTCAGGGGTCGAATGGGAGGGGTAGCATTCCCTTTTAGAAAGGATGAAACATCAAAGACGAGACGGGCAATAAATAGGTTTCCTCATTGAAAAGGCAGCGCAGATATTAAGCGCCATGTGGATCACATGCCAGCCACGAACGATAACACCGGCACCCCAGCGTAAGTGCCATATTGAGATGGAAGGCAAAGAGGAATTAGAAACTAGAATGCAGCCCCCAGGTAAGGAAACAACATACCCGTGGCCACATATGATGCCCAATAACCCATAGGCGCCAGAATGGAATCAAAAAAGGAGTGACAATAATGAAAACACTAACTATATACATTTGTTAACTGCTTGCCACAAAGGGTATGGGTATAAATGGGAATTTAAAAAAAGGGGGGGGAATTCCCCCAAAAAAGAGACGATAAGAGCCCAACGATAAACAAAGACAGAAAAAGTGCAGGGAGACAATTGAGATAAAGATATAGTCACACCCACTTCTAACAGCAAAGGTGCCGATAAAGAACCATAGGGGCATGTTCTCGATGAAGATGTCGAGACATGCAGTAGTGGTCCAATCTAAGTCTAGGAATGAATAAGGAACAAACATACTACTGGACAGAAGGAACGCCAGTGAGCTGCACGTGAGAAGAAACCAAGTAAAGACTCGCCCACAAAGGGCCCTAAGATGAAGGGGCAATGCCTCTCAGGTGGGAAAACAGGGAAGGATGGGGATGAGAGGAGGCAAAGAGAGCCCTGGATGGAGTCCCATTAAAAAGGAGGGTCTAAAGAACAATACAGAGAGAATAATCTCAAAAAGGAGATCTGACACAGTGGGTCTGCGGATACAGAGAGGACGAGGGAGTCATGGGATAATTGGAGAATCGCGTTCTCCCATGGAAAAAGTTTGTTGAGCCCTTTTTCCCTGGTTTGGAGTGTGAAAATCCAAAAGACTTCTCTTTTTGGACTTAATATATTAAATGTAATGTAATTTATCATTTATTCCTGTGTCCAGCTTCTGTGGGGGTGAAGCTCTTGCAGTGTGTATATACAGACCAGTGACGATTAGCATATTGAGTATAATTATTAGGCAGTGGGGTTTGCCTTATTGGTCTTAACTTGTTTTCCCCTGTTTTCCCCTGCCTACTTATCTGATCAGGGGCCCCCTTCTGTGTGAGTGGTAGTTTCACCTAATTTTCACCCACAACAGCCCATGTGCAAAATTCAAATTCAACCACAGATCTGATCAGATCGTTAATTGATTACCCTCAATCTCTGATCCCATGTTATTATTCTCATAAACATGATATATATAGAGCAAAGACTAATCCTCACTTGAGCTCTCAAAGACATAAAAAAGCTGAATTACCTAACTAAAAAGTGGCAGATCCACATCTGGGTACTATAATGAGTTGAAATCACAAATAAGAATTATGAGGCTGATTACGATGACGGTGGGACCCCCACTGACAGTCCGTCGGTGGCAGTCCCATCGCCATCGTAACCATGAAATCCGCCCGCCATATTACCATGGCAGGCGGATGGTTGGCGGTCAAAAAGACCGATCACCACACATCCGATGGGCTCCTTGAGCCCGCCGATACATCCGAAGGACATCCAATCTCTACAATGGTGGCAGTTCCTGCCAGGCACCGCCGTAGGGATTATGATGTCCCTTTCTGCCCGCCTTTTCATGGTGGGTAACCTGCCATGAAAAAGCAGGCAGATATGGACTTTTGGGGCCTGTAGTGGGCCCCCCTGCCCCCTTGCCCTGAGCTGTGGGTTGTGTGCCCCCCTATATATCCCTGCACTATGTGGCAGGTACCGCATGGTGCCTGCCATGTAGTGCAGGGATATGTAATGTCTCTCCTTTTTGCATTGCAGTGTGTGCTGCGACCGCTGTAATGACTCTGTTGGACCGCCGACAGCAGTTTGACCGGTCCCGTTTACGATAGTGTGGCGGGCGGACAAAAGTCCGACCACCATCCCAATTAGTCCCTATATTCCAAAACACCATCTCCATCCTGAACAAGCTGACACCTCAAAAAATAACAAAACTAAGTCTGGGCGGTGAACTCTGCTTCGCTCGCGGAGTTTGCTGAGTTTTCTGCACTCTGAGCTAGGCGTTCGCCAATCTCAAGTTGGCGAATGTGAGGGCGGAAAATCCACCTCCCCGCAAGATTTTTCCTCTTACCCGATCGCCAACATCAAGTTGGTCAGCGCGAGTGTGGAAAATCAACATCCCGGCGAGATTTCCCAATGCAGGTGGTCAGATTTCTCAGTGCGAGCGGTTGCATATGCTCGCGACCGCTCACGTTGAGCAACCGTCCGTTCGCGTTGAGAAAGCTGCAGCTTGAGTAAAAATCTACACGAGTGGCAAAGAGGAAGCAGCGCCTGCTTGCGTTGTGTATGGTGCCGTTCGCGATGATTGCACAGTGCGGGCAAGCACCTGGCACTGAAAATCAAGCCAAACGGCATTTATCTAACGCACTTCGCTGCTCGTGGAGCTCTGTGCGGCGGAGTTTTTTTTTGCACTTCGCGGAACTCCGCAATCTCCGCCCAGGCTTAAACAAAACACAAATGGGGACTAAAAGCATCCAGTGGCTGGTCCAACCATGAGTTATACATTCTAAAAAGACAATGCCATCTCTAGAAAGTGGCTACGGAGGGATTACCAATATGGAGTGGACAGATTGGTGTACAAGGAGATTGATTCACAAAGTTAACTTACACTTTTTGATCAATTTACAGTTTTGAGTACGGCTATTCTCAAATAACACATGTAAGGTGATGGTAAACAAATAGTAGTAAGTCCATCACCACATATTGCCAACCACTTATACTATAATCTACTCGTAAAAAAGTAATGGACATAGAGAATTTAAAACCACATAGGAAATAATGTTAAATTAAATACAATTATTTTAAATCCTTTTTATATTATTTAATGATAAAACATTTAATACCATATTTCGAATTTAAAAATTCATGCATCAATAATTTTTATTAACATATAACTAACTTAATTATAAATAAGTTAGTGCATCATTTTTTATAATGATTATTGTATAAACAAATTATTTTTCTTTAGGTGTGTGTTTTCGCCATTTAAACTTCAGAAAAATAATTTAATTTTAATTTTATATATTTTCTTTAATTAAAGATTTATTTCAAAATTAATTTAATAGTGCTATAGCATTTGGTATTTTGTTCTACATTTAAATTAAATATATACAAGTGTATAGTATTTAATATAAAAATATTTGAAATATGTATTTTTGAGTTAGATAAACCTTTTTATTTTTCAGTTTTCAACTTACCCATTACTTGTGCTAAGTCGGAGCCGCAGTCTAGAACCATAGCCTCAATGTAACTGCTTGTGTACTCTGGTTTATGGGCCCCATTTGACAGGAGACGGTCTTCCTCTGACTCTTGTGAAATCTATTATTCAGTAAACTGGTTTCCAGTCGTATGTGGGCGGCCTCTACAGTTACTCATGTGTTGATGAGTTTTGTTTTGGAACTGTGCAATCTATTTGGGGACTGCTACTGATGTAAGCATTGTCTAAGTTCTTTGAAAACCATAACCAACATTATGCTTCAATATGAGCAGCAGAGCTGCAGCTTCTGCTCTTCAACGTGAGTTGCCAGAGGTTGCTAAGGTGCTACGTCTAAGCATGTGCACCAGAGGGATAGAAAGAGCACACAGGGTGGAGGCAGCTGTTGTACGAGCATATGAGATGCTCATAGGACAACAGTGTGAGAAAAAGTTATGATTAATAACCATCAGAACTAAATGAACTAAAAGGGAACAGAAGAAATCCAACTTTTCAGGATAGGTCATAGTTAGATTCTGACAAACAAGGGGACAGCATTGGTCTTCAAGTCCCAGACTGCACTCAGGATAACTCCACATATGAGCCTTGATAATATAGTGGCAGTAGGCCTCTGACACAGAAGCAGGCACCCTACTTCACCACTGGGATTCAACCAATGTCAGGAGCCACTTCTGAATCCCCTGAAAAATATGAGTAAATGCCTAAGTCTGTGACATTGATTGTGTAATATTGTGTTGCTGGTAGAATAATAGACTTTCAGTACTTTCTTGTTTAGGAAAAAGCACTGGGGGGCATTGATTTACTGAAATCTATTAGCACTAGTTTTAGTTCTAAGTCCCTAACCTTCACATCATCTATTGAGTAAGCCCTAGATAACTCTGCATCGTTACACTGAGGATTAAGTGCTAAAGGAGTGTACTTAATGTTCGGTTTTGGGTCAAATAGTAATTTAGGCTCTCGGACATCAGGATAAAAGTCCCAATTGGTACCCCAATACTCCCAAACCAGTCCCCACAATACCTCAATGAGAAGATAATGAGAATATACTGACACCACAGTGTCTGCCACTCAGTATCTGTAGGGCCCCCTTTTTTCTGGGCTGACAGCCTTTTCATGGAGGAAAGACAACCATGGCAATGCTGGCAGTCCTGAAACTCGTAATATGCATGTCAGTGTTGCAGCGGCACCACCGGCATATTACTGAGGCCTTGACTGCTGCATCACCACTAGGGAACAGCTGGACCGCCACTGCGGCACCCTTACAAGTCTGACAGTTGTCAGACTGCCAGTCTCGTAATTTGCCCCTTAGTGATCTTGAAAACCTGAGAGCCCCGCTTGCATAAGGGTCAAAAAAATCTGGTAAGATACTCTCTTGGCTTTCAGTAAAAATATTGGTGCAATCTTTTGCCTCGAATGCAAGTGCTCTTGTGTCCTATGCAATAATTATCGCACCAAATAAAATCAGACACGAGGTGTTCGCAATTTACCGGGTGGGATGGTTATCCCCTGTTCCGAATTTTGCCCAAAGTATTGGGGTAAATTATTGTTCCGATATTTACTTGACAATGAGTAAATATCAACAGGTTTGACCTGTCAACATTTGGCAGTTTTCTGTGTCTGCCAAAAAACTCATAATTATGATATGTGCCGTGGTGGCGGGAGTTACTGTACATAACCCTTGCACCCTTGAAATTGCGTGTGCATTCTGCGAGTACCTACTGAGTACTCGCAAATTGAGCGCGCAATTCCCATTCATTCCTATGGGCCTCCTGGTCCATAGGTGTGAATGGAAAGCTATTCCTTAATTGCGACTCGCAATTAAGGAATGAGAGGGAATCGCAAAAAAAATTGTGAATTTTTATTTGCATATCGCTGTGTGATTCTCAAATAGCAATTCTCTAAAAATCGCTATTTGAGAATTGCAAATGCATTCTTTCATACATATGCCCCAAATGTTGTAGTGCATCTTTCACTTTAGTAAATTTTATTAACACACTTGATATAAATGATCTGTATATGTATGGAAAGCCCAATCTCGCCTATATGTTATTGGGGTCACAAGGAATGATTTGAGGACTCTAGTGAGAAGTGTGTTAGTGAAATCTAGCGAGATTCTACTCAATTCAATTGCACTTAAATGCCCATCATAAATACGAATTGTAGAAATCTTGAATTCCTGGATTGACCATGGGGGATTGGCAGTGAATGCTCATATCTAATTGGCACAGACTGACAATCTTTAAGGGAGGGACCAGGCCAGGTTTTCAGCATAACTAATAAATATGCACGTAACTCCTCATCCAGACTTATTGGGTTTAAATATATCTCATGAATATTCATTGAGAAAACCGACTGGATTCATCCCTCGCGCATCGTGAATGAGTAACCTCCGCCTTGAAGAGCCCTGCACGTGACACCTGTGCTGAGAGACAGGGAGGGCGCGAAACAGGAGCAGAGACACACTGTTGGACGGTAAAATTTAGCGGAAAACACAGACGGGAAGACACTGAAACTGAAACCGTAAGAGGCGCAGAAACTGCAGGTAAAAATAAAGCAGATAAAACCCAGGTGGAATTCGAGCAAGCTGTTCTCATCAACACTGCTGCTCCCTCCTGTCAGCGGGACTGTCAAACAGGCAGCGCTCGTAATGAAAGGAAAAATATTTTATTCAGATTTATTAATTTGAAAATGAAGCAGGCCTGTCGAGAGGGGGACAGTTCTTCTCAATCTGTCATCGTTGAACCACCCGCCGCTGACACCGGGATTCATTTGTCTTGTCGGCTCTGACAGTCGGATTTTCCCAGAGCTCTTCCTAGCGGCTCGCCCTGGGATTTTAAACCGGATAAAACACATTCCGACAAGGAACAGCCTCTTTATTAATGCAAATTACACGCGGAAAAAAATGCTAGCAGCAGCTCCAGTGTTCTTATTTCTGCGTCAGTCATTTTTTATTTACATTTATATGCATTTTTCAGTTTTAATAAAAGAAGACCAGGCCTTTCTCTGACATTTATGGACAGTTTGTTCCAAAAAATGATGCCGTCTCCATAATTGTATGCAGCCAAATCCTGATTTTTCCTTTTTTTGTTGGGGGTGGGGGAGGGGAGGGGCAGTTTTTCTATAAAGAAACAAGTTCCACCACAGATTGCTAGTATATTGCCTTTTACACAGTCGATCAGACTAACACTGGTAGGAGCCTGATTATTTATCTGTTGACAATACCATAGCGAATGTGAGGTCGAGGCACTGGTTGGAAGATTTGCTCTATTGTTATTCTTATGGCTACTGCACTCGAATCCATCCAACCATCCATCCATCCATCCATCCATCCATCCATCCAGCCATCCGTATATACATCACAGGACCACAACTCTCCTCGGCTTCCAGAAGGCATACATGCACTCTAAAAATACTTGCACCGAAGTTTAATGTCAATAACCACAAAAAAGTGCAAGGATCAGCACAAAACTCTCAACGCGTTTCAACGAACAAGTCGCCTTGATCACGAATGGGTGGCTGCCTCACCCTATATCAGTTTTGTCATGAGTGATGTCACTGACATTTTCATGAGTGATGTAATATGTGAGGTGATAAGCAGTGCATTGCGGAGGCGAAAGCTATAGTTAGCTCAGGTAACTATATATGCTGAATTTTGATGGTTTTGTGTGTGTAAAATCTGAACCCAATTATAACGTACCTTTAACCTTTAGTTTTTTAGTGGATTTCTAAGGTTTAAAGCTTTTTTTATTTCCCAACTATAACGTCCCTGTAACCTTTGATTATTGTAGTGAATTTCTAATGTTTTTGTAATTTTATTTACTAACTATAACATGACCCTATCCTTCGTTTTTTTCAGTGAACATATATATATGAATCTTAATATATATATAAAAATTCCTGACACAACTTTTATTGTCACCGAAAATAGGATTAATTAAGCCACCTCAGCTTAAAAATGATGGCGACTACTTCTCCCCTCCCCCTCTTGCTAAACATGTAAAGACCAAACATACCATGACTTGCTGCCTAATTCTACTGGAAATGTAGGACATAAAATGTATAACACTTTTTCAGAGTTAGCACCATGCTAACTGAAGGGCTGCAGATGGCTCCCACGCAGTATATCCTTGGGCCAAAAGACCACCAATACCAAGGTCAAAGTACTCCTTGGTTAGAAATCTGTGCTGTGCTCTCTTGGATAGAGTGTTCGTTTCCCCCATAGTGTCCACTGCACCTCTGAAAATAGGAATCAAGGTGTTGCTCTTTCTGCAGCAGGATTTAAATTGCTGGCATAATGTATATATATATATATATATATATTATCTACTGGCGGTCGCCAGTAGATAGTTATAGTTAGGACCGTGTTTCCATAGGAAATCTCAAAATTCTATCTTGAATAACTTTGGCGCCGGTTGACGAATCCTCGTGAAATTTTCAAAACTAATGGGGCGTTCCGCTCAGCTCCTACCCTGAAAGTCTCGGGGTGATTCGTCAAGCGGGGGCCTGAGAAAAAGGGGGGTCCCAAAACGCGTTTTCCCCATGCATTTTCCCATAGGACCTTTAGACACAGCTACAGCCCGAACGGCTGAACAGAATTATTTGAAATTTTGTAGAGAGGTAGCTATAAGGTCAAGGAAGTGCCTTTTGCAGGTCTGGTGTAAATCTGTTTAGTATTTCCTGAGAAAATAACATTTAAAAGCATATCAATATCTATACGCGCGCAGCGTGCGCGCACTGTGCAAGCCCTGTGCGCGCACCCTAACGTGCGTGAGCGTAATTCTGATTGGTTGTTACATGTCTGTAAACATTCGAATCGGTCGAAATCAGGAAGTGTCGGCCGCCATTTTGTCTGTCGCACTGAAAAACAAAGGTGGGGAACGTGAATAGAGGGCAGGGTAGGGAGTTCTTGACCCCCTAGCCATTGTCAGGGGGTCAAAGTTGGACCACGAAGGGCAAAATTTTTTTTTTAATTTTTTAAAAAAACATCGCGAGGTGCGCGCACTCTACGCGCACCCGAAAAAACCCATAAAAAAAATAGAAATAAAAATCAAGTTTAAGTGTTTAGATATTAGGTGGCTCTAAAAAGAGCCCTTGTGTTCATTTAGTGTTTTTTGGTAGCTACAAGTAGCTACCTACAAGTAAGTACCGATGCAGAGTCTAAAGTTCAAGAGGAAGACTCTGTTGCCTTCATCTGTGAAATGTACACTGTCTCCTCTATAAATGCCTTGCATGTTGTAACGCAAGTTGTTGTGGTATATGGAACCCATACCATAGTCTCTGAGGAAAGCAGAAACAGACTTATTGACGTGCTTTCTTGCTTTGTCAATCTGCAGACAAAATTGGTTGGACCAGTTCCACTTTTGCCTTTGGCATATATTAGAATATACAAAGGCAGTTTGTGGAAAAAGTGACATCAATTGCACAAAGGTGTCCTTAATAAGCATTTCCAGACCTACTCCAGTTAAAGTGCCTAGGTCATTTCCACCACAGTGCACAATAATAAGGTTAGGCTGTGGGAGATGTAGAAAGGTTTTCACCAAAGGCATTAATTGGTGCCACTTTAACCCTCTCTGACCAATCCATTTAATGTCTACATTTGGCAAAGCAAGGTCTTTTACAATACCTCTTTTTTCTGCAAATTTTTCACTCCAGAAGACATAGCTATGACCTACAATCCACACTGTGAACATCTTTCAAGGAGCTCAGGAAGCACTCAGGAGGTGTCTTTCAGTAGAATGGCAATATGAAAAGAAAGACAGATGAAAAATGGAGGCATACATACTTTTTTTTAATAAAAATAACTCATTGGCTGATTCAAACCATTTTACAGTTAAAACTAGGCTGTATGTTTACATTTTTAAAGGCATGTTTTGGATTGGTACAGAAAAATGTGTTCTCACTGAACATTACTTTGGATTTGCTGTTAGGTTTGAAAAGTCAAGCACTCTTGCTCTTTGGATTAGAAACATTGTGTGGTGAACTACTGACCTCTCTGCTCACACCAGTGTTCCATGACCTGTTGCTATGGTAGCAGGCAGAAGTCATGTTGGGGGAAGGGATGATTTGGAAAGGGGTTGAAAGTTGCAACCAATAGAAATGTGTGATTCCATTTGAAAAAATGTGGGAAGCACTGAGATTTGTAGTTAACATGTATATGTGTGAAAAAAGAGAGGGAAACATTGCCATTAACTGGTTCTGCTGAGAGGAGAGAGGTGTACAGCTCTGAGATTCTGACTCTGATAATCTGCTGTTTGAGTGCCACATTTCTTTCTCAACTAACTAATTTTAAAGGTGAGATATGAGTTTGAGAGGAGATGTATGTGGTGAATTTTGATATAAAAAATAGAATTGAGTTTCTTCTTTTAAAGTTGTGTTTTACATTTTATGTTTTGGAAGATATTTAAGTGCCTTGAACATGTTAAATATTATGGAATATGTCTTCACCATAAGTTAAGGTGTACTGGTATCACCCAGGAATACTGTTTTCTGCATAGAATCACACCATGAGACAGTGTGCACAAAGGAATTGTTGTTGTCAGAGATTTAATTCATGCTGGTCTGGTTCTATTATCTTTGCACTCACATGAAAGGGGCAGCTTGTTTTTTGTAATACATGGTCATGGTGGAAAGGAGCTGTTAGGACATGTGCTCTTTTCTGCTTGTCTAAAATATAAGAAAAAAGTGTCAGGCTGTCACAGTAATTATCACTTACTCCACAACAGTACTAAATGTGCTTTCAAATTGCCAAAAAAAATATCGCTTTGTGGTTAGAAACACACCATGACTCTGTGTGCACACAGGAATTGTTGTTAGAGATTTAATTTGTGTTGCTGTGGTTTTGTAAAACTTGCACTTTTAAGAAAGGGCAGTTTCTTTTCTTCAACTGTGTTGGTTAGCACTCAGCAGAAATCACTAACTCAAAAATAAGAGGCAAATGCAAACACATTTGAAAATAGCATGGTACATTTTCCTACCAATTTAAAAGTTGTGTTTTACAGCTTGTTTTTTGTAATACATGGTCATGGTGGAAATGAGCTGTTAGGACATGTGCTCTTTTCTGCTTGTCTAAAATATAAGAAAAAAGTGTCAGGCTGTCACTGTAATTATCACTTACTCCACAACAGTACTAAATGTGCTTTCAAATTGCCAAAAAAAAAATATCGCTTTGTGGTTAGAAACACACCATGAGTCTGTGTGCACACAGGAATTGTTGTTAGAGATTTAATTTGTGTTGCTGTGGTTTTGTAAAACTTGCACTTTTAAGAAAGGGCAGTTTCTTTTCTTCAACTGTGTTGGTTAGCACTCAGCAGAAATCACTAACTCAAAAATAAGAGGCAAATGCAAACACATTTGAAGATAGCATGGTACATTTTCCTACCAATTTAAAAGTTGTGTTTTACATTTTATGTTAAGGGAGATATTTAAGTGCCTTGAACTTGAAAGATATTATGGAGTATGTCTTCACCATAAGTTAAGGTGTACTGGTATGACCTGCGAATACTGTTTTCTGTCTAGAATCACTCCATGAGACAAGATGCACACAGGAATTGTTGTCAGAGATTTAATTTGTGTTCCTGTTGTTCTGTAAAAGTTGTACTTTCAGGAAAGGGCCTGGTATCACCCAGGAATACTGTTTTGTGCCTAGAATCACACCAGGAGACAGTGTGCACACAGGAATTGTTGACAGAGATTTAATTTGTGTTGCTGTAGTTCTGTAAAACTTGCACTCGCAGGAAAAGGGCAGCTTGTTTTCTTCAATTGTGATGGATAGCACTCAGCAGAAATCACTATCTCACAAAAGAGAGGCAAATGCTGACACATTTTAAAACCACAGGGTATATTTTCCTTCCACACCTGCCATGGGTGAGGTAGATCGTACATGTTCAAAACTGCAATTAACCTTTACCAAACATGTACTCTTACACACATATCTGCAGTTTTCATGCAAATGAAAAAGTATCCGTGGAGATCTTTCTTGCAAGTGACAATACACAGTCTCCAGAAACACACTCTTTGCACACATGCAGCAGCTTCTCCTACACACTCCCATGCATACTACACAGCTGTATGTGGTATATCAGATAGCAGTGTGTAATGCAAACATATTCAACGTCACCAAGGCTCATTTCCTTTGCTCTACTCTAATCACCCACCCAGGTAACACATGGTGATGGTCTCAAGTAGCTGTTAGGACATGTGCTCTTTTTTGCCTCTCTAAAAAATAAGGGAAATGTGTGAGGCTGTCTCAGTAATTATCACTTGCTCCATCCACAGTACTAAATGTGCTTACAATTTGCCAAAGGAAATATCGCTTTCTGCGTAGAATCACACCATGAGTCTGTGTGCACACAGGAATTGTTGTCAGAGATTTAATTTGTGTTGCTGTTGTTCTGTAAAACTTGCACTCGCAGGAAAAGGGCAGCTTGTTTTCTTCAATTGTGATGGATAGCACTCAGCAGAAATCACTATCTCACAAAAGAGAGGCAAATGCTGACACATTTTAAAACCACAGGGTATATTTTCCTTCCACACCTGCCATGGGTGAGGTAGATCGTACATGTTCAAAACTGCAATTAACCTTTACCAAACATGTACTCTTACACACATATCTGCAGTCTTAATGCAAATGAAAAAGTCTCCGTGGAGATCTCTCTTGCAAGTGACAATACAAAGTCTCCAGAAACACACTCTTTGCACACATGCAGCAGCTTCTCCTACACTCCCATGCATAATATTCAGCTCTGTGTTGTGTTTCAGATAGCAGTGTGTAATGCAAACACATTCAACGTCACCAAGGCTCATTTCCTTTGCTCTCCTCTAATCACTCACCCAGGTAACACATGCTGATGGTCACAAATAGCTGTTAGGACATGTGCTCTTTTTTGCCTCTCTAAAAAATAAGGGAAATGTGTGAGGCTGTCTCAGTAATTATCACTTGCTCCATCCACAGTACTCAATGTGCTTTCAATTTGCCAAAGGAAATATCGCTTTCTGCGTAGAATCACACCATGAGTCTGTGTGCACACAGGAATTGTTGACAGAGATTTAATTTGTGTTGCTGTTGTTCTGTAAAACTTGCACTCGCAGGAAAAGGGCAGCTTGTTTTCTTCAATTGTGATGGATAGCACTCAGCAGAAATCACTATCTCACAAAAGAGAGGCAAATGCTGACACATTTTAAAACCACAGGGTATATTTTCCTTCCACACCTGCCATGGGTGAGGTAGATCCTACATGTTCAAAACTGCAATTAACCTTTACCAAACATGTACTCTTACACACATATCTGTAGTCTTCAGGCAAATGAAAAAGTCTCCGTGGAGATCTCTCTTGCAAGTGACAATACACAGTCTCCAGAAACACACTCTTTGCACACATGCTGCAGCTTCTCCTACACACTCCCATGCATACTACACAGCTCTATGTGGTGTTTTAGATAGCAGTGTGTAATGCAAACATATTCAACGTCACCAAGGCTCATTTCCTTTCCTCTACTCTAATCACTCACCCAGGTAACACATGCTGATGGTCTCAAGTAGCTGTTAGGACATGTGCTCTTTTTTGCCTCTCTAAAAAATAAGGGAAATGTGTAAGGCTGTCTCAGTAATTATCACTTGCTCCATCCACAGTACTAAATGTACTTTCAATTTGCCAAAGGAAATATTGCTTTCTGCGTAGAATCACACCATGAGTCTGTGTGCACACAGGAATTGTTGACAGAGATTTAATTTGTGTTGCTGTTGTTCTGTAAAACTTGCACTCGCAGGAAAAGGGCAGCTTGTTTTCTTCAATTGTGATGGATAGCACTCAGCAGAAATCACTATCTCACAAAAGAGAGGCAAATGCTGACACATTTTAAAACCACAGGGTATATTTTCCTTCCACACCTGCCATGGGTGAGGTAGATCCTACATGTTCAAAACTGCAATTAACCTTTACCAAACATGTACTCTTACACGCATATCTGCAGTCTTCATGCAAATGAAAAAGTCTCCGTGGAGATCTCTCTTGCAAGTGACAATACACAGTCTCCAGAAACACACTCTTTGCACACATGCAGCAGCTTCTCCTACACACTCCCATGCATACTACACAGCTGTATGTGGTATATCAGATAGCAGTGTGTAATGCAAACATATTCAAC
This sequence comes from Triturus cristatus, assembly GCF_964204655.1. Lineage (NCBI taxonomy): Eukaryota > Metazoa > Chordata > Amphibia > Caudata > Salamandridae > Triturus > Triturus cristatus. The sequence continues at coordinate 277,087,712 of NC_140586.1, read as the reverse complement.
ATCACCAAGGCTCATTTCCTTTGCTCTACTCTAATCACTCACCCAGGTAACACATGCTGATGGTCTCAAGTAGCTGTCAGGACATGTGCTCTTTTTTGCCTCGCTAAAAAATAAGGGAAATGTGTGAGGCTGTCTCAGTAATTATCACTTGCTCCATCCACAGTACTAAATGTGCTTACAATTTGCCAAAGAAATATCGCTTTCTGCGTAGAATCACACCATGAGTCTGTGTGCACACAGGAATTGTTGTCAGAGATTTAATTTGTGTTGCTGTTGTTCTGTAAAACTTGCACTCGCAGGAAAAGGGCAGCTTGTTTTCTTCAATTGTGATGGATAGCACTCAGCAGAAATCACTATCTCACAAAAGAGAGGCAAATGCTGACACATTTTAAAACCACAGGGTATATTATTTTCCTTCCACACCTGCCATGGGTGAGGTATATCGTACATGTTCAAAACTGCAATTAACCTTTACCAAACATGTACTCTTACACACATATCTGTAGTCTTCAGGCAAATGAAAAAGTCTCCTTGGAGATCTCTCTTGCAAGTGACAACACACAGTCTCCAGAAACACACTCTTTGCACACATGCAGCAGCTTCTCCTACACTCCCATGCATAATATTCAGCTCTGTGTTGTGTTTCAGATAGCAGTGTGTAATGCAAACACATTCAACGTCACCAAGGCTCATTTCATTTGCTCTCCTCTAATCACTCACCCAGGTAACACATGCTGATGGTCACAAATAGCTGTTAGAACATGTGCTCTTTTTTGCCTCTCTAAAAAATAAGGGAAATGTGTGAGGCTGTCTCAGTAATTATCACTTGCTCCATCCACAGTACTAAATGTGCTTTCAATTTGCCAAAGGAAATATCGCTTTCTGGGTAGAATCACACCATGAGTCTGTGTGCACACAGGAATTGTTGACAGAGATTTAATTTGTGTTGCTGTTGTTCTGTAAGACTTGCACTCGCAGGAAAAGGGCAGCTTGTTTTCTTCAATTGTGATGGATAGCACTCAGCAGAAATCACTATCTCACAAAAGAGAGGCAAATGCTGACACATTTTAAAACCACAGGGTATATTTTCCTTCCACACCTGCATGGGTGAGGTAGATCCTACATGTTCAAAACTGCAATTAACCTTTACCAAACATGTACTCTTACACACATATCTGTAGTCTTCAGGCAAATGAAAAAGTCTCCGTGGAGATCTCTCTTGCAAGTGACAATACACAGTCTCCAGAAACACACTCTTTGCACACATGCAGCAGCTTCTCCCACACATTCCCATGCATACTACACAGCTGTATGTGGTGTTTTAGATAGCAGTGTGTAATGCAAACATATTCAACGTCACCAAGGCTCATTTTCTTTGCTCTACTCTAATCACTCACCCAGGTAACACATGCTGATGGTCTCAAGTAGCTGTTAGGACATGTGCTCTTTTTTGCCTCTCTAAAAAATAAGGGAAATGCGTGAGGCTGTCTCAGTAATTATCACTTGCTCCATCCAGAGTACTAAATGTGCTTTCAATTTGCCAAAGGAAATATCGTTTTCTGCCAAGAATTACACCATGAGTCTGTGTGGACAGAGGAATTGTTGTCAGAGATTTAATTTGTGTTCCTGTTGTCGGTAAAACTTGTACTTTCAGGAAAGGGCCTGGTATCACCCAGGAATACTGTTTTGTGCCTAGAATCACACCAGGAGACAGTGTGCACACAGGAATTGTTGTCCGAGATTTAATTTGTGTTGCTGTTTTCTGTTAAACTTGCACTCGCAGGAAAAGGGCAGCTTGTTTTCTTGATCTGTGATGGTTTGCATTCAGCAGAAATCACTATGTCACAAAAGAGATGCAAATGCTGACACATTTTAAAACCACAGGGTATATTTTCCTTCCACACCTGCCATGGGTGAGGTAGATCCTACATGTTCAAAACTGCAATTAACCTTTACCAAACATGTACTCTTACACACATATCTGCAGTCTTCATGCAAATGAAAAAGTCTCCGTGGAGATCTCTCTTGTAAGTGACAATACACAGACTCCAGAAACACACTCTTTGCACACATGCAGCAGCTTCTCCTACACACTCCTATGCATACTACACAGCTGTATGTGGTGTTTTAGATAGCAGTGTGTAATGCAAACATATTCAACGTCACCAAGGCTCATTTTCTTTGCTCTACTCTAATCACTCACCCAGGTAACACATGCTGATGGTCTCAAGTAGCTGTTAGGACATGTGCTCTTTTTTGCCTCTCTAAAAAATAAGGGAAATGTGTGAGGCTGTCTCAGTAATTATCACTTGCTCCATCCACAGTACTAAATGTGCTTACAATTTGCCAGAGGAAATATTGCTTTCTGCGTAGAATCACACCATGAGTCTGTGTGCACACAGGAATTGTTGTCAGAGATTTAATTTGTGTTGCTGTTGTTCTGTAAAACTTGCACTTTCAGGAAAGGGCCAGCTTGTTTTGTTCAAATGTGTTGGTTAGCACTTAGCAGAAATCACTATCTCAAAAATGAGAGGCAAATGCTAACACATTTCAAATCAACAAGGTAGATTTACCATCAAATCTTGCAATGGCAGAGGTAGTTCCTACATGTTCAAAACTCAAATTAACCCTTACCACACAACTACTCTTATACGCATGTCTGCACTCTTCATGCAGTTGTGCAAGTTTTCATGCAGATCTCTCTTGCAACTGACAATACACAGTCTTCAGAAACACACTCTTTGCACACATGCAGCAGCTTCTTCTACACTCCCATGCATACTACACAGCTGTATGTGGTGTTTTAGATAGCAGTGTGTAATGCAAACACATTCAATGTCACCAAGGCTCATTTCATTTGCTCTACTCTAATCACTCACCCAGGTAACACATGCTGATGGTCTCAAGTAGCTGTTAGGACATGTGCTCTTTTTTGCCTCTCTAAAAAATAAGGGAAATGTGTAAGGCTGTCTCAGTAATTATCACTTGCTCCATACACAGTACTAAATGTACTTTCAATTTGCCAAAGGAAATATCGCTTTCTGCGTAGAATCACACCATGAGTCTGTGGGCACACAGAAATTGTTGACAGAGATTTAATTTTTGTTGCTGTTGTTCTGTAAAACTTGTACTCGCAGGAAAAGGGCAGCTTGTTTTCTTCAATTGTGATGGATAGCACTCAGCAGAAATCACTATCTCACAAAAGAGAGGCAAATGCTGACACATTTTAAAACCACAGGGTATATTTTCCTTCCACACCTGCCATGGGTGAGGTAGATCGTACATGTTCAAAACTGCAATTAACCTTTACCAAACATGTACTCTTACACACATATCTGCAGTCTTCATGCAAATGAAAAAGTCTCCGTGGAGATCTTTCTTGCAAGTGACAATACACAGTCTCCAGAAACACACTCTTTGCACACATGCAGCAGCTTCTCCTACACACTCCCATGCATACTACACAGCTGTATGTGGTATATCAGATAGCAGTGTGTAATGCAAACATATTCAACATCACCAAGGCTCATTTCCTTTGCTCTACTCTAATCACTCACCCAGGTAACACATGCTGATGGTCTCAAGTAGCTGTTAGGACATGTGCTCTTTTTTGCCTCTCTAAAAAATAAGGGAAATGTGTGAGGCTGTCTCAGTAATTATCACTTGCTCCATCCACAGTACTAAATGTGCTTACAATTTGCCAAAGGAAATATCGCTTTCTGCGTAGAATCACACCATGAGTCTGTGTGCACACAGGAATTGTTGTCAGAGATTTAATTTGTTTTGCTGTTGTTCTGTAAAACTTGCACTCGCAGGAAAAGGGCAGCTTGTTTTCTTCAATTGTGATGGATAGCACTCAGCAGAAATCGCTATCTCACAAAAGAGAGGCAAATGCTGACACATTTTAAAACCACAGGGTATATTATTTTCCTTCCACACCTGCCATGGGTGAGGTATATCGTACATGTTCAAAACTGCAATTAACCTTTACCAAACATGTACTCTTACACACATATCTGTAGTCTTCAGGCAAATGAAAAGTCTCCGTGGAGATCTCTCTTGCAAGTGACAATACACAGTCTCCAGAAACACACTCTTTGCACACATGCAGCAGCTTCTCCTACACTCCCATGCATAATATTCAGCTCTGTGTTGTGTTTCAGATAGCAGTGTGTAATGCAAACACATTCAACGTCACCAAGGCTCATTTCCTTTGCTCTCCTCTAATCACTCACCCAGGTAACACATGCTGATGGTCACAAATAGCTGTTAGGACATGTGCTCTTTTTTGCCTCTCTGAAAAATAAGGGAAATGTGTGAGACTGTCTCAGTAATTATCACTTGCTCCATCCACAGTACTAAATATGCTTTCAATTTGCCATAGGAAATATCGCTTTCTGGGTAGAATCACACCATGAGTCTGTGTGCACACAGGAATTGTTGACAGAGATTTAATTTGTGTTGCTGTTGTTCTGTAAGACTTGCACTCGCAGGAAAAGGGCAGCTTGTTTTCTTCAATTGTGATGGATAGCACTCAGCAGAAATCACTATCTCACAAAAGAGAGGCAAATGCTGACACATTTTAAAACCACAGGGTATATTTTCCTTCCACACCTGCCATGGGTGAGGTAGATCGTACATGTTCAAAACTGCAATTAACCTTTACCAAACATGTACTCTTACACACATATCTGCAGTCTTCATGCAAATGAAAAAGTATCCGTGGAGATCTTTCTTGCAAGTGACAATACACAGTCTCCAGAAACACACTCTTTGCACACATGCAGCAGCTTCTCCTACACACTCCCATGCATACTACACAGCTGTATGTGGTATATCAGATAGCAGTGTGTAATGCAAACATATTCAACGTCACCAAGGCTCATTTCCTTTGCTCTACTCTAATCACCCACCCAGGTAACACATGCTGATGGTCTCAAGTAGCTGTTAGGACATGTGCTCTTTTTTGCCTCTCTAAAAAATAAGGGAAATGTGTGAGGCTGTCTCAGTAATTATCACTTGCTCCATCCACATTACTAAATGTGCTTACAATTTGCCAAAGGAAATATCGCTTTCTGCGTAGAATCACACCATGAGTCTGTGTGCACACAGGAATTGTTGTCAGAGATTTAATTTGTGTTGCTGTTGTTCTGTAAAACTTGCACTCGCAGGAAAAGGGCAGCTTGTTTTCTTCAATTGTGATGGATAGCACTCAGCAGAAATCACTATCTCACAAAAGAGAGGCAAATGCTGACACATTTTAAAACCACAGGGTATATTTTCCTTCCACACCTGCCATGGGTGAGGTAGATCGTACATGTTCAAAACTGCAATTAACCTTTACCAAACATGTACTCTTACACACATATCTGCAGTCTTCATGCAAATGAAAAAGTCTCCGTGGAGATCTCTCTTGCAAGTGACAATACAAAGTCTCCAGAAACACACTCTTTGCACACATGCAGCAGCTTCTCTTACACTCCCATGCATAATATTCAGCTCCGTGTTGTGTTTCAGATAGCAGTGTGTAATGCAAACACATTCAACGTCACCAAGGCTCATTTCCTTTGCTCTCCTCTAATCACTCACCCAGGTAACACATGCTGATGGTCACAAATAGCTGTTAGGACATGTGCTCTTTTTTGCCTCTCTAAAAAATAAGGGAAATGTGTGAGGCTGTCTCAGTAATTATCACTTGCTCCATCCACAGTACTCAATGTGCTTTCAATTTGCCAAAGGAAATATCGCTTTCTGCGTAGAATCACACCATGAGTCTGTGTGCACACAGGAATTGTTGACAGAGATTTAATTTGTGTTGCTGTTGTTCTGTAAAACTTGCACTCGCAGGAAAAGGGCAGCTTGTTTTCTTCAATTGTGATGGATAGCACTCAGCAGAAATCACTATCTCACAAAAGAGAGGCAAATGCTGACACATTTTAAAACCACAGGGTATATTTTCCTTCCACACCTGCCATGGGTGAGGTAGATCCTACATGTTCAAAACTGCAATTAACCTTTACCAAACATGTACTCTTACACACATATCTGTAGTCTTCAGGCAAATGAAAAAGTCTCCGTGGAGATCTCTCTTGCAAGTGACAATACACAGTCTCCAGAAACACACTCTTTGCACACATGCTGCAGCTTGTCCTACACACTCCCATGCATACTACACAGCTCTATGTGGTGTTTTAGATAGCAGTGTGTAATGCAAACATATTCAACGTCACCAAGGCTCATTTCCTTTCCTCTACTCTAATCACTCACCCAGGTAACACATGCTGATGGTCTCAAGTAGCTGTTAGGACATGTGCTCTTTTTTGCCTCTCTAAAAAATAAGGGAAATGTGTAAGGCTGTCTCAGTAATTATCACTTGCTCCATCCACAGTACTAAATGTACTTTCAATTTGCCAAAGGAAATATTGCTTTCTGCGTAGAATCACACCATGAGTCTGTGTGCACACAGGAATTGTTGACAGAGATTTAATTTGTGTTGCTGTTGTTCTGTAAAACTTGCACTCGCAGGAAAAGGGCAGCTTGTTTTCTTCAATTGTGATGGATAGCACTCAGCAGAAATCACTATCTCACAAAAGAGAGGCAAATGCTGACACATTTTAAAACCACAGGGTATATTTTCCTTCCACACCTGCCATGGGTGAGGTAGATCCTACATGTTCAAAACTGCAATTAACCTTTACCAAACATGTACTCTTACACGCATATCTGCAGTCTTCATGCAAATGAAAAAGTCTCCGTGGAGATCTCTCTTGCAAGTGACAATACACAGTCTCCAGAAACACACTCTTTGCACACATGCAGCAGCTTCTCCTACACACTCCCGTGCATACTACACAGCTGTATGTGGTATATCAGATAGCAGTGTGTAATGCAAACATATTCAACATCACCAAGGCTCATTTCCTTTGCTCTACTCTAATCACTCACCCAGGTAACACATGCTGATGGTCTCAAGTAGCTGTTAGGACATGTGCTCTTTTTTGCCTCGCTAAAAAATAAGGGAAATGTGTGAGGCTGTCTCAGTAATTATCACTTGCTCCATCCACAGTACTAAATGTGCTTACAATTTACCAAAGGAAATATCGCTTTCTGCGTAGAATCACACCATGAGTCTGTGTGCACACAGGAATTGTTGTCAGAGATTTAATTTGTGTTGCTGTTGTTCTGTAAAACTTGCACTCGCAGGAAAAGGGCAGCTTGTTTTCTTCAATTGTGATGGATAGCACTCAGCAGAAATCACTATCTCACAAAAGAGAGGCAAATGCTGACACATTTTAAAACCACAGGGTATAATATTTTCCTTCCACACCTGCCATGGGTGAGGTATATCGTACATGTTCAAAACTGCAATTAACCTTTGCCAAACATGTACTCTTACACACATATCTGTAGTCTTCAGGCAAATGAAAAAGTCTCCTTGGAGATCTCTCTTGCAAGTGACAACACACAGTCTCCAGAAACACACTCTTTGCACACATGCAGCAGCTTCTCCTACACTCCCATGCATAATATTCAGCTCTGTGTTGTGTTTCAGATAGCAGTGTGTAATGCAAACACATTCAACGTAACCAAGGCTCATTTCATTTGCTCTCCTCTAATCACTCACCCAGGTAACACATGCTGATGGTCACAAATAGCTGTTAGAACATGTGCTCTTTTTTGCCTCTCTAAAAAATAAGGGAAATGTGTGAGGCTGTCTCAGTAATTATCACTTGCTCCATCCACAGTACTAAATGTGCTTTCAATTTGCCAAAGGAAATATCGCTTTCTGGGTAGAATCACACCATGAGTCTGTGTGCACACAGGAATTGTTGACAGAGATTTAATTTGTGTTGCTGTTGTTCTGTAAGACTTGCACTCGCAGGAAAAGGGCAGCTTGTTTTCTTCAATTGTGATGGATAGCACTCAGCAGAAATCTCTTTCTCACAAAAGAGAGGCAAATGCTGACACATTTTAAAACCACAGGGTATATTTTCCTTCCACACCTGCCATGGGTGAGGTAGATCCTACATGTTCAAAACTGCAATTAACCTTTACCAAACATGTACTCTTACACACATATCTGTAGTCTTCAGGCAAATGAAAAAGTCTCCGTGGAGATCTCTCTTGCAAGTGACAATACACAGTCTCCAGAAACACACTCTTTGCACACATGCAGCAGCTTCTCCCACACATTCCCATGCATACTACACAGCTGTATGTGGTGTTTTAGATAGCAGTGTGTAATGCAAACATATTCAACGTCACCAAGGCTCATTTTCTTTGCTCTACTCTAATCACTCACCCAGGTAACACATGCTGATGGTCTCAAGTAGCTGTTAGGACATGTGCTCTTTTTTGCCTCTCTAAAAAATAAGGGAAATGTGTGAGGCTGTCTCAGTAATTATCACTTGCTCCATCCAGAGTACTAAATGTGCTTTCAATTTGCCAAAGGAAATATCGTTTTCTGCCAAGAATTACACCATGAGTCTGTGTGGACAGAGGAATTGTTGTCAGAGATTTAATTTGTGTTCCTGTTGTTCGGTAAAACTTGTACTTTCAGGAAAGGGCCTGGTATCACCCAGGAATACTGTTTTGTGCCTATAATCACACCAGGAGACAGTGTGCACACAGGAATTGTTGTCCGAGATTTAATTTGTGTTGCTGTTGTTCTGTTAAACTTGCACTCGCAGGAAAAGGGCAGCTTGTTTTCTTGATCTGTGATGGTTTGCATTCAGCAGAAATCACTATGTCACAAAAGAGATGCAAATGCTGACACATTTTAAAACCACAGGGTATATTTTCCTTCCACACCTGCCATGGGTGAGGTAGATCCTACATGTTCAAAACTGCAATTAACCTTTACCAAACATGTACTCTTACACACATATCTGCAGTCTTCATGCAAATGAAAAAGTCTCCGTGGAGATCTCTCTTGTAAGTGACAATACACAGTCTCCAGAAACACACTCTTTGCACACATGCAGCAGCTTCTCCTACACAGTCCTATGCATACTACACAGCTGTATGTGGTGTTTTAGATAGCAGTGTGTAATGCAAACATATTCAACGTCACCAAGGCTCATTTTCTTTGCTCTACTCTAATCACTCACCCAGGTAACACATGCTGATGGTCTCAAGTAGCTGTTAGGACATGTGCTCTTTTTTGCCTCTCTAAAAAATAAGGGAAATGTGTGGGGCTGTCTCAGTAATTATCACTTGCTCCATCCACAGTACTAAATGTGCTTACAATTTGCCAAAGGAAATATTGCTTTCTGCGTAGAATCACACCATGAGTCTGTGTGCACACAGGAATTGTTGTCAGAGATTTAATTTGTGTTGCTGTTGTTCTGTAAAACTTGCACTTTCAGGAAAGGGCCAGCCTATTTTGTTCAAATGTGTTGGTTAGCACTTAGCAGAAATCACTATCTCAAAAATGAGAGGCAAATGCTAACACATTTCAAATCAACAAGGTAGATTTACCATCAAATCTTGCAATGGCAGAGGTAGTTCCTACATGTTCAAAACTCAAATTAACCCTTACCACACAACTACTCTTATACGCATGTCTGCACTCTTCATGCAGTTGTGCAAGTTTTCATGCAGATCTCTCTTGCAACTGACAATACACAGTCTTCAGAAACACACTCTTTGCACACATGCAGCAGCTTCTTCTACACTCCCATGCATACTACACAGCTGTATGTGGTGTTTTAGATAGCAGTGTGTAATGCAAACACATTCAATGTCACCAAGGCTCATTTCATTTGCTCTACTCTAATCACTCACCCAGGTAACACATGCTGATGGTCTCAAGTAGCTGTTAGGACATGCGCTCTTTTTTGCCTCTCTAAAAAATAAGGGAAATGTGTAAGGCTGTCTCAGTAATTATCACTTGCTCCATACACAGTACTAAATGTACTTTCAATTTGCCAAAGGAAATATCGCTTTCTGCGTAGAATCACACCATGAGTCTGTGTGCACACAGGAATTGTTGACAGAGATTTAATTTGTGTTGCTGTTGTTCTGTAAAACTTGTACTCGCAGGAAAAGGGCAGCTTGTTTTCTTCAATTGTGATGGATAGCACTCAGCAGAAATCACTATCTCACAAAAGAGAGGCAAATGCTGACACATTTTAAAACCACAGGGTATATTTTCCTTCCACACCTGCCATGGGTGAGGTAGATCGTACATGTTCAAAACTGCAATTAACCTTTACCAAACATGTACTCTTACACACATATCTGCAGTCTTCATGCAAATGAAAAAGTCTCCGTGGAGATCTTTCTTGCAAGTGACAATACACAGTATCCAGAAACACACTCTTTGCACACATGCAGCAGCTTCTCCTACACACTCCCATGCATACTACACAGCTGTATGTGGTATATCAGATAGCAGTGTGTAATGCAAACATATTCAACATCACCAAGGCTCATTTCCTTTGCTCTACTCTAATCACTCACCCAGGTAACACATGCTGATGGTCTCAAGTAGCTGTTAGGACATGTGCTCTTTTTTGCCGCTCTAAAAAATAAGGGAAATGTGTGAGGCTGTCTCAGTAATTATCACTTGCTCCATCCACAGTACTAAATGTGCTTACAATTTGCCAAAGGAAATATCGCTTTCTGCGTAGAATCACACCATGAGTCTGTGTGCACACAGGAATTGTTGTCAGAGATTTAATTTGTGTTGCTGTTGTTCTGTAAAACTTGCACTCGCAGGAAAAGGGCAGCTTGTTTTCTTCAATTGTGATGGATAGCACTCAGCAGAAATCACTATCTCACAAAAGAGAGGCAAATGCTGACACATTTTAAAACCACAGGGTATATTATTTTCCTTCCACACCTGCCATGGGTGAGGTATATCTTACATGTTCAAAACTGCAATTAACCTTTACCAAACATGTACTCTTACACACATATCTGTAGTCTTCAGGCAAATGAAAAAGTCTCCGTGGAGATCTCTCTTGCAAGTGACAATACACAGTCTCCAGAAACACACTCTTTGCACACATGCAGCAGCTTCTCCTACACTCCCATGCATAATATTCAGCTCTGTGTTGTGTTTCAGATAGCAGTGTGTAATGCAAACACATTCAACGTCACCAAGGCTCATTTCCTTTGCTCTCCTCTAATCACTCACCCAGGTAACACATGCTGATGGTCACAAATAGCTGTTAGGACATGTGCTCTTTTTTGCCTCTCTAAAAAATAAGGGAAATGTGTGAGACTGTCTCAGTAATTATCACTTGCTCCATCCACTGTACTAAATGTGCTTTCAATTTGCCATAGGAAATATCGCTTTCTGGGTAGAATCACACCATGAGTCTGTGTGCACACAGGAATTGTTGACAGAGATTTAATTTGTGTTGCTGTTGTTCTGTAAGACTTGCACTCGCAGGAAAAGGGCAGCTTGTTTTCTTCAATTGTGATGGATAGCACTCAGCAGAAATCACTATCTCACAAAAGAGAGGCAAATGCTGACACATTTTAAAACCACAGGGTATATTTTCCTTCCACACCTGCCATGGGTGAGGTAGATCCTACATGTTCAAAACTGCAATTAACCTTTACCAAACATGTACTCTTACACACATATCTGTAGTCTTCAGGCAAATGAAAAAGTCTCCGTGGAGATCTCTCTTGCAAGTGACAATACACAGTCTCCAGAAACACACTCTTTGCACACATGCAGCAGCTTCTCCCACACATTCCCATGCATACTACACAGCTGTATGTGGTGTTTTAGATAGCAGTGTGTAATGCAAACATATTCAACGTCACCAAGGCTCATTTTCTTTGCTCTACTCTAATCACTCACCCAGGTAACACATGCTGATGGTCTCAAGTAGCTGTTAGGACATGTGCTCTTTTTTGCCTCTCTAAAAAATAAGGGAAATGTGTGAGGCTGTCTCGGTAATTATCACTTGCTCCATCCACAGTACTAAATGTGCTTACAATTTTCCAAAGGAAATATCGCTTTCTGCGTAGAATCACACCATGAGTCTGTGTGCACACAGGAATTGTTGTCAGAGATTTAATTTGTGTTGCTGTTGTTCTGTAAAACTTGCACTCGCAGGAAAAGGGCAGCTTGTTTTCTTCAATTGTGATGGATAGCACTCAGCAGAAATCACTATCTCACAAAAGAGAGGCAAATGCTGACACATTTTAAAACCACAGGGTATATTATTTTCCTTCCACACCTGCCATGGGTGAGGTATATCGTACATGTTCAAAACTGCAATTAACCTTTACCAAACATGTACTCTTACACACATATCTGTAGTCTTCAGGCAAATGAAAAAGTCTCCGTGGAGATCTCTCTTGCAAGTGACAATACACAGTCTCCAGAAACACACTCTTTGCACACATGCAGCAGCTTCTCCTACACTCCCATGCATAATATTCAGCTCTGTGTTGTGTTTCAGATAGCAGTGTGTAATGCAAACACATTCAACGTCACCAAGGCTCATTTCCTTTGCTCTCCTCTAATCACTCACCCAGGTAACACATGCTGATGGTCACAAATAGCTGTTAGGACATGTGCTCTTTTTTGCCTCTCTAAAAAATAAGGGAAATGTGTGAGACTGTCTCAGTAATTATCACTTGCTCCATCCACAGTACTAAATGTGCTTTCAATTTGCCATAGGAAATATCGCTTTCTGGGTAGAATCACACCATGAGTCTGTGTGCACACAGGAATTGTTGACAGAGATTTAATTTGTGTTGCTGTTGTTCTGTAAGACTTGCACTCGCAGGAAAAGGGCAGCTTGTTTTCTTCAATTGTGATGGATAGCACTCAGCAGAAATCACTATCTCACAAAAGAGAGGCAAATGCTGACACATTTTAAAACCACAGGGTATATTTTCCTTCCACACCTGCCATGGGTGAGGTAGATCCTACATGTTCAAAACTGCAATTAACCTTTACCAAACATGTACTCTTACACACATATCTGTAGTCTTCAGGCAAATGAAAAAGTCTCCGTGGAGATCTCTCTTGCAAGTGACAATACACAGTCTCCAGAAACACACTCTTTGCACACATGCAGCAGCTTCTCCCACACATTCCCATGCATACTACACAGCTGTATGTGGTGTTTTAGATAGCAGTGTGTAATGCAAACATATTCAACGTCACCAAGGCTCATTTTCTTTGCTCTACTCTAATCACTCACCCAGGTAACACATGCTGATGGTCTCAAATAGCTGTTAGGACATGTGCTCTTTTTTGTCTCTCTAAAAAATAAGGGAAATGTGTGAGGCTGTCTCAGTAATTATCACTTACTCCATCCACAGTACTAAATGTGCTTTCAATTTGCCAAAGGAAATATCGTTTTCTGCCTAGAAGTACACCATGAGTCTGTGTGGACAGAGGAATTGTTGTCAGAGATTTAATTTGTGTTCCTGTTGTTCGGTAAAACTTGTACTTTCAGGAAAGGGCCTGGTATCACCCAGGAATACTGTTTTGTGCCTAGAATCACACCAGGAGACAGTGTGCACACAGGAATTGTTGTCCGAGATTTAATTTGTGTTGCTGTTGTTCTGTTAAACTTTCACTCGCAGGAAAAGGGCAGCTTGTTTTCTTGATCTGTGATGGTTTGCTTCCAGCAGAAATCACTATGTCACACAAGAGATGCAAATGCTGACACATTTTAAAACCACAGGGTATATTTTCCTTCCACACCTGCCATGGGTGAGGTAGATCCTACATGTTCAAAACTGCAATTAACCTTTACCAAACATGTACTCTTACACACATATCTGCAGTCTTCATGCAAATGAAAAAGTCTCCGTGGAGATCTCTCTTGCAAGTGACAATACACAGTCTCCAGAAACACACTCTTTGCACACATGCAGCAGCTTCTCCTACACACTCCCATGCATACTACACAGCTGTATGTGGTGTTTTAGATAGCAGTGTGTAATGCAAACATATTCAACGTCACCAAGGCTCATTTTCTTTGCTCTACTCTAATCACTCACCCAGGTAACACATGCTGATGGTCTCAAGTAGCTGTTAGGACATGTGCTCTTTTTTGCCTCTCTAAAAAATAAGGGAAATGTGTGGGGCTGTCTCAGTAATTATCACTTGCTCCATCCACAGTACTAAATGTGCTTACAATTTGCCAAAGGAAATATTGCTTTCTGCGTAGAATCACACCATGAGTCTGTGTGCACACAGGAATTGTTGTCAGAGATTTAATTTGTGTTGCTGTTGTTCTGTAAAACTTGCACTTTCAGGAAAGGGCCAGCCTATTTTGTTCAAATGTGTTGGTTAGCACTTAGCAGAAATCACTATCTCAAAAATGAGAGGCAAATGCTAACACATTTCAAATCAACAAGGTAGATTTACCATCAAATCTTGCAATGGCAGAGGTAGTTCCTACATGTTCAAAACTCAAATTAACCCTTACCACACAACTACTCTTATACGCATGTCTGCACTCTTCATGCAGTTGTGCAAGTTTTCATGCAGATCTCTCTTGCAACTGACAATACACAGTCTTCAGAAACACACTCTTTGCACACATGCAGCAGCTTCTTCTACACTCCCATGCATACTACACAGCTGTATGTGGTGTTTTAGATAGCAGTGTGTAATGCAAACACATTCAATGTCACCAAGGCTCATTTCATTTGCTCTACTCTAATCACTCACCCAGGTAACACATGCTGATGGTCTCAAGTAGCTGTTAGGACATGCGCTCTTTTTTGCCTCTCTAAAAAATAAGGGAAATGTGTAAGGCTGTCTCAGTAATTATCACTTGCTCCATACACAGTACTAAATGTACTTTCAATTTGCCAAAGGAAATATCGCTTTCTGCGTAGAATCACACCATGAGTCTGTGTGCACACAGGAATTGTTGACAGAGATTTAATTTGTGTTGCTGTTGTTCTGTAAAACTTGTACTCGCAGGAAAAGGGCAGCTTGTTTTCTTCAATTGTGATGGATAGCACTCAGCAGAAATCACTATCTCACAAAAGAGAGGCAAATGCTGACACATTTTAAAACCACAGGGTATATTTTCCTTCCACACCTGCCATGGGTGAGGTAGATCGTACATGTTCAAAACTGCAATTAACCTTTACCAAACATGTACTCTTACACACATATCTGCAGTCTTCATGCAAATGAAAAAGTCTCCGTGGAGATCTTTCTTGCAAGTGACAATACACAGTATCCAGAAACACACTCTTTGCACACATGCAGCAGCTTCTCCTACACACTCCCATGCATACTACACAGCTGTATGTGGTATATCAGATAGCAGTGTGTAATGCAAACATATTCAACATCACCAAGGCTCATTTCCTTTGCTCTACTCTAATCACTCACCCAGGTAACACATGCTGATGGTCTCAAGTAGCTGTTAGGACATGTGCTCTTTTTTGCCGCTCTAAAAAATAAGGGAAATGTGTGAGGCTGTCTCAGTAATTATCACTTGCTCCATCCACAGTACTAAATGTGCTTACAATTTGCCAAAGGAAATATCGCTTTCTGCGTAGAATCACACCATGAGTCTGTGTGCACACAGGAATTGTTGTCAGAGATTTAATTTGTGTTGCTGTTGTTCTGTAAAACTTGCACTCGCAGGAAAAGGGCAGCTTGTTTTCTTCAATTGTGATGGATAGCACTCAGCAGAAATCACTATCTCACAAAAGAGAGGCAAATGCTGACACATTTTAAAACCACAGGGTATATTATTTTCCTTCCACACCTGCCATGGGTGAGGTATATCTTACATGTTCAAAACTGCAATTAACCTTTACCAAACATGTACTCTTACACACATATCTGTAGTCTTCAGGCAAATGAAAAAGTCTCCGTGGAGATCTCTCTTGCAAGTGACAATACACAGTCTCCAGAAACACACTCTTTGCACACATGCAGCAGCTTCTCCTACACTCCCATGCATAATATTCAGCTCTGTGTTGTGTTTCAGATAGCAGTGTGTAATGCAAACACATTCAACGTCACCAAGGCTCATTTCCTTTGCTCTCCTCTAATCACTCACCCAGGTAACACATGCTGATGGTCACAAATAGCTGTTAGGACATGTGCTCTTTTTTGCCTCTCTAAAAAATAAGGGAAATGTGTGAGACTGTCTCAGTAATTATCACTTGCTCCATCCACTGTACTAAATGTGCTTTCAATTTGCCATAGGAAATATCGCTTTCTGGGTAGAATCACACCATGAGTCTGTGTGCACACAGGAATTGTTGACAGAGATTTAATTTGTGTTGCTGTTGTTCTGTAAGACTTGCACTCGCAGGAAAAGGGCAGCTTGTTTTCTTCAATTGTGATGGATAGCACTCAGCAGAAATCACTATCTCACAAAAGAGAGGCAAATGCTGACACATTTTAAAACCACAGGGTATATTTTCCTTCCACACCTGCCATGGGTGAGGTAGATCCTACATGTTCAAAACTGCAATTAACCTTTACCAAACATGTACTCTTACACACATATCTGTAGTCTTCAGGCAAATGAAAAAGTCTCCGTGGAGATCTCTCTTGCAAGTGACAATACACAGTCTCCAGAAACACACTCTTTGCACACATGCAGCAGCTTCTCCCACACATTCCCATGCATACTACACAGCTGTATGTGGTGTTTTAGATAGCAGTGTGTAATGCAAACATATTCAACGTCACCAAGGCTCATTTTCTTTGCTCTACTCTAATCACTCACCCAGGTAACACATGCTGATGGTCTCAAGTAGCTGTTAGGACATGTGCTCTTTTTTGCCTCTCTAAAAAATAAGGGAAATGTGTGAGGCTGTCTCGGTAATTATCACTTGCTCCATCCACAGTACTAAATGTGCTTACAATTTTCCAAAGGAAATATCGCTTTCTGCGTAGAATCACACCATGAGTCTGTGTGCACACAGGAATTGTTGTCAGAGATTTAATTTGTGTTGCTGTTGTTCTGTAAAACTTGCACTCGCAGGAAAAGGGCAGCTTGTTTTCTTCAATTGTGATGGATAGCACTCAGCAGAAATCACTATCTCACAAAAGAGAGGCAAATGCTGACACATTTTAAAACCACAGGGTATATTATTTTCCTTCCACACCTGCCATGGGTGAGGTATATCGTACATGTTCAAAACTGCAATTAACCTTTACCAAACATGTACTCTTACACACATATCTGTAGTCTTCAGGCAAATGAAAAAGTCTCCGTGGAGATCTCTCTTGCAAGTGACAATACACAGTCTCCAGAAACACACTCTTTGCACACATGCAGCAGCTTCTCCTACACTCCCATGCATAATATTCAGCTCTGTGTTGTGTTTCAGATAGCAGTGTGTAATGCAAACACATTCAACGTCACCAAGGCTCATTTCCTTTGCTCTCCTCTAATCACTCACCCAGGTAACACATGCTGATGGTCACAAATAGCTGTTAGGACATGTGCTCTTTTTTGCCTCTCTAAAAAATAAGGGAAATGTGTGAGACTGTCTCAGTAATTATCACTTGCTCCATCCACAGTACTAAATGTGCTTTCAATTTGCCATAGGAAATATCGCTTTCTGGGTAGAATCACACCATGAGTCTGTGTGCACACAGGAATTGTTGACAGAGATTTAATTTGTGTTGCTGTTGTTCTGTAAGACTTGCACTCGCAGGAAAAGGGCAGCTTGTTTTCTTCAATTGTGATGGATAGCACTCAGCAGAAATCACTATCTCACAAAAGAGAGGCAAATGCTGACACATTTTAAAACCACAGGGTATATTTTCCTTCCACACCTGCCATGGGTGAGGTAGATCCTACATGTTCAAAACTGCAATTAACCTTTACCAAACATGTACTCTTACACACATATCTGTAGTCTTCAGGCAAATGAAAAAGTCTCCGTGGAGATCTCTCTTGCAAGTGACAATACACAGTCTCCAGAAACACACTCTTTGCACACATGCAGCAGCTTCTCCCACACATTCCCATGCATACTACACAGCTGTATGTGGTGTTTTAGATAGCAGTGTGTAATGCAAACATATTCAACGTCACCAAGGCTCATTTTCTTTGCTCTACTCTAATCACTCACCCAGGTAACACATGCTGATGGTCTCAAATAGCTGTTAGGACATGTGCTCTTTTTTGTCTCTCTAAAAAATAAGGGAAATGTGTGAGGCTGTCTCAGTAATTATCACTTACTCCATCCACAGTACTAAATGTGCTTTCAATTTGCCAAAGGAAATATCGTTTTCTGCCTAGAAGTACACCATGAGTCTGTGTGGACAGAGGAATTGTTGTCAGAGATTTAATTTGTGTTCCTGTTGTTCGGTAAAACTTGTACTTTCAGGAAAGGGCCTGGTATCACCCAGGAATACTGTTTTGTGCCTAGAATCACACCAGGAGACAGTGTGCACACAGGAATTGTTGTCCGAGATTTAATTTGTGTTGCTGTTGTTCTGTTAAACTTTCACTCGCAGGAAAAGGGCAGCTTGTTTTCTTGATCTGTGATGGTTTGCTTCCAGCAGAAATCACTATGTCACACAAGAGATGCAAATGCTGACACATTTTAAAACCACAGGGTATATTTTCCTTCCACACCTGCCATGGGTGAGGTAGATCCTACATGTTCAAAACTGCAATTAACCTTTACCAAACATGTACTCTTACACACATATCTGCAGTCTTCATGCAAATGAAAAAGTCTCCGTGGAGATCTCTCTTGCAAGTGACAATACACAGTCTCCAGAAACACACTCTTTGCACACATGCAGCAGCTTCTCCTACACACTCCCATGCATACTACACAGCTGTATGTGGTGTTTTAGATAGCAGTGTGTAATGCAAACTTATTCAACGTCACCAAGGCTCATTTTCTTTGCTCTACTCTAATCACTCACCCAGGTAACACATGCTGATGGTCTCAAGTAGCTGTTAGGACATGTGCTCTTTTTTGCCTCTCTAAAAAATAAGGGAAATGTGTGAGGCTGTCTCAGTAATTATCACTTGCTCCATCCACAGTACTAAATGTGCTTACAATTTGCCAAAGGAAATATTGCTTTCTGCGTAGAATCACACCATGAGTCTGTGTGCACACAGGAATTGTTGTCAGAGATTTAATTTGTGTTGCTGTTGTTCTGTAAAACTTGCACTTTCAGGAAAGGGCCAGCTTGTTTTGTTCAAATGTGTTGGTTAGCACTTAGCAGAAATCACTATCTCAAAAATGAGAGGCAAATGCTAACACATTTCAAATCAACAAGGTAGATTTACCATCAAATCTTGCAATGGCAGAGGTAGTTCCTACATGTTCAAAACTCAAATTAACCCTTACCACACAACTACTCTTATACGCATGTCTGCACTCTTCATGCAGTTGTGCAAGTTTTCATGCAGATCTCTCTTGCAACTGACAATACACAGTCTTCAGAAACACACTCTTTGCACACATGCAGCAGCTTCTTCTACACTCCCATGCATACTACACAGCTGTATGTGGTGTTTTAGATAGCAGTGTGTAATGCAAACACATTCAATGTCACCAACGCTCATTACATTTGCTGTAGTCTAATCACTCATCCTGTAACACATGGTCATGGTCTCAAATAGGTGTAAGGACATGTGCTCTTTTCTGCTTCTCTAAAATATAAGAAAAATGTGTCAGGCTGTCACAGTACTTATCATTTGCTGCTTAACAGTAGTAAATGTGCTTTCAAATTGCCAAGCAAATATCGATTTCTGCCTAGAATCACACCATGAGTCTGTGTGCACATAGGAATTGTTGTCAGAGATTTAATTTATGTTTCTCTTGTTTTGTAAGACTTGGACTCGTAGGAAAGGATCAGCTCATGTGATAGGATTTGAAAAGTTGAAAAAAAAATTGTAATGAATTAAAATTATATAAAGGTATTTTTTTTTAGTTTTTTGCAGGTATTGCTGAGCAACAGTGAAAAAATATAAAGATGCCTATAAAGTCAAGAAAGAGAAAAGAAAAGAAACAACTATATTTGAAGACAACTGGTCCAAAAAAAATAGGAGGAGAAGCTTGTGTTGGAAAACGAAAAAAGTCTTCTGGTAAGCAAACTAAAGAATTTTAAAAAAATATCTTCCAAAAAAAAAAAAATGATCGAAAGATAAATTCAAACAATGTTTCAAGTAAAAAACAACAACAGACTCGACAGCAAAAACAAAATGCTAATGTAGACTCAGAAGTAAGAAAGAGTGACTTAACACGGAAAATAGATTTTATAAACATTAGTTGAAAAATGTTTCAGAGAAGAGTGATGTTAAATTTGCTAAAGGATGTGAAAAAATATAAGAAGAAAACCAATTTTTAAAAAAAAAAGAAATTAATTGAAAGGATTGTTAGCAAGGCATTAGAAATAAAAAGAAAACTATTCATTTTAATTTTGAACAGGATGCGTAGATTAGATGAATTAGTCAATGCAATGAAGTCACAAAGCAAAAGGAAAAGAGAAGTAAAAAAAAATAACTTTTGTAAAGTGTACTTAGGAGAATGGAAGCATAGTTCAAGTACTGAACCATTTTTTAATGAAGAGAGTTATCTTCAAAGTAATAGTTTGTTGCATGCAGTTAAGACCAATGGTCGAGCATATGAAGTTAAGGATGGCTGTGTAATGGAAAAGGAGAAAATGGTTCCAAGAAATGAGTAACAAGTGATGGCTGATGAGCTTATGGGGAGACGTCCTAAAGCCCCAGTGTACACTTGGAATTGTAGTAGTATTTGTACTGTGCGTCAGGAATCTATTGATAAATTACGTGACTTTCTAAGAGAATATAGTAAAAAGAGCGTTAAACAGAAAATTAAGGTACTTCAAACACTAGATCCATGCAGAGTGAGAGAGAATACTGGTTTGCAAGGACATTCTCTGGCTTGTCTATCTAGGAAAGTTTGCCAAAGAGTTTTTCACCATTTTAGGATGCTGGCAGTTCATCATACTGAAATGAGAAAGTTTGTGAGAACATTGTATTTTACTAAAAGTCCAGCAATAAAGTTAAATGAGTTGAATAATGCTCTGTTCCGTGGATCTGTATCAGATGTAGTGAAGGTTACTGATGAGATTCAGTTGTGTTACTTTGGTCCAGAACAAGAAAGTGCAGAAAATGACACAGTTATTGATGAAAATGTGGAAGAGAATGTAGAACCCACTGTTAGTAAAAATGTTGAAGATGAAATGACAAAATTTACTATCATCTCTAACGAAAGGCCAAATATTACTTGTATTTGTTGCCGGAGAAGCCATTATAAAAATCAAACAAGGAATGTTGATCTCTATAAAAAAAGTGAGAATGAAGATATTTATAAGTGGAAAGATTTTGCAACATATATATTTCTGGAAAATTGTTTTGAATTGGGTGAAGATCAGCGTATTTGTAAATACTGTTATAACAAGTTAGAAGAAAATAGAATGCCAGCTAGAGCTGTACATAATAAGTTAGAATTGGTTGATATTCCACCAGAACTTTCTGATTTAAATACGTATGAGTCTATACTCATTCAATGTGTCCATCCGTTTCAGACCATAGTGCGTATGGAACCAAAAACAGGTAAATTACCTCCTTCGGATTTACAAAGAGGTTTAAAAGGAAGAGTTGTGTATTTGCCATTGGATTTGAAAAAAATATGGAAACAATTGATGCAGATACTTTGGAAACTGAACCATTAGTTATTCTGGTTAATGGTGTACCTACAAAGAATAAGAAAATATGGCAGGAGCTGGTGGATGTACGAAAAGTACAAAGAGCAAATTTGTATTTGAAAAAAAATAATAAATGGTATGAAGCCATTTATATGGATGAAGATGAAGAAGAAATACTAGAAGACACAGGAATACCAACTGGGCAAATTGAAAAAGTGGATAAGTCAAAAGAAGAAGAAATTTATGAACATTTCAGCATACATCCTCTTCATTCTAAAGAAGTTATGGGGAACGCTATTGATCGGTTTCAGATGAAAAAAGCAAAAGGAACTCCTGTGAGTGTATGGGAGGAGAGCTTGGAAGCTCGTTGTTTTCCCCAGCTGTTTCCTACAGGAGAAGGTGGACGATATGATGAACGTCCAGTACAGATTCCTGCTTCGGAGTATCGGACTACAAGATTATATGCAGAAGATCCCAGATTTCGTCAAAGTATTCCTTACTTGTTCCATCTTTTATTTGAAAGTGACTTAACAGCACTATCTTATGCAGTAAATCACATTTTGAAAACTGGAGTACATCTATGTAATGTGACTGCAAAGAATTTTATCAACAAAGTGCAACAGTGAGATGATCATTTGGAATCTCAATTGATCAATTTGATGGCTTGTCAGCGTGGGACAATTGAATATTGGTACCGACGTCATGGTGAATTGAAGTGTATGTTACGGAATTTAGGAACTCCTACATGGTTCCTTACCCTGAGCTGTGCTGAGTATGCTTGGGATGATTTACTGGATTTTCTACGAGAGGCAAATTCAAACATTAAAAACATACAATACAAGACAGCAGGAGAATTGTGCTTATTGGAGCCGGTTAATGTTTGCAGATATTTTAATCATAGATTTGAGGCTATGATGTCCTACATCTGCAATAAAAAAAATTCACCTCTTGGAGAAGTTGTGGATTTCTTTTGGAGAAAAGAGTACCAAGCAAGAGGTGCTCCTCATATTCATATGCTGTTGTGGATCAAGGATGCCCCAAAATTTGGAACAGATTCTGATGAAGCAGTTTTATCTTTCATTGAAGAATATGCAACATGTGCTATACCTAAAAGCACAGAAGAGAAACAATTAAAAGAGCAAGTTTTACGTTTCCAAAGTCATCGGTGTGGAAAATACTGTCGACGAAAGTACAAGAGTAAAGATAAATTCTACACAAAATGTCGATTTGGATTTCCACGACCTGTTCTTTCAAAAGGAAGAGTCAACAGTTTTATGTCAGCTGTGCGACATACTATTACAAGAAAATCGCCTAAGAATACCTACAACCTAAGAAGAAAAGAAGAGTCAAAATATATAAATGACTACAATCCAGTTATTTTATCCATGTGGAATGCTAACATGGATATACAGTATGTGGCTGACAATTATATTGCTGTTGCTCGGTATGTCACATCTTACATCACTAAATCTGAGAAAACGGAATTGAAGGAAATGTGGGAAGAGATTTCTCATGAGAAGACTGTCAGTAAGAAGCTATACAGTTTCAGTTTAAAGATGTTATCGCATCGAGAAATTGGTTCCTACGAATGCTTAGATAGGTTATCATCTGCAAGTCTGTACTCGAAATCCAGAAGAATAATTTGGGCAAGTTTAGGCCTTGCAGGAATGCGAAATCGGGTACTGAAATCTATTCGAGAAATTGAATATTTAGCAGAGTTTGAACCAGAAAGTACAGACATTTTAAGAACAAACATGTTGGACACATATTACCCACAAAGAAGTCATCACCTTGAGAACATGTGTCTCTATGAAGTACTGCAGAACTTAATTTTTAAACGGAATGCCACAGAAGATATCAACAATGGAAAATATAAAGTCAGTGGTGAGGAGGGATGTTTGGTGAAGCAAACAAAAGGAAGTTTGATAAATCACCGGAAGCTGAGTTGCGACACTCCTGACAAAAAGGAATTTTACTACTTGGCACTTTTGCAGCTGTTTAAACCATGGCGTTCAGAGGATGAACTACTTGGAGAATTCCAGAGTTATGAAGATTCCTTCAATGCTAGCAAAGACAGCATAGAATGCAGTACTTTCACAACTTATGTTCAAATGTTAAATGAAGAAATTGAACAAGAAGCAACAATTGCAGCTGAAGTAGCT
The DNA here is from genome assembly GCF_964204655.1 of Triturus cristatus. Classification (NCBI taxonomy): domain Eukaryota; kingdom Metazoa; phylum Chordata; class Amphibia; order Caudata; family Salamandridae; genus Triturus; species Triturus cristatus. Next base: position 277,063,931 of record NC_140586.1, on the reverse strand, counting down.
AATGACAGTTCTCAAGACAGTCAAAGTTCTGGGACGCTCAGTCAAGATCCTCTAGGACAACCAATCGTAGAAAATGAAGCAGCAATAGCCATGAATGAAGTGGAAACAGCTATGAATCAAGCTCAGGAAGATTTAGTAGACTTAACATATTTGGAGCAGCAACTGAATGAAGAACAAAACATTTTTTATGAAGAATTCAGGAAAAAAATTGATTACTACATTAAAATAAAGAGTGCGCATGCACATCTTTTGAACCAATGAGAATGTATGTAAGTGGACAAGCAGGAACTGGAAAAAGTTTCTTAATTAATGTAATTAGAAGCTACCTACAGAAGAAAATGGATTCCATTTTGTCTTGTGTTGTTTCTGCTCCAACTGGGTTAGCAGCGTATAACATAAAAGGAGTTACCTTACATTGTTTGCTAATGTTACCAGTAGAGCATGAGAACAAAATACAGTATCACAAACTAGCAGGAGAAGCATGCTTGGAGGTTTCAAGAGTATTGAAGAAAATGAAAGTACTCATTATTGATGAGGTAAGCATGGTATCAAACTTAATGCTTGCCTTTGTGCATTTAAGAATGCAGCAAATTCTGAAGACAGACTATGACATGTTATTTGGAGGAAAACACGTCATAGTTTTTGGGGATCTTTTGCAACTTACTCCAGTTAAAGGACAACCGGTATTCCATACACTTATACATGAAGATACGAAAAAGTCGTTAGGAAGTATAGGCAATGTAAATATTTGGACATATTTTGAGTATAAGGAACTCATTACCAATATGAGGCTAGCCAATGATGAGGAATATGCAAGTATTCTGAAAGATATAAGAATTGGACTACTCACAGAACATGGCAGAAAAGTATTACAGAGTCGATTGCTGACTAATTTGTTTACAACAGAAGAAATAGTTTCAGAGAAAATATACAAGAAAATTGCTGAAAAAAATACTGTAATCTGCTTAATGCCAACACTACATGAATGCTCTGCATTCAATCAAGAACTTTTAAAATTGGAAAATGAAGAGATCATAAAACTGGAAGCTGTGGATAAAATTCAACATGAACAAATAACTATTATATTGACAGGCAAATTGGCTACTAAATTGGAATCTCTGGAGAAAAACATTTCAAAAACAGCTGGTTTGGAAAAGAATCTTTATGTGTGTATGAACTGTAGAGTAATTTTAAGACGTAATTTGGATGTAGAAAAAGGATTAGTGAATGGAGCTATGGGTAAAGTTGTGGATTTTGTAAAGTACCAGAAAAAAGATGGAATTGAATTCTTAAAAATATAATTTGATCAGATTGAAGAGGTTAAAGTCATTTGTCGTTGTTCAGTTCGTTTTTTGCTAGTGAAAGACTTATATGTACGTAGGAAGCAGTTTCCAATTTCTCTAGCATATGCTGTAACTATTTACAAGTCTCAAGGATTAACTGTTGATAGTGCATTTGTAAACATTGGATCTACTGTGTTTAAAGAAGGTATGGCATATGTTGCTTTGTCACGCGTGAAAAAATTATCTGGTTTATTCATGATAGAGTTTGATGACTCAAAAGTAAGTGCTGATGCAAACTGTGTAAAGGAGTATAATAGATTAAGAAGAAGCTATGCTCCTCATTTAGGTCAGTATCCAGTGTTGGAAAAACGTGTTGTTTGTCGGAAAAGGAGATTTGAGAATATCTGTAATGAGGATGTACAGAACAGAAAACAAAAAGACAGTGATGTGACTGCAAGCAAAAAGAAAAAGGACAGTGTGGAAGAGGTTGTTGGTTGTCATTTTGAAAATAGCTCTGGTGTCAACTGCTACGCAAATGTAGTGCTCAATGTTGTATTTTATCTTGAAAGTTTGCAAGAGCAGATCATACTAAATCATGAAAAAAGATTCTGTTCTTTGCTGAGTCTGCTTTATGAGAAGCTGAGTAATGATAAAACTAAAATAGAAAGTGCTTCTGATGTTAGAAATCTTTTAGATGTATCTTCTGGATGTACACAGTTTACACAAAATGTCCAGCAAGATGCACAGGAATTCTTGATGTATATCCTGATGGTACTGGAAGATGAAGGAGTAGAAGTAGGAAATTTATTTGGTGTCTCTTATAAATGGGAACATTGTTGTGATAACTGTATGAACACAAGCAGTAGTAATGTAGATTCTGAAAAGTTCATATATTTACCATTACCAGAAAGTAAAACAGTGACTTTTAGTAAATTAGTTAAAGATGCTAATCACAACATGGAATGTTCTGAATGTAAATCTGAATTGTTGTCAACATTATTTTTAAGGAAATATGGACAGTATGTAATTTTAATGGTACAACGTTGTAGAGCTGATGGAACAAAAATGGAAACTTTACTAAAGAAGTTTGTTGGCAATCAATTATCTATATCTGGAAAAACTTTTGTAGCAGTTGCAATAATTTTTCATGACGGCCCTTCTATAACTTATGGTCATTACACAGTTTATCTTAAATGTGAAAAAGGATGGACACTGTGTAATGATTCTAAATTGATTTTCAAGCAACGTTTGCCTTATGATTTACCCAATTGTTACTTAATTTTTCTGAAACCCAAATTTTAAATACTAAAATCAGCATCAAAAGAAAGCATTATTTAAATTTAAAAGGACTAAAATTGGATATTTCACTGACCATCGATTTTAAACTTACCATTTGGCCTCAAGGAATGGTAAAACAAACAATTGTGGACTTCTTTGACAGATATTTTTTGGGAAAATGTTCTTTTGCAACAAGGTTTACAGACGTTATTTCTGTAAATTGTTATTGTTCTTAAAAGGTATTTTTGTCATTTCTATTAAGGTATGTTTTAGTGAGGATACATTTGGGGCTTTTTTAAACAATCTTTCAGATTGTTGTTTTTTTTGCCCGCTGTTAAATGATGAATACAATTGATTTCACTATTTTCAGTGAAAATCAAAACATTCTGAAAACAGCAAAAAAAGGGCAAAAAATTGCTTTGCTAAATATGAAAAAACATGTACTGTTTAATAAAATGTATTGTTGAATATTAATACTTTTTTCCTTTTTTTCAGAAGTAGAAAGAACATTTAGAAGATGTAATTCAGTTTCCTTGCAATTACATAAAAACATTTATTTCTAAAAAAGTTACTTTGATGGTGAGGTATTTTTGAAATATCTGTATGTGTCACTGCTTTCGTCGTATGCTTCCTTTTCTTCACCTCTCCTTACTCTGCTTTTCTCATTTCTCTTTTCACTCACTCTTCCTGCTTTACTACTCTTTTCTAACTCCCTCACTCCTTCTCTACTACTCCCCTGCCTTTACTACCTCTATCAGTAATTTTTCATCCATGTTTCTTTTTTCTGTATCCATATGTCTTAGTCTTTTTAACTGCCTTACTCCTTCTCAGTTGTTTGCTCTCGGTCTCTGCATCTGTCACTCTCTGTTTGTCTGTTTTACCCTTAATTTCCTTAACATCTCTGGGGAGATTTACAAGCCACCTGCGCCACCACTATGTCAGTTTTCTTGATGTACTAGTGGCGCAGGGTGCTTCTCCATATTTACAAGGAGAGGATAAGCCCCTCTGTGTATCTTTTCCTCTCTTTGTAAATACAGCCAATTCAAAAGCAGCACTAAAATGAACTATTATCTTTTTTGATAGGTTTATGGTACCTATAGGTAAGTAGTGATGCAAACTTTAAAGTTTAATAGGAAAACTCTCTTTCCTTCATCTGTGAAATGTACACTATCTCTTTTTTAATTACGTTGCCACTCCCCTCTCTTTGTCAGGGAGTCCCTGAAGGTTTACTAAAGGTGACAAAAAATATATATATTTTTTTTTTTAAATGTCATTGGGTGCGCGCTGGGTGCGCGCACCCCAAAAAAAAAAAATGGCAAATAGATTCTAAAAACAAGTTATTGTGTTTTGATTTTAGGTGGCTCTAAAATGAGCCCTTGAGTTAATGTAGGGACAGAGGAAGAGAAAAACGAAAAAAAAAAATAACAATTCTATGGCCTAGTGCAAAGGTGCTGCTCAAATTTCCTCTGAATGAGATCAATACTGCTCTCACCCATAGAAATAAGAACACCGCAATCCATGCACCGTGTACTCATCCTCCCAAAACAAGGACGAATATCCAGAGGTGTGGAAGAAGGTGAAGGCACCATTGCAGAAGAAGTGCTCGCCTGAGCTGCCGAAGATGTGCTCGGCTGAGCTGCTGCAGATGTCGTCGGCAGAGCAGGTGGAGGGTTGGCTCCAGAAGCTTGACGAAAAGTCACAGGATGCATTGCCTCAACGTGCCTCAGCATAGTGTGAATACTGAAAGAGTACTTCTTATTAGCATTCCCACGTGACAAGGTGCGCTGACACAGTGTGCAGGTGACCTTTGGTGCATTCACCTTCTTTTGTCCCTCAGGAAAAGTAAAAAACTGCCATATAAAGGAGTCTTTCTGCTTCCTCTGCCTCTGTCTCTCAAGAGTGTCCTGCTCACTCTCAGAAGGTGACTGGTGCTCTGCCATTGTCTCACAAAAACAGAGTAGCTCCTTCTCCAAGGGAATCAGAACTAATAATGAGGGGAGTAGGTGTGGTTTTGGAAGAATCTGGAACTGAAAGTACTTTGAACCAATGAAAAGTGATGTTTCTTGATCACATGACTTGCCATGAGGGGATTGGGTGTGATGTTGAAACAATCGGAAACTGAAAGTAATGAAAACCAATTAAAAGTGTTGTTTTATTATTCACATAACCCGAGGTGCGCGCACGGAGCAAGGTCGGAGCGCGCACGGTGCAATTACGCATGCGTGAACGTGTACGCGCGCATGCGCATAAGTATTATACACGTACGTAGCGTGCATACGCGGCACGCGTGCATGCGCGAAACGTCAGCGCGCATATTACGCGCGTATGCGCGACTATATTGCGCGAAGCACGTACGAGGCACGCTTGCGTACGTAGAGTACGTAGCATGCACACCACGTACGTACGCATGTGTACTAGGTGCGCGCTTCGAGCGCACACTAAAACGTATGTATGCGTACGTAGATAACGTACGCAGGCATACATGAAAAACGTACACAAACGTACTAGGTTCGCGCTCAGTGCGCGTACCCTATAAATTTAATGAAAAAAAAAATAAATAAATTGGACATAAGTTAATAGAAGATATTAACTATACTGTTCAACTTTACTCAAATTCAAAGTAAAAAAAAATAACCCACACAAAATTAAAGGATAAAGATAATTTATAAATGTATACATAGGGAAATTTTTGCAAAAAAATATATAAAAAATATATAAAAAAATGATAAAATTAGCATTTAAAAAACCTTTGAAATTCACTGAAAAAACCATAGGTTTCACACACGTTATAGTTAGGAATTAGCATTTAAAAAACCTTTGAAATTCACTGAAAAAAACATAGGTTTCACACACGGTATAGTTAGGAATTAGCATTTAAAAAACCTTGCAAATTCAATGAAAAAACCATAGGTTTCACACACGTTATAGTTAGCTGCACATTTTACTCATAAAAAACCAATGAAATTCCCCCGTTATAGTTAGTTCAGCTAACTATAACTCGCGCGCCCGCAATCCACTGCTGATGACATCACATATTACATCACTCATGACATGGTCAGTGACATCACTCATGACATCACTGATGACATCTGAAATGACATCACTGATGACATCACTGATGGCGTCATCCATGTAAAAAATTACCACATCTTCTTACACCCTAATATAACCTTTGATACACAGTGACAAAACATTTAAGAGTTCCATTCTCAAAACCATATATACTGCAATACCAATCATTACATACCCACTTATTAACTCTTAGGTCTTCATATACCTCCACTCACTCACCTGTACAATCACTCATACTTACAGTCACTCCGTACAAAACTATCATATACATTTATACACTTATATAGACACTCACACACTAACAAGTATCCATGGAGCTACTCTTACACCTACTCAGTCATGCAAATAAACACACTCCAATGTACTCACCTATGCAGTAAAACATACTCAAGTTCATTTACTCCAAAAAATAATATCACATTCTTACACTCTTAGCACACACTCATCCATACAGTCACTTTCACAATCACACACTCTCACATCTACTCACTTATATACTCTTACACGCACATATACTGCCTTTCACATATGTAGTTAGTCACAAATTTACCTCTGAGATATACATTCAATCCCTAACACACCCATACATACAGTCACCCAACCATACAAACCATCACAGATGCACTCTTAAAACCATGGACTCATAGAATCACCCACTCACACATCTATGCATAGAGTCACACACACCCTACCCACACAAACACTCAGGCACCCATACAGATACTCAGACAACTAATCAATAACCCATATAGACACTCATATAGCTATTCACAAAACCATGCAGCCACTTTTACACCACTATACAGACACATACAGACATTTACACAGTTTATTCACTAGTATGCAGTAAGATACATTTAATGACTCACTTATAGAATCGTGTTACGCACCACAGAAAATCATCCATTTACACACTTGTACACCCAGTCATTCTTCAACAGGCCTTTCTCTATATATATTGAACATATTAAAATTGTTCACAAACACATACTCAATAGATGACGCCATCAGTGATGTCATCAGTGATGTCATTTCAGATGTCATCAGTGATGTCATGAGTGATGTCACTGACCATGTCATGAGTGATGTAATATGTGATGTCATCAGCAGTGGATTGCGGGCGCGCGAGTTATAGTTAGCTGAACTAACTATAACGGGGGAATTTCATTGGTTTTTTATGAGTAAAATGTGCAGCTAACTATAACGTGTGTGAAACCTATGGTTTTTTTCATTGAATATATATATATATATATATATTAAAAAACCATAGGTTTCACACATGTTATAGTTAGCTGGGCATTTCACTCGTGAAAAACCATTGAAATTCCCCCGTTATAGTTAGTGCAGGCAACTATAACTCACGCGACCGCAATCCTCTGCTGATGCTACTACTGTATTTAGACACTTATTTACCCATGTCTTCTTCCATTCATTTTTAGCTATACATATATTACAAATATTTTTTTTTCAGAAAGACACATATGTCATCAGTGATGTAATATCTGACGTCATCAGCAGAGGATTGCGGTCGCGTGAGTTATAGTTGCCTGCACTAAGACAAAATGGCGGCCGACACTTCCTGGTTTCGACCGATTCTAATGTTTACTAAGATCTAACAACCAATCAGAATCGCGCTATATATATATATGAGAGAACTCTTCCTCAGAGGTGGCCGGAACCATGTCAGCGGTGCAATCCCAGGGTCCAAGGCTCCCTGTCAATTCAATAAAGTTTCACAAAGTACCAAAGTACCGATGCACTCCTTCCAAATAAATAGCACGATCACGGGGCTTCAACTCAGTTTATTTCAAATAACGAAGCCGCAAATACCCAACGCGTTTCGGCGGCAAGTGCCTTTGTCACGGGTAAATTACAATACAAACAATTTCGAAATTATACACATACACTCAGTGCGTCACGTGAAAATTTCAACAACAAAGAAAGAAGACTAAGAATACTCCTGTCTTCCAAACCTGGTAGTGCCGCCATTTCACAATGGTGAAAATAACAAAGATTAGTAACCAATAAATCATTTGATTAGTCAAAATATACGATATTATATCACAAAGGTGAGAAAATAATGTTGTTGCCACCTGGTACATCAAAAAATGGAAATAACAATGAGTTAAGCTTGTCTCCATATTTTACATTTAAAGACGTGTGTATACATTTTTGCATCCCGACTTCATGTTACATGAACCAAAATAATTTCGTAAGGATGGCATATCATAGATTGCATGCAAATATTGATTCCTTCGTGTGTCGAATATCTACGCACTCAGCATCGGCTACCAACCAGATCATAATCATCAAGGAAGGACTAATTTCTTTCTACGCCGTGAGTGCTGGTTGTCAAGGAACAACAAAGATAACAATATCCCCGTATCCACGTTAGCAAACACAGGGGAATAATGCACCAATATAAAATATATACTATATAATAATATTAATGATAAATGTTGTAAATGCAAGAAATAAGCATAGACATTCCAACAAAAGCATGGTTGTGAAAATCATAATGCCCCAGTGGGCCACACAATGCCTGTATACACTGCCATTATGCAAAAATAATCATAACACCATCACTCCTATACGAAAATATAACTCCCATGGGAGAATGTCATTCCAATACACAGTATGACCGGCTTAAGGTCAGGTGCCTACAAAGTGCTTTTTTGTCTGGGAAGGTAGTGAAGAACTTGCCAAAGATTTTATCAGGGCACTGAATAAGAATGATATTAATCTGAAATTTGAAAACACTATAAGCAGCTCGTGCATTGAATTTCTAGATCTACAAATTGAAGTCATCGAAAACAAATTGACCACCAGATTGTACCGAAAGAAAACAGCAGGCAATACTTTATTGCATGCGGAAAGAGGACACTCAAAAGCTTTAATCAAGAGCATCCCTTATGGAGAGTTCCTCCGGGCTCGGAGGAACTGTAGCTCGGATATTGATTTTGAACGTGAGTGTGCCACTATGAGTTTGAGATTTTCAGAGAGGGGTTATAATTGCCATTGTGTATAATTTCGAAATTGTTTGTATTGTAATTTACCCGTGACCAAGGCGCTTGCCGCCGAAACGCGTTGGGTATTTGCGGCTTCGTTATTTGAAATAAACTGAGTTGAAGCCCCGTGATCGTGCTATTTATTTGGAAGGAGTGCATCGGTACTTTGGTTTTTTGTGAAACTTTATATATATATATATATATATATATATATATATATATATATATATATATATATATATATATATATATATATATATATATATATATATTAAGTGAACAAAATCAACATCACCTCTTTCAAAGCAACAAGTGGCCACTGATTCCAAGTTCACACACAGATCAATGCTCTAAGTTTCCATTAATTTGGCATCAGAGAAAATGCCCAGAAAACACAAGTTGAAATCCATGTAGCAATATGTGCAGGTCCCTGCACTAATCATGGAGCACTGCACCGCTATTAAATAAAAAAGCGATCCTTTGCTGCGCTTAACTCTAGTAGTAATGTATAACTAATTAATCAAGGTGTAGTTAAAATTAAAGGACACTTTTAAAGGATGGTCATCGGGAGGCAGTGCCTCCCACTGCAAGTAATAAGGAATGGGGCGAGGAATGCTGGGCGAGGTGGTAATGCAGGTTTCTAAGTTTGGATGACACTGAGTGGTGAGATAGGATACCAGCTTTGCTGCTTGACTAAGTGTGTTCCTAGGACAATATTTTTTTCTTCATTATCATACATGCGAACAGCTTGAAATATGCGGGTTCAAGATGTGTGCTGTTCAAAAACCTTGTGTTTGATTTAATATTGTTCCACCTATATGAATCTAGGTCACATATAGGGTATATATGACAATTAACTTTTCTATTGGTTCCCCACTGGCATTGTCATCAGGGAGGGGGCAGGAATGTTTTAAGTTCATGTTTTAAAACTATCATGTCTAATAATTAAGTCTCAATACAGTGTTATTAAGGTGAAACTAATGCACATGTTCAGGAATGAACCTTTTTTGAATTTTTAAGAGACCTTAATATTAATGTATGAAGTTGATTGTGTGACTTGGCTCATGCACAGGCCGGTGGCTTAGCTCTCCCTGTTAACTTGCAGGCTCACTCACCTTTCCTCTACACTGAAGCAGTTGCTACTGTACAATATAATGCTTCATTTCTAGGATGGATGCTGTTCACTGTGAGGTTATGAGGCCTGGAGCCCAGAGGATGTGACATCCTCTTTGCTGGGGGTGCAGCAGAAGCCTTCCAAATTCTATGGTATATTGTTTGTAGTAGCAGCGCCCCACTCCCTTCCCCCGTCACTCATGTCTCCTGTGTTCCATGAAGTTTTCAAACACACTGTAGTTGTGTCTGCAGAACCTGCCCACCGCAGCCTGATCCTGCTTTATGAATGCCTTATTGCTGTTCCAATACTTTGAGTTTGGTTCCCAGAACTCCATGTTGGTGACATAGTGCCATGGTGGCTATCGAAATGCATGAACTGCTGCCAGTTGTAGGACAAGCGCCACAGGTACCAAACCTGCTGAGAGCTGCGCAGGTAGTGACACTCAGACTTACCCTGTACCAAGAAGTCCACTGTGGTTAGAAGAGGAGACAAGAGTCACTCGATGTCCGTGAGGGGAGATGTGAGCACACGAGAGACGGATCAGGAAGGGGGGCATAAGTACACAGGAGGAACAGAAACACTCTGAAGGCTTAGAGATACATAGAGGAGGGATTCTAAGGCAGGAGAGTGTGGGTGTGTAAGTGAGTGTGTGAGTGCTTGTATAGGGAGTGAGTGGCTGTGTTGAGAGGCTGTATGGGTAAGTGAGTGAATGTGTGAGTGACTCTATAGGTAAATAAGTGGGTGTGTGATGAGCTGTATGGTAGAGTGTGTGGCTATGTGACTGACTATATGAGTGAGTGACTGGTGGTATGAGTGGCTGTAAGGGTGAGTGAATGGTTTGGTGAGTGGCTATACAAGTGAGTGGGTGTGTGAGTAGCTCAATGGAGGAGTGAGTGGGTGTGTGAGTACTAGTATGGGTCTGTGAATGGGTGTGTGAGTGGGTGTACCAGAGGATGTATGGGGTTGTGAGTGGTTCTGTGGATGATGTCTTCAGTGATGTCACTTACTGGAGGTAACAGGAGGGTTTGTTGGCCCCAAGGTCCCTCCAAGGGGTCCTGATTCCCCAACCAGTAGTGCGCCAGGAGGCACAATTGCAGAGTGGAGGAAAAAGGGAGTGGGGCCTCCAATGACCTTTCAGGAATCCTGCTGTGTGGGACTTATTAGAGGTAACAGGAGGGGTAGTTGGCCTCCAAGGCCCATAAGGAGCCAAGAGAAGTTCATCCCCCAACTAGAAGTGCACCAGGAGGCGAACTTGCAGATTGGTGGTGAAAGGGGGCGGGACCTCCGGCAACTTGCCAGCTGTCTCTTTTTTGTCACATTTATTGGTTTTATGGGGGATTTTGCCCCAGGGACTCCATCCCCCAAGGCCAGGCCAGCCCATTTTTTTGTCCCCCCCCTTCCCGGGACAATTACAGCCCCAGAGAACCAATCCCCCAGTGCTCAGCCTTTCCTTTTTAAAATTCTTAAAGAGGAGGGGAGTTGCGTAACCCCCCTCCCCAGGCCTATTTTGGCCCTGGGAACCCCATTCCCTGTGGCCCAGCACCTCCATTGAGGACCGCGAGGGAAGCCTGCATGCCCCCACGGACCCTGCCTGCTCCCTGCCTCCTGCGGGAGCCAGCATTGCTTTGACACAGAGGGAGCTGCTAAACATGCAGCATGTGCGCAGGTTACATTTAAGAAATATTGTAAGCATATGCCATAAAAATAAGAAAAAATAACAACATGAAAATGAAAATCTGCCACTGTCTAAATGTGGTGGGCATATGCATGCAATAAAGTATTAATATTTTTAAAAAATCATCATTGCATATATTTTTTATTCAGGAGCCAAGAGGACGTCATCCCCCAACTAGAAGTGCACCAGGAGGCGTGTTTGCAGAGTGGTGGTGAAAGGGGGTGAAAGCTTTTTAATTCAAAACTACTGGGTCATACAGACAGAGCAGGTGTAGAAACCACTTTTAGTTTTGATGCACATCAGAGAAACATGTTATCCTTATTGGCACGAAGAAACAATACAATTTGCTTTGAATTATTGTAACAAATAGGCACAGTTATAAGACACACACAGCTCAAAAGAAATAGAAAGGAAACCCTAACTTAGTGCAGTGTGTGTGTGCTTATTTTTGTTTAGATGCCTCCAGTAGCTTTTTAGAAATTAATAATTAAACAATTTATAGGTGGGCCTGAAAAGTTTAAAAGTTAGAGATTTCTGGAATGATAGTTAATGAGTCTGTCATCACAGGGTCGCAAGCTGTCAGCCAATCTACATTTGAAAGTAAATGCCATCATTTGTACAAGGAAGCTTTTTATTTCTTTAGTCTGCTTTGGATCCAAGGTACCAAACCCTTAAAAATGTATAATGTAAAATGTATAAAAACCAATATCAGATCATAGCCCATGTCAAATAACCAGTTTCCACTAAGCATGCCATGCACAGTAGGAGATGGCAGTCCATGCAGGCTTTTCTGCAAGGCCGGCATATGGCCAGACGCTATCGCCAAATCCTATTGTGCACAACAATCAGCCCTACAGGTGCCCAACATGGACTGGCCAACCCAGGCTACAAATGGCACCTTCATCTTCACTCACCCATTTCCCCTTTTTCCCCTTGTTATATCTTCTTGGGGCCTGAGACTCATGCACTGGACTTAACTAGCCAATAGCTTGTCACATACCATGCAGAGCCATTAACCAGTGCCAAAGGTAGTAGCAAATGAACACTTTCCCACCTCCCGTAACTGTACCCCTCAGATTTGCATAGCACGCATTATATAAATCTGCAAAAAACCATTAAGAGTAAGGTAAACATGCTAAAGGGCTGCCAAATTTCATAAAGGTGCATAATATGCCACCAAAGATATCTGCAAATCAAATATTTATATTTTTGACCCCCGTTTAGCCTTGTCAGATCTGCCATAAATTAGTGATTCTTGCACTGGGCTTAACATTGCTAGCAGCCTGTCAAATATTATCCAATTGATTAACTATCGCCAAAGTTATTAGCAACTGAAGACTTTTTTAATCACCCAGTTTTAACTGTACTCCTCATTGGTGGCTTTGCATGAAACTCAATTATCTATAGTAAGCTAAACATACTAAGGGCATGATTACAAAGAGGGCAGAAAGTGCTCCGACCGTCAGTTGGAGCCCTCCTGCCTGCATCTTAATCACCGATTCAGATTCCCTTCTGACCAAGCCATTTCGGTGGGCTCGGTCGGAAGTGAATACAGATCAGTCTTCCGAATAGTTTACGATGGGCTCGGAGAGCCCGTCCGCCATTTGGAAGGCCCGCAGAAATCCCACGGCCGGCAATTTCCGGCCGCAGGATTACGATGGCAGCTCCCCACTGCCTTTTTGTGCCGGCCTTTCCGGCACAAAAAGGCATTGGGAAACAGCTTTTGGGGCCCCCAGCAAGGCTGCATTGGGTGCAAGGCCACTGAATGGCAGCCTAGGGGCACCTATGGTGCCTGCCTTTTGATCCCCTTGCACACCGTGGCAGACACCTTGAGGTGCCTGCCTCAGGGTGCAGGGATGAACTGCACCTTAGCATCGTGGTATGAGAGCATCCATTCGGAATACATACTTCAATAGCAAAGTATAGAATTGCGACCGAACAGGGTTCAGTCGCATCCTAATTCCTGGAATGAAACCGACGACAGGAGGTCGTTCGGTTCCAGTTTCAGAACAATGCCAGACGGACTCGGGTCCATCTGGCAACGTAATCAGCCCGTAATGGTCTGTCAAATTTCACGAAGATCTGTGAACATGCACCAGTTATTAGCAAATCTAAGATGATTTTGACTTCCTCCTTAATAAATGTCTTCCCCTATGATTAATCTGCATAACGCGTGACATGCCTACAGAAAACCGAACATGCTAAATGTTTTCCAAATTTTGGGCCTCATTACGATGGCGGAGGGACTGCCACCGACATGCTGTCGGTGGTGGTCCCTCCGCCATCGCAATGCAGTTTTACCCCCGCCATATAATGATGGCGGGGGAAGCGTGGCGGTCGGAAAGCTCAACCACCACAGTCCAGACGGGCTGATCAAATCCGACCGCCCGTCGGACCAACTGCTAATCCCTGCATTGCGGCAGTGCCTGCCAGGCACCGCCGTAGGGATTATGATATTCCTTTTCATCTGTCGTTCTGCGGTTGTCAACCCGCCACAAAACGGCTGAGTGAAACGTATTTGGGGCCCCATAGCGGCCCCCCTTAATCCCTGGGGCAGGGACATGTACCCTGTGGGGCACCTATGGCGCCCCCTACTTTTCCCTGCACCATTTGGCAGGCAACGCATGGTGCCTGCCAGATAGTGCAGGGATACATCTGCACCCTATTTTTTGTATTGCGGCGGGGGCTGCTGACCGCATACCCACCAATATACAAAATATAGGTAAGGCAACCGCCACGGTGGCGGTCGCATCATAATTCGGATGGTGGGTAGTCCACCTCGTGGGCAGCCAGTCCCAAATCCGATACGATGGCGGACGGACTGAAGTCCGTCCGCCATCGTAATGACCCCCTTCATATGGATTTGTCGAATTGACCACTACACTTTTATCTGTGCATATGCAATTATGTTCCTTCCCCATGTAATAGATTTAAAAAGAAACTGGCCCATTTATCAATTAAAGCTCAGACACAAGCCTTGCTGTACATGAAAATATAAGTAGATATATACTATGCATGTATGTATTTCTATCTAAATCAGTCATGCACTTACTTCAACTTGATTTCTGTGAAAACAAAGCGGTCAATGCTTTAGACAATAAGTGAGTCAACATCTAAAGCATAATCCAAGCATTTATAAACATTTCATTGTTTGTATAGTACCAATTAGTGGACAGAAGTACATACTTGATGTACTAATAAAAACTTGATGAATGCATATATCGGTTAATATTGTCATCTTTGTTTAAATCTAATGCATAAGATATCAGGGATGGTGTATGAAGTTAAAGGCATCCTCTGGTTGTTCGAAAAGCTTACGAGCCACATGTATGAAACAATTTTGCGTTCACAAACTGTGAAAATCGGAAAATTCGCCCGTTTGAGAATGCAAAATAGCCTTTCATGATGTATGAAAGGCTTTGTAGTCGCAATTTTAGGTAATCGCAAAAGTTGAGATTATCTGAAAGTGAGACTGTAAATAGGGAATCTCGAATTCTGATTCCCTTAGCACCTGTGCCAAGCAGTTTCTAAATGCAAACTGTGCATTTCAGAAAATGCTATTAACATAGACTTCAAGGCGATGGTAACCATGTGCAAATTTTAAAAAATACACAAAAATGCATTTTTCAAAGTGCCATGTAGCGCACACATGCCCCTAGAGCACGTGTGTGCTTTACATGTGCACATCTTTTTTTGGGGGGATGCTTCAGGGGGGCATAATTACCAATGACGCAAATTAGCTAATGCAAAACCATTCGCCCCTATTGGCCTTTAGGCCTATAGGAATGCATGGAGAAGTATAACCTAATGGCGATTACCTATTTACCGAATTACTATTTGGTAATATTAAGGAATCGTAAAATCTTTGGTGATTCCTTACATGCATAGCATTTTGCGATTACCAAATAGCGATTTGGTAAAAATCGCTATTTGGTAATCGCAAAATGCTTTTTAGGTCTCGGCTGGAGAGCAGCAGCACGCATGCGCTGCTCTTGGCACTCGAGAGCTTCTTGGAATCAATACAGATTCCGAAGCTCTCGGAGGCGGAGTTGAAGCCCCGCCCATCTGTTCAATTGGCTAGTGTCAGCTTCCATGCAAAACGCTGTTGCCTCCTTGTTGCCGCCTTGTCTCCTTTTGGCCATGCCCACCGGGATTTGATCTTTTACAGGCGGCGTGACACTCTCCCCTGCATTCGTTCCCACACACTTTTTTCTTGGCATTTGGCTTTCAGCTTAACCCCTTCCCTGCTCATGACGGAACCGTTCCGTCATGAGCCACGGTTGCCGTGTGCTCATGACGGAACGGTTCCGTCATGACAATCCTGGCGGCGGCCGCTCCGCCTGCGCGGCGCTGTTTCCCCGCCTGTGCGGGGCGACAACGCAAATGCGCGGAGTCATGACGGAACCGTTCCGTCATGAGCACAGCTCAACTGTGGCTCATGACGGAGCGGCTCCGTCATGAGCACAGGCCCGCCGCGCTGCCCCCCTGCCCCCCCCAGCGCTGCAGCGGAATGTCCGCAGCAGCGAAGGGGTTAAGCAAAGTCAGCTACGTGTTTATTTTCGCATCGCGCTTTCACTTAAAGTGAAAGCGCGATGCGAAAATAAACACGCAGTTGACATGCTGAGGTGTGCCTCGCGCGCGCAGTAACAGTGGAGCGCTTCGGAGGGGCACAAGGTGCCCACGTGTTCTAGTGAAGGTGAAACTCTTTCCGACTCAGCAGATCCATTCATGCAGCAATAACAGCCGGAATATATTTTGCTTCCTCAGAAGAAATGAGCAAAATAAAATTCCATCAGAGCCATAAATTCCTGTGCCCTATCATTTTAGGATCATAAATTTGGAAGGAGACGCTCCGTTTTTCAGGGCGCTTACAACTAAATGAGATAATTAATGTTGAAAAAACACACAAAAACCCCCTGCAGTTCCCACTCGCTCCACCTCCCCCAGCCATTCCCTTGTTATTGTGGTTTCCGACAAGAAGGTTCAAGGCAACTCCCAGGCCGCGGTTATCTCGGGCGAAGGGGAAGAATGGAAGTTGCAAAACAGAATGGGAGAATGCACAAAAGCACTTCTTTTTTAGATCAAAAAAGGCGTAGGGGAGGAGGAAACATCCAAAAGACGGCAAAAGAGTCGCGCAGAAAAAGAACTCCCAGACATCCAATAATAAAAGTGCTAACTTAAATATATATGTAGATATTTAAAGATATATATAGATGCAAATACATATTTCAGTCGAGTTGTATTTGATTTCAAATGACTGTCTGCATATGTGTGGCTATGGGGATCAATGTTGTGTTGGGCATTATTACGGCTTGTTTAATTAATTATCTATTATTATGGAGTGTCATTTTGCATGTGTGTGTTGTTACCTCGTTATTATGTCACATGCTACTATGTTTACTTATTGCTAAATTGTGATACTATTGCATGTAAATTCAGGTTCTTTTCTGTTGCCATAATATGTTTTGCTACCTTATATAATTTTTAACATGCCATTTGACACTGCTATATGAAGTTGTTACGTTATGACACATGACCCTACGTTGTCTTACTATTAACATGTGTAATTTTAGTTTGTACGCGTTATACTGCTGTAATATGGCATGTGCTGTTATGTCTTGTGTTCTTATATCCTGTTATATTATACACTTTTACGGTTCACTTTTACGTGGCTTGCTTTCTTCCACTTCAAGGGCCACGCAGCTCACCCATTCATAAAAGATTGCGAAAATCTCACAGTGCACGATATAGCTGCAGAGTCGTCTTTTATGTTTTGATGACTCAAGGAACATCTTTTAGCGCCTTGGCGCCCTCATATACATCCGATGCAGTGACCCAGCGTCCCAAAAATACTCACCAAAGTGGAATCAGACCGTGAAAGCTTTCTTTATCTGTGGCATGACCCCAGGCTGCCATGTTTGCTGCGCGCGACGCCTCTCTACTAATCACTCTCTACTACTCTCTACTACTCTCTACCCCTCACTCTCTACTACTCACTCTCTACTCTCTACTCCTCACTCTTTACTACTCTCTACTACTCACTCTCTACTACTCACTCTCTACTACTCTACTACTCACTCTCTACTACTCACTCTCTACTACTCTCTCTCTACTATTCACTCTCTACTACTCACTCTCTACTACTTTCTACTCTCTACTACTCACTCTCTACTACTCACTCTCTACTACTTTCTACTCTCTACTACTCAATCTCTACTACCCACTCTCTACTGCCCTCTACTACTCACTCTCTACTACTCTCTACTAATCACTCTCTACTACTTTCTACTCTCTACTACTCAATCTCTACTACCCACTCTCTACTGCCCTCTACTACTCACTCTCTACTACTCTCTACTAATCACTCTCTACTACTCACTCTCTACTGCTCCCTACTACTCTCTACTACTCACTCTCTACTGCTCTCTACTACTCACTCTCTACTGCTCTCTACTACTCACTCTCTACTACTCTCTACTACTCTCTCTCTACTACTCACTCTCTACTACTCACTCTCTACTACTTTATACTCTCTACTACTCACTCTCTACTGCTCTCTACTACTCACTCTCTAATACTCTCTACTACTCACTCTCTACTACTCACTCTCTACTGCTCTCTACTACTCACTCTCTACTACTCTCTCTCTGCTACTCTCTACTCTCTACTACTCACTCTCTACTACTCACTCTCTACTACTCACTGTCTACTACTCACTCTCTACTACTCTCTTTTATTTTTTGAGATTTTCTTTTTTTTTTTTTAAATTTTTTAAATTTTTTTTATTGTTGGCAGGACAGGAATTCATTTCATCAATTCAATTTGAGATACATGAAAAAAGTAATAATATACCAAATCATATAGTATTACATCAAGAACGGCGGCAGTGCACAAATCGACTTTTTAAATCGTAAATATCATACTTATTCCAGAATAGCAGGTACCTGTTATAGATCAAAAAAAATAAAAAAAGAAGCGATAGTCTCTCCCCGCGCCCTCACATGCAAGATGGTCCCCATATTCCTGCTATCTTCTGCAAAGATTTAATACCTCTAATCTTGGCAAGAGATAATTCCATCGTATATATTTCTTTGACAAGTATCCACCATTCCATAACATGGGGAGGATTACTTGATATCCAAGTTCTAGCTATTATCAATCTAGCACACCCAATTAGAATATTGATAAGGGCTGCTTGTGGATTATTTAAGTTCTGAGTGCCAAACAATACACTAGTTACATTGAGAGTTATTGGCTCAAGCAGTATCTGATCTAAACCCTGCCTTACTTTCGACCAAAATTCAGTTAGTCCAGGGCATGTAAACAACATATGTTCTATACCTGCGGCTCTAGAGTCGCATTTAGGACATCTTGTCCGTTCATTATTCAGATTGTTATTGGACCACTTGGAGATTATTTCTGGAGTGTAATATAGCTGACATATCGTTTTGTATTGTTGAATTCTCAAGCTGGAAGAATGAATAGAACGATTAAAGTTGCAAATAACGGTAGAAACCTGATTAGCAGTAATGTTTGTACCTAATCTTGCACTCCATTTCGCCGCTATTTTCCCACAATCACCTAATTTATATGAAATTAAGCTTCGGTATCCTACACTGATAAGTGATCTAGCCTTGATAGCATAGAAGCAGTTCCAGATGTCAGAGTCTAAAATATTTACCAGCTTCATTTTGCGTATAAGATAATCGTAAATTTGGATATATTTGAAATATGAAGTTTCAGGTAATTTATAAATTGTTTTTAATGTCTCCAATGTCATAAAGCCATCGTTGCCATATAGATCACCTAATGTTTCTATTCCGGCCTTGTTCCAAACTTTAAAAGTCGCGTCATGAAAAATTTCTGGCAAGCCTGGATTCGCCCATAAGGATAATTGAGGATGGTAGAGCGTAGTGTTGCATTTAGTTAAGATTAGTTGCCAGATTTTAACGCTGTCTCTGATAGTCTTAAATTTCACTCGTTTGAAATAATTAGGATCGTTAGTTTTAGCTAGGAACATATTGGAGTCCTCGCCTAACATAAATTTATAGCAAAAATATTGTTGTCTGTCCCGAATAAACAAACTGCGGAGGCGACTAAGAAAAGCTGAAAAGAAATATAATCTAAAATCAGGAAAATGAAGCCCTCCTTGATTAAGCGGTAGTTTGAGCAAAGTGATTGATCTTTGTGCCTTCTTATATCCCCAAATATAGCTACCAAAGATCCCATCTAATCGTTTAAAATAAGTATTAGTAACTAAGAGTGGGATAGATCTAAAAAGATACAAAAATGTAGGTAGTATGCTCATTTTAATTAGATTTATCCGTCCAGAAATGCTAAGTGGGACTTTATGGCACTTTTTCAAGGTAATGGCAGTTTCTTTGAGAAGTACCTCATAGTTGAGGGTAATTATTTCATTAATATCGGGAGAGATTTTAACGCCCAAAAAATTAACTGTTTTGCACAGACCTGGAACCGGGACTAGTGGTTTATAGTTAGTAATAACTTGTGTTTTGTGAGTGTTAAGTTTGTAGCCCGATACAGTCCCAAATTTATTTGCCTCCTCGATGATACCCGAAATAGCCTCTGTTATATTGGTTGCGTAAATCGCTATATCGTCTGTGTAAGCCGTGATTTTGAGCAAATTTGGACCATGACTGAGTGGAGTAATATTGGGATGAGCTTGAAGAGCTCGTAGGAAGGGTTCCAAAGATAGCGCGAATAACAGAGGTGATAGCGGACACCCTTGCCGTGTTCCGCGAGCAATAGTGAAGCTAGTTGAGGTTATCCCGGCATAGCTGAGTTTAGCAGTTGGGTGATCATAGAGAGCCTGTAGCCATCTAAGATATTGGCCACTGAACCCCATAGTAATCAATGTAGTCCAGAGATAGTCCCACCCCACTCGGTCGAAGGCCTTTTCAGCATCTAGAAGTATCATACCGAGTGGGGTGGAGCCTATCCTAGCCAAATCAAATGCAGAGATAGCCATATTAATGTGGGCGGTGGTATCTCTCCCCATGATAAAGCCGTGTTGTTGCGGGGTAACCAAATGTGGCAGGAGTGCAGCTAATCGTGCAGCCAGTATCTTGGCAAAGATTTTGGCGTCGGCATTGACAAGCGAGATGGGTCTGTATGATCCACATTGATCTCCTGGTTTGTCTTTTTTAAGAAAAAAAAACATCTTAGTTGTATTCCAGGATTTAGGTGTCTTGCCAGTAGTTCCTATATTACCTATTACCATAGATAATAGTGGTAACAGTTCTTCTAAACATACTTTATAGATTTCTAATGGGATGGTGTCCTCCCCAGCGGCTTTGCCTGTTGGCAGCGTAGTAACAGCCAGTCTAATCTCTGCCTCAGTGATATTTACAGATAACAACTGAATTTCTTCCATTTTCTTATTACCAGGTAAGTAAGAATCTAAATATTCTTGGATTTTATTTATAGCTGGATTATCTTCCGGGGTATATAGTGCACTATAAAATACTACGAATTGCTCGAGAATCTGTTCTGGCTGGTTATATATCATATTATTTTGACCCCTAATTTCTTTTATGAGGGTTCTAGATCGGTCATCAGCGACTTTGTAAGCCAAGATTTTACCTATCCTATCACCACTCTCATACTACTCTCTACTACTCTCTACTACTTACTCTCTACTACTCTCTCTACTACTCTCTTCTACTCACTCTGTACTACTCACTCTTACTCTCTACTACTCACTGTCTACTACTCACTCTCTACTACGCACTCTCTACTACTCTCTACTACTCACTCTCTACTACTCACTCTCTACTCTCTACCTCTCTCTCTACCTCGCTACCTCTCTACCTCCCTACCTCTACCTCTCTACCTCTACCTCTCCACCTCTACTTCTCCATCTCTACCTCTCTACCTCTCTACCTCTCTACCTCTCTACCTCTACCTCTTTCTACCTCTCTCTACCTCTCTCTACCTCTCTACGCGCACACATATGCACATATATATATATGTATATGTGTATATATATGCTTATGCATTTATATATATGTATGTGGATATATATACATACATATATAAACATATATACAAATCTGCATATCTATTTTAAATACAAATATAAATGCATGCATACATATACATATATGCATACATATGCATGTCATGTACATGAAATTTTGAAAAACACTAATAAAAGCAAAGCTAAAAAGCCACCTAATTACAAACAGAATTGCTTTAACTTAAACGAGGGCAAGACCTATTGCATTTTCAATGCTTGTTTGATACATGTGGTCCCTATGTGCCTTACACTTTTAAAAAATGTGAGCAGGTGCTGTGGTGTGTATCAACGTGACACAAAAAACACTTCTCAACCTCCTTTGGCAGCCTAAAGCTAAAGGATACATTCCCCCTCTACAAATAGTGGTAAAACACTGCACACCCTGGTCCACACTGCCTTTCCCTTGCCTTTGTACAATGGTTTATTTTGTTAAAAACTAGACATGGTTCTAAACACTGGAGAATTGGCTGCCCTGCCAGTAATGGTATTTGTGCCTCAGCTATTTCCTCATAGTTACAGACCGGGTTGTTTACTGGAGCACAAATCTCAAAGATATTGCTATTCAACAGTG
Organism: Triturus cristatus; assembly: GCF_964204655.1. NCBI lineage: Eukaryota > Metazoa > Chordata > Amphibia > Caudata > Salamandridae > Triturus > Triturus cristatus. Next base: position 277,041,891 of record NC_140586.1, on the reverse strand, counting down.
ACTTTGCTTTTTGAAAAAGATAACACACAAGGTTATAAAATAACATTATTTTGTGATCTGTCATGTTTTGTCTTGGTGACAATCCACAGTGAGTTTGTAGTGGAATGATGTATCTCTGAAGCAGCTATAGCACTAAAAAATTGTGAGGTATTTTCTATTTGCTGTCGTTTACAATTATTATAAAAAGAACAGAAACTTCTTTTTATTTTGTTTTTTAATTTATTTAGTTTTTTATGTAAATGTATTGTACTTGTATAGCGCACTGTTACCCTAGGGTGTTCTGGCGCTGTACTCATACCGCTGTGGAACCCTTCCTGGCTTTTCCCTGTGAAATGTCCACTCCTGGGCACCCCCAAGGTGAAGCCAGGCATCCCAGCGCTGTTGGGGCTGTTGTGGAGATTAAGCAAGCTATTGCCCAGAGTTGCAGAGTGGGACCCATGATTGGAATAGGCACAGAGGTGAGAATTAATAGGTCAGAGGAAATTGAGCCCAATACCCGCCAAGGTGGGAATTGAACCCTGGTCCCAGGCGAGACCTCTGCCTCAGGGTCTGCCACTCTAACCATTGAGCCACACTTCTCCACAATGTGCATGACAATGACTAAGTAATTACAGCTTTCCATTGCACAGCCTAGAGCTGTCCAGTCAAAATATGTATTTCTTTCACATTGTTACAGTGGTTCTCATATTCATGCATAATAAAGATATAAACACTGTTGTGTCACACAGATCATAATGTGCAGAGGGAATTGTCTCAGCATTGTACTGCAGCGATGCCTGCTGAACATGATATGTACCCTATACATTCACTTTGAAGTTGTTCACCCTTCACTTCCACTGCAGCTCTTGTAAACATGTGTCCACTCTGACATTTGGCAGACACAAGTCTGCAACTGTGGTGTGATGTATGGACTATTAATAACCAATGCACTTTTCATTGTCTAGCTGTATACAGACAAATCTCCATCTAGTCAATAAGTATTAGTGATATCAGACTTGCGGAAAATGTAATATTTTTCTGTAACCATAGTGCATTACCATAAAGCACATTAAAGCGCTTTGATGAGGCCCCACCCCAGTATGCTGTATTTGCAGGGCATGGTCCCGGTCATGCCTAAAGCAGCAATGGAAATAGGGAATAGATTTCAGTCAATCTCTGTATATAGTCCTTAAATCTTCTCCTCATCCAGCTGGGCCACTACATGATGAAGACATATATGAATACCTCACCACTGGATCGTCTAATTTGTTGTCCATGAAGACTTTTTTTTCAGTGGGTCTGTGGATCCTTTACTTCATCTTATCAATGGTCCTCTAGAACCTCCTGTGATGTATTGAAAATCATTTATCATAAGATGACGTTCTCATGTATGGAGTATAAGTCACATCCCATTGTATGCTAGGAACATTGTGCGTTATATAGAGTATGGTGGATGGGATACTCCATCAAAACTGGCAGATATGCTGCCTGCCGTATTACAAGTGCCATTGGCTATCTTGCACTTGTAATATGGTGGAAAAGATATCCCCCATGTTTGTAACAGAGTATGCCTTCCATCAAACTCTACTTTTTAAATGACAACACTTAAAATAATGTATATTTTTCAGCTGATCCATCCTTTGAGAATATCTGGGATACATATTTCTTTTTACCAGTTTTTGACTTTTAGTAGGTGGTTGACCAGATAGGGTGTTAATATTATGTACTAATTAACAATACATTGGTAATTGGTAATTATTTGTGTACATAGTTAATTATTTTTAAGTTATTTATATTTTTTTGAGATGTTAGGTTTATTGAAGTATGGATGGTTAGTGTTTTAGAAAATATATAAATTGTCAATCACATATTTTTATTAAATTTAAAAAAACATCACTTTTTCATGTTTTATATCGGAATAATTAATTCCTAAATGTCTTTGTATTTTTCAAAATGGGTTGACGGTTTACTAGGTGATTGATTAGGGAGTTTTAAAAACATATTCATTATTGATTAATCATTGAAATACGTAATTTCTTTAATTTATTAATTTTATGAATTGTGTAAATATTTCAATCATGATAGATTTTATTACTTTTGATCATAATTGTACATTTTACATAATTGAAGGATTTATTAAAACATTCAACATTAAATTAAAATATAGCTTTTTAAAATCATTTAATATATTTAAATTGTGTAGAGCTCAATTTTTTGGTGTTGTATTGGCCAATATTTTTTATAAAGTATAGTACATTTTATAGTATTTTGCTTCCTCAAATTCATTATTTTAAAATTTAAGTGACTTATGATATCATATTTTTTAAAATGTATAGAACTATTTACTTAAATAAGTATCATTTGACAGTAAGATTTAAAAGCTTTTATCAGGGTTCATTCAAAGCTTTTGTTTGTTGTATTATTAGAGGATTTAAAATGTATATATGTAGTTGCCTGTTAAACACCAGTTAGAATAGTAAATATGCCCTATATATAATATATATATATATATATATATATATATATATATATATATATTATCTACTGGCGGCCGCCAGTAGATAGTTATAGTTAGGACCGTGTTTCCATAGGAAATCTCAAAATTCTATTTTGAATAACTTTGGCGCCGGTTAACGAATCATCGCGAAATTTTCAAAACTAATGGGGCGCTCTGCTCAGCTTCTACCCTGAAAGTCTCGGGGGGATTCGTCAAGCGGGGGCCGAGAAAAAAGGGGGGTCCCAAAACGCGTTTTCCCCATGCATTTTCCCATAGGACCTTTAGTCGGAGGTACAGCCTGAACGGCTGAACAGAATTACTTGAAATTTGGCAAAGAGGTAGTCCTCAGGTCAGGGAAGTGCCTTTTGCATATATGGAGTCAATCTGTTCAGTAGTTCCTGAGAAAATTGAGTTAAAAGCACATAAATATCTACAGCTGCGCACCGTGCGCGCATCCTAACGTGCGCGAGCGTAATTCTGATTGGTGGTTAAATGTCAGCCAACGTTCGAATCGGTCGAAATCAGGAAGTGTCGGCAGCCATTTTGTTTGTTTTGAGTGCGAGAGTGAAAAAGGAAGGTGGCAAACGTGAAAAGGGGGCAGGGTAGAGAGTTCCAGACCCCCTAGCCTTTGTCAGGGGGTCCCTTAAGGACCCCGAAGGCAGAAAAAAACATTTTAATTTTTTTCAAAAATTCGCAGGGTGCGCGCACAGTGCGCACACCATGAAAAACCCTAAAAAAAAATAAACTTTTTAATACGTAGTTTATTGTAAAATAAATATATAAAAAATATAATAATACATACATAACTTAGCATTTAAAAAAACCGTACAAATTCACTGAAAAAACCATAGGTTTCGCACACGTTATAGTTAGGAATTAGCATTTAAAAAACCTTGCAAATTCACTTAAAAAACCATAGGTTTCACACATGTTATAGTTAGGTGGACATTTCACTCATAAAAAACCAATGAAATTCCCCCGTTATAGTTAGTTCAGATAACTATAACTCGCGCGACCGCCACTCTATCACAAGGATGATGTCATCAGTGATGTCATGAGTGATGCCACTGACCAAGTCATGAGTGATGTAATATGTGACGTCATGAGCAGTGGATTACGGGCACGCGTGTTATAGTTATCTGAACTAACTATAACGGGGGAATTTCATTGGTTTGTTATGAGTGAAATGTCCACCTAACTATAACATGTGTGAAACCTATGGTTTTTTAAGTGAATTTGCAAGGTTTTTTAAATGCCAATTCCTAACTATAACGTGTGTGAAACCTATGGTTTTTTCAGTGAATATATATATATATATATATATATATATATATATATATATATATATATATTACCTACTGGCGGTCGCCAGTAGGTAGTTATAGTTAGGACCCTGTTTCCATAGGAAATCCGCAACATTCTATTTGGAATAACTTTGGCGCCGGTTGACGAATCCTCGCGAAATTTTCAAAATAGGTGGGGCGCTACGCTCCGCTCCTACCCAGAAAGTCTCGGGGGGATTCGTCAAGCGGGGGCTGAGAAAAAAGGGGGGTCCCAAAACGCGTTTTTCCCATGCATTTTTCCATAGGACCTTTAGACACAGCTATAGCCCGAACGGCTGAACAGAGTTACTTGAAATTTGGCAGAGAGGTAGTCCTCAGGTCAAGGAAGTGCCTTTTGTAGGTCTGGTGTAAATCTGTTCAGTAGTTCCTGAGAAAATAGCATTTAAATCAATATATATATCTGAGCCAGCTTACCGTGCGCTTACGGTAAGCTTACCGTACGCGTACGGTGACGTGCGCGAGCGTGATTCTGATTGGCTGTTAGATCTTAGTAAACATTCGAATCGGTCGAAACCAGGAAGCGGCGTCCGCCATTTTGTGTGTTTCACACAGAAAAAAAAAGGGTGATAACTTGAAAAGGGGGCAAGGAAGAGAGTTACAGACCCCCTAACATTTGAAAGGGGGTCAAAGAAGGACAGAAAAAAACACAAAAAAAACATTTATTAATTTTTAAAAAAAATCGCGGGGTACACGTACGGTAAGCTTACGGTAAGCTTACCGTACGCGTACGGTTGAAAAAAAAATAAAAAAGAGAAATAAAATTCAGATTTAAGTGTTTAAATATTAGGGGGCTCTAAAAAGAGCCGTTGTGTTTATGAAGTGATTTGATTTTTTAGTGGTACCTACAAGTAAGTACCGATGCAGAGTCTAAGGTTCAAGAGGAAGACTCTGTTCCCTTCATCAATGAAGTGTACACCATCTCCTCTATAAATGTCTTGCATGTCGTAACGCAAGTTGTAAATGGAACCCATACCATAGTCTCGGAGGAAAGCAGAAACAGATTTGTTGACGTGCTTTCTTGCTTTGTCAATCTGCGGACAAAAATGATTGGACCAGTTCCATTTTTGCCTTTGGCATATGTTAGAATACGCAAAGGCAGTTTTAGGGAAAAGTGAAAACAGTTGTGCAAAGGTCTCCTTCATAAGCATTTCCAGACCTACCCCAGTCAAAGTGCCTAGGTCATTGCCACCACAGTGCACTATTATGAGGTCAGGGTGTTGGATTTGCATGAAGGATTTCACCAATGGCATCAATTGGTGCCACTTTAACCCTCTCTGACCAATCCATTTAATGTCTACATTTGGCAAAGCAAGGTCTCTCACCATACCTCTTTTTTCCGCATACTTTTCACTCCAGAAGACATAGCTGTGCCCTACAATCCACACTGTGAACATCTTCAAAGGAGATCTGGATGCACTCAGGAGGTGTCTTTCAGTAGAATGGGAAAAAGAAATGAAAGACAGTTTGGAAATGGAGGCATACATATTTTTTTTAAATAAAAAGAACTGATTGGCTGTTTGATACCATTCTACAATAAAAACTAGGCTGTATGTATAAATTTATAGAAGCATGTTTTGTATTGGTACAGAAAAATGTGTTACCAAAGAACAGTACTATGGATTTGCTGTTAGGTTTGAAAAGTCAAGCACTCCTGCTCATTGGAAATGAAACATTGTGTGGTGAACTTCTGACCTAACTCTACACAGCAGTGTTTCAAGAGCTGTTGCTATGGTAGCAGGCAGAAGTCAAGTTGGGGGAAGGGTACTAGGCTGAAGTCAAGTTGGGGGAAGGGTACTTTTGGAAAAGGGTTGGTTTTCAACCAATAGAAATGTGTGATTACATTTGAAAAAAGGGGGAAGCACTGAGATTTGAAATTAACATGTATATGTGTGGAAAAAGAGAGGGAAACATTGCCATTATCTGGTTCTGCTGAGAGGAGAGAGGTGTACAGAACAGAGATCCTGGCTCTGATAATCTGCTGTTTGAGTGCCACATTTCTTTCACAACTAACTAATTTTAAAGGTGAGTTATGAGTTTGAGAGGGGATGTATATGGTAAATTAAGAAATGAATAATAGAATTGGAATTCCTTTTGTTGAAGTTGTGTTTATCGTTTTGTGTTTTGGGAGAAATTTAAATGTGAGGAACATGTAAAATAATATGGACTATGTTTTCACCATAAAATAAGGTGTATTGTTATAAATGAGGAATACTTTTAGGGTTTGAGGTTCCAGTCAGTAATGCAAATGCATTCAGCATCACTAAGGCTGGTTGCCTTTGCTGGAGTGTAGTCAGTCACCTAGGTTACACATGTTTCTGGGATCAAAAAGCTGTTTGGACATGTAATTTTTTCAGAATCTGAAAAGAGGATTCAAAATGTGTCAGACTGTAAAAGTACTTATCACTTGCCAAAAAAAAGAGTAGTAAGTGTGCTTTCAAATTGGCAAAGAAATTTCGTTTTCTGACTAATATGAAACCATGACTCTGTGTGCAAAGAGGAATTATAGACAGATATTTATTGCATATTACTTTGGTAATTTTACAGTTGCATTAGTAGGAAAGGGGGAGGTATTTTTTCTGCAGAAGCAGACTCTTAGCACACACCCAGCTGCTTATCCTGTGGAATCATGCATAGTATTTACAACCGAGTCGGGTTTGAGGTTGCAGTCAGTAATGCAAATACATTCAGCATCACTAAGGCTGGTTGCCCTTGCTGGAGTGTAGTCAGTCACCCAGGTTACACGTTTTTCTGGTCTGAAAAAGCTGTTTGGACATGTGCTTTTTTCTAAATCTGAAAAGTGGATTAAAAATGTGTCAGACTGTAAAAGTACTTATCACTTGCAAAAAAAAAGAGTAGTAAGTGTGCTTTCAAATTGGCAAAGAAATTTCGTTTTCTGACTAATATGAAACCATGTCTCTGTGTGCAAAGAGGAATTATAGACAGAGATTTATTGCGTATTACTCTGGTAATTTTACAGTTGCATTAGATGGAAAGGGGGAGCTATTTTTCTGCAGAAGCAGACTCTTAGCACACACCCAGCTGCTTATCCTGTGGAATCATGCATAGTATTCACAACCGAGTGGGGTTTGAGGTTGCAGTCAGTAATGCAAATACATTCAGCATCACTAAGGCTGGTTGCCCTTGCTGGAGTGTAGTCAGTCACCCAGGTTACACATGTTTCTGGTCTGAAAAAGCTGTTTGGACATGTGCTTTTTTAAGAATCTGAAAAGTGGATTAGAAATGTGTCAGACTGTAAAAGTACTTATCACTTGCAAAAAAAAAGAGTAGTAAGTGTGCTTTCAAATTGCCAAAGAAATTTCGTTTTCTGACTAATATGAAACCATGACTCGGTGTGCAAAGAGGAATTATAGACAGAGATTTATTGCGTATTACTCTGGTAATTTTACATTTGCATTAGATGGAAAGGGGGAGCAATTTTTTCTGCAGAAGCAGACTCTTAGCACACACCCAGCTGCTTATCCTGTGGAATCATGCATAGTATTCACAACCGAGTGGGGTTTGAGGTTGCAGTCAGTAATGCAAATACATTCAGCATCACTAAGGCTGGTTGCCCTTGCTGGAGTTTAGTCAGTCACCCAGGTTACACGTGTTTCTGGTCTGAAAAAGCTGTTTGGACATGTGCTTTTTTAAGAATCTGAAAAGTGGATTCAAAATGTGTCAGACTGTAAAAGTACTTATCACTTGCAAAAAAAAAGAGTAGTAAGTGTGCTTTCAAATTGGCAAAGAAATTTCGTTTTCTGACTAATATGAAACCATGACTCTGTGTGCAAAGAGGAATTATAGACAGAGATTTATTGCGTATTACTCTGGTAATTTTACATTTGCATCAGTAGGAAAGGGGGAGCTATTTTTTTCTGCAGAAGCAGACTCTTAGCACACACCCAGCTGCTTATCCTGTGGAATCATGCATAGTATTTACAAGCGAGTGGGGTTTGAGGTTGCAGTCAGTAATGCAAATACATTCAGCATCACTAAGGCTGGTTGCCCTTGCTGGAGTGTAGTCAGTCACCCAGGTTACACATGTTTCTGGTCTGAAAAAGCTGTTTGGACATGTGCTTTTTTATGAATCTGAAAAGTGGATTAGAAATGTGTCAGACTGTAAAAGTACTTATCACTTGCAAAAAAAGAGTAGTAAGTGTGCTTTCAAATTGGCAAAGAAATTTCGTTTTCTGACTAATATGAAACCATGACTCTGTGTGCAAAGAGGAATTATAGACAGAGATTTATTGCGTATTACTCTGGTAATTTTACAGTTGCATTAGTAGGAAAGGGGGAGCTATTTTTCTGCAGAAGCAGACTCTTAGCACACACCCAGCTGCTTAGCCTGTGGAATCATGCATAGTATTCACAACTGAGTGGGGTTTGAGGTTGCAGTCAGTAATGCAAATACATTCAGCATCACTAAGGCTGGTTGCCCTTGCTGGAGTGTAGTCAGTCACCCAGGTTACAGATGTTGCTGGTCTCAAAAAGCTGTTGGGACATGTGCTTTTTTCAGAATCTGAAAAGTGGATTCAAAATTTGTCAGACTGTAAAAGTACTTATCACTTGCCAAAAAAGCAGTAGGAAGTGTGCTTTCCAATTGGCAAAGAAATTTCGTTTTCTGCCTAATTTCAAACCATGACTCTGTGTGCACACAGGAATTGTTTTTAGATATTTAATTTGTGAAGGTGTTATTGTGATTTTCACTTGTAGGAAAGGGGTACATAGTATTTTAAGATTTGAAAAGATCATAAAAAATGTAGTAATATATTTAAATAAAATAAAGGAATTTTTTTTTAGTTTTTTTCAGGTATTGCTGAAGAGCAGTGAACAAAATTTAAGATGCCTACAAAATCCAGACTAAGGAAAAACCACACAAAAAAACTATATTTGAAGACAACTGGAGGACCTAAGTTAGTTGGAGATGCTCATGTTGGGAAAAAGAGAAAGTCTTCTGGTAAGCAAACAAAAGAATTTTTAAAGAACATCTTCAAAAAAAGGAAAAATGTACAAAATGTCTGTACTGGAAAGAATGTTTTAAATAGAAAACAACAGGAAAAAATTGAGCATTTAGTTAATGCAAATATACCTTCAGAAACAATAAAGAATAACTTAAAAAGAAAAACAGAGTTTAAAGAGATACGTAGAAAAATGTTTCAGAGAAGAGTTATGTCCAATTTGATAAAGGATGTGAAGAAATATAAGAAAAAGGCAAAATTTTATAAGAGAAAAAAAGAAATTGAAGCCATTGCAGCAAAGGCATTAGAATTAAAAAGGAATTTATTCATTTTAATTTTGAACAGGATGCGTACATTAGATACAATGGTTAATGTACTGAAATCACAAAGCAAAAGGAAAAGAGTAGTGAAAAGAACAAACTTTTGTAAAGTATTTTTAGGAGAATGGATGCATAGTTCAAGTAGTGAACCTTTTTTTAATGAAGAGAGTTATTTTCAAAGTAATAGTTTGCTGCATGCAGTTGACACCAGAGGTCGTGCTTATGAAGTGAAAAATGGTTGTATAATGGAGAAGGAGAAAATGGTTCCAAGAGATGAGGTACAAGTGATGGCGGATGAGGCTATGGGGAGACGTCCTAAAGCCCCAGTGTACACTTGGAATTGTAGTAGTATTTGCACTGTGCGTCAGGAATCTATTGATAAATTTCGTGAGTTTCTAAGAGAATATAGTAAAAAAAGTGTTAAACAGAAGATTAAGGTGCTTCAAAGTCTAGATCCATGCAGAGTGAGAGAGAATACTGGTTTGCAGGGACATTCTCTGGCTTGTCTATCTAGAAAAGTGTGTAAAAGTGTTTTTCATCATTTTAGGATGCTGGCTGTTCATCATACTGAAATGAGAAAGTTTGTGAGACGGTTGTATTTTGCTAAAAGTCCAGCAATAAAGTTAGATGAATTGAATAGGGCTCTGTTCCGTGGATCGGTAACAGATGTAGAGAAGGTTACTGATGAAATTCAGTTTTGTTACTTTGGTCCTGAACAAGACAGTGCAGAAAAGGACACAGTAAATGAGGAAGAAGTGGAAGAGAATGTAGAACACTCTGTAAGTAAGACATTTAATGATCACATAACAAAATTTGCAATAATCTCTAATGAAAGACCAAATATTACTTGTATTTGTTGCCGCAGAACTCATTATAGAAAACAAACCAGGAATGTTGATCTCTACAGAAAAAGTGAAAATGAAGATAATTATAAGTGGAAGGATTTTGCCACATATATATTTCTTGAAAATTGTTTTGAATTGGGTGAAGATCAGCGTATTTGTAAATACTGTTACAACAAGTTAGAGGAAAATAGAATGCCGACCAGAGCTGTACATAATAATTTAGAATTGGATGCTATTCCTGCCGAACTTTCTGAATTAAATACATATGAGTCTATACTTATTCAATGTGTTCATCCCTTCCAGACCATAGTACGTATGGAGCCCAAAACTGGTAAATTACCTCCTTCAGATTTACTGAGAGGTTTAAAAGGAAGAGTGGTGTATTTGCCCTTGGATTTGAAAAAAAATATGGAAACTATTGATGCAGATACTTTGGAAACTGAACCATTAGTTATTCTGGTTAATGGTGTACCTACAAAGAATAAGAAGATTTGGCAGGAGCTGGTAGATGTACGGAAAGTACAAAGAGCAAATTTGTATTTGAAAAGGAATAACAAATGGTATGAATCAATTTATATAGAAGAAGAAGAAGAAGATTTACAAGAAGACACAGAAACACCAACTGGTCAAATTGAAAAAGTGGACAAGTCAAAGGAAGAAGAAATTTATGAACATTTCAGCATACATCCTCTTCATTCAAAAGAAGTTATGGGAGACAATATTGATCTGTTTCAGATGAAGAAAGCAAAAGGAACTCCTTTGAGTGTATGGGAGGAGAGCTTGGAAGCTCGATGTTTTCCCCAGCTGTTTCCTACAGGAAAAGGAGGACGATACGATGAACGTCCAGAACAGATTCCAGCTTCTGAGTATCGAACTACAAGACTATATGCAGAAGATGCCAGATTTCGACAAAGTATTCCTTATTTGTTCCATCTTTTATTTGAAAGCGACTTGTCTGCATTATCATATGCAGTAAATCACATTTTAAAAAGTGGAGTACATTTACAAAATGTGTCTGCTAAGGATTTTATGGAGAAAGTGCAGCACCGAGATGATCATTTGGAAACACAACTGATCAATCTGATGGCTTGTCAGCGTGGGACAAATGAATATTGGTACCGACGTCATGGTGAATTAAAATGCATGTTACGGAATTTAGGAACACCAACATGGTTCCTTACTCTAAGCTGTGCTGAGTACGCTTGGGATGATTTACTGGATTTTCTACGAGAGGCAAATTCAAACATTAAAAACATTGAATACAAGACAGCAGGAGAACTGTGCTCATTGGATCCGGTTAATGTTTGCAGATATTTCAATCATAGATTTGAGGCTATGATGTCCTTCATCTGCAATAAAAAAAATCCACCTCTTGGAGAAGTAGTGGATTTCTTTTGGAGAAAAGAGTACCAGGCAAGAGGTGCTCCTCATATTCATATGCTGTTGTGGATCAAGGATGCCCCAAAGTTTGGAACAGATACTGATGAAGCAGTGTTATCTTTCATTGAAGAATATGCAACATGTGCTATACCAAAAAGCACAGAAGAGAAAAAGTTAAAGGAGCAAGTTTTACGTTTCCAAAGTCATCGGTGTGGAAAATACTGTCGACGGAAATACAAGAGCAAAGATAAATACTACACTAAATGTCGATTTGGATTTCCTAGACCTGTTCTTTCAAATGGAAGAGTAAACAGTTTTATGTCATCTGTGAGACATACTATTACAAGAAAATCACCTAAGAATACCTACAACCTTAAAAGAAAAGAAGAATCAAAAAATATAAATGACTACAACCCAGTCATTTTATCCATGTGGAATGCTAACATGGATATACAGTATGTAGCTGACAATTCCATTGCTGTTGCTCGATATGTAACATCTTACATTACTAAATCAGAAAAAACTGAATTGAAAGAAATGTGGGAAGAGATTTCTCACGAGAAGACTGTCAGTAAGAAGCTGTACAGTTTCAGTTTAAAGATGTTATCGCATCGAGAAATTGGATCCTACGAATGTTCAGATAGGTTATCTTCTGCAAGTCTCTACTCGAAATCAAGAAGAATAATTTGGGCAAGTTTAGGCCTTGCAGCAATGAGAAATCGGGTACTGAAATCTGTTGGAGAAATTGAATATTTGGCCGAGAATGACCCAGAAAGTACAGATATTTTGAAATCAAACATGTTGGACACATATTACCCAAAGAGAAGTGTTCATCTAGAGAACATGTGTCTCTATGAAGTGCTGCAGAACTACATTTATTCACGGAAAGCTGCAGAAGACATCAACAATGGAAAATATAAAGTCATTGGTGAGGAAGGATGTTTGGTGAAGCAAACAAAAGGAAGTTTGATAAATCACAGGAAGCTCAGTTGCGACACTACTGACAAAAAGGAATTTTACTACTTGGCTCTTTTACAGCTGTTTAAACCATGGCGTACAGAAGATGAACTACTGGGAGAATTTCAAAGCTATGAAGATTCCTTTAATGCTTGCAAAGACACCATACAATGCAGTACATTCACAAATTATGTGCAAATGTTAAATGAAGAAATTGAACAGGAAACTACAATTGCAGCTGAAGTAGCTAGAGACAGTTCTCAAGACAGCCAAAGTTCAGGAACACTCAGTCAAGATCCCCTAGGACAACCAATCGTTGAAATGAAGCTGCAATAGCCATGAATGAAGTGGAAACGGCTATGAATCAAGCTCAAGAAGAATTTATAGACTTACCAAATTTGGAAAGACAACTGAATGAAGAGCAGCAACAAATTTATGAAGAGATCAGAAACAAAATTGATCACGGATTACTACATGAAAAAAAAGAGTGCTCATACACATCATTTCATCCAATCAGGATGTATGTAAGCGGACAAGCTGGAACTAGAAAAAGTTTCTTAATAAAAGTCATCAGAAGCTACCTACAGCAAAAAACGGATTCAACTTTGTCTTGTGTGGTTACTGCTCCAACTGGGTTAGCAGCATATAATATAAAAGGAATCACCTTACATCGTTTGCTAATGTTACCAGTGGAGCATGAGAACAAAATACAATACCACAAGCTAACTGGAGAAGCATGCTTGGAAGTTTCAAGAGTATTGAAGAAGATGCAAGTTCTCATTATTGATGAGGTGAGCATGGTATCAAACTTAATGCTTGCCTTTGTGCATAGAAGAAGTTATAGACATTTGTCGTTGTACAGTTCGTTTCATGCTTGTGAAAGACTTATATGTACAAAGGAAACAGTTTCCGTTTTCTCTAGCATATGCTGTAACTATTCACAAGTCTCAAGGATTGACTGTAGATTGTGCATTTGTAAACATTGGTTCAACTGTGTTCAAAGAAGGTATGGCTTATGTAGCTTTGTCACGAGTGAAAACATTATCTGGTTTATTCATGATAGACTTTGATGATTCAAAAGTTAGTGCAGATACAAACTGTGTAAAGGAGTATAATAGATTAAGAAGAACCTATGCTCCTCATTTAGGTCAGTATCCTGTGTTAGAGAAACGTGTAGTTTCTCGTAAAAGGAGAATTGAGAATATCTGTAATGAGGATGTAGAGAGGAGGAAAAAAAAGAGGAGTGATGTAATTGCAAGCAAAAAGAAAAAGGAAAATGAAGAAGAGGTTGTAGGATGTCATTTTGAAAATAGCTCTGGTGTCAACTGCTACGCTAATGTAGTGCTGAATGTTGCTTTTTATCTGGAAAGTTTGCAAGAGCAGATAATAGTAAATCAGAGAAAAAGATTCTGTTCTGAGTTGAGTCTCCTTTTTCAAAAGCTGAGTAATGATAAAACTCAAATAGAAAGTGCTACTGAAATTAGAAAACTTTTAGATGTATGTTCAGGACGAACACAGTTTTCTCAAAATGTACAGCAAGACGCACAGGAATTCTTGATGTATTTTCTTCAGGTACTGGAAGAAGAAGGGGTGGCAATAGAAAATATGTTTGGTGTCTCTTATAAATGGGAACATAGTTGTGAAAACTGTTTCAATACATGTGGCTCTAATGTTGATTCTGAAAGGTTTATTTATTTAACATTGCCAGACAGTAAAACAGTCACTTTTGCTAAATTAGTTAAAGATGCTAATCATAGCATGGAATGCGGTGAGTGTAAATCTGACATGTTTTCAACGTTAATTTTAAAGGAATACGGACAGTATGTAATTTTAATGATGCAACGATGTAAAGCTGATGGTTCAAAGTTGGATACTTTAATAAAGAAGTTTATAGGAAAGCAATTATCAATTTCAGGAAAAACTTTTGTAACAGTTGCAATAATTTTCCATGAAGGACCTACTGTTACTTCTGGACATTACACAGTTTATCTTAAATGTGAAAAAGGCTGGACACTGTGTAATGATTCCCAATTGATTTTCAAGCAACGTTTGCCTTTTGATTTAGCAAATTCCTATCTAATCTTCCTGAAACCTAAATTTTAGAGAGACTTGGCAAGATCTGTACAAAACAATTTTACAATTTTATTGGATTAGCATTGGAATTTTCAAAAAAAATTTTTTTTCAAATTACCATTTGGCCTAATGGAAAGGTAACCAATTGTAATGTGGACTTATTTAATTCCTAATGAATCTTTCGGAAACCAAAAAGTTTGAGAAAATCGGTAACATCTGTACAATTTAAATTTTGGAATTCTATTGGATTACCATTGGAAATTTATTCAAAAAAGATTTTTTAAATTACTATTTGGCCATAAGGAAAAGTAACCAATTGTATTGTGGACTTATTTAATTATTAATTAATCTTTCTGAAACCAAAATGTTAGAGAGAATCGGTAACATCTGTACAATTTTAATTTTGGAATTTTATTAGATTACCATTGGAAATTTAATCAAAAAAGAATTTTAAAATTACTATTTGGCCTAAAGGAAATGTAACCAGATGTATTGTGGAGTTGTTTGAGATATATTATTTTTGAGATTATGCTTCTGTAACAAAATTGTCAGACGGTATTTTAAGGAAATAGTTATTGTTATTAGATGATATTTTTTTAGAATATTATGCTTTTCTATAATGTTATGTTTAAGTAAAAAGAGATTCTGGGCTTTTTTAAAACAATCTTTGAGATTGTTATTTTTTTTTTGCCCGCTGTTAAGTGATGAATGCAATTGCTTTTATGATTTATAGTGAAATGCAATATATTCTGAAAACAGCAAAAAAAAGGCAAAACATTTTTTGGGGAAAATATGTAAATACGTGTACTGTGTTATATAATGATTTATTAAATATTAATACTTTTTTCTTTTTTTTCAGATTGTGAAAGAAAATTTTCGAAAAAAACCTACCATTTTTTCAAGTAATTTCAATTAAATTTTAATTAAAAATTAAATTGTTGGGTGGGTCAGGTAAGTCAGAAATTAGATGGTCCCTTTCTTCCACTTCTCCTCAAACAGATTTTTAGTATTTAGTTATTAATTCCTCAAGGATCTTGAGATGTGGTAATTGATTTTTTGTGTTTTTTTAAAAAAAAAAAAATACGCTTAAGAAAAAGTTTTAAAGAAAAAATAAAAAAAAGTTGAGAGGTAAGGTTGGCTCTTAAAAGAGCCGTTGTGTTCATGCAGGGACAGAGGAAAGGAAGAATGGGAACATTAGCTGGTAGGACATATGTGCTGGTCTATTTTGTTGTTAATGAGGGGAACACTGGTCTCCCTATGAACAATTAGACCATGGCAAAATGAACACCGCATTGTAACCCTCGCAAACCGATGGTTCGTTTCCAGAGGATCAGAAAAAGGTGAATCTGCCCCCACAGATGAAGGGCTCTGCTGAGCTTCCGAAGAAGGACTCGGCTGAGCTGCTGTGGATGTGCTTGGTTGACTTACTGAAGGGTTTCCTCCAGTATGTCGAGCATGTGTCCTAGGGTGTACATCGTGAAGGTGTCTCAACATAGTGTGATTCCCGAAGGAATACTTCTTGTTGGGATTACCTCTCGAAAGTACACGCTGGCACAGCTTGCAAGTCACCAAGGCAGCATTGACTTTTTTCTCACCCTCAGGAAAAGTAAAATACTCCCATATAAAAGAGCTCTTCTGTTTCCTCCTTCTCTGCCTGATGGTGGTGCTGCTAGCCTCACTCTCAGTAGAAGAGTGCTGGTCTGCCATCGTATCCCAAAGACAAGTCAGCTCCTTCTCCTAAGGGATCACAAGCAGAATTGAGGGGAATGGGTGTGGTGTAGGAGAGTTCTAGAACTGAAACAACTTTAAACCAATCAAAAGTTTTGTTTCATGATCACATGACCCACCGTGCGCGTACGTTACGCTTACGTTACGCTTACGGAGCGCTTATGGTGCGCTTACGGTAAAAGTACGCATGCGCGTAAAAAAGACACGCGCTCACGCGCATGCGCATAACAGTCACTCCCCAACACTTCCGCGTAACATGCGCGTGTAGCGTACACGCTTACGCGCGCCATACGCAGTACGCACGGCTACGTAAATTGCGTAACCATACGCAAAATGAGTAGTATTATTACGAACATTACGCAAACCGTACGCTTACCGTAAGCTTACCGTACGCGCACTTAAAAAAAAAAAAAAAAAAGGAAAAAAATAATTTTTATGTTATACTAATATATCTTACCTGTTTGGTTAAAAAAAAAAGAGAAAAATTAATATATTGCAGAATTTAAAAAAAAAAAAAAAAAATAGTGTTTTAAGAGAATATAAAGTTAAAAAAAAAAAAAAACCTTGCATTTTTAAAAAAAAAAAAAACACATATAATATAATAATTTATAATAAAAAAATCATACAAAATCAATGAAAAAACCATGGGAATCACACATGTTTTAGGTAAGAATTAGCATTTAAAAAACCATACAAATTCACTGAAAAAACCATGGGTTTCACACACGTTATAGTTAGGAATTAGCATTTAAAAAACTTGCAAATTCACTGAAAAAACCATAGGTTTCACACACGTTATAGTTAGGAATTAGCATTTAAAAAACCTTGCAAATTCACTGAAAAAACCATAGGTTTCACACACGTTATAGTTAGGATTTAGCATTTAAAAAACCTTGCAAATTCAGTGCAAAAACCATAGGTTTCACACACGTTATAGTTAGAGGACATTTCACTCATAAAAAACCATTGAAATTCCCCCGTTATAGTTAGTTAAGCTAACTATAACTCGCGCACCCGCAATCCACTGCTGATGACGTAACATATTACATCACTCATGACATGGTCAGTGACATCACTCATGACATCACTGATGACATCTCAAATGACATCACTGATGACATCATCCTTGTGACAGAGTGGTAGACCTCCTCTCACCCTAATATAACCTTTGATACACAAATTCAAAAATAGAGACTACAATTTTCAAAACAATGGACATACCAATACCAGTTACAATAACCTATTCAGTAATTCTTAGATCCACATACACATCCACTCATTCACCAACAGTCCTGTACAGTCACTCATACATGTACTCACTCATCATATGTACTCATACACCTATACATCCTGTTACACATTGCCACTCATCCATAGAGTTACTCACACACATAGTCACTCATGCTAATAAAGAATCATACATCCATTTACTTGCATATTCAGTTATACACACACCTCAACACGTACTTCTACAGAAACTTACAAATACTTACCCTTTAAAATAATCACTAATAAAAACACATACTTATTCATACAGGAACTATTTCAATCTCTCACTCTCACATATACTCACTTATATACAACAATAGTCAAATATACTTCTTTAAAACATATTAAGTAACTCATAAAGACACTATTGAGACAGTCATTCACTCACTAACACACCCATACACACACTCATCAAACCATACTGTCATGCACACATGCTGTCTTCAAAACATACAACCAGACAGACAATCATTCATGCACCTATGCACTACGTTAAACCCCCCACCGAACCATGCAGACACTCAGACTGATACTCAAAAAACAACCTAAAATCCAATATAAACACCCATATAGCTACTCACCAACCCATGCAGACACTTATACACAAAGTGAGAGACTGATACAGAAAATTACATATTTAAACATTCCTCATTAAGCCATGTATTCACTAAGATACACTTAATCAGTCAGTTACACAATCAATTTTTCAAAAACAAATCATCCTTTTACACACTTATATACCCATTTATTCTTCCATCGACCTTGAGATATACATATATAAAACATATTTAATTTTCAGAAAAACACACATTCACTGGATGATGTCATCAGTGATGTCATTTGAGATGTCATCAGTGATGTCATGAGTGATGTCACTGACCATGTCATGAGTGATGTAATCAGCAGTGGATTGCGGGTGCGCGAGTTATAGTTAGCTTAACTAACTATAACGGGGGAATTTCAATGGTTTTTTATGAGTGAAATGTCCGCTAACTATAACGTGTGTGAAACCTATGGTTTTTTCACTGAATATATATATATATATATATATATATATATATATATATATATATATATATATATATATATTGTTAACAAGTCTGCAGGCAGCAGCCGAAATGTGTATATGATAGCAACACTTTATTAAACTATACCAGAGTGAAAACCCATGGGGTGCCGGTCCCGTCACTTTATTTAGAAAAAGAGGTGTTCTTAATGTGAGATATATATATATATATATATACTGTTCCCAATGTTATTTGGACTAGAGTTAGAATTTCACACCTATCCCTCTTCTCATGTATGCACTATCTACAACATTCGTTAGACTGGTGTTAGAATAGTAAATAAGCGCTCCACCCCCAAATATGAACTTTCCCCATTTGTTCTTGCCATGGACTAAGAATGGTAAATTTGACACCTATAAGGGCATTCCCCAATGTTTGTTGGAATGGAGTTAGAACATAGAATCTGAAACCCTAACAAATGGATGAACTTTCTCAATGTTTGCTGGACTAGATTAAATATGAAGCCATAAATATATGAATTTTCTCCAATGTTTGTTGCACTGGAGTCAATCTGCCCCCCCCCAAAAAAAATGTCCACTTGCCCTAATGTTTGTTACATGGGAGTAAGAATATTAAATCTTACCCATCCCCTCAATGTATAAACTTTTCCCGATATTCATAAGGAAGGCCTGACATAGAATATAAAATAAGACGTGCTCCCAATCCAAATATATCCACTTCCCCCATAAATTTGACCCCTCACCCCAAATTATTTCACTTTCCCCATTGCTGGCTGGATTGTAGTTAAAATAGTAAATCTGCCACCCAGGCATGCACATATATGCACTTTCCCCAGTGTTAGTTGGACTGGAGTAAGAATAATAAATCTGACACCCCTTAATATATTCACTTGTTTCCAATGATCTTGGAATGGAGTTAGAATAGTAAATATGACATTTCTAAACCTATTTATTTTCCCTCATGTTTGTTGGACTGTAGTTAGAATTGTAAATCTGCCTGCATGCATGCATTTTGCTTAATGTTTCTTAGCCTGCTGTTAGAATAGTGCATTTGATTTTTTACTTATAAGAATTTTGTTTATTGCTTACTTTTGAAAAAAATGCTGATGACTTAAGATTAAAGAATGTTCATATTTTTTTAATAAAACTGATTGATAATTATGTATGATTATATTGTTTTAAAATAAATGAGTAATGTTATATTTGTTTTTATTTAAACATTAGTTGCATAGTTATAAAACAATTCAATGTAATGTATATAGTAAGATTATACACATACATATATATATCAATAAAAAACAAAGCTTCAACCTTTGTTATAGTTATAGAAACTTTATTTATTCTTTCTATACAAACCAAACTGAAACTACACAGACATAACAAATTCTAAAGCTGTAGTTATACATTAAGGTGCCGATTCCGATCCATTAAAAAAAATTACCGTACGACTCGTATCCGTATTTTTTTACGTACAAATCGTACAAGTCCCGTACAAACGGCGAAGTACGATTCGTACGTGAAAAATACATACGAATCGCCTCGGGAAAAGTCTACGAGACAGTTTCACTTATAAAACTGAAGTCCGAGCGCGCAAGTACGATCCGTACCGCCCGTCCGAAAACACAAGTGCATGGAAAAGGCCCCGTACGGAGCGAACTTTGAACGACCCCTACCCCGAGTACACTTGTGCCCGGGGTACGAGTCGTACGGCCCCACCAGCCTCCCACCCCTCCCGTGTACGTCCGCACCGTACCCCCCACCCCCTGTATGTACGGACTGTACCACCCCACCCCCCGTACGTCCACACCGTACCCCAGGCGTACCCCCACCCGTGTATGTCCGCACCGTACCCCAGGTGTACCCCCCCACCCGCGTATGTCCGCACCGTACCCCAGGCGTACCCCCCCACCCGCGTATGTCCACACCGTACCCCAGGTGTACCCCAATCCTCGCGTATGTACAGTCAGTACATACGCGAGGGTTGGGGTACGCCTGGGGTACGGTCCGTACATACGCGAGGATTGGGGTACGCCTGGGGTACGGTCCGTACAAACGGGGCGGGTGGGGGATATGGTCCGCACATATGCAATGTTGGGGTACGCACCGTACATGATAACACGTACGATGTGGGTGATGGCATGTACGTCGCGTAGCGGGCCCCCTTTTCCTCGTGCATCGCAGCGTACTTAGCTTTTCCGGCACTTTTGGTTCCGGTAAAAATATAGCCGTGTAGAGTGCTGTAGGTACGAATCGTACTTGCTGGTCCGTAAAACGCTGCCTGACTCCGTGCGGACGTCGCGGACGCGCTGTCCAGGATCAGAATTGTATGTATTTTTTAGCCGTACGGTGTTTTTTACGATTCGTACGGAAATGGTATTTCTGTACGAATCGTACTTGCTGGTTTGTACGGTGGTATTCCCGGGTACGAGTCGTATGAATAAAACGCTCTGTACGACCATTCGTACCCGGGTTTTACAGGATTGGAATCGGCACCTAAATGTATAATTTACACACCACCTTCAAATTAGTGTAACTTACCCACCTCCGTACACAGTGAGGTCAACCCACTAGCCAGACTGCCCTTGCTATAAATTGCCACTCTACCATTCACAATGTTCTCACAAATTATGTCATTTGAGATGTTATTAGTGCTGTTATAAATGCTATCATTTCACACTGTATGAGTGATGTAATATGAAACGATAAATGCAGTGCATCTTATAGGTGTGAGTTATAGTTAATGTAGTCTGGCTAGCAAGTTGACAACATTGTATATGGAGGTTCATGAGTTGATACTAATTTGAAGGTGGAGCGTAAAGGATAAATTTAAGGTATAACTAAAACCTTAGAATTTCTAATGTTTGTGTAGTTTGAGTTTGGATTGTATAGAATGAATTCATACATGTATGGTTAATTTGAAGGGAGTCATAAATCATAAATATAAGGTATGAACTATAACTTTTGAATTTCTTGTGGATCCAGAATTACATGCGGCTAAGTGCTGGCAGCCCCTCCCTCCTTTCGTGGGGACACCGTTTTGCCGCCACACAGTCATTTCTCAGCTGCTCAGGTGGTTTGTGTTGGCAGCCGGCGGTCATTGTGATGTTTTTTCTTTGGCTGTTGAAGTTCCTGCAGCCGATACTGCTGAAGGTTTAGTTCCAGTATAATTCTGAACTCATGGCTTGGATTGGAAAGTCCACGTGCCAATAACACAGCAGAGAGACCTCAGGAGACTTGCACTACATCCAGCTGCAGTTAAAGAACGACAGGTGTTGCAGTGTGGCTTGCTGTTTTCTGCCTAAATTTGCTCTACGTCTGTGCCTCCACCATGGCAAATGCCTCTCCACGGACTTGGTTAGGCTGGTGAGATAGACCTATGGACATGGTACGTGTGGCATGAAGCGACGGAGGTGGAGTCACCAGGTTTCTTGCTAGGCCGTATGTGTGCTGCTCTGCAAGCAGTAGAGGCAGAGTGCTTTTTTACTACCTGGTTGAGAGTCACTGGGCGGGCTTCACTGCAATAAAGAGCGTATGTGCAGGTTGCATTGCAGAACTTCACTGGATTATGGACTTTCAATGCTCTATTTAATACGATTGCACGTCAGTTAAGGGCTCCGCCCTTTATAAAGCATGCAAAACCATTTGAAAGCACTTGGGGCTACAGCCAATTTGGATACTTTAGCTTTGACTCACAAAGTGAAAAAGCATGCAGGACAGACAGTATCTCGTGCTAATCATACTTTTTCTCTTCACAAGGAGCTTGTGATGGCTACTAATACAGAGAATCTCAAGGATAATTTGAGTGCTCCAGAACACTCTCAACTTTTTGAAATGGAACAGTCAAATATCACTCTCTCACCGGATAATAACAGTCTAGCAGCTGGTTTGGCGTTATCAAAGCAAATGACACGGGGAAATTCAGTGGAGACCTCTCTGGAGACAGAATTATGCCTGGGTGTAATGAAGGAATATCCTTTATTTCTGAAAAATAAAACAGGAGTAGGAGCAGGAGTTGAAGCATCGGAGAGCTTTCAGTTTATAG